>NW_028262347.1:34722500-35347500 GCF_047370975.1 Nipponia nippon | reverse complement strand
TCAGAGCTGCCCCATGGGATTCACCTGCCAATTCCCTGAACAAGAGGCAGTCTGCTCGCCTGGAGTCCAGGGTCTGTGCTGTGCTCCTTCCTCTTTCCCCACAGGATCTTGGACCCCACTATTGCATGGTCACTACAGCTGTGGCTGCCACTGACTATCACAACCCCAGCCAGCTCTTCCTTGTCGCTGAATAGCAGATGCTGGAGAGCGTTGCCCCTGGTTAGCCCACCCAGTACCTGTATAGAATCATAGAACTGTTAAGGTTGGAAAGGACCTCTGAGATCATTGAGTCCAATCTGTTAACCTAACTCCCTGGTCTACCTCTAAACCATGTCCCTAAAGAAGTTCTCCCTGACACCTCCAGAAATCTTCTTCAACACTTGTGCCCTGCTGTGTTACCCTTCCAGCAGATGAAAGGAGGTTAAAGTGTCCCAAAGAACAAGGGTCCGTGATACAGAGGCTTGAGTTGTTTAAAGAAGTCTTTGTGTTTGCCCTCACCCTGGTCAGGTGAGGTGGCACCCTCCCATTGTGATGCCACCCTCACCAGTCTCTCCTGATCCTGACCCATGAGCCTACACCCAGCCCATCACCCGTCCCATGGAAATGCTCTGCACCTCTGAGCTATTGCTTCACACAGAGGGCATCTCCCCTCCTTCTCTTCACTGCCTGTCTTACTTGCAGAGCTGATATCCACCCGTGCAGGTGGTCACAGCAGCTCTCCTGTCCTGCAGTGACACCACAGCCCTGTGACCTCACAGGAGTGCTCATCCCTCCTGGTTATTTCCCAGGCCGTGCACATGTGTGCACTTGCATGATAGATGAGGGATGCTTCCTTTCCCCCTCTTCCTGATGTCTCTTGTTCTCACCACCCTACACACTTACCTTTCTTAAGCACGTCAAATTTGACACTGGGCTTGGTTTTAAAAAAATATAAAATTAGTTTCCTTATACAGACCTCAAGCGTTTGTTTAGGTGCAAGCCCAAATTTAAGTCTCTCCAGGTCAAGTTCCTTGCCTAGGCTGCTGGCACTCAGAAAGATAAAACAAGATCAAAACTTTCCCAAAGCGAGGACTGGGGCAGGGTGTCAAGCTGATGTGAAGCTTCTGTCATGTCACCGTGCCTGTACCCCTCACTCATGTCCTGTCACTGCTGTCTAAGAAACAAATTGTCAGCGTGTGAAATTGCAATGCAATGGTGGAGCTGGATTCTCTGCTGTACATGGGAGGTGGAGTATCGAGGCTTTCAGTGATAATTAGGAAGACTGTTGACCAAGTGTAAAGGTGAGACTGTCTTCATTGGCAGGAGAACGTACACATATTTTCTCCTGATGGGGAAGGCATCTCTCTGCAGGAGAGGCGGGGCAGAGGGAGGTGTGCTGAACCTCTCAGTGGGGCAGGAGGTTCTCGTAGGAGCCAGATGAAAACTGAGAATTAGGAGGGAAAAACCTCAGAGCAACTTTTGGGCTCATGTTATAGCTAAGAGTGCCACTCATTGAATATCGTATTTGATTAAATTTGCATGAAATATCCTTTTCACTTCCTGATTATAGAGCTGGCATAATGATTCAAGAATATCCACAGACTATTTATGAAGTGAATTTTGTGAAGGGAAAGCTACAAACTCTATTTGATTTGTTTAATTTATTTGACATGCTTTGAGCCTGACCCAGCTTGGGGGCAAAGAAATGCTGGCAGGGAAAGAGAGCACAAGGCCTTTATCTTCACTGAACTATTTCTGCTAGCAAAGAAAACCTTTGGCTCTTCAATTATTTCAATCCCAGCCTGATGTTTGTTTCCTATCACCCAGTCCTGGATCATCTGACTTGTCATACAGGATCATGGTTTCTTTTTCCTCTTCAACCTAATGCTAAAAATGAGAGCCTTAATTCTGCTCCTTATCTGACAACCTACCAACAAGGTGTGTTTTGACAAGAAATTTTGGAACTGCACAGAATTGCCATAAAATCCAATACTGGGGGGAAATGATCACCCCTGACAGCTAGGGCACAAACTGGAAATAGGTCTTCCAGGCTAACATGTCTTGGGACATCACTGTTGCTATTAAAGAGTAGCACAAGACAGTTAAGCACACGGGGAGAGTGAACGCCAGCATAAACAGATAGATAGGAAGAGACAGTAGTGGCCAACCCTTGGCTCATGGACAGGTTTTCTTCCCTGAAATGACTCGCTGGCACTATTCAGCAAGTCCAAGGAAATAAAAAAAGTTAGAAGAGAGCCACAACCTTCTGCTCCAACAGGAAGAGCAAAGTTTGCCACAACTCCTTGCTGTTTCTGCCCTGATTTATCATAGAATCATTGAGATGCCACAACAGCTGATGCAGATTTCTTCTGATTACTGATTCATTCTCAGAAGATGTAAAGCGTGTGTGTTGATTAACGGATAAATAGGATGCACTGTCTGTCCTGAGCCTACTGGGTCATCCTTGTACACAATCATGGAAACAACGCTCTTTCTTAACAGAGTACGAGTAGAATTGCAAAGTCAAGCACTCAAAAGGCCCAAAATGGCAGTCATGCCCAAAGTGGTACTTAGCCTTTATTCAGCCCATTTGTGAATTTTTCATACCATGGTATAATTTTTAATTATATGCTACACCCAATTTCTTACCTTCTAGCAGCAAGGCTCAGAATGCGTTTATCCTCCTGTAGTCAATGGATTCTTTGAAAAACTACAGCTTTTTTCCAGGAAGATTTTTGGTGCCTGTATTTAGCTGTCGAGAGGGCAACCTGTCACTTCTGCAGCACAGTTCATGCTTTTAAGCTTTTCATAATACAATTGTGCAAAAAAATCTAACAATGAGTTGCAGCCACAGGGAGGAAAGTGAAATGAGACTAGTGGCTCTTGTTCAGATGGTTGTTAAAAATTTCACGATAGCATTGATGACACCCATACACACAGTTACTCTGTTCTCCCTATTGAAGTACTCTTCTGTTTCCTGGCTGTATGGCACCAGAGAGGCACCTATATGACAGACAGACATATCTGTGTGTGTGCTGGTTCAGCTGGGCTTCACGCCTCATAGTATTTGCTTTACGTTGGACGGACTGGGAATGAAAAATCACTATAAAACCTAGAGCATCAATGTATTTTTTATTAATTTTTTGAATGCTTTGCTCTTATAGACTTATATTGTTTTTCTTCCAGTTCATTTTTGTTGTTCCTACTCCTCTAATTTTCCTTCCTACTTTTCTTTTATTCATAAGTGCTAATTAACTGTGCCTACGAGCTGTAACACTTTCCTAATGAACAAGCCATAGGCTTTGTGAAAATACCTCAAAAGACATGGAAAGAACCGCTTCCAGCTGAGCCAAACCCAGCACATCTCCTCATGCCGGCCAGACAGGGAGAGAGCAGCTCCGTTTAACAGCCTTTTGGAGAGCTGTCGACGCTGCGCAATTAAAAGAAAGCCTGCAAGCAGCAAGAGCATCGGTGCTCAGCGGTGGCAGCAGTGAGGGGGTGAGTGCCTTGCTGTGAGCTACACAGGCGAGAGCGTGCCAGGAGGAGAAGCACTTCCCGGGAGTCTGCTGATGCTGCGCCAACTCCGACTCACGACCTCGTCCTCTGACCTTGCCTGAAAATACACCACATTCAAGAAAAAAGAAAAATGTCTGAGGACAAAGTGAAAGGAAAATGATGCAGGGAAGAGCCAGCTCAACAGGAATATGTGGAGTTAGTGTAATTGGAGGTGCATGGGAGTGCCTTCAGATGAGGGAGACTTTAAATGGAGAGGAAGGATTAGTCCTTTCTGGGAAAAGGCAAAATGGGTTGATTTACTGCCTCCATACTAGCAGCAAGTGACGTGGGTCTGTATTTCCATCCCTTCTTTTGCAGGCAGAGTCAAAAACAAAATAGCTCTTCAGAGCTTTTACATTCTGCAACATAAGAGCCAAAAAATGGCACTGGGAAGAAATCATCTGATTCACCCTGTTTCCTTATTTTTTATGCATTTTTGATCAAAGGTCCCATGTGGGACTGTCTTTACAGTGTTAGCATAAATACAAGTAATGGGAAAGAGAGAATAGAAATGGACTTCCATTTGGAGAAATTAAAATTTTTTAATATAATACCAAATGAAATTGTTGTTATGAATCATTGTGTATCAGAAAAAAGAAAGGATGTTTGATTTGCAGAAGTTCCTGCTTATCATTCAGGGCAAATGAAGCAAATGCAGTTTTATTGCATGAAGGAACAATCTTCAACTGGCTTGAAGTATTATGCACTCCATTTAGCCCAGAGGCTAAATGAGACATGCAGCAAGAATGAATGTTATGTAAAATAGGCATGGGTTGAGTGAAAACTGCAAGAATGAAGCTGCATGGGGCTGAAAAATGCCTTTCCTAAATTTCTCCATTTCTTCTATTTTGCCCACAGAACAGGACCTGGAAAAAACCCAGAAACAGCATCTCTCAGGCTGAGCTCGCTCTTCTGTATGGAGAGCAGTGGCTGTACCGTGCAGGAGCACGGAGGGAATGGAAGAGCTGGGATATAAAGGAGAACAGGACGCCCTCTTTGGCTGTCAGACCAGTGTCTGACTTTTTGTACCCCTGCTTGTTGAAATCACAGCAATTCTTCCTCTGGAAAGGCGAGTTTGTTAAACACAAAGAGTGAATGAAAAACATTGCTTTCAGGCAGAGAGCTGTATGCCACACATTCCCCTCACCAGCTGAGAGTATCCAATAACATATGCAACACACATATTTCCCTTCTGTGGTTTCAAAATCGTTTTTCCTCAGTTAAATTCACCTTGTGAAAACATGACAGATGTGAATCTTTTATGATTCTTCGGTGCTTCTTTGGACTTTACACTACAGTCCCATTCACGACACGAAGCAAAACAAGGTTAGAGCAACACTGATTTTTCCCATAATGCTCTTTTATCTGTGAACATAAATGGAAGAAAAGCAAAGCAATAAATAGCTTTACAGAATAGCTTCCACCAAAGGGGTCTTGATGCCAAAGAAAAAAAGAAAGACGATGTTAAGAGTGTGTGATCACACCAAAAAGCACACTCTGACTTTCTGTTTGATTGATAGGCTGTGCTACAAAGCCAGCATTAAACCTGATTTAGAAAAGAAACACACAGGGAGGAATATCTAGTCAGAATAACCTGACTGCCAGCCTCATGATTACATTTGTAGCCTGTAATTTTTTTCTAAATAATCTTTAAGAACAAGAAATATACAAAAAGCATTATTAAAAAAAAAAAGGAAAAAAAGCACCCATGTAAAAACTGGCATAGCGAAAACAGCAACAAAAATAATAAAAGTAAATCAGACTGGGCACAATGCAGTGTGCCCAAAAGTCCAAGCTTTGAAAGTAAATTAGGATAAAAACAAAGTCTGGCTTTTTCCTTTTCAAACTGTTCTACACTCAGCCTTCTCGACTTGTACAACTTGCACTTGTGAGCACAACTATTGCTATTTTACTTTCTTATTTAAGAGAGCTTTTTATCCTAAGGCATTAAAATTCCAATATTCCTGCTGGAATCTCTCAAGTCATTTAATAGTTCTGTGGTTTGATTATTGAAATGATTGCAATCTATATTCAGTGAGTGCAGCAGCATGTTGGTGATTTGAAGGGTGTGATACATGCGTATTCCTAGCAGCAGAGGAAACATAAACAGTCATCAGTCATGTTGGCTCTTCCACATAAAACAATGATGGCGAGAGAGGTTTTTTGGAGGTCTAACAACTGAAAGAGGATTTGGGACCCAAATAACTGTATCAGATCCTCTTCTTCTCTTCCCCCCTACAAGGTAAGGTTTCTTCAGCACATCAATTTCTGCTACTGAATTTTCAGTCATCTTAAGTTCCTCACAGTGCGTACATTCAGACCACTAAAACCTGGGCAGGATGGAGTTGCACAACACTTATGTGATGCTGAAACCAGTTTGGGATATTTCTTTATCATCTCCCCTACCAATAGAGCCTGATCCTTTAGTTTAACCATACCCCAAGGGAAAACTTGATGCCCCTATGCACTCCCTAAGATCACACTGGATGGCATCGAAATGGGAAATCCTGGTTCAAGTTCCTTTCTCCTTCCTTATAGCACAAATCAGTGCCCTAGAACATCCTGGGACAATGGGTCCTAAATCCCTCTGAAAATTCCACTTTGCATTACCTAATTAGAGGTCATGTTTTACGATAAAATTCCTGGTTTATATTAAAATGGGAAATGAAATGCCCCAAATCTCCTCTTTACCATTTGGTAAAAGGAATTCCTCTTACTCACATTTTTGCCATACAAAGGGCAGCACCTTCAATAGGCAGTACTGTTGGAGACATGTTTCTCCTCCTGCCACCTGAAGATTACTATACAGTCTGGTGGGGTACAGCAGAAAAGTGTAAACTTGGGCAGATGGAAAACCTGAATTCAGCTTTATACCATCCCCGGTATGTTTGCCCTGACTTGGCTTATTTACTATGTCAAACAGAAGATGTCCTACCCTGACATCTTTTTAGAATGAGAAAGAACCCCTATAAAGGTGTTTTAAAGGCACTGAGCATTAGCAGGAAACTATTGATTGTAAATCCCAGGCAGAGACAGGAATCACAACCAAGTGAAGTGTTAGGTGGTGCTGTCTTCAAGGAAGTGGAGCTTAAGATGTGTCTTTTTCTACACTTTTTAATAATTGTTTGAGAAGTTTCTCTTCTCTTGCTGCCCAGACAGGACACAGACACATACACTCATCTAATAGACAACACAGAAAATACTGTCTGCATGGGGAAATTGTGCATTACAATTAAGATTTACAAGAAGATAGGACTACCAGTCACCTCAAGCACTTGCAGGGCATGGATCATTGTCTATTTTGAAAAGATGTGGAACAACATGGTAGAATACAAAGATACAAAACTTGATCTCTCTCCAGCTGCTGAGAACAAGTTTCATAACTAGTTCATAACTGCATAAATATTGTATTGATTGCTACAGCAGCAGTCTCCGGCACGTGGACCACGTATCATGTGTAAAGTCCTGTGCTAAAACTGAGGCTCCTGATGGAAAACAAACCATGATGTTATCTGCAGAACATCCCCTTGCCCAATATTAGCTGTACCTGCAGCAGCTGATCTTGGTGTGCATGCTGGCTTTCTGGCTTGGGTGTGTATCACACTTTCTTTTCCTCCCATCTCACTCCTTCCTCCTGTGGAAATAAAACCCAGATTCAGAGGAAAAGGAACATACAGCAGCTTCCAGGGAGATATCCAGTCTGGATGGTCAAATCCCAAACTACCAGATTATGGTGGTCCTCTGCTGGATAACCTGTTAAATAATTTTCTTAGGAAAATCACTGAGGTCTCCACTTGTGTTGTAGCACAAAGTCCACATTCCCAGGGCAGATTCCCACATCTATCTCTGATAACAGAGAAAGAAGAGCATCAGAAAACTGGCAATGTGCTGGGGACAACCGTATGTGTTGCCCAATGTGTTTTTAGGCACAGTAGGAATCCATGCACAGACATAAATTATCAGAGAGAGAAAATGCCTCGGCATCAAAGCCACATTCAATGCGTGGGAAAGCCTCAATGCCAGCTCAAATATAGCACAGCGAGCAGATGTCTTTACTATAGTAGGCATACTTAGACCTCCCTGGATTCACAGCAACAACATAGAATTACATTCTCTTTCATTCAAAAATTATAGCAAAAATTTGTGTTGCCACTCACCTTTTATATAAGCATGGGAGGCTACAACACTCACCCACAGTGAGAGATCTGCAGCAAAGACAGAAAGAAACAGGAGAAATTAAAGGAGGAAGGAAACAATTTCCATTCTTCCTCTTGAAGCCAGACTTCCTTATGTGGAAGGATACAAAATTCCTTGTAGCCAAACTAAGGAGGTGTAGACTGGATGGGGAGGCTACAAGATGGGTGAATAACTGGATGGGCCTTCAGGTTTCAAATGTAGCGATAAATCACTTGAAGTCTATTGAGTGGCTGCTAATGACTGGTGTTCCTCAGTGGCTGATACTGGGGCCAATACTATTCAGTGTCTTCACCTGGACAATGCAGTGGAATGCACAATCAACAAGATAGTGAATGGCACAAAATGGGGATAGCAGTTGGCACACCAAAGGGCAAAGCTGCTATTTGAAGACACCTCAACAAACTGGCAGGAACATCATGAAGTTCAGCAATGACAAATGTGAAGCCCCTGGAATAGAATAAGCCTATGCAACAGCACAGGCTCTGCATTGGCTGGCTAGAAAGCACTTTGCAGAAAAGGACCTTTGAATTGTTGTCCTGATGGACAACAAGTTAAACCTTGAGTCAGCAGTGTGCCCTTGCGGTGAAGAAGGCCAGCCTCATGAGGTATTAGCAACCATGCAGCAAGCAGGTCGAGGGAACGACTCTTCATCTCCATTTAGCAGTTATGGGGTTGCATCTGTCCTATTGGGTTCATTCGTGGGCTGTAAAGTACAAGAAACATCAACAAATTGGAGCAAGTTCAACAGAAGGACCCCAGGCTGGTTGGGGCTGGAGCACTTGACCTGTGAGGAGAGGCTGAGGGACCTGGGCTGGTTCATCCTGGAGGAGAGGCAGCTTCAGGGGCACCTAATTGCTGCCTTCAGCTGCCTAAAAGGTAGTTGTAGAAAAGGTAGAGCCATATTCTTCTCATAGCTGCACAGAGAAGGTCTCTTCCCTAATAGGGTATGAGGCAATGGACACAAGTTGTAACAAGAGAAATTTCAACTGCATATATTGAAAAACATGTTCACAATGAAGATGGTTAAACACCAAAGCCAGTTGTCCAGAGAGGCTGTGAAAGCTCCATCCTAAGAGACACTCAAAGGCTGACCAGACACTGCCTTAAGCAACTTGACCTAGCTTAAAAGCTGGCCTGGCTTTGAGACCTTCAGAGCTCCCTTAAAACCTGATTTTTTTTCTATAACTTTGTGATTCATAGAACCCAAGAAAGAAAGTAAGCAACAGAAAACCTGAATTCTTAATGTAATGCTCAAAACTTGCCCTGAGAGAGGCAGTTTCTGGGAAGCAGAGAGCCCTGGTGTCTGTTTCCACACCTGATTGAAGAAGAGTCCATGCCTGAACCTCACAAGTTTAATACCAACCCTACCGATTCAGAGATAATTCCTGTTCCCAGCCTTTGAGTGATAGTCTCCTGCCCATAAAAAACTCACAGTTGTAGATGTTGTTTCTGCGAATAGCTATTAGGAAAAGCTTTGGGTATGTATGAGGGTGACTGACTGTTATCCCCACCTTATGAGAGATATATAAGGATATATTAAAATGCTTGCTCCCTTTTTGCTGGAGATATTTTCACAGCCCATTTCACAGTATTTGTTTCTTTAAGCTATGAACTACAAACATCATGTCAAGTTTCTGGAAGATGTTGCTCCACACCTACCCCTCTGGCTTTGAAACAGCTCCCCAGAGAGTCACAGAAAATTGGTAGGTAAAGGAATTAATAAATGCATAGCAACAACAATTACTATGAATACAAAGCAAGGCAGCAGGAGAAGTAGCTATGAAGTTTAATCCCTCCTAGCACCCTTCCTCTCATAGACATTGTAGAAGTTGTTTAAAACTAGTGGTTGGCATCAAGTTCTGTTGAAAATATTATATAAAACCTCACTGAGTATGGCTACTGTGGTCACACTGGGTTTTTTTCACTTTGCCTCAGTTCAGTGGAATACAGGATGGACAACCTTAATGGAAAACTTAATTTCAAATAACACCCATTGATGATTTAGTCAGGTGAAGTCCCTGGGGACTGGAAAAAGGGAAATATTGAACCCATTTTTAAAAAGGGTAAAAAGGAGGACCCTGGGAACTATCGACCTGTCAGCCTCATCTCTGTGCCTGGGAAGATCATGGAACAGATCATAGAATCATAGAATCATAGAATCGTCAAGGTTGGAAAAGACCCTTAAGATTATAAAGTCCAACCACTAACCTAGCACTGCCGAGTCCATCTATACCATGTCCTCGAGCAGCACATCTATCCGTTCTTTAAATACCTCTAGGGATGGAGACTCAACCACTTCCCTGGGTAGCCTGTTCCAATGCTTGACCACCCTTTCGGTGAAGAAGTTTTTCCTAATATCTAACCTAAACCTCCCCTGGCGCAGCTTGAGGCCGTTTCCTCTCGTCCTATCACTTGTTACTAGGGAGAAGAGACCGACCCCCACCTCGCTACAACCTCCTTTCAGGTAATTGTAGAGAGCAAGAAGGTCTCCCCTCAGCCTCCTCTTCTCCAGACTAAACAACCCCAGTTCCCTCAGCCTCTCCTCGTAAGACTTGTGCTCTAGACCCTTCACCAACTTCGTTGCCCTCCTCTGGACACACTCCAGCACCTCAATGTCCTTCTTGTAGTGAGGGGCCCAAAACTGAACACAGTACTCGAGGTGTGGCCTCACCAATGCCAAGTACAGGGGCACTATCACCTCCCTGGTCCTACTGGCCACACTATTCCTGATACAAGCCAGGATGCCATTGGCCCTCTTGGCCACCTGGGTACACTGCTGGCTCATGTTCAGATCCTCCTAGAAGCTTTGCTAAGGAGAACAGGGAGATGATTCGAGACAGCCAGCATGGCTTCACCACGGGCAAGTCCTGCCTGACCAACCTGGTGGCCATCTATGATGGAGTGACTGCATCAGTGGATGAGGGAAGAACTATGGATGTCATCTATCTGGACTTCTGTAAGGCCTTTGACACAGTCCCCCACAATATCCTTCTCTCTGAATTGGAAGGATATGGATTTGATGGGCGGACTGTTTGGTGGATAGCAAACTGGCTGGATGGTGGCATCCAGAGGGTAACGGTCAATGGCTCGATGTCCAGATGGAGATCAGTGACAAGTGGTGTCCCTCAGGGGTCTGTACTGGGGCCAGTGCTGTTCAATATCTTCATCAATGACATATAGTGGGATTCAGTGCACCCTCAGCGAGTTTGCAGATGACACCAAGCTGAGTGGTGCAGTTGACACGCCTGAGGGACAGGATGCCATCCAGAAGGACCTGGACAAGCTTGAGAAGTGGGCCTGTGTGAACCTCATGAGGTTCAACGAGGCCAAGTGCAAAGTCCTGCACTTGCGCCAGGGCAATCCCCAGTATCAATACAGGCTGGGGATGAAGGGATTGACAGCAGCCCTGAGGAGAAGGAGTTGGGAGTACTGATAGATGAAAAGCTGGACGTGAGCCAGGAATGTGCACTCACAGCCCAGAAAGCCAACCGTATCCTGGGCTGCATCAAAAGAAGCGTGGCCAGCAGGTCGAGGGAGGTGATTCTGCCCCTCTACTCTGCTCTGGTGAGACCCCACCTGGAGTACTGCGTCCAGCTCTGGGGTCCTCAGCACAGGAAGAACATGGACCTGTTGGAGCGGGTCCAGAGGAGGGCCACAAAAATGATCAGAGGGCTGGAACACCTCTCCCATGAGGAAAGGCTGAAATAGCTGGGGTTCAGCTCTAAACAAGAAAGATGGGGATAGTCTTTTTAGTAAGGTCTTCTGCGACAGAACAAGGAGTAATGGTTTTAAACTAAAGGAGGGTAGATTTAGACTGAATACAAGGAAAAAAATTTTCACGAGAATGGTGAAACACTGCAACAGGTTGCCCAGAGAGGTGGTAGATGCCCCATCCTTGGAAACAATCAAGGACAGGCTGGATGAGGCTCTGAGCAACCTGATCTAGTTGAAGATGTCCCTGCCAGTTGCAGCGGGGTTGGACTAGATGACCTTTAAAGGTCCCTTCCATCCCAAAGCATTCTATGATTCTATGATTTGAGAGGCTACTATTAATGAACTCTTAAGAACAGGACATTAACATAAATTCTTTATTGGGATGTTGTGATTAAAAACAACTGTCCTTCATATTTTAAAGCTGAATTACTGGAAAACAATATTGAGATATGAGATGTTCCTGTTTTATGACGATTCTGAAGGTATAGAATTAGATTTTTCTGACAGATTTACTGTTTTTAATCAGAATCAAAAGTGCAGACTAAAGTCATAGTTACAAGAAAATCTTAAATTTGCATTAATATTTTAATAGAGGCATCTGAAGCAGTCATTTTGCCCAGAACAACAGGTCAACTCTCTGAATATTTGATTTCAAAAGCTAAGTAGAACTGAAAATATTGACTTAAACATAAAGTGGTAAGTGTATCAACCAGGTACTGCCTTGAAGAAATAGACTGGTGTGGGACAGCAGCAAAACAAAAGAAGCAATTTTTATCTTTTTATTAGACTGTTAGCAACAAATATATGGAATTCTAACTGAGTGCCTGAAGTCAGGTCTCTCAGATAATTTCTTTTTGTAATGTAAATGAAAATCAATGATTAATGTAGCATTTCCTGAACGCATACTAAAACTACTTCGTCTTTTTGATTAATCTCTTAGGCATACACTGCAGTTTGCATTGAAAAGAAAATCAGATATGAATTTACTCAGCCAAGAATACAGCCCTCTCCTAGTTAAAATGCATGCTCTGTGTGCATCCATTGCCTGTATCACATTGTGAAGAGAGGAGAATGGTTCTAAGCTGCACTGGTAGCGAAAGCCTCCAGCCTCTTTCTCCTCTTGCCCATTACTTGTCCCACCTCTAAAATGCATATGCAGTTGTGGGTGAAAGTCTGTCAACTGAATATGAAAAATACTCAGAGGACTTTCACTTATTGCTGCATGAATTGGTTTTCCAGTCTCTATTTACACGTCATAATCAATATAAATTCTAGCTTAGTTTTTCCCATTTTTTTTTTAAGTATAGGGATGTGGCAACTAAAAACAGACTCCGCATATGAGTTTTGGCAAAGACAAGCGAAGACAAGCGAAGACAAGTGAAGACAAGCAAAGAAGACACTTTACTATCTATCCCTTTTATAATATGATCTAGTGTTCACGAGCAAGCAAAACCCATCTCATTGGCTACTGTCTTGCGTCCACACATCCCCTCAGCGTTACCCATTGGTTCTTCAAGTTGGTGCACGTGAATTCCTCTTTCAGGGATGTATCCAATCTCATCCTTATTTTTCTGCCTCTAAGTTTCACAAACTTGTTTGTAACAAGCCTCAAGGCCACAGCTGCATCTCGTCAAAGTAAAACACTATCTCATTTATTCCCACATAGGGGGAATTTGAAGACCCTTCTCAAGAAGCCAATCACCAGGTACATGAGTACAGTACAGCCCAAAAGTACTACCTTGACCCCTGAAGCAATGTAAGTATGGCACTATGACCAGGCAGCCAGAGGCAGCTGCCAACTTTCTCTCAGCAAGGCTGAGTGTTGGCTCAAGTATCTCTGCATTGTGCACCCTTACATAGCCATGCCCATCATCACACCTGACTGGAGCTGGGTTGTCACGGTTTCCTCCCAAGGCTGCACCTCACTCCAGACACCTGAAGCCACCGAGGCTGCAGCTGTGTGTCTGAGGACCACTGTTTTTTTCCATCAACCCCTGATATATCCCATATATAACAAGTTAGATTTCTCTTTCCTGTCCCTGTATCGAGACCAATAATTGTATTCAGACAGAGCAGATCACAGGAAGGCATCTGGATGTGATCTGGGGATGGCAGGAGAAGGAGAACTTCCTGGTCTTTGGTCATGGTTTCTAAATTCCAGTTCATCACTGAAAGGAGCAGTACCTAAGTTCTAGCTGGATTTGGGCTTAATTTCCAGATGTTAGTTTTCATTCTGGTAGGTTAATGAGCTCTTCAGTACCTCTGATTTTCTTCTCCCCAAAATGCTCATTGGTAATGTTTAAATTGTCTTGGCAAGTTCGATGAGCTCGACAGACTTCTATAGTGTCTCCCAGTACAACATCTTTTCCACCACAACCTTCTGATATTTAACATATAGATTTAATTATCAGGGAACATAGAATCATAGAATCATCTAGGTTGGAAAAGACCTTTAAGATCATCAAGTCCAACTGTAAACAATAAATGAGAATATAATATGAGAATTAAAGTAAGGTGTAACGTTTAAAGCATCTTCCATTGCATTCAGTCTTAAAAGCCTCCGGATTAGTGTGAATCTTATCTTTTAAATACCTCTCTCTGTTCAGACAACATGCCCATCAGTGTAATGCTTGGGCTGTCAGAGATCATGGGACAGTGTGCCTTTCATCTAAGCTGGTGTTGAGCTTGTCTCCCACACCAAGAACCATCACTGTGTTTCATCAGGTGGGGTTAGCTCCCAGCACCCCCTCTGGCAAGTGCCCACACTAAGCTGCAGGGCAGGACAGTGAGTCCTGTGTTAGCAGAGATTGAGCAAACACCAGAACTGTGTAGCACTGGCTCTGCATCCTGACCCATCCTCTTCACTGGCAAGAACGGCCAGCTGGCACGAACACAACTTTCCGTCTGAAATCTATCTGACTGCACAGTGCCACGTGGATGTGGATGTGTTGAGCTGGGCTGGTGCTGGCTGGGGTGTTTCTGAATTGATACTCCTGGGTTTAGGAGATGGTCCAAGAAGGAGCAGCTGTGCTCAGTCAAGAGCTCGGTTTGGAGTGCTCTTGACAAGTGGAAGTGTAAGTTGCTACAAGTAATCCATTATCATCCTTGACTTGTTTGGCTTCTTTCTGTATCTTCCTTGGGAGCACTGCAAAATCCAAAGTTGTGTTTATATAGCTCTGTTCCTCCTTGGCAATCTCCTTATCCTTTTGGAAACTAACTGAAGCACAAAAACTACATGCTGCAGGCACATATCTAGTAACCCTAACTTTGCCTAGCCATAAAACAAGCAGTATAACAAGTGGCAGTTTTGCCTTCAGCCTCTCTTTTTGAAAATAGTACTGGAAAGGCACACACATTCTGTACCAATTAAACACAGGGATGCCATGAACCAACCCAGAAAAAGACAGCACTTGACTGGAATCTGTGCTAGCATCAGAAAAACCTACAGCCTATTTCTAATCAGAGCTTATTGTGCAGTGCCTGAAAAAGGACAGATGGGACAAACAGGGTTGGCAGGGAGACTCATGAACCACAGAAAAGACCAAGAAGAGTTTTCGCTTCTGAACCCCTCTCCTCCGGTCAAAGGTTTGGGTTCATCACCCTAAGCCTCTTTCAGACCCAGATGCCTATGGCACTTTCCCCACAAGACATGCCAAAGGCAAACACACAATCTTTTGATGGCTGGAGCAGCTTAACAAGGAGTAGAGAAGAAGTTCAAATCTTTCCTTTGGCCTGGGAGGCAGGGATACAAAGTCATATATCATACTTCCCAGGCCAGTGTCCTAGTTGTTGTCTAACTGTTCTCTCTTCCTTTCATTTAATAAAGCTTCAATTAGTCTGTTTGAAATGGGGTGCAGTTAACAAAAGAGACTAGGAGCCTCTTTCTCTGCCAAGTTTGTCAGGGTGGCTCATAGTTTAGTCTTCAGGCGAGATATGGAGACTGAATTTCCACAGAGAAAAGAGGGAGTAGTCTAGAGATTTCATGTGCTGGGTGACTTCTCTCATTACAGAGCTATTGAATAAAAAAAACATAAGGTACATTTCTGCATAGTTCCCAACCTGGTTGGAGCATTTCTCCAGTCAGATGTTCCACTACACCCTGACCAGATGTGAACACTGAATAGATGTGCTCAAGTTTTCTTCACAAGAGCAAATTTCTCACTAAGACATTTTCATATGGTTAGTGGTATAATATAGTAATGACCAAAAAAATCTCACTGACGGAAAACCATTCATGAGAGTATTTTCAAAAAACATCCTGCTATCCTCAATTATTGTAGGTCTGATGGTTATGAGAGAGGCTGAGGACCCTCTGCTTTCTGGCAGAAGAGCTCTGCTTAATTAAAATAACATAATTTGGAACAGCAGACACAGATCAAGCAGTAAATGGTATAAAAATAAACCAGATCACAAAACAAGAGAAGAGTCTCATATTCGTCACCAAATCTGATTCTTACCTCTTTCCCTTCACCAATGACATGTAGTTCACCCATTTTAAGTGGTTTTGCATTGCTGTTACATGTGGCGATATCTAGATCACTTCATGAGCAATTTTCACATTGCACAGTGGAACAAACAGCTCCCAAAATGTATCAGAGAGACACCTCCTCTGTATAATATTTTCATGGCAAAATTAATTCTTGCAAAAATAAATTGTGAAGGGAACCTTACAGAAATTTTTCTGAAATATTGTGCTGTGAAAACTGAAATCTTGTTATATAATCCCTTAAACTATCTGCAAGGTTTTTAAAAAAATCCATATGTTTTCTAGATGGAGAATCTGCAACATTGGCCAAAACCACCTAAGCAATGCCATAGCTGTTTCTTTGACATTGTAGAAGTTATTTTCATTCCTCTTATTGCAATTTCTTTAACCTATTATTGAAGGAGTAAATGGCATTCCTGAATTATTCCCCACACCTCAGAATTTTTAATGGTCTCAGGGGGAACAGGTTTGCTCGCAAATAATGTATAGCTGTGCTGACACAAAACACATTTGGATATCACTCCTGTAAAGTGTGAGAAATGAGACCAGAAAACTTTATATGAGATACCAGACTTCTTCCAGTTGGATGACCAGGCCTGTCAAACTACTGAAGTCTTGGTTTAAATGAAGAGAAGGCTCCAGGAAGACCTTATAGCAGCCTTCCAGTACCTGAAGGGAGCCAACAGGAAAGCTGGAGAGGAACTTTTTACAAGGGTATGTAGTGATAGGACAAGGGGTAATGGCTTTAAACTGAAAGAGTAGATTTAGGTTAGATATAAGGAAGAAATTCTTCACTGTGAGGGTAGTGAGGCACTGGAACAGGTTGCCCAGAGAAGTTGTGGATGCCCTATCTCTGGAAGTGTTCAAGGCCAGGTTCAATGGGACTTTGAGCAACCTGGTCTAGTGGAAGGTGTCCTTGCTCATGGCAGGGGGGTTGGAACTAGATGATCTTTAAGGTCCCTTCCAACTCAAACCATTCTATGATTCTATAAATGCAGACAACATTTGTGATACCTTTGTGACTATGAGTAATGATAGGATGGATAACTTATTTCTAAAGCCCTTCAGATAATGATGGGAGGCTTGAATGTATCCAGAAGCTATTAGACTAAGTTGTCTTGCAGTGGAAGCATTTCATCATACATGAAGCAGCTCCTGAACCTCTTCAGCCTACAGCATGGCATGTTCCTACAGCCCAGAAGAAGCTTTGATTTAATTGTGTGGGCTGACAGTCAGGAGCTACACACGTTTCACTTGTTGCTACAGAGGAGGTGGCTTGACCGTGAGAGGGGGTGGTGGGTAAACAGGCACAGTACACAGCCATCTCATTTTAATCTTCTTGTGTGTGTGCAAATCACCACCCACAGCCACACAGTGAAGAGAAAAAGAAGAATAAAAACTGCACTTTTAGAATGAGATCCTTAGTTATTTCCCATCTGGTACAACATGCCTAGCACCATGCGAGACCTGATGGTAACAGAGGAGGAGGAAGCCCTCCATCACTCCTATGCAACTTGCTGGTTGCTCTTACAGTGAGTTAAATCAGCACATGGTCTGGATTGCAGCTATTCTGGTATGTCATGACATAAACTCACTGAAAAAAGCAATCGAGAGCCATTATTAAATAGAGGGATTGATCTAATAGAAGACTTTTTGCCTAAAATTTTGATTATACATTCTTGTACTTGTACTACATGTAACAGCTCTGCAAGATATGTCTTCATTCAAAATCCCAGCCCTGTCCAGCCAGAGATATGCTCATCTTTTCTGGTGTGATTTCTTTTTACTGCTTTGTGTCAATATTAAACAAGCTCCTTAACACTTTTGGAGCAAGTGAAGATGTGATAAAGAGAATGGCAGTTTTTCCCTAATAAGCTGTCATTACCTAAATAACTGTAAATGTTGTGCTATTGCTTTCATACAATTTAGGATACTGCAATATAGACATTATTTCGCTATGCGATTTTTAAATCTTCCTCTAGCTTTTATAAGGGCATCTGTCAGGTTACAATTTACAAATTCTATTTACTGTGAAGAAAGTCAATTCATTATACTTCACTGAAACTTTAAATTAATGGAGTCATTTTTCTGAAACTTTGTTAATTTGCAAGTTATTTGTCTTTATTCATGAAGACTGTGGATACCTAGGTGATTTTATTTTTTAAACCTTCAGACTCTGAGAATGAGTCATTTCATACACCCTAGTCTGTCTCATGTAACATCTATTAGTTTCTTAAGAGAATCATCCTGATAAGAATATCTCATTATAACACCGGGAATACATTTCCTACATTTGTTTATGCCAATGTTGGGGGAATTAAATTTTTAACGTATGAATATGCGTCTAGTCTAAACATGACTAAGAAATGGCACACATTTACGTAGCCACAAGATACATAAGGCATTTCCTCTTTGACACAAGAAATATGCCTGAGAAAGGAATGCTATGAAATACTAAATACAAACTTACAGACCCAAAAATCAGATGGCTACATTACTGTTTTGAAAAAGTAAGTTAAGTTATTCAGCAATGAAAAGTTACCCTTGTGCTGACAGCTGCAAGTCAGTAAAAAACTAACATAATTTTCCTTTTTTTTTTTTTTTTTAAGAAAAGAGACAAGGCTAAGTTCTCTCTTTTGCTCTCTGGACCCTTAGAACTAACAGCTGTTATATGATCTGCCTTTATAATAATACTTCTGTTGTTAAAGTTCCCACTAGGGACTTCTAGCACTCAAAGAGAAAACAACCTACCTTCCATCTCCCTTCCTGCATGTCCAGGGAGGGTAACCAAGTACAGCATTTCCAAAGTTGTTTCTTTTTCCTTTACAGATTTTGCTTTCTCCTTTAAGAACTGGATACCTGTTCAGGTGAAAATAAAACAAAATTCATTTTGCTGTGCTTGAGGGGTGGTGAAGTATAGGAAAAGTCTGTTTATGTTGAGTAGGATTCAGAAGCCTGAATGGGAGCTGGGCAGAGCTTATCAGTTTAAAACTCTAGGCACATGCCAGAGATGAAAGTTACACCTATGTTACTAAATAATATAGGCTGGGGACTGTTCTCTGCAATGCAGCCAGATGATACTGAAACCTGACAGCTAAATTCCCTTCCTCTCCCCAATAGCTTGGCTACACACAGGCTGCCATTGCCAGCTCTATTTGGTGCTGTCTTGGGACAATGTAAGTTACCATGTCTGCACCAAAACCATGCCAGGAGCAATGCTTGCTGTCTAACAGCACCTACTCCTTGCTGCTATTTTACTAAAGCAGATTTATAGATGTAGCCCTACAGACCCAAGCTACAGGACAGGCCCTAAGCTCTTCTCATGGTAATGTAAATCCCACTGCCATAAACGAACATGACATCTTACTGGGAATTTTACCAGGTGATGGGATGGGTAAATATCAAGTAACCAGGGTGGTTGTCAGACCTTTTTGTTCTGTTTTCTTTTAATTTCTCTTTCAACTAAAATTCTTATAAAAAAACTCACTTATTTTATCGATTCTTATTGACAAAAAATCACCTATCCTGCCTAAAGTGCATAAGAATCACTCAGCAAAAGAAGGATGGGGTGTGTCTGGGAAAGTTTTTTCTGCCTTTGAACCATTAGGATTTGGAAAGGGCTGGCTTATTCAGAAGCTTATTTTTTTCCTCTTTTTTTTATTTCCTATCTCAATCCATAATTCCAGTTGCTAGCAAAAGCTGCATCAACAATCTTGCACCAAAAAAAGAAGATTGACTTTCAATTTCTATTCCTTTTGTGGCTTACAAACAATGTGTTTCTTTTAAAGGAAGCTTATTTTCACTTGAGTTTCTTGAATTACATAAATTGCTTTCTTATAAAGGAAACCACAGCACTATTTATCATGAAAGATGGTTGTTTGCGTGAAGATCTATATAAACTCAAAGGTTACATTTTAGATGTTCAGGTTACGACCATTATTGGGAGTCTGCTGTAAGCAATTTGGGTAAGTGCAGAAAATGTTTCTACGTGCTTACTGGAGAGATGATGCTGCATTGCGTTCTGAAGGGGCACTGCTAGGAGAATGACAGACGTGAGAATTAGCTATTCTGAAAAGTGTTGCAGATTATGAACTGGCAATATGCACCAGACAAACAGCTTGCTAGGTACAATATAGCCTACATCAAAACTTCATAGAATTGAGTTCTATTAATGGGTAGGAAAAAAAGTGAATTTTTTTTCAAAAGTCAAAACACTTTCTTCAATATTTTTGATGCTGCATTTTAAAAACATGTTTAATTTAATCTAATTAAATACAACTATGAAAAATTCAGAATATATTTCAATTATTCCACCATCATTATTTTCCAGGGGGCAGGGAGAAGAGATAAGATGTTTTATAAGAAAAAGAGAAGAAATCTCTTTATGTTAAAGGATTTTTCTTTCTTCTGTTTTGTCATTGATTTAAAAAAATGTTTTCACAACACTAGCACTGATTATGAGCCTAAGTCTGTCACCCATAGTCATGCTATTTTCCAGATTAATGAAGGAGAACATCTGGTCCTTAATCAAGACATACCTTGTTTTGTTCCTGCAAATCTGCATTGAGTTTTGCTCTGATCTGTGACAAAAATAATTAAAAATCACATCCTGAGATATATTCCTAATATCACTTATTTTAAAGAGAACATAAGCAAACCTTTAATTTTTATTTATGTATGTATTTAGTATATCCATGTACTTACTTATTTAAATCATACAGTCATTATTAGAGTCTCAAAAAAACCCAAAGAATTAGCATCTTCTGATCATGAATGGAATATGCAAAATAAACCAAGAGCGTATCAGTAAATAAATTACTATCTGGATAAACTTCTTGATTAAATGAATCTTGCTAAAAGCACCAGATGCGAAAAAGACAAAAGACTAATTGTCAGCATCAGTGATGCTAAGTAAATGTTTGACTTACTGATTATAATGAACCACTGCTGTTAGTGGGAGTTTTGTGAAAACTGTTTGTTCTTGAATTATTCTTCCATGGTGAAAATGCTTTTTCGGTGGCATATTTTATATGCAATTATTTTGTCTATTGATATACAGCTCATTTGCCCCAGGAAAATGTCTCTTATTGTAAGTTAGGGTTTTTACAGTATGCAAGTAATTTTTCTATAAACAATATTGATTAGACTAACATTGGTGGGTTTTAATTTTAAAGCTCTACACAATGTCTAATTTGTCTCCATTAGTCATAATTTTTGATACATGAACTTTCTTCTAATTGCCACTGAATGTCATTTGCAATCTCATAGGGCTTTGCAAATAATAAGCCTGAAAAATCAGAAGCTCTTCAGCTAGTGGAAGTCATGAAATGTTCAAGACATAGCAGAGATTCACAAAATGGCATATGACTAAATACTCATAACAAAAAAACCCTCTAATAAGACCTAGCTGAGCTGTGTGAATATAATCAACAATCTCCCATTGCTTAACAACATCTAGTTCAAAAGACCTTCCAAATATATATCTTTGGCATGTCATGCATTTTAATTCATGTAATTGGAACAGAAAAGAGAATATAAATAACTATCAAGAGATTTACTGGACATGGCTGTCATTTTCTTAATGGTACTAAAAAAAATAAAAGTCATTAATATTGTCAACATTTAGAAAACAGCATGACTTTGGTTGCAGATTTTGGTTTGTCATCTGTGTTAGTGCTGTGCAAATGCGTAGGAGCACTCCTGAAGAGAGAGGGGAAGACTGCTCTTTTAGTGGCTCTGTGCTTCCGATACCCATTTTGTCACATCTTAGCATATAAGGATTTTTGTTCTCCATCAAGCTCATACTGCCAGGTGTCTCCTGGGTAAGGACTAGCGGCATGATCAGCAGGAGACTAAACTATCTACAGACCCAGTCAAAGCAGTAGCAGACTCATACTTGACACTTTGGCCTGCAGTTTTTTTACACCTGAACCACAGTCACAAGAGGTTCTAGTTCTCCAACCTACATTACCCTGTTACTGGCTGTCATAACTTAACTCCACCTTATGGACCTCCGGGGTGAGAAAAAGGTTTGATCCAAGCATTTGTGAGGGGCAGTCAATGAACAGGGGAGAATCACGATAAAGAAGAGGCAAGGATTAATGGCAGAAACCTGAAGCAACCTATTCTTCCAAAAATGCCTCCTCTTCCTATACATCCTTCCTCGTGGTGAGCTAGCTTTGATGGACTTCTCTGAAGGTTTCACGTTGCATCTCTGCAACCCTCTCTTGGGTCATTTTGCTCAGGCTCAAAGGAGCCTGAAGGAGCCAGCTAAAGAGCTGTGTGCCAAGAGACTCTGCAAGCAAGATGTGCAGAAATTTATAATGTAAAACAATCGTTGTCTATCACTCCCAAATGCTACAAGTCTAAGCTTTAGTGTGCTCACCATCCTGAAGAGACACCTGAAGAGGCTTTGCTGGTCCGAAGGTGCCAGTCAGGAAGGAAAGAGCTGGCCCCTGCCCCTGGATTGGGTCCTCCATGCTGATGAGTTGCCATCTGCTGACTCCACCTTTCTCCCTTTAGGGTTTTATTCCTTTCTATGTTGGTATTTTTCCTTTTGAATCTGTCAGCTGCCAACAAACACCATTTCCCCTATCTCTAGCTGCAATTTTACCCTTCTTATTTTGCATGGTTCTCTCTACAGGCTTTCCTATGGCCTTTTTCAGAGCTTAGTTACTTGTTCAGCAGTTTACACAACGGGGACGTGTCAGAAATAGGCCTGAGCCAGAGGAAAACTGGCTAGAGGCAGCTGAACCCATGGTAGGGGCAAGAGGGTTATGTTTCTTTTTCAGTGTGTCAAGCTCATAGAGGATTTAGAAGCTCTTCCTCTGCTGAGCAAGATATCTTGCTTTATTAGCAAGTGGCTTGCAGGAAGATTACATCTGTGCTCTGTTTTTTTTCTGAGTGTAACTGAGAATAAATATTTATCTATAAAATTCATGGTGCAGTTTGGCCCTAACTATACAGCAGATATCTAGATAGATGTACTTCTGCTATCACCCTGACCCTAGAATTTGGGAAACGGTCTCACAGTTGTACCATGCTCTTGACTGGTTCCCCATTTTCCAGTTCCTGATATATTTCAAGACAGTGCCCCAATCTTTTTGTTCCAAACTGACACTGTGACCCTGTCATGTGACAGCTTTTACAGAGGCTTCCCTGCAAATACATTAAAACACATGTTGCTGAAATCTCTAGGGGGGGAAAAAATGACCCTGGAGAAATAGTGGCTGCTTGGTTTATAACCATACAGGTGCTTGGGGTGACATGTGCATTTTCTCATTCAGAGTCTAATCACAGCACTTTGTGTCAGTCATGGAAGACTGCTTGCGGCGGATTCAAAATGCCACCTGCCCAGCTACTCAGCATGTAAGTTTACTGTGTGCTGTGCACGGGAGTGCAAAATAAACGGGTATTAAGTTAGCGTTTTAATGACTCTGGGATCTCTAACAGGCACAGAAAGCAAAGGAATCCCTCACTGCCTTTGCACGTGGTGTCATGTATACGCTGAACAGAAACACTCCAGAGGGTGTGTGATCGGGGTCACCAAAATGCTCTTTCCTTTTTGTGCAACTGAATGTCCTGAGGTAATTTCTTCAAAACTATTTTTTAGGAGAAATCGTTCATTGTTATGTGGAAATGTAAAAGCTGCAACATTATGCAAAAATGTTGATTTAATATCAATGGTAATTATCAGTCACAAAGGGGTCTGATGAAGAGTTTACTGACATGA
Source organism: Nipponia nippon (assembly GCF_047370975.1). Classification (NCBI taxonomy): domain Eukaryota; kingdom Metazoa; phylum Chordata; class Aves; order Pelecaniformes; family Threskiornithidae; genus Nipponia; species Nipponia nippon. Next base: position 35,323,837 of record NW_028262347.1, on the reverse strand, counting down.
ATAGAAAGATTCCTGTTGTCTTCAAGCACTAAGCATCAATATTACTAAGTTAATGACTACTTTGAGGCAATGGCTTCCAATGACAACTGGAGGATTTCTGAAGCTGACATCTGTTCTTGTCAGAAATCAATTACTTGTATATCAATTATGGTAAATAAAAAATACTGAGTTTAGAAAATGGAGATGTTCTTAGCCTGACGTGGCCCACACAACTGGAACATTTGATTCAAGGAAGCAATACACAATAAAAGAAATTACCCTTCTGTGAATCAATTGTTATTATGTGCACAGTTTCTACAATACTATTCAGTTGTTAAGAAATTAAATGGAAAACATTACGCTTTTTACAAAGTGACACCTTCATCAGTATTCAAGCAGAGACTTTCTGGAAATAATTAGTTATTTCTAGGTGGGTCTGAATCAAAGCCTAACTCTGAATATTACCAAAGTTTGGCTGAAGACATTGTGAATATTATCTCTTCTTCTCTGGGAACAATCATGTCTGTCTTTGCACTTTGGAGCTGTCTTCTCTGTCTTCAAATTAGTTTAATTAGCTCCTGCAAAGTGAAGATAAAATGGCTTGCAGAGCTGTCTCATCAAGAAGCAACTTGTGTCAATTTATGTCATTAGGACCCTATCAAACTCTCACATTACTACTGCTCTCAGAGGAAAGGTTTTTTTTCCCCCAGCAAAACCTTACAGAGAATAAAGAGTCTAGATAATAAGTGGGCAGGAGGAATTGTTTCAACTGTAACTTAGAGATAAAAAGATAAGGCTGTAAATCAAGGAAATGAGTCCACATGAACTGGAATGTAACGTCACTATATCGTTCATCATGATATCACTAATTTACTGAGAGAGTGTATGTGCAAACCTAATATTAAATTAATTCCAGAAAAGCTCTGGATACAGCTGCTGGTCTTTCATCATCTGGAGCCTGAAGTGAGGCTCCCTGAGCTATCACATAGAGAAAATCAGGGGCCTGAGAATGTCTGTCAATATATTCTTTACAAAGCATTGGAAGAGCCCTGTCTAGTTTGTATGTGAGGCTCTTCAGGATATTTTTTGACATTAGCTTGATTCTTCTCTGTAGAGCATTTTTATTCCAGATTTTGCAGGATCTGGAATAAAGATCTTTAGTCAGATCTTTAGTCAGACTGTTATTTCACATTTCTGGACACAGAGAAATAACAGCCAGACAAACGTAGAGTAATCTAGATCTAGAAGTAGCAGAGCTGCCATGGTAGGGTGCTGTAGCTGAGCAGTTAAACTGCATTACATAGTGTGTGCCATGCATGAAGAAGCAGGACTAGTAAAAGTGAGTCTTAAGAAATATTAGACGAGACAGCTAACTTTTAGATGGCTAAAGTTCAGGTAGAATTCATCCCAACTTGGATATCAACTCCAAAATTACAATCCTAGCTTAGATACGAGATCCAAAATTACAGTCCTCAATGTCAGCATGTACCTAAAGGCACTGGGAACCTCCCCTTGCACCCAGAAGTTCCCTCATCATCTCGAGGCTATGACTGCTCCCATGGAGCAAATAAGGCACCCAGTTGTCACCCAGCTTTACACATCACCTGAAACTGATCCACATGAAAGGTCCAGGGCAATGCACAAGAGTAAGTGCCATAACCATACCACATGTTACAGTGTCTCTGCTTCAGAAATACTGCAGTTCCACCAATAATCACAAAAAAAATTATGGCACTTTTTGAACGAAAATCAGCTAACCATGGAAAGCATGCCATGGTTTCCCAGTCCACTTACAGCTGTGCGAGAGTGGTTTTTTATGGGAAATAAATGTCAGGTTTGCCTTTGCGAATTGAAGACTGAAAAGCACTTGTCAGTGACAGAATATGCTCTGTCTTGTTTTATGTTCTCAGGATAATCAAAAAGTAGAAAGGGAAAGTTAATGCAGGAAGTGTGTGCTGGCCGCTAGACATATTCATGGGAGAGAGGAAAGATGCAGATGCGGCCTCTTTCTAGAAGTCATCTACCTGGCAGTGCTACATCAGTGAAGCATGAGGGGGTTTTAAAATTTGAAACCCCTATAGTGGAGAATGCTTGGACTTCACCGCAGTGTTTCAGAACATGACCTACATTTTGTTTCACAAGCTAATACAGCTGCTGTATCACTGCAATTTCCCTTCCTCTGTCCACAGTGTGGCTGCATCCAACTCCTGCTTCAAAGGGATTTAGCCATCAGCCAATTCCTCTGATCCTTGAAGGGCATGGAGGAATGATCTCTGCACTGTTTGGGTTTAATTTTGGAGCAGAGAGGATCCTGCTGAACATGTCATGTCACTAAGTCAGCGAGGCAATATATGTGAATAGTCTTAGGGGGATTTGCTCTGAGCGTTGTCAAAGCATGGGATTAGACTTGCAGGTTTGTGGGACTCTGCATGCTTTGAATTTTGGTTGTGTTTCATGTTCAGATGAAACACTGGAACAAAGGCAACTCATTTGAAAGAGCTGAAGGCTCATCTGCCTGTTTTGATCTCGGATTACACCACTGGGCTCACTTGGTTTTCCCTTGCAACAAAAAACAGCCAACTGCAGCTCAGTCACAACCCTTGGTCGGGATGAGAGTTGTGGGCCTTGACAGATCCTCACTAGACCTGTCCAGAACTTCAATTTCTTTCTGTCCTAGGTATTTGGATACCTTTGGCAGCCTTATCTTCTTAATGCCTTAATCTCTTCTTTCATCTTGGTAAAAAGTGCATTTTCTCATTCCCTCATTCCCTCTCCCTCCCACCGGTGCCTGAGGTAGCCCACCCACCTTGTTCACCACTGTAGGGACCTCCTGTGCATTGCCCCTGTCCTGGGTGCCCTGCCCACCCAGACCCAGTTCTCCAGACCTTCTCCTCAGCCCACTGCCCCTGCATGCTGCTCATGAATGCCCCACAAACTGTCAGTGTCACATCCACCCCAAAACTGGGCTCCACAATCACCTCTACATGTCTGTCCTCCAGTCACTCCATTTTCTCACCCTTACATCGTGCCAGACAGGGGGCATCTTGTCACCTGGGGCGTGGAGAGCGGTGGTATGTGTGAAGAACCCCTCAGAGACAGGCTCCACTTAGACGTCAGGCCATGGGTGGCACATGCAGGAATTTCCTTTATAGGTTGGTGGGCATGGACACATCCCCCTCACCATGGGTACCCTGGTTCATGACCTTTCTGTGGCAAAAGGTAGACCCTGGCACACATGTACCACAAGTGCTTCAGGACATTGTCACACTGCCAGCTCCTCCAGATCCTCTTGCTGAGGCTTTGGCTGCACATGTCTCCTCACCTCTTCCTCTGTCTGAGGCCCAACCAACTCACTCCACCTTCTCATCCTGGCCCTGTCCATGCTGTCCATTCTGTCCATTCCCACCACCTGGAGGAGGACACTCAATGGAGAAGGGGGCTTCCTAATGAGTTCTGCTCCCTCATCAGTCATGCCTCCAGTACAGTGCAGTGTAGACTGTACAGTGTCGACACTACAGTCCAGTACAGTGTTCCCAGCTCCATGGATGTCTCCTAGGACAAGTGGGTGCTCTCAGAAGTGTGCTGCTGAGTGTCACTCACTAGCTCCTCTGCCATCCATGTCTGAGCCCCTGACCCTCACACTCCTCCTCTTCTTTCATTCATTGTCCCCCATCACCAGCTATCTGTCCTCCTTGTGTTTAATTCTTCATTGTTCTCCCCCTCTCATGCACAAGGCAGAGCATCACCTACAGGACTTACACAGCTCTTTGTCCACTACTGTTCACCATGCTCCAAATGCTCCTTTACTTTTCCTACTGCTACAACCAACCCTTTGTTGGCATTTCTGCTTGTCTTCAACAGGAAAGGCTATGACAGTGCATTCAGGAAAAATATGAGAAATAATTTAATCCCAGAATGAAATTCTGTAACTGCAATAATAGACACTTTCTCTCAAAACAAGGCAAAACCCTCCACAAACAAATATGCAGGAAAGTCCTTTGTCTGTGCATGCCTTTGGTTTGAACAACAACATACATACACCTCTGTGTTTCAGATGAACGTTTCTCTTAATTTAATTTCATAAAGAAACATAACTGGTTTTAATGTAACACAATGTTGCATAAATGATGTTAAACATAGTGACTTTACTGAGGTTACTTTAATCTGTAGCTTCTTAATAAGTACAAAAAAAGCCCTGAAGTCACATTATTATTTTAAAATGGAGGCTTCACACAGTTCAGATAAAAATTTATCATTCCCATGTCTCCTTTTTTTTTCTTCTTCCTTTTTTTAGTTTGATAGTCAAATATTTGAATTACTCACAAGGCAAAATACATAAAATTTCTAACATAATTTAGGAATCTATTATGAAATAAAAAAAAAAGAATTACACCTATCATTACTTTGTCTTTTAAAAAAATATTATCCCATATTTCATATCTAGTATGTCCTTAAGTCTACAGTACCTTATAAGCACTTCAAACTTAAGATTAACCTGTTGCTTTGTGCTTTAACAATACTTCATGTCTGATAGCACTAGAACTTTCTAAAGTGATACACTTAAACAGCTATGAAAGTGAGAAAGTAAAACCTAAGAATTTCTGATCTTTTGGCCTATTCATTTTGTGTTACAATTTTCAGTTTATTGCACTAGAATTACATTTGAATTGTGTGTTGTCCTTCATGAAAATCTCATCTGTTCTGAGTTCTTGCATTCATGCACATCTGCCATCTCCCATTTTTTAATTTCCCATCATGATATTTTGCACAAATAGGAGCTACAAAATTTTGACACAAAGCTTTAGTTTGAAAGTTTCTTTTAAGGAATTCTGAAAGTAAAGTTGCAAAAACACGAGTGTGGCTTGAATCCTCACACTGGCTTGATTTTTACTTTTTAATTTAATTTTGCAGGAATTAAGCACAAGATGAGAATTTGACACAGATTATAGAGACCAGCTTAGCATAAGTTTGGAAACCTATAGGTTTGCAGATGGACCTGTCCCACGTGTAAGCTCTTCTGTACTCCTGAATGGTGCTCCATTAAAAATTACAGCCCATCCAGATGGGAGGTAGATGCCAAGAGCAGACAGCAGATCACTGCAGTAAAAGAACATGAACTGAAGTATGAAAACACAGAATAATTGTCTATGTGAGAGAGTACCTGGATTTGTGAGTCTGAGAAGAGGAGAGTTTGGAGAGAGTAGGAAAGAAAGGGAAGTATCTTAATGAGGAAAGACCATCCACAAGGCAGACCAGGCAGATCTCTGGTAATGAGGACCACAGGTGGAGCTGCTGCAGGCGGACGATGACGTTTGTCAGGACAGGGTGGAAGCTGATCACAGGTCCAACTCACGCGGCAGCAACAATGAACGTAGATGCACCAGGTAGCTTTTCACAAAGTCAGACGCTAAAGCCCACAATCCCTAAGCTGATGAGCCAGACACTCTGGAGGGAGAGGAAGGCATACCCCAGGCAGGAAAATTGTTAATGTTTCTATTGTTTTATTACAAAAGGAAGTTCATGTGATGAAATTATATTGACAAGAACAGTTTAACTAAGGTTAAATTACATTCCTAATCTTACCTTTCTTCCCTTTTTCCAACAACCTTTTATTAAAATCAAACACCGAGAAGCTAATTCGTATGATTCATGCAGATCCTTTCTTCTTTGCCTCTGATTTTTATTCCCACACAGACAGACAGAATACTGCTCATATTGATATAATTGGAAACACTGCCATTGATTTCGGTAGGAGCAGCATCCAGCATAGCATAGGTGGGTTACTGAGTTTCCATAGGATATCCATTGTCACTATTCACTTCCAGTATCACGCAGGCCTATTACAGGAACCCAAAGTACCATATGACAATTATAGCATTAAAGATCAGTACATTGCAATCACAACCAAATTGTCAGCCTTAGTGTGGAGCAGTGCTTAAGAGAAAACTGCTCTGTTGCAGACAAATGCTTAAAGAACAGAAGTAGCTGGATGATTTTATTGTACAATAATGTATGCAGTGTCTGATTTTCTGTAGGAGACCATCAGGAATTACCTAAATCATCATGTTCACTCTAGTTAGGGCTTCATGTAGTTCAAATTCATATAATTGTTCTTTGAAGCTACCATGTGAGTTCCATAAACTCACATGGCAACAATGCTTGGCTTTCAAAGCACTTTCATAAAACAGCTGTACAGAGTCCATTTCAAGCCATGGAAATGAATAGTTATTTTGACAGCCAAGGCAGTGATGCTGAGATATTAAGAACTACTTTCCACATCATTAACCACAGCCTTTCCCCCTTTGCTAGAGTAGCTGGTAAAAAAAGGGCAGGCTACTTTTTGTCATGACAGCTTCTCAACAGCTCATTTTGTAGGGTATTAATCATGAACGTCTTTTCATCTTTCAAAAAAACGATTTTTGTTTGCATAATGGGCCGGGTATAATGTTTGCCAAATTGGCATACTGTGATAGACAACTGGATTACTGAAGTTTATTGAATTTGAGATTAGGTATTCTAACCTTCCAAAAACTTCAGCCAGTCCAAAACGTAACCACCTTCTCAAACACAGCCTCAGGGTAACACTACCCAGCAGGCGGTGCGCACTCCCCAGCATACCTCTTCTTAATAGGCAATGTCAGTTTAACAGTCCTCGTGGACTATTTACCTTCCGCAGAATCACTGAAATTATCATGAGAGCTCATGAGACCTTTCCAAGTAGCTGAATCAAACCTGGAGTGCTTTATGAAGAATGACAATAAATCTCTGAATCTAAGGACTGAAGAGCAAATTTCCCTTCTTTGGCCCTATCACAGTAGAGGGAGAAGTGTTGAACGTGAAGACCTTTATATTCAGGCATGTTTCAAAGCACTGACTGTACTTGCAAATTGGCCTTGTCTGCACAAAATTAAAAGCAGGATGAGAGATGACCACTATCTTCCAGTCATTTTCCATCCATCTGGATTATTACCTGTTTGCTTGAATTGATTTTCAGCTCAAAAGATGTATATTGGCCTTAGCAAAAACCCAGGACAGGATAGGTGCTCCAGGATAAATGTGTGCACGCTTTGCCCCATTTGTACGTGACCTGATCAGAATGACCTGCTCCATGAACAGGTACTTGGACCTACAATGAGACTCCAAGGGCAATCCAGAGCTAAGACTGAATCCACACATGGTGCAACTATAACAAGGATGGAGCATGAGGAAAAAATATTTTGACAGCAGACTTCAACTTGCCATTCAAGTCCTTAGAAGTCTTTTTCTTTGGAGGAAGGGGCACACTGGTCTATGGAGCTCAGCACTAGATAACAATAAAGTCAGGCAAGGAATGCGATAGGAACCAAAGGTCCAGTATGCAAGCTGCACGACATGCTCAGCAAAACAATTGAAAGCACTGACATGAAACAAATGCATTTTGCTGTATTTATTAATATAAGAACTTGGTTGCCAGAAAGAGATCTCAGGGGATGATAAATAGGTTGTCTTCTTTTTTTATTGAGTGTAGTAAAGTTAGTATTGTAGGCTTAGATGATGAACATAGGAGATCTGAATTCCATTAATTTCCTGGCTATTGTAATGGTACAAATAAACAGAATTTTCTACAGCAGGGAACCGACTTGACAGAAGGGTTGAATCCACTGGGATATGAGAGTACTGATTAAGAAGATATTGCACACACTGTTTATCTACACCCTGGCTGAAAAAGAAATGGATAGAAAAGAACATTTGGTACCATTTGAAACATTAACTTTTAAAGGTCTCACGAAGTGCTGCTGTTCTTAAGGAGTATAAAATAAAGACTTACTGTTATAAGGAGTTTGGGATTTATTTCAATGAAACATTTTACATCTGCAGAAATTCACATTTTTCTCATGGGGGAGATTTTTTTTTTCTTTTTAACAAAGATTTGGAAATGGGTGAAATTTAAACTGACAATCTTGCAGATCAGAATTTTCATTAAGAACTTTCTATTTAGAATTACATGACGTAAGACTGTAGGAGCATAACTATAAGTTAATTATGATAACATATTTTTTAAATGTAAAAAAAATTAATTCTCAAAGAAGTGTTTGAAACAAAATATCTAAGTTAAATAAATTAAATTCTATTTCCCCAGGATTTTGAGTTATAAAAAAAAGTCAAAATTAATTTACATACCTTTTGGAGACGTCAAATAAATACAAATTATCAAAAAGTTACAGGATAGAAAAACGTTTTCCACCCAGCTACACTCCTAGCAGTATTTCCCAGAGCTCCTAAATGTCAGATCTCAACTCCAACATTCATTCCTATTTAAAGACAAATCACTTATTTATGGTATTTTTAATGATGATAAACATGCACTAAGCGAAAACAAAACAAAAATACTGAAACGCTTACTTACAGCATCAGTATTTGGATATCCAGGACAGAAACCTCAGCCAACCACATGATCCTCTGAATTCTGAAGCACAAACTGCTCTTGTCTTCTGGTACAATTACTGTGGCATTATCTGACTAAGCAACACTCACTGACAGGGTTATCATCTGACACGATGCCTCAATGGTGTGCTGTGTCCATGTGCGTTCTTGGCCTGCTGGTAGAAAAAGGCAGCTTGTGATCTTTGCATGGAAGACTGACTGCAGAGGGGCCAGGGCTAGTGACTTCACTTTGGAGTGGTGGCACAAAATTCAAGTTGGCAGAGTGTAACTGGATATATTTGAAAACAAATTATTTAGATTGTTCTTCAGAATTTTCATGCAGGTGAAAAATTTAGGGAATCATCTAAATGTAAAAGAATAACTAACGTTTTCAATCTGGAGTTGCAAGCCTCAACATGTTGTGAACAGTTTTGAGAGCTGTCGACCATCCCTTTGTCAATAAAAGATGAAGGGTGGGAATGCAAACATTTTCCTATTCCCTGCCACTGTAATCCATTCACAAGCACAATGCTAGCAAGGTCATAGCTCCATTAGCCCGGCCACAAATCTGTCCTGCCTTTTTCTACGATGTAACTAGACACAGAATGGTCCCATTACTGCAAAGTGGGGTGAGAAGACTGAAGCAGTTGAGACACAGGGAGATGCACAAAATATTCCTTTCCTTTTGTTTCCTGACTATGTGGATAGGTAAAATATTTGAGGCACATGGGAACCCTCCTGACTGGCAACTTTTTAAATTACTGTTCATATGAAGAGCAGGATAAACAGTTGCCTGATTACGTACAGTACACATTGCAAGGTTTCTTATTCAAAGGAAGTAGATTAATATCATGAAACCTCTACCACTCAAATATAGATTATAATGCATGCTGCATATGCATTATACATATCAGTGGTATGTCAGTGAAATACAGAAATCTGAACAGAAGTGTTTATTCATTCATCTCTGAGAAAAAATAAACTCTTTATCAGTAATTATAAAGAGACCACAAGACAAGACAAAATTTCATGCATCTTTTTCACTTATATCTTAAGTGATAAAGGAGCACAGTCTCGGTGTATATTGGGTATCTTTGAATACATAGTTTATCCAGACAAGCAATAATAAAGGATAATATGTTGTGATTTTTACATAGTAGCATGCCTGGATCAACCTGGAATATGCACTTCATTTGTCACTGAAGATTATGAAAATATCCTATACAGCTTTACATCAGAAAATAGTTTTTGAGCTATGCCTTCAAATTCAACAAAAACAATGTCTTTCTAATGGAATCCCATAAGGAGGTAAAATATCCCATAACAATCTTGGTTTAATTCCATAATTTTAAAGCAATTTTAATGCACCTCAACTGTAGTTTCACAAGTGCAAATCAATTTGTTCATCTAATTCTATAGCCTTCTCTAGCACCAGTACCAACAACTAAATACTGATTGCCTTCAGACACAGAAAGTAGCTGTGGCATAGAAAATGTCATGCCATGAACAGAGGACCTTCTGAAAGGTTCTTCAGAATTTTCTCCTATATTCATTAATCAAGGGAGAAGTGTCCCACCTTTCAGGATATGGGGGATGGTGGGAGTTCCTTTACACAGCTGGTGTGGGACAAGTCTTGCAGGAAAGGGTCAAATCTAGTAATGAAGCTTCACCTCTCCACAAAAACATTTGATTAGGAACTGAAATTTCATGTCAGTGCAGCTGAAATAATTCAGTTCCAGCAGAAAACATTCTGCAGTGTGAAGAGTAGGAAAGCAGATGCTTTGCAGCGTTGATAGGGTAATAGTGTACCTTCAATTTCATGTTTAAGAAGGGGAAAGAATAAAATTAATGGTGCATTTCTTTGACTTTTATCCAACTCCTACCTTTTTCTTGTAGGTTTTTTTCTTCTTGAGTCCTGTTTTTGACTTTCAATGAATCATTTGTAATCACCCAAGGTCTCTTGAGACACCCTTGCACCTTCCACCTCATTCCATGTCTTTATTCAGAGTAGCCTAATATGTAACTCTTGCAGTCAGCATTTTTCAATAATATTCATCAAACTCTATAGACAGTAGAGGCTAAAATGAATTGCTTTCAGATTATCCTCCCTTCTCATTAAATTGTAAGCTGCATATTCTCTACCAAAAGTATTTGGGAACCCCCTCTCCTTTCTCCCAGTATTTTGTTTTCATTATTATGGCCAGCAAATGTCAACTTCCATTCATCCACTATATCCTCTAGATTTAGTTTCCTTAAAAACTGTGTGATACCAGAGCTAGTTTGGACCTAGTGAACTATAACAGATGATAGCAGGTTTCTACTGCAGCATTCTCTAAAGTGATTATAAATCCCACACAAAGAAAATGTTCTCTTCATAAGTCTTTGTGTTTCAGAGTCATTTCTAGTAGAATCTTATTTCATTTCCACAGAAGCTGAGAAGCCTTTTCTAGACAATGCTACTGGGCTTCTCTGCCTCTAATGCTGTCTAAATAAGATATAATATTGGCTGAATTCTTCATATGGGAAGCTTGACTCAAGTTCCTTTATGGCAGAACAAAGATGGATGAGTTGTTTGGGTAGGTCTAAATAGAAGCCAAAGTAGGAAGGAGAAAAATGAGGTTTAAAACAGTCCCAGTGATGTTCCCCCTTGTGACAACTGCAACAGCTCCCACCAGGGACTGCTCTTCTCCTTCCAACTCCCTGACCTGAGGAGTATGGGGAGTACGCCCCTAAGAGCATGGGGCACCTCAGGTGCACTCCTTCCCATTCCTGCACTGGCACTCATTCTCCTGCACCCTGTAGCTTGTGCAGAGAACTTGGTGGCCTTCCTTCACCGCTGGGAGATACAAGCATATCAGTACAGGAATCGGTGATCTGCCATCTGCCCTTTTCTTGGGGTTGTTCTCCTTCCGTAATCCTATCTTTGGGCATAAAGTAGGGACAAGCATGTTTATTGAAAAACCAGAATGAAATACATTTTTTCCATCTAACAGGGTAAAACAAACATTTTAAAGATATTTCTTATTAGGCTCCATGTCACCTAAACTCTTCTTGTCTTGAAACAATAGTCAGTTTAAATACCACTTTGCCAAATTCATCCAACATACCTTGTACATTCAGAAAACAACTATGTTTCTACTAATGAGGAATACGCATGTTTCAAGGTTGAGGATAAAATTACTCTAAATTCATGCTTATGACAAATAGTTGACAATTAATTAGGGCTTAAGGAAATGGCTCAGATCTATTCCTGTCCCTTGCATCTGAATTTTAGCAGGACAAACCTATCAAAGCTAGGTGCAGCCTGAGCCTTTTAGCCTCACAGGTCACACAGTCTAAGTAATGACTGGTGGAAGAGAATGACCCTCCTAGTTTTCTGTCACTGCTTTCTCTGGCCCTGTCTCCTGCTATCCTGACATGCTGACTGGATTTCCTAGATGGGCCTGGACCTGACTTGTTACCTCACCTTGTCTGATGACCACTGAATTGTTGATGGCCTTTGTCCCTACCACCATCCTGGTCCTGGCTGGGTGCTGTGGGACTGCCCTTTAAAGGCGTCTCTGCCTGCCTGTGCTGGGATCACCCTCTCCTCCTGCCTCATCCTCCTTCCTGGAGCAGCCTTGCTTTTGCTGCTCCCTGACATACACATCTACTGTAAGCACCTGCCTCAAAAGAAGTACCTATTTCTTTCCACTGACTACTAATGGATTATGAGATGCATACTTCGAATGTAGCTAGTCCACTGTAGACATGGGAAGGAGTCCCACCTAAGGTAATGATTTACTACACACCACCTCCTAGAAATTACTGTGTGTGGCTTAATTAATAGTAATTCTCTGGAAATCTTTGCTATTTTTCAGTAATTTTCTTAAAATGCACTTGTATATCTTCATATTCTCATCTGGACAACGATGAGATTCCTAAGGTCAATCAGTTGTTTTTTAAATTAATGGTCTTTGATATGATACATTGATTAGCTCCTCTCTGTTCTTGCAGTATTCTGTGGTTGTAGCCATGGCTCTACCCAAAGGGCCTTGAGTGATATTGTAAGACACCCACTTGTGCTTTCCCATAAAACCACTCTTCAGTGATCTCCCTGTCCTATCCCAGGATTTGTTAGTGCTACAATAGAAAATTTGGCCTTTTCTGGCTTTCCTTTAAACACAGATTTCTCTTTTCTATGTCTCATTTTGTAGGAATAAAGCTCCAAGTATTTTGTTTTTTTTTTTTCCTCTCCTTTGTCTTCTACTGATATGTCTAAACTTCTAATGCAGCTCGTGACCTTGAATACAGTTTACTATGAATCAAGTGGGAGTAAAATTTTCTTCCTGCTGGAATTGTACTGGAGGAATTAATCAGAAATTCTTTCAAGGTTTTCAACAGAGAAAATCAAAATTTTGAAACTTCAAAAGTTGAAGTCTTTACTGGCAAATTCCACCTCAGCACAATCAGTTACATTAGCAAAAAGAGAAGGAGGAAATATGGAAGCTATGCACAAGCTTATATGGTTTTTTTTTTAAAAGGAGTACAACAAGCTCCATAGCTATAGAGACTGGAAGGAAGCGGGGAATGGTCCATAAGTGATTGTGTAATTTATTCCCCTGCTGAATCTTTCTACTCACTTATCAGGAACATTGTTCTTTCCAAGGTTTATTCGTAGTCACTGTTTATTCAGTTCTGCCCAGGTTTATCACTCTTGTTTATATAGCACATTGTGTAAAAATTGCAGATACTGCATGGTCCCACAGTTTATATCACATGTATTAGCATGGCTGACTTAATAGTTTCCTGTGCTTGAAAATGTGATGTTCATTTTGACCATTTGAATAATATTCAAAAATAAGCATATCTGTAAGATCTGTATGGTTAGGAATGTCTCAAGTCCATTGTTCTTGTCACTGGTATTGCTCCTATTTATGGGCTTACAGGATTTGATCAAGGATGGGACAGGCATCTTTTCAGTATTTTAGATTATACTATGAATTGTACAAATGAAAGTAAGTATATGTTTATTTTATGTACATAAAGCATAAGACAAGATCAAATAATTGGATGGTGTGTATATATATCAGTATCACTGCAACTGAACGTCTGCTTGAAGATCTTAAACATATGCCATGCTTAAAACACCTTGTGATGCTACTGGATACATCATTTGCTAATAACAAATCAAGTTTTGCTACCCTTTCTCATACTGAACCCTCATTCTCTGTATATAGGTGTCTTGCACTGACTCATGGATCTTTCTACCTCTAACATGCCTACAGTTAGCAAAATCTTCCCAGAAGGAGATTAGGCTATATAACACATCAAAACTCACACAGCAAGAAACAGTGGGAGTAAAGATAATTTTATATAGGTAGATTTAGTCGTAAATTGTAATGAGAGTTTAAGATGTAACAAAAGACTTGGATTAATAGGAATGAGTTGTGTAAAAGAAGCTCTGATGATTTTACTACTAATGAAAACATTTGCAAACATGGGAATCATGCAGCATACTGCAGAAGGAAGATAATCAAAATTCCGTGATAGCCTGAAATGCACTTCCTTTCAATGAGTTTGCAAAGCATCATGCTTTAAAAATGTGTAATTTTGTTTACAACAAAACAGTTAGGCTGCAAATTTGAGGAAGCAGTAAATATTTATTTCACATTATGCAAGAGAGTATTTAGCAGATGGGACTTTATGGGATGATAAGGATGTAGGTAGCCTTATCCAAGGGGAAAAAAAAAAGAATTGATGATATTTTTTATTTATTAATTTTTGTTTGTTGATTTTTGGCTGTCAAATGTTATGGTATCATTCCAGGAAGACAGCACTTTTTAACTATACAAGACAAGAATGAGATGTTCTTTTAGCTGCCAGATGATAAGTTTGACTAAAAACATTCTCATAGAAACTGGAGACACTTAACTTTTCATTACATCCAAATCACTAATCTGCAACGTTCACATAATTGCCAAGATAACAGAGACTACATCAAGAAAGTAATTGGTGTCTTTGCAGACAGACAAGGAATACCAAAATTATGAAGAAGACAGGCGATGCTAAGTGAGATCAGCACCAGCACTGATGCTTATTAGCTATGTTATAATCCAGCATGCATTTAAAATGTGTATTCTTTTAGAAGATCAAACAAAAAAATATGAAAGATAGATTTGTCTTGTAAAAGATACTAGGATTGGTTTGACACAAATGGCTTCTTTGTTTAAGCTCGTGCGTAGATATACAATAGAAATAAGCTGATGACACCTACTTTGAACTCGTTAGATTTGTTACAGCTGAACTGCAAGTCCCCATCACTGGGAGGAGGTAAAGGTGAGGTTACACACGGACATCAGCTCATATCTACTAGTATTACAGTATTGCAGTCCAGAACATTATCTGCTGAGGAATAACACTTATCACCTTCTCAAAGTTTATTTGTGGAACTTCCTGACATTCAAAAAGAATGTGATGGTCTCCAGAAAAGAGAGATATTTTTTGTGCAGACAGAAGGCAATAAATCATTTTACAATACTCATTCAGAGCTGTTTAAAATTATTTTGTACACTCAAAATAACCAGTAGGCAATGTTAACCTTTAAGTTTCTCACAGCAGATGCCAAATCCTCTCCTATATTCTTCGGCATACAATGGGAAAACTGGTACAATCAATCCTTCTATCTTTCTAATACAGAAAAATTCTTCCATCTAACAGCTTAGAAATATTCAGCTGCTGTTGTCATCTTCCAGGCAAACCAGCACAAGAGCCTTATAATACTACAAGGTGTATTGGGTTTATGTGTTCAGGTGTTGGCAGTGGGGAGGGGAGGATGCAGGAGTGGCTTCTGTGAGAAGAGACTAGCTGCCCCCATGTTGGACAGTACCATTTCCAGGCACCTCCACAACAGACCCACTGCTGGCCAAAGCTGAGCCTACAAACGATGCTGGCGGCACCTCTGTAATAACATATTTAAAAAAGAGTAAAAGTGATATGCAGCAGCTGTGAGAGAGAGGAGTGAGAAAATGTGAGAGAAACAACCCTGCAGACACCAAGGTCAGAGAAGAAGGAAGGGGAGGGGGTGCTTCAGGTGCCAGAGCAGAGATTCTCCTGCAGCCTCTGGTGAAGACCATGGTGATGCAGGTTGTCTTCCTAAGAAGGGAGAAAGGTAAAGAAGGTAAAGAAAAGAGTAAACCATGATGCTGACCATTTCCTGCTAAGAATAACTTCAGTGACTCAACCCTTTATTGTGAGAAACTATTGAGATTAAAAACTCTCTGAATTCTCACATCCTTTTTATAGGATTGAGCTTTTCTAGAGTCTCCAAACTTCATATCTATCTGTATTGGGTCTCGCTCAGATGGACTTAATTTTCCCCATAGCAGCCCTCATAGTTCTGTGCTTTGTAGTGGTAGCTAGAAAAGATGTTGATAACACACCAGTGGTGTTTTGGCTACTTCTGAGCAGTGCTCACACAGCATCAAGGCTCTCTCCAATGTTCCCCTGCCTCACACAGTAGGCTGGGGGTGGGCAAAATCTTGGGAGGTGACATAGCCAGGACAGCTGACCCAAACTGACCAAAGGTATATTCCATACAATATGACATCTGCTCTGCAATAAAAGCTAAGAGAAAGGAGGAGGAGTGGGGGGCATTTGTTATTACAACGCTTGTCTTCCAGAGCAACCACTACGCGTATTGAAGCCCAGCTTCCTGGGAAGTGGCTGGACATCACCTGCTGATGGGAAGTAGAGAATAAATCCTTTGTTTTCCTTTGTTTCCACACATGGCCTTTGCTTTTACTTTATTAAACTGGCTTTATCTTGACCCACAAGTTTTTTTCCATCTTATTTTCTTCCCCCCTGTCCAGCTGAGGAGGGGAGTGACAGAGTGGCTTGGTGGGCACCTGGCAACCAGCCAAGGTCAACCCACCACACTATCATATATAATTTTAATGATTTTGGCAGGCAGTATTAAATTACATGGAATTAATAAAATAGTTGTATAAATCAAATGAACAATATATTCAGTTCCTGTATTGTATTCCTACTGTTATTGATGGGAATTACACATATATATCAAAAGAAACAAAGAGTGCAACCGTTCTGTTCAGCTTCAGTAACTTAAGTTCAAATCCCGTCATATATACCTCTAGGGACTTATTCATTCTACCAACCCAAATGGGATTACACATTATAAGGAAGGCTTTGCCCATTAGAAGGAGTCTAGACAAGCGTCAGATAAGCACCGAACTTTAAGATGAACAAAGTTAGGTGTGATGAATCCTGAACTTAGTTTTACATCTTGAATCTCATTTAAATAAATGAAATGTGAGAATTTTTTCTGCTTTCAAATTACCACTATGTACCAATATGCTCTGGTTTAGCTTAGCCCTTTGAGTACAAAGCAGGATAACTGAAGTTTTGCTAAAACTGGTCAGAGAAGCAGCAAATTAGAACCCAAAAATATAGGTTTTTTAAAAATGTTTTTAAAAACATATTGAAATTGCTAAATCACTTCTGTTTCCTTCATTTACCTCTGACTGCAGGTGGCAACAGAAAGGAACTAGATTCTTGTAGGCAGACAAGAAAAATAGCCTTCTTTTGAAAAACCTGAGCCAAAAATATAATTTGAGAAAGATGTAGTTTTCACAGGGAAACAATGGGAGCAAGCATATATTAAAGTAAATTCTAAAGGACAGATTTAATATATCACCGCTTCCTGAACAGGAATAGGTTCATACACAATTTTTCTCAAACTTGACTAAACTTCTTTTAGAGAACTCTGTCTTGGGTGTTAATAAATGGCAATGAATCATGTCCATTTGTTTCCAAGCAACTCTGATACCCAGGACTACTCTGATACAGATTTATTACATACTGTGTAAATGGGAACCCTGATTTTCAAAATGTTTATTCTGGCTTTTCCTAGAAGAGAAAGCTAATGATACTAGTATAAGCAGCTGATTAAAGGGTTTCAGTAGTCCAAAATCTATTTTGCTATTGAACACCTCTTTCATCTTTCTGAAAAATAAACACAGGCTTTTAATGCAGGACACTAGAAAAGAAAAAGTAGGATCCTTCATCTGAGCTGTCTGTGTAATTTAACTTGGTTGCTGAGTTTAGGTGGATGTTTCCCAGAGTGCAGACTTTCCAAAAGATAGGGAGTTCACATAAGAATCCCTTTTTATTCAGTTTGATATTGTCAAGAAAAATAAAGCCATTTTAAAAGGAAAAAAAAAAAAAAGGAAAAATAGCAGAACTTAAATAAACTCTTCCCAATGATTGCCAAATAGAAAATCAGGCTTTCATTAATCACTGAATTCATATAACTTAAAGAATTATTCTCAAGGAATGGTCACCTGCTCAAGCAGCTCCAGAGGAGGGCCATGAAGATGATCAGGGGGCTGGAGCACCTTCCATATGAGCACAGGCTGAGAGAGTTGCGGCTGTTTAGCCTAGAGAAGAGAAGGCTCCAGGAAGACCTTATAGCGGCCTTCCAGTACTTAAAGAGCACCTACAGGAAAGATGGGGAGGGACACTTTATCACGGAGTGTAGTGATAGAATGAGGGGTAACAGTTTTAAACTGAAAGAGGGTAGATTTAGATTAGCTATGAGGAAGAAATTCTTTACTGTGAGGGTGGTGAGACACTGGAAAAGGTTGCCCAGAGAAGTTGTAGATGTCCCCTCCCTGGAAGTGTTCAAGGCCAGGTTGGATGGTGTTTTGAGCAACCTGATCTAGTGGCAGGTATTCCTGCCCATGGCAGGGAGGTTGGAACTAGATGATCTTTGAGGTCCCTTCCAACTCTAACCATTCTATGATTCTATGATTCTATTACGCTAAATCACTATCATGATAACAAAGTATGATTAGGTCTACGGATCTTCTAAACCTATTCAAAACCCCATTGAAAGTGATGGGAACTTTTAAAACAGATTGAGAAACTGAAAGACTAAGCAGATGCTCTGCGTCTGGGGGTTATTGCTCAGCACCCTGATGGACAGGACCTCTCACCATGGGAATTACACTACTTTGGAACATGTTGGATGTTTCAGTGTGGGACCAATGGACTAGAGCAGGAGAAGCTGAAACACCATAATCCTTACATTTTTCCACAGTCTTCCTCTTAAAAAGGTTCCCAGAACCTGTGAGAGTCTTGCAAGGGAGACTGGCTGCATGGAAATTACCTGACCGCCCACCCTTCCAGGCTTATATCCTAAAGATTGTAACTGTATGAAATTTTTCTTCAACATCAGGATGGAGAAAAGTAGAGCTGAGGAGAGATGTGCTTGTTCACTAAGCATCACAGTTAGCTTTGCTGTGAAGAGATAACCCAGCCATAAAGCTGGTTTGCTGACTCTGCTTCCATGACAAGAATGCCATGACTCCTATTCCAGCAACGGCCAACATGCTGATAAAGTCACCTTTTCAGTCGCTACCCAGCAATGTTGCAGCGACTTCTCTGGTGTTGGTGTCTAATCCAGACAGATTTAGCTCGGATAGCTGTAAAAATGCCTTCACCTGCACTGTCCCAATCTGGTATCAGGAAGCTTTCGTTACGATCCCAAGGATGAGATTAAGACACTGAAACCGGTCAGATGTCGTACAACCTGTACTTTTATTTGTTGGAAAGCGGAGGGAAGGCAAGGAGGGAAGGGGAGGGGGACAGGAGAAAGAGAGAGGGAGAGAGAGATAAGAGGGAGTCTATCACCACCACTTCGCGTCCGGTGATCCTCTACTGGCTCTGTCCCACGTCTTCAATCGTCACACGCTTCATTGAGGCTGCGGTCCGGGAAGGCACGCGGCAGGGAGAAGGCAAGGACGGAGAACAAGTCGTCGTCTTCCGTCGAGGAGCGCGTGCTCCTTAGATAGGGGTGCTCGCGCATGCGCAGATCGCAAATGTGTCCGTGCGGTTTGTCACGGACGTGCTGTCCCGGCCGCTGCTCTTTTCGCGCCTTTAGTCCCTGCGCAGGCGCACGAGGTCGTTTTTCTCAAAACTGTGGAGAAGAGGGTTTTCTCTAAGCGTGACGCTGGATGGCGCTACAGCGGCAGTGTCGAGACAAAACCGTATTTGGTACCCGTTCTCTACGTGCAGGTGGAATACTTTTGCTCATCTTGATTTTCCTACTACAAAAATAATCCAAAATGAACACTGCAAAGGTTCTGTCAGAGCCCTTAGATGAAGATCTTCCCAAGAGATCAAAAGGGAAGCTGATCCAAAGGATTTTAGGGCTTCTCATGAACCATGTCTTAGTAATACATGGCTACAGAGGAAATTAAGTTAAATTATCTGTTTCAAGACTGGAATGAAATACATTATTTCTCTGTTTCTTATCATTTTGAGTTTGTGGTGCACACAATAGAAGAAAATGTATACTTCAAATAGAAAATAGAGGTAAATCAGTAAGTAGTTCTTTGGGGATAACTAGCTATTCAAAACAAGCTGGAGCTGTTTGGCTCCATCTGTAAGTAGATACTTCTTTCAAATATGAAGGCCCATTTATCTCATTATAGGTTGAAAGACCATAACATTAGACTGAAAAACCACATGAAAAATAAACCTCAGTTTTAGTGAGACTCCATATTAACCTCATTGTCTTGACAATAGTAACTGTGACAATCAATCCTTACCTTAACTCATTTTTTCCTAAACTATCACTAAAAAGCTAGTTATTTCTGATACTTTTCCATCTAGAGTTTTAGGTATCTGTAAACACACTCATACATGTGCAGGAAAGCAGTTAGCAATGAGGTAAATAACCAGAAATGTTACTTAGATTCTTCTGCATTCCAGGTAAATAAATGTCTTTTTTATCAGGCTAGGAAATACTGTAATTACCTGTATCTGCCAAAGGAATATTTAAATCTTGTGAT
The DNA here is from genome assembly GCF_047370975.1 of Nipponia nippon. Taxonomy (NCBI): domain Eukaryota; kingdom Metazoa; phylum Chordata; class Aves; order Pelecaniformes; family Threskiornithidae; genus Nipponia; species Nipponia nippon. The sequence continues at coordinate 35,303,600 of NW_028262347.1, read as the reverse complement.
GAAATGACTTAGTACTTTTCAAGTAAGGCAAACACCACTGTTATTTTGAGACTTGCTCAGGGCAAAACCAAAAATTGTATGAAATTTGCAGTATTTTGAGATATTTTTTCTCATTTAAAAATCTCACACTTACTGAGTAACTAAATCAATACTTTCCAACATTTTTCCAATGTTTGTAATTGTTCTTTCAGATTTATAAGATCACCTGTTATTCATTCTGATACAATGGGCTAATTTGGGGAAACCAGTTATCTATAATGCATGAATGTTTGTTTTATGAAATTGCAATATCATTGATGGATTCAATATGCAGTGAGTCAGCCCCCAGGCTGAAAAAAAATGGAGAAAAAAAGAAAAGAAATCATTATCATTGACAATAAAGCTGTGCCAGAGCTTTTGGAATATTGGACAGAAATGCCTGATCTAACAAAAAAATAAAAAAAAAAAAAAAACAATTTCACCAACTTCATCTGCAAAGACAAGTCAACATAAACTAAGAAAAATGCAAAATGGAAAAGTTTGGAACAAGATGACAATAAAAAATGGGAGCTTGAGAGAAAAGTGGGAAACAAGTGCGCAAAATTTTTGAAATAGAGAAACTCTATTGGATCATGGAACAAAAGTGAAGCTGTTTGAAAGATAAGGTGATAACACCTCAGCTTTCAGAGGAGTTGCCATGAGGGAAGAGACCCAAAAGAAATGGTTTAGAAACCTGAATGGACATCAGCACATGCCAGGAGGAGTGCAGTCCACAACAGTAAAGAAAGCAGTAGGTGCTGACGTGAATTTGCTTGCATCTCTTTATTTAACCATGTATACCCCATAACACTGAAGTTCTGAGAAAAGCTGGATTTAAGTTACAAGGAAGACTGAAGGAATAAGTTTGAAGTTTAGTGTCTCAACAGTTCTGGTGACACCCTTTTCAGTCTGTTGATTTTCACATGAATCATGGATCTGGAAACAAGTAGGATTATCCTGCATAACGCTATACTTCTAAAATTGAGTTTTCTAGGCTAAGGAAGTCATATAGGTTCTGGACAGTCACCAATATAGAGAGACAGGCATCTCTTGAATGAAACTCAGCCCCTCTACATTGGCCCCTGGGTTAGGATGTGATGAGTTGCCTTCTGGAAGTGACTGTCTCTCCCCATTAACTACAGAAGGCAAGCAACTAGGTAGGGTTGGACACCTACCCATTAATCAAGTTAATTTAGGTGATGTGAATCTTTTAGACTGAAAGGCAGTATTTGGAATAGCTGAGACTTGGAAAATTTGAAAAAGCAGTGTTTCCCCATGCATGACCCAAAGCATTCTGTGACTGACAGTGTAGTGAGCGACCAATGCATTGCCTAAACGATAGACTATAAAATGTTATCACAATGGTAGAAATGCTTTCTTACTTGTCTTCCAATTATATTTCTCACATGCGATTCTCCTTGTCTCTCTCTACTCAAAATGTATTTGAACACAGGCAAAGTTTCTGCTCCCTTCCAGTCTTTCAAAATTGATTTCACACAGGGAAACCCCTTGCACAAGAACAGGCAAAATTACCTGAAGTATCTATTCAGATTTGGAGTGGCAGAAAGAGACAAGAGTCCTGGCATGGGTCCATCACATAATTAAGTAATGGTCCTGCCAAAATCAAATAGAAAGTAACTTGAATATCAGAGGTGCAGACATTTTTTACATGTTTGCGTATCACATTTTACAGGTTCTATTATCAGCCTTAAAGGACACACTAAATCATTCTTTCACACACTTATCAGTTTTAAAGAATGCAGAATTACTGAATTTTCAGCAGTGTGGACTCAGATTGCTATTATTCTATGAAACTTTGGATCATTAATTACATGTTAGCTTTAAAAGACTGCTTTCTGATTGTCATAGAGTGAATCAGATGTCAAAGTGGTTTAAATTTGACTCGGATTGAGAAGAACTAAGCCAGCAGGCACATGGAAGAATTATTGCATCCAATGTGCACATATGCAATGGGTACCTGAAAGTCCCTGAACCTCCCACGTCTGCTGTTTTTCTTCAAGCTCTCAAGAATGTTTATAGAACTGAACCTTTTTGATCTTTATAGTTCTTCTCTTTCCTTGAAGTTGGTTCAGGGGAAGGCCATTGTCCTCCATTTATAATTAGTCCCTAGTGTACCAAAGTCTGAGCCTGTTCCAGCTCAAGGGAAAGAAAATGTAGGAACAAAATATCTTAGTTGTTAGATAGTCTTTATATAAGAAAGTCAGTGAGTCTTACTTGGTGTTTCTTTCTGGACTGCTGCCTTTTCCCTGGGGAGACATGAAACAGGACACTGACTTAAACAGATGGTTGTTGCCTCTGAATTATTTAACAGCTAAATCAATGAGAAAATTCTGCTGCCATGAGAGGAAAGAGTGTGCTGGAAACATTCCTCCTCCTCCTCCTTCTCCTGTTAGAAGTGCCCAGGAACAGAGTCTGCTATTGGCAGCATCAAAGCCTGCAGGGGTGGAAGTGGAGGATGCAAAAGTGAAACCTGGATTCTAGAGCTACCAAAGGAGAGCTGCCCTTATATAAGAAATATGTTTATCCTTTTCAAATGGTACTGCATCCAGTTTGGTACACATCTATGCTTACTAGATAGGGTTAATGGGATAGGAGGGTTAAAAAAAAAAAAAAAAAAGGCAAATAAGCTAGATAGATAGCCTGTATAGCCCATAGCTTTGCAGTCTACATAAAATATGCTCAGATCTCATTTTTAAAATGCTATGAGACCACAGGCTAATTCCTTTGAGCTATGAACTCTGCACTGGGATAGTTTACAGGCAGTATCTCAGGAGAAACACTGGAAGGCTGAATTTCTCCATGTACTCCCTGTTATTTTGAGATGCAAGTGTATAGCCCATTGCAATGCCTAAGTATCTTCCTGCTGTCACAAGAAGGAACACTCCTTGCTGTCAGTGCCATCAGACTTGTAAAAGTCTGGTCTTTCCTCGATAAATAGAATCTTTATGCAAACTTCATGCTCAGCAGGTCCAATGTCCTTGAACCCTAAATTGCCAACCCTTTAATTTTGAAAACAAATGTGAAGCCTTGATCAGACAGAGAGACGGGAGCTTGTCCTCAGTCCTCCAAGTGAGTTTTATTGGTCCAAGTCGTGATGATGACAGCTGGTAGTGGAGGAAAAAAATCCCTCTCCAGGACAGGATCCCGTCTGCCACAGCTGGCCAGCTGCGGCCGGGCCGGGCGGGAGGGGTCGCTGTCCGTGGTGCTGAGGCGCCTCGGCCCTCCCGGCGGGATCTCTCCGGGCTGCCGGAGCACCGCCGGCTCCAGCGGCCCCCCAAATCAGCCCCCTCGTCACACGCCCCTCATCAGCGCTGAGTAATTTACACCAGAGGGCGAGCATCTGGGATGAACTGCACAGTGTGAGGCGAGCAGGTTAGTTTTGCTCAGCTGGTAATCAATCCTCATTCTTGTTTTTCCTTTAACCAAACAACCCAAGCATCTGTCAGCCACTGGAGTGACTGCTCAGCTAAGCAGGCTGTGCACAACGGCGTATACGTAATAGGCCACAGAGGAAATTAGGAAAAAAAAAAAAAAAAAAGAGTCAAAACCAGCTCTACTGCCACCCACTGGGAGGAAAAAAAGAAAAAAAGGAAAATATGTATGCAGCTGTTTGTGCCTCTGAGCTCAAAAGTAGCCTGGACAGAGACCTCACACAGAGATAAATTATGACCAGTTCACCAGTATCATGCCTCTGCAAGAGTAGAAATGCATTTTAATATCAAGAACCAGCACTCTATGTATTCACTTTCGTGAATAAGACCACCTTTAAATGTTTGAAAGCTAAAACCATTTTATAATCTTTTAGTACCACTAGGTCTAGGGTAGGAAGAATCTTAAGGCACCTCTGTGCACATGTAAGAAAAACTCAGCCTGTAATTTTATATTATCATGCAACTAAACATTTTGAATTGTTGCACAAAACTGATCTTCTGAATCAATCATGTATGGTATAACTTTCTAGTTAGTGCCCAGATAAAATGAAACAGAGTCAAAACTTTTACCTGGCTTGACAATGGCAAATTCACCTTGTGGAATTTGTTGCATTTATATCAAACAGACATATAGCAATGTTCTTATTTGCTGACATTGTGCAATCTTTTGGACATTAAATCCTAACACAAAATGTGACTTTAAAGTTGTGGGAAGAGCTTGTGTCAAACACTAGAATGAGAGCTGCTTGGGAGTAGAAATGAACAGACTAGAGACACTCATTTTCTGAGTATGGGAAGCATAAAGACAAAAATATGAGTATCATTCTATTATTAATTCACCTGCCTGCAAATTAAGCCAGCCTACACAGTTATTTTTTTCTAATTGTAGAAAAATGAGGCTGTTTACGTTCTCACAGTAATGATTTATTATTTGTAATGAACAAATCAGTTACAACAGAAATCTGGTGTTAAGGAAAGGAAGCACCATAAACACAGATGGCCTTTTGGTACCCAGTTCCTTAATGCAATGAAAAATTTGCATAGCTTTAAATATTTCCACAAGGTACAACCCTTGCTATATACCAAAGTAATTAAGTACATTCTGAATCTCACTAAACTGGCACGCACTTAAATTGTTTGGAGAATAAGGATGTATTGATGTAGCTGCCTATAATAACCAAGTTTACACTGAGTAAAGGAATAAATCCATAAATGGCAGAGAACTCATAGGTTCTCTGCAAAAAAACAACTTCAGTTAGGCAACACATGGAAATAATACATGTGCAAATATGATCTACTAATTTTCTTAGCTATACATTTCCTTCTTAATTTGTTTTCAAGTTATTTGTTAAAACAAGCTGACCATAAATCCAAATGATCTGCCTTTCCAATTGACTCTAAAAGTTATCATTAATGAAAGCACTTTGCTTCTCTCTATTATTCTTTCATTATTGTAATGGTATGTAAATTATATTCATTAGATTGTAATGCTTTTCCCTGCAAATCTGCCTGGGGCAGAGAATTCTCTGTCTCATTTTGCTCTAGATTATTCCATCAACTTTACAGGACTTCAACATACTTCATTGACTCTGAAAGGAAACAGTGAAACATACTAGTAGAAGTTCTGTACTAGCTTTTTTCTGTATCATATGGGCAAAGATAAACCAAGCTGCTCTTGAAGTGCAGTAGTCTGCAACCCACTAGACATGTGGACTGTCTTGAGGATACCTAGATATTGCAAACAGAAGCCAAAGAGCCATAGTCATGTATCTGGTAAGCAGCATTCTGCAGAAACAGAGTGTCTCAAGAGTTCTTTTGGGGTATTGAGACTACAAATTTAACTACTAGATAGAAGGTACTAACTTCTTGTTGTATAGGCACTAGGAAAGCTATTTACTTTATTCCCCAGTTTTGTTTCACTTACAAGACCAAATTTAATTATGTAGATTTAGGCCTTAATTGCGCAAGATGGTAGGCAGCCTTACTGCTCTCTAGCAGGAATCTCCACCAACTAGGAAAGAGGTAGGCTTGCATATATCTGTAGGTGTGGGTGTATACACATGCAGCTAATGATGGGCTTGAAGTTCTTGCAAATAGGTAGTTTTCCCTTAGAAATAAAATAAAGTCAAGGCAAATGAAAACCAATGTGATCTTTCTTTTTTTATCCCTGTCTTAAGTATAATAATTTTTAAGTCTGATCCATGAGTTTTGAGCAAGGGTAGTCTCTGCGGATTAGTAGAGAATATACAGACCAAGAAACAGACTTTTTTCATGTTCCAAACATTCTGAAAACAGCAACCTCTGCAGTTACTAGAAGAAGCAATAATTTCAGTTTGAAGGTATCTTTTTCAAGTAGAACGGCAAACATAAGCCCAGAAGCATGGATGGCCAAGAATTATATCATTCCCTCCAAGGGTCTGACATGAATCATTCTGTTGTACCACCGACGGACTGACAGCCATCCTACCCTGCAGTCTTCATTCTGTTTTAAGTAAGTCACTAAATACAGAAGCAAAATTTCAGAGTTCATTGAGGGCAATGCATTTTTCATGCTAATATAGTAAACATCCTTAAATTTATTCAAAAATAGAAGTATTTGCCTAGTAACATCTATGAAAGTGAAAAAATAGTGGACTGCTAATTGTCCACCCTACCAAAGAAGACAGGTTCAGAAGCCTGCAAAACTGTGGCAGTTATATGGTATATGTACAAGCTCAGCATGGCTGGGACTGTTGCAAACAAAACTAGGGCAATTACATATAGAGAGAACTAATTTTAGACTATGGTCTGCCAGATTTATTTATATCTCCACTCGGACAGCTGCCAATACTTTGACATCGTGACAAACATAATCAGCGAAAAAGCTCATACACATTCCATCATCATCCTTTCTCCAACAGGCAGGGGTGGGTAAGTTAGGCTAAGGGCTTAGGAGGTGAACATCTGGGGTATGTTCATATACACATATATGAATTAATCTGAGGATGATTATTTTTATATATTCCACGTACATGTGAGCACATACATGCTAAAATAGACCAATATACTATATTGACATCCAAGATATACACTGGCTCTTTTCCAAAGAGGAAATGCATTTCTATTTTAATCACCAAATATGCATGTCACCTTCACATACATAGACATATATGCACATCACATATATACACATATGTATGTATTTACATAAAATGATCAGTTATAAGGGGAAAGACATGCATACACTTGATTCTGAACATAGTATCACTTTCCAGTCACATACATAGACATATATGCACATCACATATATACACATATGTATGTATTTACATAAAATGATCAGTTATAAGGGGAAAGACATGCATACACTTGATTCTGAACATAGTATCACTTTCCAGTCACATACATAGACATATATGCACATCACATATATACACATATGTATGTATTTACATAAAATGATCAGTTATAAGGGGAAAGACATGCATACACTTGATTCTGAACATAGTATCACTTTCCAGTCGCAAACTATCTTATGACTCTGTAATGAAAAATGTAACCTGCTCTCAGTTAATAATATTGCAACCTTCATAGTCCAATATAAAATACGAAGCTTTTACCATCATTGTCTTTTTTTAAAACATTTTAAATGCTCTCATTCTGTCAAATAATACGTTTCAAGTATATTGCTGAAGCCAGTTTTCATGAAAATAGCCTGGTGCTTTATGCTATTTCACGTGACAGCACCAGCTCATTATGTTCCATTTCATTTTCTTAGCTAGGTGACCGTGGCAGAGAAGGGCATTGTCCCCAGGGGGTGTCCAAAGGAGCCTTTTTCTCGTCCTTGCCACAGCAATTTGCAGAGCCTTGGGGAGGACAACCACTCTACTGCCCTTTGCAAAGGTTTTCAGTGTGTTCTCCCACCTGTAGAGAGAGAGTTCTCTGCAGTGCTCCAAGCCTGGGTCACCTGAGGGAGGCCACTCTTCCTCCTGGAAGCTCCTAATGGATGTTTGTCACTCAAAGACAGAAGAACAATTCGTAACAAAGATGCGCAAAGGAGAGAAATGGCTCTTTGTACCACCTGCCTTTGTTACACAACTAGAGCACAAGCCTTAATGTTTAAGTGGCCTTTATTAGGATTTCAGCTAATTAAAAGGGAGATTTCATAACAATATTGCTAAGCTGCTGGAAAAATGCATTTCACTCTAAAACACTCTGTGAGATTCTGTTTTTGTGCAATACTGACAGTTTGACATTCAGAGATTGATAGTACGACACTCAGACAATATAACACTCGGCTGCCTCAGTCAGGTAATGACATCTGTGCAGAAGGTTTCATTTGTGTTTATCATCTGGATCCATTGTTCAGTACCTTCTATATCACTTTGCTAACCACCTCATTAACATTAGGTTGTCCTCACAAAAAATAGGGAAGCACTGTTATCATTGTTTTACAGATAGGAAACAGAAGTAAAGAAAATTGTAAGTGATATGCCCAAGTTAGCATAGAAAATCAAGGCAGGGCTATGTACTGAAACCAGAGGAGCTGAGCCCTAGGTGAGTGTCTCACCTGCCAGCCACCCATTCTCCATCTTAGAGTGATGTCCCACTCTTTGGAGAGTTGAATATCCCAGCTTCCAAAGGTCTGTCACCAGCTGCTGAAACTCACAGCCAAGGGAAAGAAAAAAGGTCCACAAACAAATGAGGGAAAGCAGGACCTGCACAACACTACTACTCAAACCCAGAAAATAATTCTTCAGTTCGCTGTCCCATGTTATATCATCCTTTGGGCAATAAAAATGAAGTAATGTTGTTAAGCTTGCCAATTATCACCAATAAAAGTTGGTTCCCTCAATTTCAGCAGTGAGACAAAAGAATCATTTGCAGTCCTAGCTTAATTGTTTATTTGGAAGGGACGATATTAATGGCCTTTTTTCTTTCTTGTGAGATGAATGTGGTAAGTCATACTCTTGGAACCATCCTACGTATAATAAAGAAAAAATTTATTCATTTTTCTGAAGTGTGGCACATACAGATGCAAACTTTTTATTTCTTTGAAAAACACTAAGCAGATAGTTCTGGCAGAGCAGAATAGAAGCTGGCTTCTTGTCTCATTACATAGAAAAGGATTTTAAAAATTCCCTAGTTTCTCTCTAATTATTTCAAGCTGAGACAATATAGGGGGAAAAAAAAAAAAACAAACCTTTCTCTAAATATTTGCTCACATTTTGCTTTGGCATGATTGCTATCAGCTTATATTTCTTTTGTTCAAATATTTGTATGATCAAACCACACTGGCATAAGTGTTTGTGGAAAACAGATTTCAAAGTCACATGCACAAGCATTCACAGAAACTGAATATTCTCTCCTCCCACATGACAATTTATTTTATAAAGGTTCATTTATCAATCAAATCAGAGCAAGGAAATAGCATCACATGATTTATCTGACCTATCGCTACCAGGCAATACAACTAGAATATCAAATATTCTGAGAACCAGTCACAGGCAAGCCACAGATTAAAAATTCTAATCACAAATGCATTGATTTAGTAATTTCAAATAACAAAGAAATCCTGAAAAACATGATCTGCTTGCAAATATCCTTTCAGTAAGAAAGCAGTACATTGGTTCTGTGAATTATTCATCCAAACCTCATAAATATGTATTTTATAACAGCAGGGTATACTAATCCATAACTTCTCCTAATAACCTGAATTAAATGTGAACTGTAAATAAAAATTTTAAGCAGTTTTGTGCCCTTTTTATGCTTTTATGATCAGCAAAATTTCCAAGGGCCTTCTGTATTTTAATTTTAGAATTACCATCAAGTCTAGGATTGATTTCGTTCAAAGGCTTGATGAGGCTCACAAAAGTGTAGTTGAAACGTTTCCTTCCATTGATTGAAGGGGAATGAGAAAAGATGCTAAATCTTTAAACATTTTCCTTTTGAGTGTTCATTTGCTGGAGTTCCATAAGAGAGAAATACTAAAGCGAGATATGTGGTAGCAAAGCATATGACAGAAACACTCAAAGTGTATCGTCTGCCTCCTTTTCCCACCTCTTCACTGAATGTGAACCAACTACATGAACGTTATGAACTGAGCACCAGCATGTGCCCTGAAACACATGCAATCCCTTGATGGGGTGCACGTGTGTATCAGGCTGTCACCCGATAGCTATGTGATTTCCACCTAAAGCTGCATATGTGTGCACATGCTGGAGCTTTGGTTGTGATGTCTCCTTGTATGGCCTGTTGTGTGCATGCGTACATGCATGCATGTGTGCGTGAGTGTCCCTGTGTGCAGGACCAGGGTCATGCATCCATATAGAGAATGCTTGCATATTGCTGGTGTGTTGCCCAGTCATGTCCAGTAAGGTAGCAGTGACTGTGAGGTCCTTCGGAAAAACTGGCACCAGAAATTTGTCTGCCAGGTTTGTAAAGCTTGTAGTCTGACTGTCCCCGAGAGATCTCTGAGAAATAAAGCACAGAATGACTTGAATTTGCTTTTTCTGCTGCCAGTCTCTAGTTTTCAGTGTGTAGACTGTGCTTGGTAACCTTGGGCAAGGAGGAGGGAAATTACAGTTTCGGCAGGTAACCACATCACATACTTCACCATAAAACCCTTTGGCTCCACAATACTTACTAGAAATTGTTCTGAAAAAAAATTGCCTGAGTGTTATAGACCTCCCCACCTCAGTACCTTTCTGACCTTTAATTCATTATGTAAAACCTTGTGCTTTAGCTTGTTTCTTTCCCTTTTCTAGTGTTTACCCATATATGTTCATTTCAGAGAGCAATCAAATTCCCTCTCAACCAGAAAACTCCACAACTGAGAGAGAATCTAAGTTTTTGGATCAAGATGAAGCTCTGGTAATGTGGGACACTTACGTGCCGTGTTTAGCCATTAGAAGGTTACTATGGTGACAGAGTAATTTCAAGGTAGGGTTTGAGAACTACCTAGAAGATATGCAGCTTTGGCTTACCTTTTCAGGTAAAAGCCTGCTGACAGCTATTCACTCCGATTCTTCCTAAAATGTAAAAAAAAAATCCTCATTGGTAAAGTGCGAAACACAATTATGTGAGATTCCAAATTGCTACTGAAAGCTCTCTAAAATCACCATATCCTTTCTTTTTGTAATCTTCTTTTAAAACCAAACAAGTAATTTCTAATTCCCCCCATCTCCTCATCCACAGAACAGTATTTGCACATGACAATTGAAATCTTTATGCCTATTTTGTGTTTTAATCTGTTACAGTTTTTAGAACACTTGGGATCTTTTTCAAAGCAATGGTGCTTTGTTAATGAAAAAAAAAATTACAAAATCAAAGCTGAAATTATAGGAGATCATGATAGTTCTACTGTAAAAAGGATCTGGCAGCAATTTAATGCCATATTCTCTGCCTATGAGGAGGAAAAGACAGTACTTCATGTCAAAATATCATATTCAGATATCTTTCATAGACAGAAAGCACAACAAAGATACTCAGAGCTAGCCTAAATCACGCATCTTTAGTTGTATACATACACATTATAATAAAAATTTGAGTGTAAAAAGATAGCCACTATTTATATATGACATATTTCATCCCATTTTCAGGACACAGTATGGCAGCCAGAAGAGGGAATGCAGTTTATCAGCCCTGATGTGCAGTGTTGTGCTGACAATGTTGAGGGCACTGGTGATAAATGGAGGCAAAGGAGATGCCTCCAAATTAGATCCATATTAGAATTTTTTCTTCATGAAGAGAAGGAGAAACTCTGTCATTTATCAGAGGGAAAAAAAAAGATTCACACAGCAAGGGGGGGAAATTTTACTCCGGCTTTGGAATTTGTTATCACTAACAATGGAGACTACTAAAACTCAGCATTTTGGAATCCCCTTCTTAATATACTGTATTGCTAGTTTGATATACCTTTTCATTGTAATTGGTGTAACTCTGGAGGCAATTAAAAAGCTGTTCTTCTTTTGAGGATCTGTCATTAAAATTAATGGGAAAGAGCTGTGGAACATAAGGCCATTGGCTGAAATGAACGTTACCTGTGGAAAGACAGAATGTGACATTTCTGTAACTCCTTGAGTCATTCCCATTACAAGAACCTAGAAGAAAGGAAGTGTTTTATTGTGTGTATGAAAATAGCTGGCTCTCTGTGGCACCTTTGTTACGGCTATTATTTGTTTGTTTCAAGATTTTGGGGCACAACGTCATTTCTAAAAGTTCAGCCAGGGAATGTAGGGAGGAAAAGAGAATTTTTGCTAAGTACAGTGAATCCCATTCCATCAGCCACTTGGGTGCACAAGAACTGCTATATTGCGTCAGATAAAGGAACGATCTAGGCCCACATCCTTTTCCTGGCATCAGGTAGGCACAAATACTTATGAAAAGGCACTAAGAAAAGAGGGTCTTTCCCCAGTCTCTTCTTAGAAACGAGGCTCTTAATCTGAAGCTAGTTTGGACTATTTTTGAATGTCCTAAAATAGATCTATCCTTCAGAAATATGATTAAAACTATTTCTAGCTCTTCACAATACCATATGATAATGATCTATAGGAACTCTTTCCCCAGCTCCAAAAGTGAAATATGTAGTGTTGATTTTCTTAACCTCAGTTTAGCCCTGGCTCTTTCTAGTCAGCTCTTACAAGTAAAAGAGGTTTCAAGCAGCTAAACACTGTGAATTCAGACCTCTCAGCTGAATAAGATCCTGATGTATGAGACTCACTTGCCATGAGTCCATGGGAAAGGCATCTCATCAGCTATAGGATGGCACCAACATAGCATGATACACTCCAAATCATGGAATGGGCTTGAGCCCCATGTGTATCACAGCACAGGGCAGCAAATGGTTCTGCAGCACTTAACTTCTGGTGGGTAGGTGCTTTCCACCAGTACCTTGTCCCGGTTATAACACAGCCCTGTTCAATCACCCTCATTTGGGGCTCTCAGCACCAGGGTGTGGCAGACAGGGACATGCTGAATACTCACGTCTGGTCTGTGGGGTCCTGAGGAGGGACAGAAACTGGGGATCTGCATGGCGAACATGCTTGATCTATGCACTGCTACAGGGGACTGTAGATTGTATTGAGTTCAGCATGCAAGACTTGAAAGCTCTGTGAATCTGCTGGCAGAAGTGCTCTGTAAGCACACAGATGGGGTATAACCCTAACAGCTGCATGGAACTGGGGTAGTAGTCAAAATTTTAATGGTCATATAGAAAAAAAATATACGGATGCTAAGCAAAAATGTTTCTACTTACCTTTGAAATGAAGTAGGGTTTCTGAATAAAGTTGCTCTCTATTCAGTTTGTTCTCTTCTGTCAGATCCCCTACAAAATCCCAGTACCTGAGTTTTCTCTAGAATGTCCTTTTCTCAAGCTATTTCTGCATATAGAAAAAGCTTTTGAATAGATACATATTATAGTGATAATGTAACTAAATATATCATCCACCCATACACTTGCAATTGACTTTTCTCTAAAGCCGGTCTTTTCTCCTTACTTCCTACATCTAATTATCATGAATTTCAGCTCAGGAAGGAAAGGATCTAACAATGAAGAGATCAATTATCTTAGCAGCAAAAAAAAAAAAAAAATCAAATTAGTAAACTGGGAATTTTAGATGGCAATTTGATCTTTGGAACATGTGGTGCTTAGAGGAACAATGCACAAAACAGAACTTATCCTGTGGAAAGTCAATTGAATTCAGTAAAATAAAGTATCAGTGGCTTCTGTGACTGAACTATCAGAGCAATTAATTTCCATCCAATACCTGACAATAGCAAAGCGTCCTGTGTAAAATAGGTTTAAGACAAAACAAGGTAAGTGATAATACACTGATCTGAAAGAGAATGACATCATTCTCTGAGGATATGGTCTGGTTTGTTCTACAGCAATACTTCACCAGAGTCAAACATAATGATTTATTAACACACAAGAAGTACCCCTGGCAGGCATAGTTAATATTTTAGTACTGCAGGCGATGGAATGTGACAGTTTCACTTGTTGCTCTGACCTTTAGTTTTCTTTGTACCATAATTTCCTAGAACTTCCATTTATCTGGAGAACGTGTAATTAGAGAGATCCTTTTAGACAAGCCACAATCATTTCTCACATAACTTTAACACTCATTTTTTCTAAATGAAGCTTGTTCTTCACAGTGCACACTTCAAAACAGTTCAGAGTCGTTCACTGAGAACAGTAAAGACCTTAGACAAGACACACTAAAAGATACCAATTAGTAAGCCGAGAATTTAAGACTAAAATTTTATTTTTTAACAGTTCAGTGTATCAGTGAAGACTGCATACCAAAAAGCGCAGATATAACCATGGTGAGAGCAAATATTCATTTATACCTTTAAGTGAAAGAAGAAGAAGCACCTGAGTGACAACTTCATTAAATTTGAATACATTGTCTCTAACTTCTGCTGTAAAAGCTTCAGGAGCAATTAATTTCCTTGCTACCGGTAGTGATAATATATCATGGAACAAGAAACAAGAGAAGTGAAAACAAAACAGGCAGGGCATACTAATTAAGGAATCTGAAGAGCTAAATCCTATTTTGATAACATGAAGGGTTGTTTTTGCCTTCTTTCTCTAATACTATTTTATCATCTTCCTTCAAAATTATAACTTATTGGAAAACAGAGGTATTTTTTCTTGTCAGGTCTGGGTAATATTTTACTTTCTCGTAGAGCTGGATATGACAGTTTCATGCCTCCACACAGTGATCTTCACTTTTTCCTTTGCATCCCCAAGTCTGAGAGGTGACTGCTGAGTTTTCTGCAATAGAAGGAGAGCACCACATAACTTAATTTACCAGAAATACATTACTTTAATTTTCTCACATGGCTTTTCTGGAATTTTATTTTGTGAGGACCTTAACTGGAATAACCAAGCATATTCAGGTTCACTGCTGAATAATCCAATGAGATCTGCGTGTACCTATGTGCTGGGACCACAAAGCAGGAAAAGTTTTGAGCGAGATCTGCCTAAGTTTTTGCATTACACTAAGGACATGCTTCCCTTCTCTTCCCCTTAGACCCAGCTCGCTCTTCCCCATGCATTTCAGTGTGAGGTTCCTGCTTTTCCCCATGACTCTTTTCTCCCATCCTTTCCCTGCAGTCCTTGAGAGGGGAACTTTCTCCCTCCTCAGCTGGCAAGAAGCTCCTAAGGGCAGGACTAAACCTCTCCCCTCCAAGAGGTTCCCACCATCCCAGCAAGCCACATCACAAACATCACTTACAAACTGACAACAAGCAAATTAAACACACCACACCAAAGGCTACAGCATGTATAGAGCTATTTCCAAAGCTATAATGAAAAGATAGCATCATTTATTTGCCTCCCCAGAGGACTTCTAATCTGAAGTGGTGATAACCCCCATTTATCAAAACTGCACCCCAAAAATCTCAAGTGCAAGACTTAGTTTGAATAGCAAAAACCTGGCAGTGGGGGGAAATGATGAAATTATCTCATCAGTATGAAAAATTTTATGAAGCCAGAAGAACTGAACTCACAAGAAAAATAAGCAGGTAAGATCCACGCAGGCTAACTTTAGACTGGGGAGGCAGGTTGGTAAATTCCATCTGGAGTCACCGGAGAGAAATGCACTCCTCCAGCAGATGAATCAGAGCACTTACAGTTAGGCTGCTGCTCTGAATCACTCTCTGCAGGTATTTTTCTTTATTCACAGGGAAGAGGAACCTCAGAAAACCACCTCACCTAAGTTAAAGCAAGTGCCACTGCATTGAACAGTCTGTTCAGGTCTTTCAAAGCTGATAAATGATATGCATAAACACAGAATTAAGGTAAGATTTCTCAAATCACTAAAATTAACTAGAAATGTCACTCTTATTTTCAGAAGTGTATTTAAAGGCAATGGAGGTTTAATTCCTAAATCTCTGCTGGCCCATTTAAAAATGTTGCTATATTGATGTTCCTCTGAAAAAATATCACCTTGAAAAAAGAAGCCGTGTGATCTAACTTCACATCAATGAACATGTGCATGTAGCCACAGTGAGAGTAAGGTCTGGAACAAAAAAATGAGGGAAATACTTAGAACAAATATTTCCTGTGTTAAAGAGAGTGACTATTAACTCAGGTTCCGGCACTGTTGAGAGTTTACTTGGTATCACACAAAAGCAAACGCAGTGAGATCCCTAAAGTTAGCAGCTAGCCATAAAAATTTATAGGTTGAAACTGAACTCTTGAATTGTTTCTGGAAATTGACTCAATAAGCCATTATATTTTGCACTTGCTTGGTATTCTGAATATTTTTAAGTTATAGCTTCATGCACAGCAGATAGGATTATTTTCCAGAGACAGAAAGGACTATTTTGGAAAAAAAAAAAAAAAAAAAATTTGCACTGTATTTACACAGTACAGATTTAAAGATGAATTTGTGGCCATATTTAGTACCTGAGCAGTCCAATATGCCCAAAGACCCAAAATGTTCTCCAACAGCAGAGCAGGTACTAATAGTGTGGAAGTAGCCAGTAAATAGTTTTACCCAAATGGCAGGTGCTTCTTTGCTTCTGTCTCCATTAATTCTTGACTAATCAGCAACAGCTGGTTATCTAGACTTCAATTCTGACCTATGTGTTAAAACTTTGCTTCGTTACACAAACCAATTTGAAAGAAAGTTGAGTAACTTCATTGTAGACTAAAACAATAACCAGTGTGTTTTCACTGGCCTTCCTCAGTGTCTGGTACTCACATTAAAAAAGATGTATATGGTAAAGTAGTGAAGAGCTGAAGTCAGTGTTGCATATTTTAGAAATAAAATATCTGTGCTGTTCACTGGGGAGAAAAATAAGGATGTTAGATGCTGTGAGGAGTTCTATGCCAATAATACTCAAGACTTGCAGTGTTCACTTGTCTGATTTTCTATTAAAACTAATGGTCTGTGCTCTCAGAAGTGTGCTTAATAGCAATTCTGGAGAAGTAAGTAAAACTACTCTGTTAATTTCTCACCCTGTTTCAAACACCCAGGCAAACTTGGCTTCCAGATCACACGACATTGTAATGCAATTCCTTCCTGCAGTTGTGTAGTGTGGGCACTGCACCAGTTTCCAGCACAGGAACAGGGGGAATGAGGAATAGGATCTGGCAGAGAAAGCTGATAGAACTGGTGGAAAAAAGACCCCTGCAGTGGCAGTCTGGAAATTAAGGTACCACTACCTCATTGTTAAGATTCAGGCTAAATCCCTTTAACAAGATCAGACTTATTTCCCACATTCATTTACCACATGTGCTGATATTCACCTAGTCTTTTTTTAAACACCTAAGCCCAAGCTGCGGCATCACTCTCCAGCTGCCACCCAGCCTTAAATGACCACAGGAGAGTCTCTCAGGCTTTTTGAGAGAAATAAATTCATTCCAGCATATTGCGAATGGAGGAACAGAGCCTGTTACAGCAGAGAAAAGGCACAGTCCTTTGTGAGCACAGCAAAACATCAGTTTTGGGGATCTGTGTATTGTTTTATTGTTTAAACTACCCATAGTAGATTTCATAGGGGTGAATCCAGCAGATCTCAAGGTAGGCAAATGCCTGCTCCTCACCATCACATGGGCTTTCCCTGCCTCCAGACCTCAGCTGCAGTTTTGTGGGAACAGCTGTTGGCACATTCCAGTGTAATCTCTATTTCAAAGGTATTTTTGAACTGAAAAGCAGGGTCTTGAGAGAAAAAGAATGGATTACACAGACAAAGAAACCGCATATATTTTAGGGTATCTATCTAGAGTCATCACCTAATTCCTACCAAAGTCAGTGGAATTTTGTTTCACTTGAGTAAATCCCTCCACTTGGGGGTTTCATGTTAGCAGTCAGAGTTACTGTTGCTGTTCAGACTTCATCTGTACAAAACAAATGGACATATCAGTGAGTACTGGAAGCAGCATAGCTCAATAATTTGACTAAAAAAAAAAATTAGGAATCCTTCATTCTAAAGAACTTAGTGAATGAATTATATTTTTCTGCTTCCTAGCTATTAATTAAGTTGTGAAGTTGAATCTGTCTGTCACACATCCATTAGACCAAAAGATGATTTATTTGCCATCTGAATGCTGCAGTTGCTCTTTGCTGAAGCAATACAGGCAGGACTGCAGAAAGCAGCATATTTTCTTAGACTTCTGTATGTCTTATTTCATTATAAATGTAGACTGGCATTATACCTCCCTGACTATAAAAATCAAAGCATTTCTCTAGAAACACTGTCAATGACAATTTTCTTATCATTACAGATTACAATTAGAAACCTCACCCTATGGAAATGAATACAGAGATCAGATATCAGCGCCAAGCTGTGGCAAAGGACCAGCTGAACTAATATGACACATCATTATCCTATCCTAGTCACAGGTATGGGAATTAATTGGGAGCAAATTTTCGTTTATGAACACCTGCATCTAGATAGTTATCATCTATTGCAGCCTTGTGAGGGCTTTTATTAATCTGCACTGCACCTTATCTATGTGCTGCAGGTTAGAGATTTTAACACTAGTTATTTTAAGAGTGAAATAGCACTTAAAAAATGCTATTGCCTTATGGTAATTGAGTTGAATTTACTGGGGGGTTATGTACTATGTTCTTTCTTGTGAAAGCTTAGGAAGTATCCAGTGAGCTGTATTTTTCCATGGTAGAAATGGGAACTTTTAATTTTAAGAAAGGCTGTTTATTTCCACTGGCTAACTAGATTTAACTAAGCATTTTGTGGTCAGACTAAGCCCAATGTTTTCACTTCATTCACTATGAAATATATGCTATTATACCTCCTTAAGTATCGAATAATTTTTTTTTCACCCTCAGTGTTCATGTTTTGGAGTTACTGCACAACCTGTCTTTCTAAATGTCACAGGGGACCTTGAAAACCTGTGGATAATTGAGGATTTGAATATCTGAAGGGCATTGCAATGTAATGTGTCTATTCTGGATGACATGACCTTCTTGCAGAAAACAGAATTCTGGATGTTTGTAATATTCATACCCGAGAGCTCTGCCAAATGATTTTCTACTGTAGAATAACTACTTTGTGAAAACTTTCCCTGAAGCAAAACAGATTTTCTTTTTTTATTCCCTGCCCATAGTCCAAATTAGTGAGAAGACCAGTGGTTTGTCTTGGATATTTTCCTATCTCCAGCACACAGATGGAAGCCTCCAGGGTGAGTATGAAAAACTCCAGTGTGAACAATAATGGAGAAAACTTCCCCTGGAGGAAAGTTCATTCTAAAATAACTGGTCAGTGTCCCAAAACTTTTGGACACTTCCCTGGCTCCTTCCTTCCTGAAATCTTGGAAATTCACCGATGTCTTATAGCAGTGACTTGTGTTTGTACCACTAGACAGTTTTATGGACATGACAGCCCCTGTAAGGTTGATATAATTTATGGAGTAATTTACTGTGCCAGATCACTTACAAAAAAGTTTAAATGAACCCAGGTATAACCCAATCTCTTTCACATGTCCCTCCACACCTGAAAGTGCCGATCTTTACCTGCCATTTATAATCCAAAAGAAACTTCTCTGCCTGTGTGTCAATGTTTCTATCAAAACCAGTTCAAATTAATTTTTCAGTGAAGATTTTTCTGGTGTACAGATATGCTGCAGATTTTTCATTCTTTATAGACACTGTATACTGCTTCACAACATAAAACATTTTCAGTAACACCTCTCTCTCAGCCTCCAGAGAGTTAGTCTGTTTTCTAGATGGAAAAGTGCTGACTTAGGATATCTGTTTTTCATGTAGTGGCTCAGATGGAAGCAGTGAAAACCAGCCAAGCAAAGAGAAAGACTGATGTGATCTGTGTGTCACATAGAGGTGGGAGATAATTTTAAGTTCCTTAGTAAGGCAGCCTATTTTGTGCCAGACTTTATGCGGGTTTTGAGCACTTCTAAGCAAAATTATATTTACCAGAATCTAATGGTTACTTGGGTTATTGATGTATTTGTTCAATAACCATCAATAACAGTTACTGATGTACTCTTTTTATAAATGACACTAAGAAATGAGTGAAAATCTGCCATGAAAGATTTCGGTCCCACAATTACCCAAATATATTCAATTCCTAATGTACAACTACATTTTTCACTTACATTAGACCATATTAAGGGTAGAGGAGTATTTGTTCTTTAACATGGGAATGCAGTCGGGCCAAGTCAGCCACAGTATATTTTCAAGCTCCATTTTACCTCTGGTTTGAAAAAAATGCCGATTAAAAAAGTGGATGATTTATAATCCTCTCCAGCCACTGATTATTACCCCTTAAATCTTCCAGCTAGAGACAAATGAAGCATGGAATGTCCAGCATTGACATTATAATATAGTGAAGACAATCTGCTAAATCATACATATATTGCAGTTAACTCTAATTTAGAATATAAATCTTTGTGACAGATGATTGTGACATCATCCTCCCCTGAGTTTCATTGCAAGGAACTGGAGCTTAAAGATAATGAAATGTTTTATGTCCCAGCAACACTTTTAAGGTCAACCAGGGGAAGTACTGGTACACTGTTGTTTGAGGGCACTATGAGCAAGTTCATCCTGGCTCACCGCTTGCTGCTAGTAAGCCTATTTTTCTCCATCTATGTGGGAGATTCCCGGACGACTGACTGATCTTTTGACTTCCCCAGATTTTCCCTCTTTCATTCTTTCTGGCTGGAAGAATCTAAGTTGCAAAATAGTTCAGTGTTTGAGAGCTTTTGGGATATGTTTCTTTTTCTCCATTTGATTGCAATACCGTAAATTCATTATGCTTGTGGTAACGTACAATAAGTACTCAAATTGCAATGTTAATGTTAGGTTTTGTCTACCTCTTTGAAATAAATAAAATGAGCATTCCAGGGTATAGGTGTACTTTGACTAGTAAGTGAAAGAAGAGAAATAGCGTAAAACTCCATATTGTTTTTCTGATTAGTGTAGCCAGGTAGAAAGTGTATGTATTTGTTGCCTATTGGGGAACTGCCTCTGTACACTCTGTACTTAATTTACATCGTTGTAGAAGGCATCTAAAGAATCAGACCTATATTCATTTATGACTTCCATGGACTTTGCTCTTTGTCAATTTAACACCAGTATGTGATTTTACAGGATCTGTTTAAAACTATTTTTTTCCCTTTGTAGCATGAATACAATTCTGATCAAGATTAAATACTAAAAAATATTTATTTCAGACTTGTAATGGAAAATATAGTGAAATGCAATTTCAAGATTGCACTTAGACCAATTTAATACTACAAGCATAAACAGACTATTAGTGCTTGTCAAAAAAGAGAAAAAAGTCAGAGCAAGTGAGAGAAAAAGAAATGCAGAACTTTCCTCTGTCAAAAGATGCAGCTCATTCAAAATCAGATAACATCCAGAAATCACGGTAATATTCTTCCTTGTGAAAAACAAAGCAAAAACCAATTTTTTTCAGCCTGCTTCAACTTCTCAGCTAGAAATAACTTTTCATTCTGCTGCTTTAAAAGTATGTCTGTTTAAGAATCGCCAGTGTCAACACTGCAATGGAATGTTTTTATTTTGTTGAAATGTTCTGACAGCTCTGACACAAAATATTTGTTTTTTTCCTCCTTGAGAAGCAAGCGTAAGTATCTGAGAGCACAGAGACATGAGAAGTTGCTGTGGGGGAGTGACCATGTCCCTCACTATATTCAAGTCATCTTCACCTGTAAGAAAGGTTGTGGTGGAGGAGAATTAAGTTAACTAACTCCATCATGTTAGCCATAACTTGACACGAGGAAAATTACCACAGAGTAACTGATAACATAAAAAATGTCTTCTTTTTTCATTTGCCTCCTGCATATCAAGTAAGATAGCAGGAGAGACAACCATCACTTCTGAAGGCCTTGTGCAGGTAACAGACATATTCCGAATTTTATTCTTCCATCAAACTGATTTAAGTCAAGAGTAACCCAGTGAAAGTCAAGGGATTTGCACTAGTGCAAGACTGGCGTAAATGAGAAAGTAGGCCCAGAAATCCATTCACATTCACAAAACATCACACAGACATATTGATAATAGGGCAAATTAGCAGGAAACAATTTGTTCATTACAGGTCTGATTTTCAGTATGTTGAGAACTAATCACTTTCTACTGACATCACCTGGACTTCCGAATGTTCACCATTCCTTAAAAATCAGCCTTGAAACTTTCTGTTATATCTGCCCAATTTTTGCAAACCTACTGTGAACACGGTGGAAAGATGAGTCTAGGTGGTTCATAGGTGCTCAGACTTGGGTGCACACATTCTGCAATCTCCCTTTTTCCCCAGGCGGGAAGAAATTTATGTAGCCTGTACAGTTTATTTTATTACACTGTTATTTGTTAACCTCAGATAACCTCTTTCTTATCTAAAGAAACCAAAAGTGAATGCTTTTGTGGTTGGATGAGAAATGTTTCTAAAGAATAATCCTCTTGCAGGGAATCTGTAGTAACAATCTGTTTCCCAGCGATATGAAGGCTGGCAAACCAACTTGACCCCAACTCTCTTGAAATGAGCATTTCTACCTTCTCTCCTATTAGGCTTAGGACAAAAATGTGCCAGTCATTATACGGATTGAGGTAATTTGCTTCAGCAGAAGGTAGTGAAGGAAAGGCAAGACTTTGTGAAGAAAACCCATGTATTTCTGTAGCACTGGATAGAAGGAAGTCAGTGGAAATCAATATAAATGCTCCTGACTGCAACCCCAATTTTGCAAAGTGATAAATTAAATGTGTCAGTGTTTAATCCCATTAAAGCCAATGAAATCAAGCATATGCCAAAACATTAACATGCCAAAAGCTCTTATGAAAGGAGGCCAAGAATGTTAAGGCCAGACTGGAAATCCTGACCCCCAAATCTCAAGTTTTCCTTTTACTTATGATGGTACAAAACCACTGAGGACTATGGATGAGGCAGATATAAGCCCCACAGAAGTGGTTAGACATCAGCACATCAGACTCAGCGCTGCCAAATGGAAACTGGGTTTCTGATCTGTTCTTAAAGATGCAGTGCAAATAACCTATCAGATCTGGATCTTCTCAAGTTGAATTTCAGGGAGAAAAAGGAATTGAAAATCTTCAGTAGCACAAGTATGGCTAGTTGCTCATGCATGAAAGCCAAATACAGGCACTTTAAGTTTTCTGCACCAGCTCTGCTTTTCCTGAAATACTTAACTTTGTACTTAAGTCCAGAATATATTTATACATTTAAGTATATACCCAGAAAACAGACAAGGGTCACTAGCTTTTTCTAGTGATGGACACATGGTGTCCCCCATCATCCAGTTGCTGTTATAAACCCCTTTCTGAGGGATCTAATGTTCAGGGAATTTCTGCTTTCAGCAGAGCAGGATCTGTTGCACTCCTTGAGGTCAAGTATATCAAACGACACTTTTTAGAGGTGTCCCCAAGGCATTCAGGCTGGGGCAGCATGTGAGAAGTGGGATGCTCAGCACATAAGGTACCCAGATGTTTCCTTCATAAGACTGCAGCTGGAAGGAAGGCTGGAGTGTGTTTGGCTTCCAGCTCAGGATTTAGGTGCCTACAGTTTACCTACACCTTGCTTTACACCTGTCATAAATCTAGCCAGTAACCGCAAGAGGTTGCTATGCACCGTTATTCTGCACAAGGTCTTCAAATGCCTGTGCCAACTCTTTTAGACTCAAGAGGCAGTGAAGCAGTTTTCACCCCAGATATCTTTACCTTTATGTTGATTAGCAGAGTTTGCTTTATGGGCTTTTATAATCCTCTGGGGTATCATCCTAGTTCTCTGAACGTCTCTATAAGTTGTGTGCAGCTCTCTTCTGAAGCAAAACCTCTGAACCCGATTCTACAAGAAGTATTACCCAAGCACTCAAATATCTAGGAGAAAAGTAATGAATGTAAGTCCATGGATAACTGCAGTATATGCATGCAATTTCTAACCTACTGCATTACAGTGAACTGTGCAGATGGCCAAGGACCTGGCCAATCAGCCAACAGCAGAAAGTCTAAACTGAATAAACATTTACAGCAGATTTATGTGATTAACTATCATAAAGGTTTTAGTTATATTATTGAAAATTATCCTATTAAACTGTATCTTTATAATCAGCCATGTCAGTGTGTTTTATTAAATCCACTTGAATGGTAAATAACTTTTTTAAACAAGGACAAAAGAAACCTAGAAAGTGCAATTGTCCCCCCAGTCCTGAGACCAGCCTTGCCAACTGATCACGATTCAGAGAAAGTCAAAAGCATTTCCAGAGCATATAAATATAAAATAACCTGCTGTTAGTTTAGAGACTTGAGAGCAGAAGAAAAGTATCAGACTTTAACAAGTTGCCTTTCAAAACTTCTGCTCCTGCAGTTTTTCTGTTGTTCTTGAAAAAGAATAATGAGAACTGAACATCCTTGAGGCCTTATACAGTCACTTCAGAAAAGTCTATAAAGATACCAGAAGATTTTTTTTCACCTTTTGTTGCATCCCCTTATTTACATAGGTCCACAAGCAAACAGAATTAAAAGTTATGTATATTGTGAAGTCAGGCACTCGGAAGTTAGGGTAAGCCAAAGTTATACATAACATGTAGGAGCAACATTAATTTGACTCCAGCTTGTGCGCATCTTGCTTTATGAATGCGTTCAAGTCACTTGGAAAAAAAACCCCGGTAATCCTGCAGCCGAAGTCTGTACCATGATATGTAGGCACAATGGGGGCAGGAATAAGGAGGGAAGCAGTGGCTCATTGCGTGGGCCAAGGGTTGACTCTTTTCCTTTGCTATGGCTGATCTCACACTTCTGAGAGGTTCTTAGTACAGGCTGTTCTACAGGGGCCAGTGATTTGGTTTAACAGGTGATAGCTCCACTAAATTGAAACAGAATTTCCTGGGACAAAGAAAAGACTTTCCTTTTTTTTCCTTTCTGCAAAATTTCAAAGCCTTGCTGCAAACAGTGGAGATGTTAGAGCTTCTCAGAAAGAAGAATAAAAAAGGTCATCTGTATCTGCCACAAGGAAACATTAGAAAATCGAAGAGTTTTGCTTTTGTCAGTAAAGCAGATATTTTCAGGACGATTTCAAGGCTTTTTACCTGATGGGTTACATTTAGCACAGGATCAAGCACAAGTAGTGGCTCATGGATATTCCTTCCAATCTGCATTACTTGTTTTATTTGCTTATCATTTGGTTTTACCTGTTTCCAGGCCACCCAGTTTCTTAGCTTTGCGAACATTATCAGTATGTCCTTTGGGCACTGACACTTCAGATGCTCCTTCCCTAAATGAGCCAATTTACATATTTAAAATTCCCCATGGACATATATGCGTATATGTATATACATGCACAGACATGTATGTGCATATATAAAAATATATGGATACACATTAAATGTATATGCATAAGTATATATTAGTTAAGACCATGAATAGTTCTATTAACTTTCTTTTCCAGGCCAGCAGAAAACAAAACATCGAGCTGTAAAGTTCTGAAGTATTAATTTGTAAATAGTTTTGCAATTTATTTGTGTTTAGCACAAAGGAATATACCAAAAGTTCCTTATACTTATCAGTTTGACATATTTTTGCTAGGTTTACTGCTCTCACTTTACAAACATGGCAGAAAATAGCAACTGTCTGCTGTGTGTGACACTTTGCAAAGACTAATCCATAAAATTTTGTGATTGCACTTACTTCTCTCATCATTTGTGGCTGGGAAAGCTCCTGTGAAGAATGGTGAATGGATTACCCGAGGGCATGTCTACAGGGTACCCAGTGGGATATAGTCAAGTCAGATCTCAGGGTACAGCTTCAAAGCAGCACCCTGTGAAGACAGTAGGATGGGTTCAGGGAGAAGTTGAGCTCTGCAGGTGGCACAACATCAAGCTCATTAACTTCTGCCTGCCAAGGCTCTCAGGAGGACTGATGAGGAAGGGTGTCGTGATGCTCTTAGGGGTGAGACCAGGGATTTCTACATTGCATTCTGTCCAGGTGCCACAAGAGCTCTTCTTTGAGAAATCTGACTTTTCAGACAAGTTCAGAAATAATGCCTGGCTTGTCCTTTTAGTTACACCAGTAGCCTTAAAGGGCTTATGCATGGTCTTTGCCAGTTGGAGAGTTTCTCTACACACAGAATTTTGTATAGATATGACAGGCTGGGCCTGTATTTACACATCTTGCTGGCATGCCTGCATCACTTAGGTATTAAAAACCCACACAACCCAAGCCCCAAAAAGACATGCACAAGCAAAAAGTGTCTCATAGACAAAGGTTACTAGCAAAACATTACTTCGCCTTACATAATTACTCCAGTATACCATCTAATTTCAGTAAGAGAATTGCTCTAAACTATAGAGAAGTTCCATATTGACATGCAGTGGTACTTTTCCAACCAACATTTGAATGATTCTGTGATACTATAAACTACATCTCTACTAGGATATATCAATGCCAGCAAGCACTCTTAGGTGCAGAGAGTTAAATATTACTTAGAAAAAAAAATAGAGCTCTTCGTTTATAGCTCTTTAGTGAGGACACTCTTCTACTTGTGAAAAGAACTGCTATCATTATAAAGCTCTTCATACTCATCTCTCCTACCTAGAGAGAAACAACTGAAATCACTGAAGAACGATGTAGATCATCAAGTCTGCATTCTTATTGCAAGGCAGGATCAACAGTACCCTTACCATTTCTAACAGACATCTGCCTGGATTATTCTTCAAGCCTCCTGTGATGATGTTCTGTTGTTTTTGCAATCAACCTACTGCCAGTGCTTCACAGTCTCCCCTATTAGAAAGCTTTTCCTAGTATCTAACCAAAAGGTCTCTTATTAAAGTCCATTACTTCTCAACCTAATGACACTGGAGAAGATAAGTAGCTTTTTCCCCCTTTAGAGTAGCTTTGGAATATTGAAGTCTTTATCAGATCTGTCATCAACTGCAATTTATCAAAATCTGTTTCTAAACCAGCGTTGTTGCATTTGTAGAAAAAATGAAACCACGTATATGTGCAGCCCAGAGCTCACTATTTAAAGAAGTGAAGATTATCACTGTCACAACCAGTGATTTGCAAAATGTAATCCATGAGCAATGGAAAATCTGTGGATGTTCAGTAAAAGGCATCTAGAAAAAGGAAACCTGTTGTCAGTAGGCTAAATGCACTACAAAGGGGCCAGTGTCTCAGCCGAAGAACTGGAAAGATTCTAAAAATCAGAAAGTATTGGGAACCACTGATGTTCTGTTATTCATGCTCAAATTAGGTAATTTACATCTAGTTTGGGTGTGCTTACTAAACACTGAAGTAACAGAACATGACCAAAGACATACAAGAATATTATTTGTCTAAAGCAAGAAGTGAGTATCATTCTTTGCTGGTTAAGGTTTGTTGTCTGTCATTTTAACCTATATATAGAGATTGACCTAGGGGTGAATTCATCCAGCTGTGTTTCGGACTGAAAGAGAGATTATAAAACAGGAAGCATGAGTACATGAGTACAATGGAAAAAAGAAAAGCATTAAAGGCTAAAAGAAAATACAAAGTCTTAAAAGTGTCAAGCTTCTTAAAGGAGGAAAGAAGATTTAAAATAAGAAATAAGTGATTAGAAACAAAGATCCAGAAAGATCATAGACATTCAATTCAAGGAAAATCTTCCTAAATTAGGATGATAAGAAATTACGTAAAAAAGAATTATGGTTGTTTAGGAAATAACTTAGAAAAGACTTATGGCTGTTTCAAACAAAAGTCATTGGTACAATTGAGTTTTTATAGATCATACATAGTAAGCAGATTATTAGACCCTGCAGAAAACAATTTTTGTAATGGGCGAAATCTTAAAAAATCGCATAAATGAAATTTCAATAAAAAATTTCTTTCAGGTTCTGATAAAAGTATTGGTTTATGAAGGACTGACTGAAAAATCTGTTTTACTGAAAAACTAAAACCTGTTGCAGAAATGAAAAAGCTCCTTTTTAAATTCAGAATTCCTTCTGTAACTACTTACTGCAATATTCTCTGTGTCTGGCTATCATTAAACATTCTTAGACTTCACTATCTTTTTTTCAGGCATTTTGTGGTTAGTGTAAAATACACTGTAGTTAAAAGTCAGAATGTTAATAAAACGACCAAGAAAAAAGATCAAACTGTATAATTTAGTAGGATATCCACAGAATTTATAACTAGAACCCTACAAATACTGAATTCTATAAAAAGATCCTCCTCCCTCATTAGCTATGACGCACTGGGTGTTTGGAGAAGAGATATGGACTACAGGAAATCTGCCTAGTTCAAGGAGAAAGACAGAAAGGGAGAGAGAGAGGGAAGCAGGGAAGGAATCCCTGAGGCTTTATATCAAGAAGGGAAATTTTATTTCTTTCCTAAATACTCAAAGCCAAAACTGAAACTTTTCCCATTGAAATCAGTAGGACTTGACTTCTTTGGTATTCTGATTAGACTCATGTTGGCATGCACTAGAAAATATTCCAGCAAACCAAAGAGAAGATAAAGAACATTTTAAAGACTCTGCATTTTACTAAGAAAATAATTGTCATTCCTGTTTATCTATCCCTAGTGAAGACAGCTTTGGCCAGCTTATGATATTTTACATTTTAAAGAAAGGAATAACTCCAAGAGAGAATGTGAAAATAACTCTTGAAAGGCTCTGGAAATTGGAAATAATTATTTAATTTGACTCCTCCAACTTCATGAAACTGTAGTTTATTTTTCTGTTAAGCTCTGTAAGAGGAAATATTTGCTCTGCTTGCAGTTAAGCAGGTAGAATCAATGGAATCCTCCTCCCCAGTGCCAAAATGTCAGGAAATTAATGTAATGTATTCAAGGGTTTGGTACAAGCATATACAGCAATTTAAAGCAGGGTTGTCAACTCAAGTTAAAGCTGCTTAAGCTGTGCTATAGCCAGAGTAAAAATGCAGATCTCTTTTGAAATGAAATATTGTGGTTCCTGTTGGGTACAAAAAGGCTCATAGCAAAGGTATCACATTTTCCATATACTGTTTCTGTCTGCTACTTTCATAAGCAAGCCCCATCTATTGCTGTGGTATACTTTGGGAGTGTCTATAGCAGTGTTAGAAATTGCTTTTCAGGGAACCCTTCATTTGTCCCCCTTACTGTGCTCAGATTCATGGCGTGGGGTGGTCTGAGAGTGCAGGAGTGGGACTTCTCCTGGACAAGATGGGTGGACATGAACCAGGAGTTATCACCCTCTGTGCTCCGGCTGCTGATGGGAGCAGAGTACATGGGGCCAGAGTGGGGCCAGCCTGAAGGAGAAGCCCTGTGACTCTGCAAGGTTGTCCCCAGAGGTTCAGTCCCAGCTGTCTCCCCAGCACCTCTGCTCCTCCAATGCTATGTGGCTCATTTGTATAGACACAGCCTTTACCCTGCTCAGTGTTTCAGTTTGTCTTTGCTTAAGATTGAGTAATTTTTTCACATCAAGTGATGAAAGTGTGTAAATGTGTGTGTATTCAGATATGTCTTAAAGCAGTTTTTCCTCTTTGGGTTACATCTGTGAGACAATGAAGAGGAGTCCACCTGAACTCACTTTCTTGAGTGTCCCCTAGGTAGATATGAGATCTCGGTCTGCTGAAATACATTTTCTGACAAGGAGTACGTAGAAAACCCCTCATATCTAAGGATCCTATTAGTACTATACAGAGAATACTTCAAATCCTGGGTACTTTAGCACTTGACACAGATGAGAGGAAACCTGTTGATACAGGATACAGCCTTCACAATAACAAAATGTAAACTGAGAACACCTTCACATTTCGGTTAAGAATTTCTGTTATGGGAGACAATCTGATTTTCTACAAAATTTTTTGATTTTCTCTGTTTATAGAATATGTTGTAAAGAAACAATTGGTGTATTCACTTCATTTTTTTCCAAATCATTCTCTTCCCATTTTCTTGGATTAAACCTTTTCACAATGAGGATAATGTGAATATAACCACTGACAGCATAGAACTACTGCTAGACGTATTTGGTCAAACCTCAGCTTAACAAGACTTTGCCTGATAAGGGAGAGAGAGAGAGGGCCATGATCTAAGGCAGGTGGCTGTGTCTCAAGTCTCTGTTAGTCTAAAATGTATTTTTCCATCTGTGGTTCTGCATATGCATATTACAGGCACTTCTGGGGATGAAATGAGATCTAATTGGCTGAATCTAAAAAATTTGCTAAAAGTTTGCTTCTGAAGCTGGTGGTTCACATTCATCTCAGCCACAGAGAAATCATTTTCTTTTATCAAAAAACAAGCACTTTGTTAATCTTCATTTTATGTGGTAGGTCTCCGGAAAAAAGGAAAAAAAAAAAAAAAAGACATGCTGTTTACGACAGTTATTGCAACTTCCCTGCAAATATTTTGCTTTTACGTTAACTCATTTCAGTCTTCAGTCTTGTTCATCTTTTCTTTTGAAGTAGAGCATGACTTTCACTCCATGTAAATATTATTTAAACATTATATTCAGACAGGAGCAGGATAAGCTCTTATGAATGTGAGTCAGGGAGAGAAAAAATGTTTTATTGAAGACATTCTAATAAAAAAGAACATATTTCATATTAGATAGTAATCTAAAAGTTGCAACAGCTTTTCAACTGTGAAATTGAGATTTGGTAAGTGTATGGGATTTCTGATCATGAGAAGTTTTGAAAATTAATTTTTCTTTCTGTTTTGAAACAGAGGACATTCAAATGGTTGCAGTTTTCCACTCCACTGAGGACTTACCATGTGTCGGATTCTTTATGTGTCTTAGGAAGGTGTTAAATCGAAATGTAAACAAAATAATAAACCAGATGAAACCTACACCCTGCAGCCTCATTTATGCAGTCATATCCCCACAAGGGATTACTTTAACAGACAAATTAGCTGCTCTCATTTAGAATAATAATCACTACAAATAGCATCAACTGCTGAAATACAACCTTATATGAAAGCTAAAAGAGTAAAGAAAAACTGCTTCAGTTTTCACAAAAAATATTGAGTTTGAATCTTAAATATTCTGAGGCCATTTGGATAACACACAGGGGATTTGAATTGCTAATTACATTCACTCCTTTTACATAAGGTCACTTTTTATACAAAACGGCTGCAGAAAGGCTAGAGCGTACAAAAAAAATGAACACATCTCTGTGACATACATTTTTCACATTCCCAGAGTATATTTAGGTTACAATTTTACAAAACATGAAGCTCCTTTACAGAAGACTTCTGAAAAGTGAGGACAGCTTTTGCAATCAAACCAGATGCAAACTAAATTATTCAGCTTTACTAAACATTGATATTACAGCTCAGACATTTTCTGTTGTCAGAGGAAGTGATTTTCAGATGAGACACATTTACAACAGGTCCTACTAAGTAGTCAAGCTGCCTTTGATTAAGTTGGTGAAGCTGCAGAATATATATGACTGGACTGTAGGTTAACAACTCAGCCAAGGCAAAATGAGGTATACAGTCACTGTGGAGTGTAGATTTACTGATAGGTCTAATAGGTCTGAATAACACATAGGCAGCCCAGAACCTAATAGGAAATTAATCTTGTGGAAAGACACACAAATCAATAAAACAAAAATAAAATTATTTCCTTTTAAAGTTATTTCTTGAATAGCCATCATTCATGGATGGGGGCAGAGCGTGCAAAGAAAATACAGTATATAGGCATTACGTGCATGAGCGTTGAACTGGTATAATAAAAGCAGTTCTTAATATCTGGTGGGAACAGACATAAAAACCAACCGCTACGACCACAATAAATATGATGAATAGGTAAGAAACACTTAGTTAGAGTTGAATAAATGATTGAAAGGGAGACTGGGCTTTTGGTAGATATTTGAATAACCCCAAGATTAAGTCCAGAATTAGTAGGATGCCTTCTTGTCTAAGAATTTTGCAGGTGATTTATGGTGGAGAAAAAGGAACAGAAGCTTGAATGAAAGTTGTGCAGACAAAACTAAAGAACTGATGCAGCTGGCTCCATGCCATCCCTCCTCATTTTGTAGTATAAAGAGGTATACATGTAAAGCCCTTTTTTAACTTTTGAACAAAACCCATTGAATCTTGTCCATTCTCAGGATTTTTTGGCAAATTCTGGCACTGGTAAAATGGTAAACTGAAAAAGGTAATGTTCTTTCTGCTCTTCTTTACATCTCCCAACTGCAGCTCAGGAGTTTTATTGTATTGGCTTTGAGGTAAAGCAATGAAGATATGAGTAAGGCAATTTAAAGGAATGATATGAGCAAGAGAGCTCTGAAGCTTGAAAATAAAGCTATGCACTGTGCCAGTAAAACACCAGTTCTGTAGAGTACTTTGCTTCTTGAGGAGTGTTACTGACCTTGTACAGGAAAGACATGAGAGAAATAGTTACTTGATTCATTAGGATGACTTTTCTTCTTGGATTTTTTTTCTTTTGCTTATAACTAGGCATGATGAGAACTGGTTTTGCCTTGCAAGGAATTATACAACAAGCAGTTTTGTCTCCAGATTACAAACATTGTTCTTTCTCCTTGCCCATTAAACTTCTTAACAGAAAAGCTCTATACACTGGCAAATTCCCAGTGTCACTTCTTTCTCAAGATGTTCAGGTGTAAGGCAGCTGACAGGCACAGGGTTTGCTGGTGATCTCTTCAACCAGAAAAGTGGGGAGATAATAAAAAAATAAAGAAATTATGCTGATGCTGAATAAAGCAAGCCAAAATCAAAGAGATGCCATACAGACTGTCTAGCTAGAACTGAATATAGTAGTCTGCCTACATCCAAATGACCTGCTGAGGCTTTCACAAGAGTCTTCTCAAGGTGAAATATATTGTATGATGATAACTTGACTGTCCAGCTGGCCTCATTCAGAGCAATAACCCTTACTCTAATAGGATATGGAAGGATGAGAAACATGTTTGTGCTGATTTTATTTGATTTATGGTCACAGAGGAAGGATACAAATGATATGACTAAGACTTTATTATTCATACAATATCCTATATGAGCATAATGTGTAATAGGCCATCAAATAAAGGTTGATTTTTATGTAACTCATTAATCACAAAGGTCCAGAACTTCAGAAGTTACTGATTTCAACAGGAATGAGCCATTTAAACACCTCTGAACATCTGGTCTTAAATTAATGTGGGGTGATGTCTTTAATTCATACTTAAGTAGAGCACCCATTGATTGATTTAAAAATATAAAACCAAGTGTGTCAACAGAATACTAAGATGACCTCCTGTTCTTGTATCAAATCATCAGTAGTGTGAGCTATTTTTAATGGCATAATAATTATACATTATAGCTAAAAACTTCTATTTCAAAAAGACCTTGTCCCCTGAATTTACAAAGTTCTGTTCAAGTAGGTTGAATCACCTTCAGAAAATCTCTGTCTCTCTCTATTGACTTTGCAGAAAACCTAGGATGACTAAGCTCCCACCTGGGTTAAATGGAGTGGCATTAATTAGGTGGGATAAATTGGGGACTGAAGACATCAGCTGTGTTTGAAACTCTCCAGGGATCATGATTCAGCTGCAGGATCCTAAATAGTTTATTCCAAACCCTAATGGCATGTACTTTCAAAAATATAGTTTTTTCTATCTAAAGTGTTTCTGTCTGCTTTTCTTCACACCATTTCTGTTTCATATAGATTTTAATATTGAGGGCTGACAAAGTGTCTGGGAGATAATGCAAACACTCCTGAAGGAACTGGGTTCAAGTCTATCAATTCATTTCACAGGTTCTGATTCAACAGACAGAAACATTATTAGCACCACCATGAACAAATGATTACCACAAAATCCTTAGGATCAATGGCTTTGAGTCTAAACTCAATCACACTTTGGCTTTGGGTCTAAACTCAGTCACACTTATTACCCTCAGGAGTTAATTCAGGACCCAATCTAGGGCAAACAGCTGAATGTCAAGGAGAATCCCTTCTTGAATTTTGTTAGCTTTAGCATTCGTTTAAATATATTTTTATGCCAATGTGGATGAAACTAGGTTTTCCTTGCCAACACTGGCTGCCCCAAGTAGCCCATTTGCACTGCAATGATGACACATGGCCAACATCAAGCAGACAAAACTGCCTGGAAACCTTCCTAAAGGGGCCTGACATACTTGCCAGAAAGACAGAGGGGAATTAGGGGAAATTTAAGATTACATCACCTAAAAAAGAAAATCTGATTTGCTTAAAATTGAGTCTTGGGACTGCACCCAGCTTTGTCTCTTCTCATGTCAATCCAAATGACTGAGAGCTCTGAGGTATAATGCAGTTCTGATCTCTTCCAGGGCTGTATTACAAATTCATGAAGTCAAAGACACAGAAGACTGACATTATTTCAATGAAATGGCAGGTCAGATAGCACAGCACCAGGGCAATGGAGAGCTCTGAAGACAGGATCAAAGACTTGAACTGTCCTTTACCTTCAGGAAACAGTGAAAGGAATGGTTTCCAGCACTTCAGCTGAAGAAACAGGTAGATGAAGAAAAGCAATCTGATATAAAATAAAAATATTAGCGTGTAAATAAAAATTCTAATAAAATAGTAGATATTGTATGACAAAAATCAGGAAAACCCATGTGCTTGATCACAAACAGCCAACAGACAATATTTTTAATAAGATATTAATATAGTGTCATATGAGTTGGTTTTATAAATTGGTATGATCCTGACGCACAGGTACAGCTCTGCACTCTCAAGTTCACACACAAAATTTTCTCAGTCCTTTCTATAACATATTTGGCACAACCTGAGAGCCTTGGAAACTGTCCTTTTACAGCACAAAGCATTAGGTCTTGCTGATATTTTTCTTCAAAGGACAATTTTAAGGAAAACAAAGGCAAATGAGCAACACAACCTGTGCTACTACCAAAACGTAAACTCTAAAAATATGCTAAATGTCTTGAACTATTTAGGATAAATCTTCAGCACAGTAACAGAGAGCCCAAGTTTGTATTCTCCGCTAGAAATATAAACAGTGATATGCCCTCCAGATGCTGAAATCCAAAAGAAAGTTTGAGACTTTCCAATGTTATTTCTTGACAATTGCTTAAAGGTTTTTTCAGATTTCTAGTGCTGACTTGAAATATTTTACAGCCTTGGTTTCTCTCCAAATTGTATCTCTTAATCACAACAAACTGTCACACACTGTCAGTCTCCACCAGTAGAAATGATAATGAGCAGCTTCACTTTACAAAAACACATCTAACTGATTTCAGATTGATGGGGATGGAAAACAATTTTGCCCCAGCCTTTGATGAGCATATTTGTGCAGCTTGGAAATTCCATCCCAGAAGTGTAAATGTGCTCTTGACAGTTGGAAGACAGATAGAACCAGGGCTCTCTTCTAGTAATACTGAACTAATCATAGAGCAGATGTTGATTTGCTGCCCTTCATGCATTGTTCTCTAAACTCTGATCTGCCATTAAGGCTGTAGTCTCTAATGGCCACTTTCACATGTAGTAGCAGACCCCTGAGTAACAAATCCCCTCTTGAGAACACGGTCTTACAAATGCCATAGTTCCTTTTCCAAAATCCCAAATGTCACATGTGTCTTTACTCTTTGATACTGCAAGGATTTCACTTTCCTTTATTACTTTTGTAATGAAGTACATGGCTAAAACCAAGTTCAAACAAATAAACAGACCCCTTATAAAGTACACTTGCCTTGTTGGCATGTATTCAGGAGTCCTTGCATTGTACCCATTCAGCCTCTGGTGAAGGAGCATATGAAAGTTGACATCCAAATTACCACTCCTGCAGCAATTCAAAGCGTGCTACTCTCCTGCACAGAGGCATAATACTATTTCCTATAGGAGTTCAGAGAGCAGCTTGCTGGCTGTACATTCTCTCTACTTGGGCAACAGCTTCCCCCCTTACCAGCAACACAACAGGAGCTGGAAGTGGTGCTTTGCACAGAACCATGGTAGTGCCAGTCAGTGTGTCTTCCTTCTGGTTTCAGCAACAGGTGCAACTCAAGCTTCAAATACCCTTCAACTCACATCCAAAGAAGAGCAATGAAGCTGGTGAAGGGTCTAGAGCACAAGTCTTACGAGGAGAGGCTGAGGGAGCTGGGGTTGTTTAGTCTGGAGAAAAGGAGGCTGAGGGGAGACCTTATTGCTCTGTACAACTACCTGAAAGAAGGTTGTAGCCAGGTGGGGGTTGGTCTTTTCTCCTTAGTAACAAGTGATAGGACAAGAGGAAATGGCCTCAAGTTGCACCAGGGGAGGTTTATGTTGGATATTAGGAAAAACTTCTTCACCAAAAGGGTAGTCAGGCACTGGAACAGGCTGCCCAGGGAAGTGGCTGAGTCCCCATCCCTGGAGGTATTTGAAAGATGTGTAGATGTGGAGCTTAGGGACGTGGTTTAGTGGTGGACTTGGCAGTGCTAGGTTAACAGTTGGACTTGATGATCTTAAAGGTCTTTTCCAATCTAAATAATTCTATCATTCTATGATTCTATGATTCTAATGCCCTCTGAACTTCAAGATTTTATGTTTTCCTAGTAGCTGGTAAATTTAAAAGTATTATTAAAATACAGGTTGCTGGCAAATCTTGATGCTGTCTCTAGCCTCATTTCCATAATATATGATATGAAAAGCATTCCACTGACCCAAAGAGTTGCAAATTCATCATGGTAATGTAGCAAAGCATAGCCATACTACTGTTTTGGACACAAAGAAATAACCGAACAACAGAAAGAGTTGACAAGGACTTGATCACGTGCACTATAGTAGACCATATTGGAAAGGTGAAACACCAGCAAAGGACTCAAGGCCAAGATCTCTGCCTGTACACTACTTCTATCTGCCCTCCAATTAATTCTGATTGTGAACAAAATCCTGGATTATTAAGGATTCACTATGGAGTCAAAGTAATTGTCCTCTTAAATGTGCGTAACAGCATAATACATTTACTATACTCTGTTTTCCAGCAGATTTTTGCAACTCATTTGCAGAACTGTAAATATTCGAGTAATGACAGCTTTGTGCACTATACAATGGATAGCAAGTCTCTAATTACATTTTGTCTGTAAAACCTGACTGTTACAAAAATGCTTTCTTCATTGAGAGAGAAACTAAATGGTTGCTCATGTGCCCACACTGTGGTACAATACTACAGAGATCTCAAGCTGCTTGACTTTTCAAAGGTATACTTGAAGGAAAATAATAATATACTTTCTGCTTTTTTTGTCACATGAAGGAAATAAAAATTGAGCTTCATACAGGGATTGATAATTTAAGTCTTTGAATTAGTCCCAAACAAATTACTTTATGAAACTTGAAAACAGAGCAGTTACAGTAGCAGTAACCGCAGAAAATTGAAGTAACTTTATAACTAAGTATAACTATAACTTTGCAACTAAGTGCAGTGGGTGTCATGAAAAACTCAGCATGCAGCACAGGGGAAGGTGACGTAACACCTATGAACAGTGTGGAAGATACCACAGTTACTGAGCATGCCTGGAGTGGCAAGTGATGCTCAGGATGGTAAGTAATGGAGAAGGTTATCACCACCCTGATAAATTGTGACAGATTACAGATATTTGTAACCAATTAAACTACCAATGCAGTCACTGTATAACAACACTTCCAATACTAATATTGAGATGGGTATGAGGTTTTCGGAGAGCTTTCTGTGCAGTGGATAACTAATCCCTGCAGCACATGTATGAGATAATTAAGATATGTTTATTTATGGAGAAGAAAAAAGCTGTACAAATGTGTTTTCAGAGTGGCTGAGGTTTCTTGCCTGATATGCAATAGCTCGAGCCTGTTTCAAAAGGTACAAGAATCTGTAGTCCCTCCTGAATCCAGTGGAGGTGTTGGTCATCAGTCCCTCTAAAATCAGGTGCACACACCTATACTTATGACTTTAAATGATGGACGAAATATAAAGAACTTTTAGTTCCTGTTAGGGAATCCATTTGTTCTCTTATCATGGTCTGAGGAACACCC
Organism: Nipponia nippon; assembly: GCF_047370975.1. Lineage (NCBI taxonomy): Eukaryota > Metazoa > Chordata > Aves > Pelecaniformes > Threskiornithidae > Nipponia > Nipponia nippon. Next base: position 35,266,257 of record NW_028262347.1, on the reverse strand, counting down.
ATATAGCATCCTGCTGCACACTGGCCTATTTCAGTCACCGTATACAGATAACGGCATTTGGAAGAAAGTGACCACTTTAATAAATTCAATACCATGCAGTCAGACTTTTGAGGATTTTAGGCAAATAAACAGCTCTAAAAAGCCAGCCTCTAGTGATTTTCCAGATACCTCAGAGAAAATCAGCCACCAAGTCAGGTTTAACAGTCAGATATTCCTGGTTTCACAGGTTATTGACTATTCGAAATTACTAACTTGAAAGATTGACTCAAATGACTACAGGTGGACTACAACACAGCTAAACAGTACAGACCAGCACACCAACATATCTAACACTAAATCTTCACCAGTTATGTTTACCTACTTACACCCATCATCACTTAGTATCTTTTGGCCTAGCAAAAATTTGCAGGTGGAGGACATATTCGCCAAAGTCACTGCAAGAAGCAAATCTCTATCACATCAACATCTGCTAAATGAGGAAAACCTGTGCAAAGGGTGAAGGATCAAGAAGGTGTCGCCACTGACAGTGGCTGGGGATTTGCTGGAAGTATATGGGTAGCCCAACTACTTCCTTGAGCACAGCCACACTTACTCTTGCTATTCAGAAGGCCACAGCATGATGAATTCATTATTTAGCTCTTAGGTGCTCCCTTACCTCACTGTAGATGAACTTTTTTAACGTACGCTTGAAGCCGGGTTGCTGTCACGGTTTAAGTGAATTAATACCAAACTAGCAATAGCTGCAGGGGGGCAACTTGATGCCAGTAGAAATCCTCTCCCTCTCGAGCTTCCTCCAGATTTCATCAGAAGTGTAATCCCGTACCTTAAAAGCAGCAGCAGGGGTTTGTGTTGGGGCATATTTCACCAATCAGCACCTCCTGTGCCCTCCATCCTGCCTTCTCTGTCACCCCAATAGGAGATTTCCTGCCCCACCTCCAGGCAGTAATGAATTTCTCCTTAGCTGAATCAGTCGTTGTTTGGAGACGCGCACGGCCTTAGCAGCTCTTTGAAGCAAGACACACGTTTGGCAAGTGCTCCTGATTTAGTGCAAAAGACCATGTGCACCTGCAATGCTATATAAATAATAAACTTCTTCCACGTGAAGTCCTTGCCTCTCCCTCCAGTACCTAGTTGAGCTGCACAATGCTATCTAAAAGATTAAATTTCTTTCCACTGGCAGCATGTATTGGAGATATTTAAATGACAAACATGGGCTCTGCCAGGCTCTTGAAGGAAAGCTGAAATACAGCTTTCTAGCTCTATTTCCACATTCAGCTACAACACCAGGAAGCTGAGAAACTAAGAGAGAAGTGTAAAGGATCTACAGTATATATCCACAAGAGAAGGAGGAGAAAAAAGAAAACAAAAGACAGGTTGTTTGCTTTCTTTGTGTTTTTCTCTTCAGTACCATTTGACTTTATTCTCATTTGTTCTTTAGCTATATATTTTAAGAGAAGAACTCTTTGCTTATATATCAATTATGGTTTATTTTTAATCTACATATGATCTATATATCCCAATGCTTAAAGGAAATACAAATATTTTCCTTTTGTGGGACTTTTCCTGTGCAGTTATTCTTTTATTCCATTTTGGTCACTTTTTCCTCTATTCTAGGATCACATGAGAAGTGAGGGCAGCTCTTTCCTGTGCCAGGGAATTCATGAGTGTTTCCAAAAATACTATTTTATGATAATACCAAAAGTGTCTTAATTTTATATAACACTAATTTTTCATTGCTTAACTGTCATGGAAAAAAATTCCAAACCCCTAAAGTAACCATGAAAGGAAGATAGCCTGGCTGTCTAAAATCCAGGGCTTAGCTGCATCTCACTTCTTCATTGGAAGATACAAAGACTTTCATGGTTATTATTTTTGAATTTTTTATTTCCTTTATAGTTTTATGAGCCACAAAATCATAAATCTTAATAAAATATAAGAACTGCTGAATTCATTCTCTAGACTTAGACCACCATGTTTTGCTTAGTTAAAAATGAACATTTTTCATAACTTGTAAAAGATATCACTAGATTTGTTATTGAAATTATTGAATGCTAAAATATCAACTGAAATTTCAACAATGGTGACAGGTCTAAATACTACCGTTTCTATATGACCACTAAACAAATTGTGGATTTAAAGAGGAATATGCACTTATTAAACTATCATGTCCTACACGTAGAGTTCTTTCTTATAAGGCGAATTTTTTAAGGTACCTAAAATATTTTTTTGCCCTTCATATCTGTCCATTTCCAACCAATCTATGACTTTTCTTTCAAGTCACATCACACCAACGGAAACCAGCAGAGCAAAGCACACAACTATGACACCAATTATTTTTTCTCAGCTGCTGCTTAGTAACAACGAATGTTTATTTTTAAAGTACTTTGTCACCTTTAAAACTCTAAAATTAGTACAAAACTATAAAAAAATGTTTTGTTCCCAGAAAAAGGCTTTGGGTGTCTAAAGTACATGCCAAATTAAATACGAATTTGTTATGATTATCTAATCAAAATCAAGTTATTTCTGTCACTTTATTATGGTTTCTACTCATAAAAAGATATGTTATTCAAAAATGCCCTTGACTATTTTTAATCTAGAATTTTAAAATGCTTTCTCATGCCTGTCCCTTAATAAAAGTACATTAAATGAATGGCAGTACCATTTCTTATCTAGTTCTAACTATTAAGATCTCAGTAGCAAGAAATGAGTGTACTTCACAAAGTACACTCTGTACTGTGAATTGTTCTCTGAGCTGTTACCTGTTTGGACATAATTTTAAAACATGCAATTGCTGATGCCAGAAACCCATCTCGGATTGTCTGTACCACCGTGTTTCCTAGTGGTTTTGCAATAACTGATTTTCTTTCTATTTGCATTTACATCAAAAAATAATATGCAATGCTTATTTATTGACAATGGAAAGCTGTCAACTGCTTGTTCATCTTGTAGGCAGCTTGAGAATTGAATAGAAAAAGTGATTCGCAACAGGTGGATAACCTTTTTAAATCATGTAATTTTTTTTTTTTTAATAAAAAGAACCCAAAGCCACATTACAGGATCCAAAATACTGCTTATGTGCCTGATCTCCAGCTAGATATCTAAATTCAGAGAAGCAAACTAGAAAATCCCTACTTTGCTCTTTCAGACGCTTGAATCAATACATGTATCTGCATTTTTCAGTGAAAACTGCTTTCTGTCCATAAAGTCACCAGTCCTGCTCACCATTGTTTAAAGGAAACAGAAGGTGAGATGTGATGTTTAATGGGCCCAGACATAAAGCGGGGCTTAGTTCCTCTGCCCCCAGTCAGTTTGCAGGAGACTGTCCTAATCACCCAGTGACACATTAGACAGAGGGAGTCCTTTCTAATGCTCTTTGTTGCAGCTGCACCACTCTACACACAGGGATGCAGAGGAACCCAAAACCAGAGAGAAGGTCTCAGCAGAAGCATAATTTTGTACCTTGGCAAATGGACTCTCACGCAGGAACAGCTCCTTCCCTCTGTGGTGCTTCTGTGTTTTTCCCAATTGCTATCTAACATAAAACACACAAAACCCCACAGAACAGGTCGTAGAGTCCCTCATTCCCCAGCCTTTCTCTTTCTCACTCTCCCCTGGACTCCTGTTCCTGTTTACACTAAGCAAGCTTTGCACAGAGGGGCAGAAGGTGCCTCCTGCCAGAACATTGCAAGAACCCCCTGCTTCAGCTCATGGTTCATCTATAGGTTCATCACTTTTCTCTTCTCCTTCCCTCTAGGACTGAACTGGGATCTAATTTCTTGCTTCTCAGTCAAGTGACCCCAGCACCTCAGAAAAAGAATAAGTGCCAGTGTAACCTCCTTCATCCATGTTCTAGGTAGAAAAGGTAATCTGGTTGTCAGCACATGGTTTCCTCGTTGACCTTAATCATGTGACAACCTGGTGTTGCTAGTTTACTTAACCAGAAGACCACGTCAGGCAGTAAATCCTCTCAGTGAAGGGGCTTCAGTTGCACCTTTCTCTTTGGTCCTTCCCTTAATTTGGCACAGGTCTTGCCATCGTCCTGCCTGAAACTCATTCAACTCAGAAAATATTATAAATTCTACTGCAGAGCATGAAGTCTTTCTTTTAGTCCTGTTCCTTTATTCAAACTTTCTGAACTGCAGACAATACACAAACCAGTACAATTATATGTCTAATCTTCAAATGATATAAGCTGGAGTTGTTCTGTGGAGTATAGCTATAAAGATTTCTAGTGTCTCAGGCTTCATACCAGCAATGTAACCCCTTTATAGCAGTATAGTGAACTTCTGTCACAGACAGCAATTAACCAGGACATGGGTGGGGTGTGTAGATCTTCTCCCATCAAAAAAAAGGCAACTGAAAGATTTCATGAATTTCTGGGTTAGTCAAGATACTTTATCAGTGACTCCTCATGTTCAAAAGAAAAATATCATGCCTAGCAAGACTTCCTACATTGTGATTCTGCCATGCTCCTAATTTTGACAACTAAACTCCTTCTCTGTCTGTGTTGTACAGCCAACCTCAGCACTTTAGTTACATATAGGGAAATGAAACATAGGCTTATACTTACCTGGAAGTGGTGTCATGTTCAATCTTTAAAAATACCAAGCCTATTATTTATAGAAATACAAATACTTTACTAACAGAAAATGCAAGTTCTTCTAGTCCAAAACAACAAAAAAAGCATTTTGCTAGTTGGAAATTGCTAGATCAATGACCAGGTTACAAACACTCTTACAAAAAATTGAAGAGGGAATGATATTCAGCAATATTTAACAGGCTTTTTCAAGAAAAGTAAAATGCAGCCCAGATCAACAGGTAAAATGATTTCAGACTCCTCACCTTATGTAGTAAATACCTGGTGCTGATTTGGGAGCTGATAGGTTTCCAAAAGGAGAGGTAGTGCACAGCTGCCCTGTACCCAAGGAGAAAGTCCAGCCCATGATGGGCATTGTGCTCCACAGGGAGAGCTGAGTGGCAGCATGAAGTGACCAGCAAGGCTCCCTGCAGCTGCAGCAGCTATTTTCTCTTGCATTATGAGTGTCATTTAGATAACACAAATATAACTATCCCATTACTCCCCCAGAACATGCTCATAGCTGAACTACTGAGTAACTGGCAAATTGCTTTAAATTTTCTTTGCTGAGAGCTTATTGCTCACGAGGGACTGGTTCTTCCTCTATGTTTCCAGCTGTTAAAATGCCTTCAAGGACACTTTTCCACATAAGCATTTGCTACAGTGACTTTAGGGGAGTCAAGAAAGTGATGTGGCGAATGTCGCTGTAGTCCAAACTACGCAAAATCTGGAAAAATTACATTTTAAAAGCATTTTTGTAGTTGAAAAGTCAGGAAATACAAGTACATTCTTTACTTTTCAAAGTCTTTTCTGAGCGTGCTTTACTACCAATCCTACTATTCAGGGCAGAAATCCAGCCTGTCAAGTACAAGACCATGTTTTCACCAGTAAAGAATTGATTGTGACACCTTTGGTAAGCTGAAAGGGCTGTGTTGTCTTCCAACGGCTGGTATATGCTAAAGGTACTATGGTAGTTGAATCCTGGGCATTCATTTACTACAGAGAGGCAACACCAAAATAACCCTGCAGGCAGCTCTCCCCCCAGTCCCCAACTATCAATGCACTGAAAGCAAATTTCCCTTGAAATTCAAACTTCATTGGGAAAAAAAATAAGCCAATACTAACACTGTTTTTTAAGAAAGTGAAGATTAAAGTCAGAGATGAAGTTATATGTCTATTTAAAAAAATGGCTTACCCTGAAGCAAACGTACAAAATGTCGGTCTTCCACATGCAGATATGCACTTACACCTGTAAAAATTAGCATGCGGGCAGACTCACCAGATGAAGATTACTCATTTGGAAAAGAAAGGTGAACTATTTGGAGCTTGAAATTCTCATGATACTTTTATACTGAGTTCAACATCATTATTTTAATGGCAAAAGTAAAGGGTAATCTACTTTAAACAAACCTTCTAAAGAATAAAGAGATCATTAGAATAAATTACTAACCACATGCCACATAAATATGATACCTTAGTGCTATGTAAACATTAATGCTCAGCAGTGCATGAGACAGGAAGGTGAGGAAGTGATGCCCTCAAGCATCAGGTGTAATGGTCCTAACAATAGTCTTGTGTTCATTATGTTGATAACCATTAGTATGTAATGTTTTCCATGCATCACAAATCAAACTAGAAAACTGAAGTGTGCAAGGGACTCAGTTCAATGTTCATCAGACAACCTTTTCCCAAGACCTGGAAGTTTCACAGGTGCCCAGCACTGATTTCCCTGCCAAAGTTAGCCTCTGAATACCTTCTGATCCCAGCCTCAGACACTGTAATAAATGAAAAGCCCATCCACTGGCCAGGGGATAGGTTGCAGAAAGGACAAGCCCCTGGAAAACAGTGTTGTTCCTAAAGAAATTGTTAACATTGTTAGGGCTGCATCCTGGAGACAGAAGTAAGAAGAAACGATTGAATGTAACTTTTCCCTTTTGGTCTTGCTGCAGTAGAGGAGATCTGACCAAGGCATTAGGCAGCAGATCAGCACAATAATCTGTAAAGACTGCCATCAGGGGCACCTTGTTTGTGCATTCAGTAACTAAATAGCTCTTTCGACTCAGCCATATGGACATCCTACTGTGTTTATGTAATTTAGGCACAAATACACAATCCTAGTGTGAGTCACCGCAGTCTTCCCCACGTGTTATGAAATTCATTAGACTCTAGTCCCCAGCTATAAAACAAAACTAATGCTTCGCTCTCAAACACCCACTTCACTGTCCTTGATTTCCACACAAGCTCACTACAAGGTATCTTCTAGCTTTCAGCACAGCCCCTCCAGGACAGGGACTTCAGAAGTTACTTAGCTGTCTGCCAGCCCTGGGAACAGCCAGAAGACATTTCAGTTTGCTAGGAAAGTTAAGTAAGCCTCAGCTGTCCCTGAAGCATCCTCTGACATGGGGATGTCCAGGGTGCTTGAAACACTCCTGAAACATTATGCCCCTTCCCAAGACAATGCAGCCCATGATGGGCTGTGTAGGAGGCAATGGCATAGCATTAGCTTAAATTAGCAAAACCTTCATCCTTTGCAACAGGGTTTCCATTGTTTTCAGCTTCCTTCTTTGTAATTTCCTAGAGCAGTGAATTCAAGCACTACCACCCTAAAATGCAGTTACTGATCTGGTAGACTCAGTAATAACCTGATGCTCATGGCTAGCTCTCAATGACCTCTGAAGAATTTATTGTAAGCAGGAGCAGGCAGGGATTCTGCCCTGGGGCTCTGAGTGCCCTCGGCTTTTTGCATCACACTCTGGAGGGCATCAAAATTGCTGCTGAGCTTCCTGAGCCAGATTGGGACTAAGAACATTTTAGCTGCTTTGGGGTAGCACAAAAGCCTGAGTTAATCATATTGGAAAACGTAGCACACAGGGCTACTTCCAGTGACACTGCATCCCAACTGTCATGTCACAAAAATTAGGGACAGTGGTGTAGCCAGGGATCTTCAGACAACCAGCCTGAGTGTCTCTCCACCACACTCAGTACCTGTGCAAACAGTTTTATCCATCCTAGCTAGGCATCCTAGCTGTCAGTGTTGACTGCATTCATACGCTGAAGGTTAAGCTAACCCTTCTGTTAACTTCATATACTTTTATATAAATTAGCCTGGGTTCTTTCATCTCTGATAATGATGTATAGTTGAGATTAATGGCCTGATTTTCATAAATACTTGTCAGTAACTATGACTTTTCTGTATTTACAACAGCGTGTGAGCTTCCTGAATGCACGGAGAGGCTGGCTGGGAGAATACACTTCTTAAAAGCACTGAGTAACCTCAGCTTCCCCACTGATCAGTATTCTTCACTCAATATGGGCACATCCTCACACACTGACTGAGGGATCAGTGTTGCTGTTTTATTTATACCTTTTCTAAAATGTAATTATACATTCAAAATATGACAATTTCTTCTTCTCAATAGCTTGGGCACTAAATGAGTGTTTTAATCAATCATTTTTATTGTTATTGCTCTGGTACTTTCTTCAAGTTTCTTGTTATAGGAAAAATGTTTTGTAGGAAAATCTGAGGGTTTTATCTCTAAGTGCTGTCCTCTGGGGTTTTTTGTTTTGTTTTGTTTTGTTTTGTTTTGTTTTGTTTTGTTTTGTTTTGTTTTGTTTTGTTTTGTTTTTAAATGGGAACTCAGTTCCACTCTGCTACAGGATCCAGTGAGGGTGGTAGTAATATTTGGAGGGTTATTTTGATGTGGTTATAAAGATGAAGATTATGTTTCTTTATTTTTAACACCTCTTTTCAGATCCATTTCCAATAGTCCTGAAAAAAGAAAAACAGTGTGGTCCCACAAAATTGACATTTTTATATATCAGTTTGCTACATATCACTGTTTTGAGATTGCTACAGTAATTACCTTAGTGACACTGCAAGTGCCAGTTCAGGATTGAAGCAAAACATAAGAGCAAAAGGATTTGAAAAATAAAGATTTAGGATCCAACTCTGATACCTTTTCTGTTTCTTGACTAAATATATTTCCTTTACACAATTTTATATATCTCATAATCATATTTAGAGGGAATTGTTCAATGTCTACTGCTGTCGAGTTCTGGGTCATGATATGGCTAAGGCGGCATTACTGAAGCTCCAAGTCAAGTACCCAGGATTCTGTGACAGTCCAATTGGTAAATAAAATCTGGGATATTTCTCCTGTTATTTAATTTACAAGTAAATTAATTGTGTAACATATTTTCTGCTTGGTTTGGGCTTTTTTTCAGGGGAGCGTACTGCACTCTTTATTGTTGAAAGTAGGTAACTGAAGCATGCACGCTGTCAAGGAGTATATATGGTAGGGTATATATTTTTGCAACCCCAAAGAAGCCATGTGGAAACTTCAGGAGCCACAAATCATCAAATAAATGTGTTGCCAGAATGTTCAACAATTAACGAGTTAACAGACATCAAAGTGTTGCAAATATTTGGCTATGTGGTATGCCACTGATGTAAATACAGTGCTTGCACTTCCTAAGGATGACTGTTTCAAAATGATGGCAACATTGCAGTGTTATGGAAATCCTGTAGAGCCCTGAAGGACTAGCAGCATTATTTTAAATGTAATCATTAAGTTTAGAAAGCTACTTAATAACACCAGGTCAATTTTCTGGTAAAATCTATGCCTTCACGATAACAAAGTCTACAAAACCCACACACTAAATATATCACACTACACTTCTGTGGGGCAGTACCTGTTTGAGGGAAATAGATGGTCAGGGAAAATGTTACGGGAAAAGCTCAGAGTTCATGATTAAGACTTCATCCCTGGGAGATAAAAACATGGGCAAAAGGTTTAGATCAACTGTCCTAATGCCCCATATTCTGACTTAGGATGTCCACAAAGCAGAACTGTGCCAGAACTGAATCAGCATTTCTCCTGCCTCCTACTACCATGTCTCAAACACCTCGGCTCATTTGCCTGCCAGCATGTGGACAAGTCCCCTATGCTACTGGAAGCAGCCATGTTGAGGCTGATGCAGGAATTGATTCACAGTGACCGACTGGCTGGGACACACTGCTGCCCACAATGTGTAAAGGCAGAATTTCTGCCTGCCTTTCCTCAGGGAGGCAGGGACTTCTCTCAGTCCTTACCAAGATACTGATTTTCAACTAAAACTTAAAGGACCTTCAATATTCTAATCCTCTTTTCAGACAACACTGCAGATATTTCATTAACTGGTTCAGAAACCATTAGGGGAAGGACTGACAGACAGATGGATGACTAGACACATAAATCCACTCTACTTTAGTCTCGCTTTCTTAGGAAGCCAGGCGACAAATACAACCCAGTTGCACACAAACCTTTGAGTTTCTTTTCATGTCAATATTTGTTCAACAGGCACAACAGCTCTCTGCAATGAAGGTGAAGCGTCATTATTCATTTACCTACCCCAGTGCTCATTTAATCACCTCCTACCACATAAAACCTAAGAAGTTTTTTTATAAAATCCCAAAATATTAGGAGATAAGACAGATAAAAAATAGACATATGATTTTTAGACTTTTCCTCTCTGACTTTTTGAGCAGAAGGCAAAAACTTCCACCAAATCACTCAGCACTGCTTTCATTCATCTCTTTGACATTGTTTTACAGCTCTATTGAGTACATGGAGCAGTTGGCAGGAGCATTTTGCACGGTATCTGCCATTGCCTATACAGCAGGTCATTAGAGAAGGCCCTGCAAAAACTGCATTGTAATAGTGAAAGGGAGATGCCATAAAACCGTGAAAGCAGATCCTTTCCTGGCTGCTAATCCGTGTAAATACAAATCCAGGGTTATCTTTTTAGTAGAGAAAATGTACTTGTAAAATGAGGGCCTGAAATTGTACTGGAACAAAGCAAAAGAAACAGAAGATAAATGTCAAAATTCAGCTCTCTCTGTCTGTTAGGATCAGAAAAATACAGTAAAATGTAGTTTGTGATGGAAGGGAAAAAGTCCTTTGAGGACTGCAGGCAGTGTTGGTGGGGCTCGCAGCATGGGGCACCCTGCCCAGCGGTGAGTGGGGTCTCACTGTTTGCATAGCTGATAAACAGCCAGCAGGTTCCAGTTGTGAGTAAATTCTCCCAGTAATGAGTGATAAATTGGAGAATGGGAAATACAAGTAATGGCCAAGCACAAAGCCTTTAGGCACTCGATCTGGTAGGCAAAGTAGAGATTGATGAGCTTCATTAAATGACCAATTTTAGTGTACTCTAAAGGGAAAAACCACACCATATCAAGGGCCTGTAGACAGATGCACAAGCTGGGGCGCAAAGGTAAGGAGCTGAATTAAAACAGTTCTGAGATTAACAGTAGCAAAAGAAATGCCCTGAGAGGAACTCGGCTGTTTTCTTAATCAGCTGTATTCCTCACAATGGGGCAGAATGAGGCACAACACCATTTCATTTCCTGGGTACTTTCTACATCAGAAAAAAAAAAAAAACAGATACTTTCCAGTGCTTTTGTGAAATATCCATCTTTGGATTGAAAAGGTGAGGATTTTGTATTATTCTCCTTCTCTCTCCCAGCCTCTGCCTCTCTGTCTCCTACTTGCAAATAAAAATTGATAACAGAACACTGGTCTGAGAATTCCAACCAAAAAAAGAAAAGGTGAATTTATTGTGTCCTCATGAAAAGCTTTAGCTAAGCAGTGTGTTCCAGCAAGAATACATTTCTCTGTAAATGTTCCAGCGAACTCAATTTTTCTTCATTTGGTCCAAACACAAAAGAGGACAGCTTTGGCTGACTCTGCTCCTAGAAGACAGCAGCGAGGGAGGAGCTTTTCTGCAGAGCCACCTTGACAATGAGTGGAGGCAAGTCTCAGTCAGCCAGCAGTGGCAGCATGAAAGTTTAGAACCTTCTCTGATATAAGAAGGGAGTTAAGAGAGCTGGGAGGCTCCACAGAAGTCACAATGAAGACCTAGCTCCACGATAGGCTAAATAAAAATGTCTACTTGTTAGAGTAATTTTGCCTTTAAACATTGTGGCACAATCTAACAATAAAGGCAAAGCAAAGAAGCTGGATCCCTCCCCGTTGTACGCATTTATGTTACACTGTATTTTCACATATGCATGACTCTAATTCAGCTAAGGCATGTGTTTCGACTGTGAGGATTTTTCAGGAAAGTCATGAAGGACTTAATTTTGAATGATAGTTCACACTCTTTTTTTTCAATGGCCAAAACAAAAATGTATCTTTAAAAGACTACACTGGGGGCCTGATGCTGCAATAACTTTAGTTATTTAAATGATAGACTTTGACTCTAATGAAAGCAGAAATTATCCTTGAGTGAATGATTAAAATTAAATCATATGCTAATGGTATCTACAGACTGTATTATCACTGCAGCGGGAGGAACATGAATTCACAAGACTGGATGGCTGCAAATCCAGCATTCAATAACCACAAAAAAGCAAAAAGCATCATTAATATTTCCTCATGAAAGAATTCTGGTGTATTTGCAGAATGAAAAAGAATATTTTTTTCACATATGCTCTACACAAACACAACTGTTCAATCATTTAAGCTGGCAAGACCACAGCAATTTCGGCAGCTTATTTGCCAAAGTGAGTTTTTTTCTTAAAATTGTCTACCAGAAGGCATTTCTGGGAAGAGATTTTGTGAGGGACATTTCCAGACCTCCCTGTGCTCCTGATGTTGCTCTGATGCAGGACTTTCCATTGACACTTAATGTCTTTTTTTTTTCACATCATCTGCTGCTATTCCTGTCTTACAGTAAAAAAAAATCCAAGGGGAAAGAAAAAAACCCAACCAAACAACTTCCCAGAGGCCAGGTGGATTCCCAGCTTCTATTTTTAGAATCAAGGCTGAAAGAAATCCTTTTGTATATACTGCGGAACCTGGGCCAAGGCTGCATGTTTGTGCTTGCGCTGATGGGGTTGAAGCAATAAGGTAAAACAGAGAAGACTGGCATTTCAACAGACACATCTTGACATCCCCAGAAACAGTATTTCTTGCAGGTACAATCTTTTGTATTTAAGATGCTGTATGTATGGCATCTGCATGTCATCCCTCCTCGTTCCTTTTCTGTGCACTACAGGATGCTGTGAGCGTCTTCATTTTCTATCGGGGGCTTGGTGCAGGTACAAAAACACTGAGGTACAAAAACACTGCTGTGTGCCTAACTCCATGGGAGAAGAAGCTGACAAGATATAGGACACATGCTTCCTCACGTGAATGAGGGTAAGCATTCAGGCCATAAGCCACTGCTTTCACAGATTTTAGAAAGCTAAGGCCAGAATATGATGGCAGTACAGGCCATATGAAGGCAGAGTAATTCCTTAGTTCCCAAGAGATACATAGAAAAATCCCAATAGCATTAACAGAGTGAGGACTTTGCCCTTACATTCTTCATTCCAAATATCTTCCTATCACAATTCAGGTTGGCACTCACATAGCCATAGGCAGTATAGCCAGTTAGAAACTATACAGCTTGTGGATGGGCAAGAGCATTCTGGCTGCCTGAGCACATAGCAGGACCAGTGGAGCTGAGGCTTATACCTGAATGTCTAGGGAGCCAGAGCTTCACTGCTATTGTACCCAAATTTTCCCTGGTACATCTTCAGTGGTTGCAGCCAGCTCTGGATAGCTGTGGAGATGCCTAGATTTAACTAGTTTGATTAGTGGGAGCCTCATCAAATTCTCACAGGAAAAAGTTTCTGGAAAGCTTTTAGGGCTCTCAGGAAGACTCATGCCTTGGGGAACTGTCTTTTTGTCCCAGATTTCCCAGAAGGGCATTTAACTGCTCTGTCTCCTGAGGCTGTAGTTCTTCTGATAGCCAGTAATTCATATTTAAAGACATTGCCCATTATCCTTTTGCTGAGTGCAAATATAAGTTCCTAATAATTACTTTTCTTTTATTCTTTTCTATTTCTAAAAGCTGATAATGTCCAACACTGTATCATGCACAATCCAGTTTTGGACTACAGCTGAATATCCTAGGCATTACTACTGTAAAAAATGGTCTGTTTAATAATGGATAGTTCAAAATATTGAGAAACAATCTTAAGATTTCTTATTTTCATTATTATAATAATGTGACTTTGATTAGGTCTTCCAGGCAAAATCTGAAGTGCTATCTGAAATAATATATCCAACACTAAAAAATAATTACATATAAAGTGATCTTGGGTTGATGAAGTTTGCCATGCCATGGCAGCTAGCTACAAAAAGACTGACATAATTCTGTGGTATGTAAAAACAAAACAAAACAAAACAAAACCTGAAGAAACTAATAACTGCTCTACAAAAGCTTTTATTTAACCACCCCATGTATTTTCTCCCCCTGTCCTGCTGAGGAGAGGGAGTGACAGAGTGGCTTGGTGACCACCTGGCAGCCAGCCAAGCTCAACCCACCACAGAAGCATTCAGCTTGAGGTGTCATGTTTGAGCCGACCATAGTACCTGACTAATCTAGTGGGCTTCTACAACCGAGCGACTGCATCCAGTTCTGGGATCCCTGGTACAAGAAAGACATGGACCTGTTGGAGCAGGTCCAGAGGAAGGCCACGAAAATTATCAGAGGGCTGGAACACCTCTCCTATGAAGAAAGGCTGAGAGAGCTGGAATTGTTCAGCCTGGAGAAGTCTCTGGGGACACCTTACTGTGGCCTTTCAATATATAAAAGGGGCTTTCAAGAAAGATGGGGAGAGACTTTTTACCAAGGCTAAAAAGGTCCACTGTTAACCAGCTACTAATTACTATCATTAGCATAATTAAAAGTAGCATAGTTTTTCACCTTTCCCCAGCAAAACAAGTAATTTTCCAGGTAATGTGGGAACTCTAAAACAAACAATACTCCATTGGTCCATTGGTCTTTAATTTTGAACACAGAGTTTCTGAATGAAGCCTGATTTTTGTAAGCATTTCAAGAGAGTTTCAGAGCTATAATCAATAAAATAATTGAATCTAAAAAGTCTGGATTCATACATTTAATATAATCAAGCTGGTTTGTCCTAAAAATTACAAGCTTTAGAGAGTCAAACACTTGTGTCTAGTGAGAAGCTGGTGGAACCAGTATGGATCTGAATTTACTTTGCTAATATATGTTCACAAAAAATAAGTTTTAAATCATAATTTGATTTGCGTCACAGTGAGCTTAGGCAACCTGTAGTGCATGGTAGTCAGCCAAAAAGACCACAGTTTAGTACAATCAAAATTTTCTTGATTTGTTACAAATTGAGACCATCTATGAATGCACTCAGTACGTAACTGTGCTTGCTTTCAAGACAGAAAGCAATTTTTCATTGCTAACACTAATTCTGAGCTTCAGTTACAGAGGAAGTGACAATGCTGTTGGCTGGTGAATAGGGTAGACTGTACACTTTATGAGCCTTTTATGAGGGAGTGATTCAAAATATTCACATGGTTTTCTAAAAAATCAGTTCTTTGGTTGTATCTGGGGCACAAACTGTCGGTCTTTACAGAAATTGAGGTCTTTTCTGGATGTGACATTGTGCTCCGTTTTTCTGTATTAGCCTTCAGGTTAGGGTACTTCTGAAAAAGCTCCTCTCTCCACTGAGAGAATTCAAACCCCTCTCTCATCTCTCTGGCCAGGAGGAGGGTAATGTACCACAACTGGAGACATCCTTATTCCTATTGAAGGTATGTCACAGGACAGAAAACAAGTGTAGAAGGTGAGCTAAGTCAGATTGGTTTCAGAGGCATCTGGAGTTCATGTAGAAAAAATATTCTGTCACAAAAAAATTTCCAGTGAGTTCACACTTCAGGTAGTTCAAATAAAATCAGCAACCCTTTGCCACCTATTTTGTGTAATATCTTAGAAAGGAGTTCACACTGGTACAGAAGGCTTGCCTGAGGCAAAGGCTGGTAAATAGATCTGTAGGTGGATGAACCAGGCTCTCACACAGTGTGATCCAAGGTTTCTGAATCCGAGCCAGATATGGATCTGGTACAGGCTCCTCAGTTTAATTCCGAATTGAAAGAAAGTTTTGTTGTGGTGCAGTCTGAGTCCTTTTCCGTGTCTTCTTTAGTGGAACAAATAGAAAAGGCTTAGGTTGCCTGAGAGATGGCAGTTCGAATCAATATAATGCCTGATAATACACCTGGCCCAGAGGCAGGTGTGTGCTCATTTGTTAGCATTCGCAGGCCCTGTTTTTCAATTTTCCTTCCTCTTCCTGCTTTCCCAAAGAGAACATACGGTTATTCCTCCTTTTATCAGTATGTCTCCTGTACACTTGGCAAGCAATTCTGATTATCACCCAGATGGGTCAGAGCCAGGTATCTACTCCTCTTGTAGCAGGAAACATAAAGAAAAGATATACTTTGTTCACAGCCCAGTAATACAGGTGCTTTCAAGCAACAAAGGAAGGCAAGGACAAGGTACGGCACCTGCAGCAGCAGGAGATATGCTGGAAGAGTGAACTCCACAGCTATATGGCAGTCCTGTTGCGAGCCTCAAAGTTTGTGACTGAGGAAGCTCCTTTCCTTTCCCTGCACCGTGAATATAGGCTGCAGGTATCATCCATTGTTGTGTTTGTTTTGTTCCTTTCTTTTTCAGTGACAGTCCTATTTGAAACTATTGATGAAACCCTTGTTTTGCCACTTGTTTGTCAGAACACTTTTACCCCATTTTGTAATAGAATTCACTGTCTCCACAGAAAGTGAGCTTTCTGTTATCACACATATTTTATCAGGACATCCAGTATCCTTCCTAGCTCACAGTTTTGTTCCAGCTCGTTCCTCAATTTCTTTTCTATGCCATTTCCTACTGCTCCAGTGTCCCTTTCTTCCAGTCATCTTGATTCCTCCCATACTGCTCCAATTGCTTAAAATACTCGTTCAGGATAAATGCCAATTGCTTTCTCTCCATTCAATTCCTATCAACCAGACAACATTAATACATTTACAATAGAAATGCTGCACAACCTGAATTTCAAAGAAAGGCAAAAGCCATTACTCGCTGGTTAAGCTCTCTTCCAGGTGGAGAGCTGCCTGTTGCTCTTCAGCCTGTCCATTGCTGGTAAACAGCGCGAAGGAGCCTACCCTTCCTGCTCCTGATGTCAGCACAAAGTAACATCTGGCAGCACTGTACAGATTTTATTTTAGTTTATTTTACTATAGGAGAAAGCACAGTTTGTTGCATATTTGTTTTGTAAATTCCATTTCCATTTTAATTAGAAGGCAAGTTCCTGCAATTTCCATCATAATTACCATAATCTGCTTACAGTCAGTATGATGAATACAGCCAGGAGAAGCAGCTGGGCTACATTTGCTTTATCCTGGGTGGAAATCTTTAAACAGATAAGTATTGGAAATAGTTCTACAATCATTCTTTTTGAGACAATGTCCATGTGCAGGAGTTACTGGATGGATTGTATATAGTAGGATCCATGTACCAGGGAAGAAAGAGTATAAAATGTGTCTCTGGATGTATAACAATGGTCATAAGCAGAACTCATTTTTCTGGTTTTGTTGTTTATGAAGGAGATCATATTGAGGATGCTTACGTTTTCTTGGGAAATGACTTATATGGGTAGGCACATATTATGGATTTATTCACTATTGAATTTTATGCCTGTGTAACTCAATTGAGTCCAGAGTTAGAGCAATACAGCAGTAAATCAGACTCTATTATTCTTAGTTGCTTATATGGAGTCACAAGCTAAATTCACTATGATATAACCAGAAATATGTGTGTGGGAGGATGCTTTAAAGGGGCTTTTCAGTGAGAGCCATCAATCTTTCTGATTGTACTCGCCTCTGCTCCACAGCACTCTCTGCAACCAAAGGAGAGCTTCAGAGGGTACTTTCGTAGGGCATCCTCATCTCAGAGCAGAAAAGCTGCTGCAGAAAAAGGGGGAGCATTCAGTGCTCTCTCTCACCTGTACTGGCTTCACTTTTCATCAGCATCATACAGCTTAGCTGATCTGGAGGAAATTAGTGTAACAAAGCTCAAGGATACAATTAGGGAAATGAGGAGTGGTTTCATTTTACAAAATCTCTAGGCAGGTTAATTTTACCCACTCAGGCTCATTTTCTCACAGCCTTCTTTCACTCATGCTTTCATGTCTGTATACTTACAAGCCCCCAGACAGGTGCCCAAGTGGTCTCTCTACGATCAGTTGTATGCAACACAGAGGACAAAAGGCTCTGCCTGTTGAGGCTTCACATCTTTTCAGTTCCTCTTGACTGACGATGACAAACCAGTTTTCTTTTATATTCTTTAGGAGTTAGAGTTGTTATAGGGTGGCCCTTTGCTTCAGAATTGCAGGTACTTCAGACTCCACAAATCTCAGGCAGGGTTGCTGCTTATCGTCTGCCTGACCTTGTTTGAAATACATTTTTAAAATATATACATCTTTATGGTTATCCCCTGTTTTCCCCCGGTGTTGATACAAAAAGGAATGGCATATGTGATGTGCTGTAACCTCTCTGCTCTCATCCTGTGGTCAGAAAGCAGGGTCTTCCCCTAGCAAGGCATCTCTGCTGGGCTCTCGGCAGAGTGCAAGCCTTCGGGGAGTGAATAAACATCGTGTTCCTCAACTTGATTGATGGGGAAGACTCACTGCCAATATAGGTCAGTCTTTTAACACTCACAGCAATCTCAATATTTTTTAAAGTCTCTTAAAGTATAGCTCCTCCTAAAAAAAAAAAAAAACCACCAAAAAACCACAACAGAGGGAAATCTTCCCAGTAGCTCTCAATGGTTCATAGGTTTGAGTCCTTGATTGATAGCAGACTTGATTTTTTTAAAAAATTGATTTTTCGCTAGTGTTGCAAATGTATACAACCAGAGGCAAAGAGCATGTCAAAAGATTTTTTAGTATTATTTTAGACAGTTTTTAATAAGATTTGAGTGAAAATTTAATACTGAAGGCAAAATAAATTTGAAGTGCTGTTTATGACTCTTTAATACATGTTCAAATGGTCACTTCCACTGCTGGTATTTCTGGCCTTAAATTATTCCATGAATGATTTAAGTTTTTCAGTTCTATTTGTTTCATGTTAACTGCCATTCGCTAAAGCTAAAATTTAAGAATTTTTTTAATTAATTATGTATTTTATTAATTATTTATTAAGCTGTATGATTGTCACAGCCTCCTATTAAAAAATAAAGAAAGCATGCTAAATTACTCTGGTTACCATTTACATGTTTTCACTGCACTCACCATTTGAAGAATCGTGATTTGTTTGGAAACCTCTTTGTCTGGATGTATCGAAGCAGCTAATCTGAAGTTAACCACATAGAAATTGATTGTTCAATTGAATAAAAGCTGCAAGATTTTGATCAGGATTCCTCCCTGGAGAAACATGAAATATCTGAAACATTGTTGATCACTGGCTAAATTAAAAGAACGAGATTTTCTTACTACTTAAACTGAAGCCAAGGTCCCACGAACGTTGATATGGGATTTGTCTGCTACCAACACACTTAGAAAGACAAATGTGCTTTGGATTAGAAAGAGGCAAAGAACCACATTTTTCTTAGTTACAAACCATATACAAATTATTTCAGACCAAATATTGCCTTCTGTCCCACAGCTTTCATAAACACATAAAGCTGCCATTAACTGTTGGAGCCAAGCTAACAAGCTCCACAGTCTGTGAGAAACGTCCCCAACCACACAGAAAATACAGTTTTGATCATTTAATACCGTAAATTTTATCCTATCCCTGCATTTTAAAAGTACATGTGGGTATTATGTGTCCCAAACCTAGTGATTAATTAATTTCGAGATCTACCTTGTGCACTACCTTTGACCTTGTGATGAATAGGGAGAGAGATAGGCTTTACTACCAGGAGAAATTAAGATATGAAGGATGTTATATGAACTTTCCTATATATAAGGGAGGAAATATATATAATATATACTCCTTTAAGAAATGTAGATAAATTAAAAAGCCACAGTTTTCAGATAATCTGCAAACATGCTTGTCTGCTGGCATAACACAGTGGAACATTCAAAGTAAACATCACTCTGGTTTTGGCTGCATCCAAAGGAGAGGTCAAGCACATACTTGGGTATGCGCCTCAGCTAACAGGCGCTCTTGGCTTCTGAGCTTCTGCAGCTCTAAGAACAGAAAGGTCTGACTTCGCCCCAAGCTATGATTTTCTTGGAAAATAATGTGGGTAAATTCCATAATGAAAGAGACAGAGGAATACCTGCCAAGTGTTCAGTGTGCTGCTCCGGCCACATGATTTATCATTTGCTCTCCTTACAGCTTAAACATCAGGCACTTTGCTACTGTCTAAGCCCCTGACTTGGCTAGAAACTGGAAAACATTAGCCTCACCATCTGGGTTTGATACGAATGAAGCAGAAGGCAGCATTTTCAAAACGCCAGAGTCCCAGCCTTTCAAGTGCTAAATCACTTGTACATTTTCCAGTCTCACTTTGCTGAAGTTGAATTTTTTTTCCCCATAAAACCACTGATTTTCCACAGATTGATAATATTCCACTACTGAATGCTTTTCCCACATGCATGCACCCTAAAGTATCATGTGAACCTCAAGCAAAAGTGATGACAAGGGCAAGCCTGTAGGACCCCGCAGAGGCCTCTGATCTACAGCTGGTGGAGAATTTCCTGACTACTTCTGAGATGCATGGAAGAAGCTAATTTGTTGAAAACAGTGTTTCCCAAAAACTCTCACTGAACTACATGCAGAGTTTGGCTGGAAATCTGTCACAGCTTCTGCCAGTGTATCATCTCACAGATGCTGGCTGGCCTGGCTTTCCCTGGTTCCAGGGCAGTCTCACCATGTGCCATACCCTTATGTGGGAAAACACAAGTTTTTGCTGGCTTTGTGCCAAAACCCCATCTGCCACAGGGTTTGGAAGCCCTGATATTAGAAGAGCTGTGTAGCAAGGTGTCTGGGAGACCCACAAATCCCAGACCAAGCTGGCTTCCCCTCCCATCTGGAGGAAGCAGCAGAAGGCTGGACACCTTTCGGGTTAAGCTGGTGGACTGCAAAGCTCCTCACTCATTTGTTGCTCCTCATGGCTTCAGGTATCCCAGCTCCTGACAGCACCAATAGGGTGCCATAACTGGCCTTGAAACTCCACACAGCAAGCTCAAAGATTTGATTTTACCCTTTGAATTTGAATTAAATATTGTCATTAATTTAGGAAAACCTTCAAAATACACATCTTTTTTCGACAAAACTAGGAAATATTCAGAATTTTAGAATTTTCTGAAGAACATGATCTTCTGATTACTGACTAACATTGGACCAAATGAACCATTCATTCCATCAGCAACATTTAGAGGAAGAAGGGGAGTACCACCCCTCCCAGAGAACAGGGCTAAGCCAACAGATATCCTGGCCCTTCCATAGCCTCTGTCATAAAACTACAAATAAAGGAAAAGAGAAGAAGAGAGAGAGAACAACCCTCATGGGTAAAAAAAGATTTTTACTTGAGTAGAAAGATCACTGAAGCTTGAGTGAAGCTCATTGCCTTTCAGTAAGAAATCCCTAACAGTCTCCAAAATAAACCTTTTTTTTTTAAAAAAAAAACACTTCTGAATGTCATGGATTTCACAATGCAAAGTTATTCTTTCTGCTGTGCTCTAAACAAGCTCCTCTAACACAGGCTTGCTTTTTTTTTCCACTAGAGGTTGAATCTCTGGCAGGTGCTTTGTTTCATTCTTCCCAAGGCCATATTTGTTTGCAGTAAGATGAGAATTAACTTGCAAAGTAGCAGCCCACAAACTTTGCAGATAGTGATCTTTAAATAGCATTCTGATGAATTCACAGAGGATTGGAATGAAACACCACAAAACATTTACCTTGAAAAGCTCTAGTTTCTTAAATCAGTTTTCCCAGAGTACGTTTACAGTAGCTGTCACCAAAGATAGCTCATTGCTGATGAGCCTCAAATGAGCACTTCAAGTCCCTGAGACAGAAGGTGCATAAGCAATCACATTAATGCTATCTAACCAAGCTAAATAGCATAAGACAATTTTAATTTGCATGCTGACAAGAGCTAAATTGCAGGGTTCACCTGTAGCAAAAATAAATCACATGGTGATCATTGCTTTTGCTTTTCTTAAATTAGCATCTGCCAAGTACACCATAAAAATTCTGGTCACCTAAAGAAAAACATATTCCAAAGCTAAATGTCATCATTACTTCGACTTACTGTGACTTATGATACAGAAAGCAATATTTGGTAGCCTCTAGCAAAACAGTGGCCTTTTCACAGTCATCTGCAAGAAACAGTAATAGTGTTGATAAAACATGATACATTTTTGTAATGTCACAGGCTTTCAAATACTTGGAAAAAAATCCCTGATAACAGATGGAATGTTTTTTGACATTAAAATATGCATTCTTTTACACGTGATAGTGAATGAGAAAAGTGTTAGTTTAATAAATAGTGGTGCTCGTGGATATGGGGTAGTTTCAGTTGGCTTCTTTTCTGTCATATTCTGGCTTCATGATACTAACACAAACTAGAAATGGGTGGTAGTTTTCACTCTGTACATTTCTGTGCATAAAGGTCTCTTATATAACATGTCAGGATGTTCAGCTGTATAATATAGCACCACTGACATAGAAGTAACTACCTATATACCTATTCTTAATGCAGCTGCTCCAAACAGCTCTAAAAACAAATGCCCATGACACTCTGCAAGCTCAAGTAGTAGCACTACTTGCTTTCCAGAAAGGAACAAATCTCCCTGGGTCTTCTCCTTCACCTTCTGATAAACCTGCTCGCAGCTGAAGATCATAGAATCATAGGATCATAGAACCGTTTAGATTGGAAAAGACCTTTAAGATCATCGAGTCCAACCATTAACCTAGCACTGCCAAGTCCACCACTAAACTATGTCCCTAAGCTCCAAATCTACACATCTTTTAAATACCTTCAGGGATGGAGACTCAACTACTTCCCTGGGCAGCCTGTTCCAGTGCCTGACTACCCTTTCGGTGAAGAAGATTTTCCCAATATCCAACATAAACCTCCCCTGGTGCAACTTGAGGCCATTTCCTCTTGTCCTATCACTTGTTAGTTGGGAAAAGAGACCGACCCCCACCTCACTAGAACCTCCTTTCAGGTAGTTATAGAGAGCAATAAGGTCTGCCCTCAGCCTCCTCTTCTCCAGACTAAACAACCCCAGCTCCCTCAGCTGGTCCTCATAAGACTTGTGCTCTAGACACTTCACCAGCTTTGTTGCCCTTCTTTGGACACACTCCAGCACCTCAATATCCTTCTTGTAGTGAGGAGCCCAAAACTGAACACAGTATTCAAGGTGCAGCCTCACCAGTGCTGAGTACAGGGGGACAAACACTTCCCTAGTCCTGCTGGCCACACTATTTCTGATACAAGCCAGGATGTTCTTGGCCTTCTGGGCCACCTGGACACACTGCTGGCTCATATGCAGCTTCCTGTCGGCACCACCCCGAGGTCCTTTTCTTCCAGGCAGCTTTCCAGACGCTCTTCCCCAAGCCTGTAGCGTTGCATGGGGTTGTTGTGACCCAAGTGCAGGATCTGGCATTTAGCCTTGTTGAACCTCATACAGCTGGCCTCAGCCCATCGATCCAGCCTGTCCAGATCCCTCTGTAGGGCCTTCCTACCCTCCAGCAGATCAACACTCCCGCCCAACCTGTGTCATCTGCAAACTTACTGAGGGTGCACTCAATCCCCTCATCCAGATCATTGATAAAGATATTAAACAGGACTGGCCGCAATACTGAGCCCTGGGGAACACGGCTTGTTACCGGCCGCCCACTGGATTTAACTCCATTCACCACCACTCTCTGGGCTCGGCCATCCAGCCAGTTTTTACCCAGAGAAAAGTATGGTTGTCCAAGCCATGAGCAGCCAGTTTCTCCAGGAGAATGCTCTGGGAAATGGTGTCAAAGGCTTCACTGCAGTCCCAGTAGACAACATCCACAGACTTTCCCTCATCCACTAAGTGGGTCACCTTGTCATAGAAGTAGATCAGGTTAGTCAAGCAGGACCTGCTTTTCATAAACCCATGCTGACTAGGCCTGATCACCTGGTTGTCCCGTATGTGCCGTGTGATGGCACTCAGGATGATCTGCTCCATAACCTTCCCCTGCACCGAGGTGAGGCTGACAGGCCTGTAGTTCCCCAGATCCTCCTTCTGGATGTTCTTGTAATGGGGGTCACATTTGCTAACCTCCGGTCAGCTGGGACCTCTCCAGTTAGCCAGGGCTGCTGACGAGATGTTGAAGGATGTTTTTCAAAGGAGTGGGTTTTCTTGGGAGTTAGACAGTTGATGGAAAAAAATGACTCCTTGAAATCAAAGCTTTTCACAGGAACATGCCTGTTTGAATAGACGTTCCCTCTGTGAAATGTTTCTCCACATCAGAGTGCAATTTCCCACAGAAATCAAAGAAATACAACTGTCTGCATGCTGAATTGGCGCTCTCTTGCCCTGCGTTGTGTATCACAGCTGGTCTATTTAATCTACTGAAATCTCCTTGTCTTTTTTATTATTTTCCTAGAAAAATATGGATCTTATTGTTTCACCCTGAAGTTTCACCTTTGCATAGAGTGGCTATATCTCCAACTTCACTCCAGTTAACAAACCATCAGAGAAAGTATCTATAAACCTCTACTAGCTGCTACTGGTTTCTGTGCAGCCTTTTTCCTTTCACACTTTCTGACTTGTCCTTAATTTAATCGCAATACCGTCTCTTTTGTATTCCTTGGCTGAGCCTTATGAATACCCCGAACCTCATTTCTTATTGATGCTAGTGCTGTAACCACAGCCATTTCAGGCAACAATGGACTCCAGAGTACCTAGAGAAAAAAGTCAGATACTATACATGAACATTTTCAGTGTCATTTTCCTAATTTGCATAAATTATTCTCTGTTTTTTTGGATACATTAAAAGCAAGCATTACTGTGAATTAATTAAAATAATTCCATGAATTTGAAGCAATTGTGCAGTTACATGGTTCCATGTTGCATAATCAAAGAGCTTTGTACTGAAATCACCCACTTGATTTTAGTATGATGAGCCCCATGGCAAAACAGAAACTGAAGTGCAACCTCCCACTTCCCTCCCCCTTCCAAAAGAAAATTAAAGAGAATTAGAAGTTTCTAACAAAGAATTCTGGTCTAGAAAACAGAGATAGACTGTGTCACAATTTACAGTTCAATCCTTTTTATTGCACGGTTGTTCAGCTGACAGTTAATTTGTAAACTGATATTGGGTGTTCCTTGTTATGCATTGCAGAATTTGCATGCAATGGAGACAGAAAACCTACCATAACACAAGAAGAAACCACATAGTGACAGACATGTATATGGCAAATCTTACATAGATGTAGTTACACAATGATACAGATGAAATAGGGGCATTCAGTGAAAAGCCACAAGGCTAACCTGATATTTCAGCATTTAATAAAGTATATATAGGTGCAAGATTGTGGAGAATCAAGATGATAAGCGCTGAGTGTTCTAGCTAGAATTGTAGTATTTGTCCTAAAATTGTTAGTTCACGAGATGTACTTGGAATCAATTTCAGTTTACCCTAAATCTACACATATATTCCCCTAACCCACACTTCAACTCTTTTAAATATATATATATACTGTAAATGCCTTGCCTGGGTAGGTTCTTCTAGGAATTTGAATACAAATGGAAGCTAACAGAGGCAGGAAAGATTCAGTCTGTCTCTGGAAGGATTTTAAGCATTACAGAAGTTGCCTGATAAAGAAGTATATTCAAATTTTTCTATGCCAGACTCACAGTATGTCAGCAGGTACTCGATTAATGAAGATTCATGAAGCAAAATCAAATGTATGCATCAAGAACTTCCTGTAATCAGATATTAGAAGTTATGGTTTCATTTCGTTTCCCCTTCAGCAGCAATAAGACAGAAAGAGCAGGCAATTACCATACCCTTTTCTAACTGTCTCATATAGCCACAGCTGAGCCCTCACATACGCAGAATTAATCTCCTTTTTAAAATTAATGAAGACTAATTAAGGAAAATAAGCCTCCACAAGACAAAAAAAGTTGCTTTTTTGTAAAGATAACTCTAGTAACTACCACAAAATGCCGTTCCGTTGAAGAAAGCCATATACAACAACTAACTGTAATATGAACTGATGAATGTTATCTCTTTCCCAGCAGATCAGATAAATTCATCAAATGCCAGTTTTAACTCTTACTTTAAATAAGGTTATTAGTAATAAAAATGGTATGAAACTGCTGGATAATCTGAGCTAAGTGAAATCAAATGAAGGAAGAACAGAGAAAAAAGACATTAATTGAGATTTAAAGAAACTCTTACAGATCTATTTTAGTCCATATCCAGATATTATAAGGTTCAAATTCTGAAATTTGGAGACACTAGAGAGGAAGAGAGACACATTTTTCCTGTGGGCATATTGAAGAAGTTGTCTGCAGAAAAAGTATGAAACAGTTGCATACCAGTTATGGTATAAACCAAACCTCAGAAATACTCAGCCAGCTGCTAGAACTTGCCCCTACAAAGAAATGTGTCAACTAATGAAGACTCTGGAGATTGCATAACTTCTCTCAGGTAACACTGAGTCAGTTCTACCCCATCACTGTGTACTAATGTGTATGAATTTATATTCATATATATGAATATACATATAATAGACATATATTGATACATATTAACATATATGTATATAATATGAAGATGTAATATATACATATATTCATATATATGAATATATATGAATATATATTAATTTTTATATATATAGCCACTGATATTCAGGGCAAAATCTGCAGGTATAAACCCATTTAAATATATTTTTAGGCTCATCTAAATCTGTTATCCCAGTATCTACCATATTACCTCTGTGATAAAAGCTATACTCAGAGGCAAATGGGAGAGAGTAATTGTTGCCTGTTCATCAAGTAATCCTCACAGAATTAAGTTTTTGCAAGCAGAGGGATAACACCACTACCACGATGTCTTGTAAATCTGCGGTATGTGCGCTGTGATTTATCACTATCATTCGACGCACAAAAATCTCTTCTTTCACAGTCAGAAATCTGAACATCAAATCTGGGATCTCTAAATGCAGTGTGGGTTTACCAGAGATCATTCACCCCAAACCAGTCTGCTATCTGTCTTTAAAGAGGTAGCTTAATATCTAGAAAGTGAAAGATGGAAAATTGCACCGAACTGGCCTTTGGCCAGGCATAGCATACAATTTCATATAAGGAATTATCGCTTATACTAGAGAAGATAAGGAAAATTGTGAGGTCAATAAGTATCTGGTTCAAAAGAAGATGAAAATAGGTAGTGATGATGGGCAACTAACAGGCTGAATGAAATGTTTTGCTGAATTTCTTAAAAAAAAAAGCTATGCACCTCAGGACTCTCTGGACAGCACTCTGTGTCACACTAGCAGAGCCAAAATTGGAGTAATCATCATCCTGATTTGAGAGACACCGAATATTGTACAGGAAGAACTCTCTGACTTCAGTGTTTAGGGTAGTATTAAGTACATATTAGTACAGATCTGCAAAACTTTAACTGAACTGAAGTTTCTTCCATTCTGCTGGAAATGACTGAAGATTGAGACCTGAATGTAGGAGCTGATTGTGAAATAACACTGAACCACCATATCATGAAGCAAAGTCATTCCTACAATACATACAGTTTGGTATTTCTACCAGAGAAAAGCAACTGCCGTTAGCATTTTGCAGAAAAACTGACCTGGAAAACTGTGTATGTTTCTGATTGTCCACTGTCAAAAAAAAAAGATTAATTTAAGGTAGAACAAAAACAGAACAGGGTTATGAGACTAACTAAGGAATCAAAAGAGGATCTTAGCAGGATGTCAAAAGAATTTGACTTGTTCTGTTTAAGAGAACAAAGACCAGAAAAAAATATGATTTTTTTTATAAATACACTAGGAAGATACAAAATAGGAGAAAAGAGCTATGTGATTTAAAGGGCAATGATGGTTAAAAAATATTAAAATATTAAAGATTATAAATCCTCAGTGTCTGTCTTTAACTTTAAAAATGGTTTCTAACCATCTAAGCAGTGAGTTCAACAGTTACAACTTTCCAACTGGAGCCATGGGAACAAACAGATCAAAACAATTTTAGGAATGATATTGTCTAATGTGTCCAGACATTTGCATAATAAGCAAACAATAAAAGAAAAAAGAGGACTACACAGGGCTACTCTGAAGTAAGAATGAGGTTAAGGGCCACTTTGATTTGATTAACTGTTTCTCTGCCAAGCTTACAGGATGAAGGAGACTTGCCCAGGTGACCAGCTCAATCAAATGCACAGAAGCATCAGTCCTGGCTCCCACCTGCCTCCTTTTTAAGGCTCACAAGCTAGGGCTTCTCAGGTTTGAAATCAAGCATTTCCTTTCTTAGCATACATCACTGAAACTACATTGCAAATTCTAACTATCCTTTCTTGCAGTTAATGTATTCCTTCTCCCAGATGCTACTGAGTCATAGCACTGTATTTCATAGGACTGGTTTCAGTCTTTCCAATATCCCGAATATAAGATCCTGGCATCAGTCTGGAAGCAGAGCATCCCAATTTCCTCACATTCCGATACAAGGTTGTTCCATGGAAACAGTGCACAGAAATTTTAAGCTAATTAGAGGAAAAAGGATCACCAATGTGAATGTAAGTATCTAAAAGGTGCTTTGAGTACAGATGCAGCATTTTGAGAAAGCACTGAGGTCCACAGTCTATCCTGATGTGAATATTCTAGACATTGGATGAGTAGGATGAGATGCAAAATGGATGTCAGTTTTGGACCATCATCAGAAAAAAATAGAGAACAGAAGATATTCTAAGTATGAAACCTGAAAGGAAAGACATCAGGTCAGTAGAGCTGCTAAAACCAGAAAGACAAATTCTACCAAAGCATTAGGAAAAAAATCACAACAAGTATCTGATGACAGGTAAATGTGGTCATTGAGACAATACTGGAACAAAGAAGCCCTGCTGACCAAATAAGTATAGAGACAGAAGCTTATTGTTTGTAATGAGTAAAATCATGATGGAAATACTAATCATCAGATTAAAGGTAGTTTTAAAGGAAACAGACAGTAAAGGAAAGCATGCTCTCAGAATATGCTAAAGCTGCACTGGTCTAACATATACATGTTCAGAGCTAATGGGGTAAAAGCAAAAATAGAATCAAGCAATGTCTTGATATTCATTGACTTTTTGAAGCCAGTTGTTTCAGGAGCTACTATGTAAAGCTGAAGAATTACATGGAATTCCAGACAAGTTTACTGCAAAAGTAAACACTACGTACAAATTCCCTGCAGTGCTCTAAGAACTACTGGAAAAACAAGTAAGTGGGTCAAGTCAAGGACAAACCACCACTTTTTATCCTGCTCTTAAAGTGGACATGATGAATGTGATGTGCAATGAAGAGCATAACATTGATGATCTCCATGTAAGTGTCTCAGTCTAGGCAGATGGCAGCATATCACCAGCATGAATTTATATGAATGACCCAGGTGCAGGACCTTGCACTTGACCTTCTTGAACTTCATAAGGTTCACACAGACCCATTCCCCAGACCTGTCCCTCTGAATGGCATCCCTTCCCTCCAGTGAATCAACGGCACCACACAGCTTGGTGTCATCTGCAAACTTGCTGACGGTGCACTGAATCCCACTGTCTATGTCACTGACAAAGATATTAAATAGTATTGGTACCAGTATGGACCCTTGAGAGACACCATTCCTTACTGGTTTCCACTTGGATATTAAGCCATTAACTCTTTGGACACAGCAATCTATCAAGTCCCTTATCCATCTAACAGCCCATCCGTCAAGCCCATCTCTCTCCAATTTAGCAGCAAGAATGTTGTGGGCGACTGTATCAAAGGTCTTACAGAAGTCTAGGTAAATGATACCATAGCTCTTCCGTTGTCCCCTGATGCAGACACTGTATCATAGAAGACCACTAGATTAGTCAGGCATGATTTGCCCTTGGTGAAACCATGTTGGTTGTCTCTAATCACTTCCCTGACTTCCATGTCTTCAAGGAGGATCTGCTCCATGATCTTACCAGGCTTGGAGGTGAGGCTGACTGGTTGGTAGATCTCCAGGCTCCTCCTTTTTACCCTTTTTAAAAATGGGCGTGATGTTACCATTTTTCCTAGTCACTGGGGACTTTGCTTGACAGTCACAACTTTTCAAATATGATGGAGAATGTCTTGGTAACTACATCAGCCAATTCCCTCAGGACCCTGGGGTGCATCTTGTTGTGCATGTTCAGGCTCCTCAGGTGGTCTCAAATCAAGTGACAGTCATGCTCACAGAATGAGAGAATTAAGGTCTGTTTTGTTTTTTTCAGGGCTGGGCGAAGGCAGCTGGAAATTGAGTATTTGCAATCAGTTCAAATTTTCAACAAATTATATAATTAAAAAAAAGAAAAAAATGGTTATCTGCTGCATAATGACACTTAGCTGGGGGAATTAGGCAACTATTTGCTACAAAACAGTTTGAATCGAGTCCGCCTGTGAATTGCAGCCAAGCTAAGAAACCAAAGCAAAGGTTTACTTTGATAAAAATTAGCAAAACAATGCTTGATAAATGAAAAGTCTTTTGGAACTAAAAGTTTATGTAACAGTCTAGCTGAAATGTACCATAAATGGATCCAGTTTATTGAGTTTTTAATATATTTTGGAGTAGGCGGATTGTGCATGACAGTAAAGCTGATGGTAGAAAAAATGATGAGGTTTTTTTTTTATTAACACAAAGTGTTATGAGTATTTTTTTTATTAACACAAAGTTTTTAACACAAGTTTTATTAACACAAGTTTTTTTTCATTAACACAAATTTACTGTGTTAATGAACTCGAGCTATACCAGCAGGAATGCCTTTTATTGGCCTGTGTGCTGACCAGCCCCATTCATGACACACAGGCATTTGGCCTGGTCTTGCAGAAGCATAAAAACTATACTGTTATAGTAAACTTCTATTCCATTTTTATCATAAAATATTGTGAATAAAGTAGAAAATATTTTTGATTACCTGTAATGAGGTCTTACAATTTTCTGAGGCTTTTTGGGTTAAACTCAGATAAACTAGAGCAAAGCCTGAAGCAAGCAGAAATAAACTTTACTTTCAGTGATCACTGTGACTCTTCTACAATCACAGATTTCCCCAGTGACAGGGAAAGTCTTCTCCAGAGGGGGTAGAGTGTTTTGTCATCTTTCTAAAGACTAGCTGTGATTTTCAAACACACACCAGATCCTCAGTTAATTTCCTATAAATTGAAATTGATTAAAAGATCCTGCAACAGGAAAGAGTACTCAGGAGAAACAGAGATACAAGAAAACAAGCTGCCTTTCCAGTTTAAGCACCTAAAAATCTGGGTTTAAGCCCACAAGACATGTGTTGTTACCGCAGGGTGCTGCTCTCAGATCTTATTGCATCTTTACCATTACAGCTTTCTTAGAGAAAGGGGGACTTCCCTCTTATTAAATGAGTTGAAGAGGGAGGAGGTTATACGATGTTTGCCTCAAGTGGTGAGTAAAAACAAGGTGCTCATTTGTAAAACTGCTCACAGAATTTGGACACTTAAATGTGCTGTGTGAGATTAGAAGCACATATGTTAGCGCATGGACCACGGGCGGTGTTGAGATGCACACGCGCTCCTTAAATGCTATCTGCTACTGCCACTGCTGGAGGCATAACACTGGGTTAGACAGACCACTGGGCTGACTCAGTAAGGTATTTCTTCTGTTCTTACAACTGCTTAATTTTTCATTACTGACTGCAACATGAAGTTTGGAAAAGCGCTGATGAAATCTGCCAGTAAAACAAAGCTGTCTGACAATCCAGAGTAAGAATTGACTAACAAATAAGAAAGATCTGGGTAACCTCAAGGATGGCAGCAACAGAAGCATCATCAAACTTATTAACATAAGAATGAAAACTCATTAATATTTTGCTAAGGATTTTTGCTTTAAACAATAGCTCGATACTGGGAAATGACAAAGTAATATAGAGACTTAAAATGATGCGGCCATGAAAATGTAGATGTTATTATAGCAGAAGCATCTTCAATGGAAGTGGGAACGTATTAATACCATCTTAGCTGTACTTCTCCGGAATATTTTTTGAAACTCCAGGCACTTATGTTCACGAAAGATTCACCCAGGTTGTACAGATTTCAGGCAAGGGCTATTAGGATGCTCAGAGGAACAGCATGCTGATCTTATGAGAAGAGGCCAAAGTTATCTCTAAACTGCAGTCACATAAGATGATAGAGTGCTGTGTAGGAATACCAGCTTTAACCTAGCAAGCTTGGATACTGTCAACAGTCCAATTGCAACAATAAATAGTTTGGTGTGGGCTAAATTACTGTCAAGACTGCTACCCACACTCAAGCTATCTAATTAAAAGCTGCTCACATATCTCTGCTCTTCACCCTGGTCACAACAGCAACAACAAGAAGGACAGATAGCAGGGTTTCCATAAGGGTGTCATTTGTAGTGACAATCTAAAGCAGCCTAGTTTGTTAGCTTAGTAAAAAAATACAAATAAAAATAAAAGTGGAAGGAGAGATCATTGCTCTCAAGAAATACAAGGCAAGAATCAGGAGGAGAGTTTACCACTAGGAGCTATTTAATCTACTAGACTATCTCAGGAAAACAAATAGATGTTAAGTGTCCATGAATATATTTAACTAGGAAATTAGAAAAGGTTTCTAATTAACCAACCAGTAAGATGCTAGAACAGGCTTTCAATCAGAACTGTGGGTCTAAAACATAACTATTTTTAATATAGAGCTTGATTAGATTAAGAATAGGATTTAATGTTGAGATTGTTTGCAATGACTGTAATCAACAAAGTTTCATATACTTTTATGACTGAAAACATGTATAGATTGCATTACTGTGTAGTACTTATTTTGTCTTTCTTTAAATGAGGAAACATTTCTCTCTCTTTTACATCAAGCGTGAGATGAACCCACTGCCTCATTGCTAGTCTGTTCCTTTCATGAGCTCAAAGTGTTGAGTCCTCATGATCAAGATTTTGAGTGCCTGTACAATTCATTTTCACTTTAAAATTTTGTAAATTACATGGTAAAAGTGAAATTTTCTGACAATTATAACTTCTCATTCAAATTCAAAGGATTAAAGAATGCAGATTTGTATTCATTCCCTTCCAGTCTGTGCATAAACACTTTATTTTTAAAATATTCTGCTGTTCTAAGGAGAATAAAACAGAATAATTCCTTCTTATTTACTGCAAATTCAGATATCTCATTAGGATCCCTGTTCAGCATCTCTTCAGATACCATTGTGACCTTATTGTAGTATAAGTATCACTGATCAAGAACCAGAAAACTGTCAAGTCTCTCTTAGTGTGGGAAAGCACCTGCAGAACACAGATGTACAGAAAACAGACCTTATGTGCAAATTGCACTTTTTATTTATTTGTTTGTATAACAAAGTTCATACTTCCAGAAGAAAATTAAATTTCTTCTTCCCCACTACAAACTGCAGAGGAAAATTCTAGAATTAAAAAAAAAAAAAGTTATTTACTTTTTTATATAAAGATGCACCATCTGTCATCTAATAGCTCTTTTCTGCTACAGTGTCTACAAGATGAAGGACTTCAAGTTCTTTCAAATTAGCAAGTGACTGTAGCTCTGAACAGTGGAATAGTGGAAGACACAATGAAATCCTTGGAGCATATCACAGGGAAGAGATCAATACAGGCAACAGGCCAACCTTACTAAAACTGAAATAAATGTCAAAGTGCCAGCTTTGAGGTAAGGCAAGCATATATGTATATGCATGAGTATAGATGTAACATTTCCCTCTTGCATATGTGTTAGTGACTCAATCACTGCCTAGCAGAATGTCAGTGTACCCTGTCAAAAAAACAAAACAAAACAAAACAAAAAAAAACTAAATTAAAAAGCATATTCAAGTGTTATTCAGGGGAAAGAAATGTGGTGGAGTCAGTTTCTGCTTTTAAACTAATAGAACCACAAGGACTATGACCTCTTTCTGAGAGGAAATTAGATTTCATTTGAAAAATCTGCCATCTGTACTATTTTGGATTTCTTTACATGGATTATCTTTGTGAGATAAAAGTCATCTGTACCATAACAGAAGATCATGTTCTCATTTACAACTCTGCTCCTTTACACTGCTTAAAGAACCTTTCCCATTCACTTTAAGATCTTTCTATGCTGCCATAGATGTGTAAACAAATCTAGCTGAAACTGGATGAGAATCAGGCTCAGTATATCCATAGGGAACAGAGCTATATGGGGGAAACCCAGACATGTGGATTGAAGGAAAGATAACTAAGAAAAAGCAAGAGAGCTAAGCCCAAAGGTGTTAACTCTGTGATTGCTGAATGGAGAACTTCAAGATAACTGGATTTTTTGGGTTTTTGTTTTGTTTTCTTGGTAAAGAAATACACAGAAGTGTAATATTTTTTTATTCTTCTGGTCTCTGTGGAGTGTGAACAAACATGTGCATTGCTGGATTTTATAAGCCCTAAAAAAGAAACTGGAAGAAAAAAGTGATTAATTGAGCTAGGAGAGAAGAATAAGAGACTGGGAGTCTGGCCTTTGGGACTCATTAGTCTCTGCTTCTGTATCAAACATCTAGGGAACAGGAAAGTATCTCTGGATAACATTTCACAAACTAATTTGGTCTTTGAGCTGTGTATTTCATCCAGCTGAGTAAATATTATTTGCAGCCAACTGAGTAAGCTGTTGTATTAGCTATAGTGAAACTGCTGATTTTGAGCACTTAGAGTGGAGAAGGTCAATAGCAACAGGAAGAATTAATAGGCATGTGGCTTTATAAAGTTCCACAAAGTTTAGCCTCCCCTCATTTGGCAATAATACTTGGTTTGAAGCTAGAATCTGCAAAGGCAAGGTAATTCTTGCCTTGGGTTGCTGTGACAACCTTAACACAGCTTCTGCGAACAACCTGAAATTGTATCCAAGAGTACAATAAAACTGTAACTCCCAGCCAGACTTAAGGGTACAGGGAACAAAAGGGAGAATTAAAGGAGAGGGTGATTTTTATGGATTTTATCGTTTTTCCTAAGAGAATCTAGTAGATTTTTGAACAAAAAAATATAGAATTCAAGTTGGTTTTGTTTTGGTTTATTGATTTTTTGGTATTACAGGCTCAAGGTCTTCATCATCCTGGAAGGTTATGTCTACATTTCACCATTAGAATATTGAACTGATAAACTCCACAGCTTGTCCTGAAGTCTCAGATTAGCTAGAGCACAGCTTGGCTCAATTTTATGCAAAATAACTGTATTTGCTCCCTAAGGAAATTAAGACTTATCAAGGAAGAGGAGTGGAGCAGAGAAGAAAAAAAGTGAGTCGAAATTTAACTGAGATATTTGTGCAGATCAAGACGATGGGATATATTCTTGAGGCATTGCTGTTCCATAGTTTAGACCCAGCCAATGTTGAGTTGAGAAGGGAAATTACAAGAACTCATAGGATTAAAATGACTCCCCTGTAATCACATAACTTCCATATGAAATTCAAGAAACTCGAGGGTGTATCTGTTTGTCATTAAAATTACTATTTCAATTCCAAAGCCAGACAAATCAGAAGAAAGGACAAATCTAATACATATTCAGTGACTGTTTTTATTGAAGGATTAATACACGTAAACATCTGAGAGTCCTCCAGCATGTCAGACAAAATCCTAATAGATAAATTTATTATTAGTAATACTAACGATTCTGGAAGAAATTATACAAATAGAAGCAATGGAGTCAGACTCTGTGTGTCATGAAGAAGCAGAAGTAGGCAGAGATTTTCCTCATAAATATTCATAAAAGAGATTTCTTCATAAAACACCTTCTGGAGCAACTTTGGTATTTGGAAATTCTGTTCTTCAGAGAAACTTAACACGCAACTTCACTTTGAGAGGATGAGGGCCTCATGAATTGATACTTTGAATGTAGTTAGCCTTCTTTTTTTTCTGTTGACATTGTTTGTTTCCATTAAAGCTGGATTAAAACCAGGAGGAAAAATATTGCAAGAATCCTCTCAAATGTCCTAAACGGATCTGTTTCCCATGTTTTCACAGGTCTGCCTTCTATCCCAATGCCCCTTCGCACACAGCACACATAGAAATGCACTTCTGACTAAAAGGGCTGAACAGTGAGACCATCATCAAAAGAGCTGATATAAAATGAACATTGCTGAAGGAAAACTAATATTACACATTTGCGCCAGAAATCTAAATCTAAAATTACACTCCTCTGACTAGGGAACAGAAAACTTACCATTCACCTTGTGTTTAATAAAAGCCAGCTAATCCTCAACCAGATTCCTTATCCTTCTTCATATTGGTTTATTTTATTTCATATGGATTCAATGAATATAAAGGCAGAATCATAAAAATGCACAAGCCCAGATATGCTCACATATTGCAGCTGCACAATAATGTGGGATTTGTGATGTACTCCTAGATAAATAAGATATATTAGGACTAAATGAATTAGCAAGATTAGTTTTGTTTATGAGAAACACTGTCACATATTTCAGACAAAATTGCATAGATAGTACTAGATCCATTTTGCAAGCCTATGATCTCCAGAAATCCATACTGAATCCTTTCAGTTTCCTGATGGCAGTTTCCCATAATAATAGGGACTACTGATTTGCAGAAGCATTGTCATGATAATAAGCTCTATTTCAATGAACAGTACTCTTGCTCAGTTAAAAAAAAGCTCTGAAAAAAATAGGAGGCATATTCTCAAACTATTTTCCAAATTAAAAAAAGGCACTCTGAAGAAAATACTTTCAATTTCCAATGTCACAGACAGCTGAAGGCAAAATTTTTAGGGGGATTATTAAAAGTATTTTTAGAAGCAGTTTCATACTAAATGCATATTAATAAAAGTAAAATGTATTCTTTCTTTATAAAAGCTAAATACCAAAGTTCAAAATTTTTGTGGAAGAGGTAAAAAGTCCATCCTGAGAGGACAATTAAAGCTACTCGGTTTCATATGCTCCTGAGATGTTCCATCAGAGAGACGTTAATGATCTCACCAGGGACTGCGTGTAATTCTCTTTGTCCATCATTTTTAGAAGACTAGGTATTAAACACTCTCTTCTATTTCTCCTCAAAGCTTCTGTGCTGGCTGCAGATATGAGAGAGAGGAATCAGAAAGGAAAAAGCTGGGAGAGAAGCTACTCCTGTTTCTGGCTCATTGTGACATAAATAACGTCCAGAGGCTAGTGCTCTGCCAGTGCTAGAAGCAAAGGAAGTTTCCTCCATCTCCTCCACTGTGGAAAGAGTGCTTTTATCTCAGTAATTTGCAGATGGTCTGTTAATATTGAAGGAGTATTACCTTATAGAAGAGCCCTATCTTCAAAGAGCCAGTCTATGCAGGTCCTTGGTTCAGCAAGGTGCCTAGTCACCCTTCTGGCTTAACTGCATGGGTGACCTAATTATTCACCACTATCAGTCAGTGACAGCAGTAAACAGCAGCTCACACAGTAGCTGACCAATGGCTGCGGTGAGGCTCTGATAACCTCTAGATTACAAATGTCAAACTGTGACCACCTGCCCTGCTGCTAGCATGAAAACATTGGAAAAATGAAAACAATCCAGCAAACTGATAGCTTGAGGGAAGGTGGCTTGCTCTAAGTGCCTACTTATTCAGCCTATATGGTGTCTGGTTAATGTGTTATATGTGGTCTTGATCAAAAGCCAGCAACATACCATTTGCTTAGCAGAACTGTTGCCCAGCACTCACTATTTTTTGTGATTTGTGGTATGTGAAATGTAAAAGGAAGATTTTACTCTTTATATGACACTATCTGAAGCTAGAGGAACTGGCTAAAGTTGAAATGCAAAGGACATCCTACTGATAAGGTGAGTCTGAGGAAGGGAGTGAGTACTCCAGAAAATATTATGAATACAAGAAGAAACAAAATGCTGCTCCTGCACCCCATTTTCAAGGAAAGCAGGATGAAAGATGAGACAATCAGAAGCCAGCACTCAGAAAACAGGGGCTGCTGTTTGGGTTGAATTTTTTCCTTTAATGGTAAGACAACCACTGAGGATCTTAGCTAAGCTATTCTGAGTATTAGAAAGGTACTTACTGTTAAATATTGATGGTAGACACATTCATATGCTGTTCTTCTTGAGCCCTCATTTACAATCTTATAACTGAAACCTAATCAAGGATCTTGCTGAAATAGAACTCCACCTCATTTAGCTCTTTCTGGAGTTATACATGATTTCACATGAAACACAAAAAGTGGACTCCATCCTTTTGGAGCAGCGAGTCCACATGAAGTTGTATAAGCACAAGCAAACATCATCCAAAGACACAGGGAACTCTTGCCTGCTGGATGCATGGCAGAGCTGGAGCACACTGAGCTTCCAAAGGGGCTGAAAATTGGCTGAGGCTTTTCTTGGGAGAATATACTTGCCAGGTGAGAGAGGAAAACATATAACTTCAGGTTATAGGATTTATTATTTTTTTCCATTCAACTTTTTCTGCATATTTTTCCTTTATTTCCTTCTTGATGCTACAATCCTAATATATTTATTTGTAAAGACAAATAAGTAAATAGGTAATATGTAAAATAATTCAATTAGCATTAAATTACTGCTGCTGTGTTAAGAATTGGCAGCACAGATTCCAAAGGTGGTTTCAGTACAGAAATCCTATAGCCATAGTATATCATCCACACAGACAGCCCATATTGTTTCACATGAAATAGTGTTTCCTTGTTTCTCTATCATCTGGTTAGCAAGGCTTTTTAATTGTATCTGCTATTTGATACAAGGGAGCATGATGCTTGAATAAGCAGAAGAAAACAGATTAAAAAATGAAGTCCTCTAAGGGCTTTAAACTGTTATTTATCATTCATTTATCTTTAACAAAAGAGTACCCATCTAAATTATTCTCATATATAAGTTTTAGGTTAATGCATTATCTTATCTTCTTTTTTTTTTCTTATTGCAAGCACTGCAAACATTATAAATCATGAATAATTTTAAGCCAAATTCCGACGGACTTCAACTGGTCTACTCTGATGCAAACAGGCACAAATAGACTGCAGGCTTGCAGAGTTGGGAGCTGAGCATGTAATTGAGTTAGAGAAATGGAAAACTGTTTAGGCCTGATTAAGAACTTTTCAATAAAATGTTAAGTCAGAAAATGCTGATGTATCAAACGTGAAATTGCTTCTGTTAATGCACAAGATTTCTCAATCTGAGCAAAGGCAGACTTTCACCTGGTGAGAAGAATATCACTGAAGAGAAGTTCACCCCTAAACAAACAGAACACTTACCTGGGCCACGAGTGATTGATGCTTACATCTCTTTTCTGCCCGATTGAAATTAAGAGGCATTAGCTAGATCCCCAGTTAAGGACTGACTCTCTCAGTTGAACTTGCTAGGGATTTCATATACTCACAAACTTACCTACACTTACTCCTGCACACAACCTTTATCCACAAATGCCACAACTGATTCTGGGCTACATGTGATTACTAGTGGTGGTGTATATCAGTGTTTCCAGGATAATTTCCTGTAAATTTGCACTTACACTCTGAGAAAATAATAAATGACATCCCACTCTGAACCTTTTTCAGTTGGCACAGCTGCCTCTGTACTCCCACCTGAGGAACGTTGATGGGAGGATGCAGCTCCACATCACATTTTCTTCAGCAACAAAGCCAACTGAAGTGATCTCTCAACCCTAACTACATCTTCTGGAGTTTGCCAAATCTCTTTCCTGAGCTTACCCTGGTTTTGAAGCCATGTCGTAGAACAGACGTGTGAAGCAATTCCCTTAAAACAAATCCTCACCAAAGAAAGGATCTCCCACTCTGAGACTATGAGGCTATCATACTCCTCAGACTTCAGTGATTTTGTATTTAAACCAAAGAGCTGGTTGCTGGAAGAGCCTGCATAAAGTCACGTAAGAACCCCATCAGTCTCCTTCAAAGATTATTTCATCATTTTATCTCTGTTTAGTGCACTATGCATTGATAAGTATAAACTTTTAAAGTTATATATGTACATAAAGAGTACAGTTTTATATGCATGTATACGTTTTATTTATATATTCCCCCACTAAGGATTTATCAATTTCAGCCTTGGGAAATGCCTGAATATTGGTTTGTTTGTTTGTTTTTAACAGAATAGCTACTTGCTCCCACAGGTGTCAGAGAGGAGTCAAAGCAATCCTGCTACAGAGAAACTACACACTACATCACTGCTTTCTTATCTAGTCTATTAAATGGAAAGCTTAGTGTTATCTGTAACAGAGCCTGCTGGTCCTGTGCTTTATTATGGACAGAATTAAAGGAGTTTGCCACCTCATTATTAGTTGCTATGTCACAATGCCTTGTACTTGGATTAATTTTTAGATTTTCACTGTACTGTTTTGGAATTTGTTTGTTTTTAAAATCAGGCAAGTGTCAAAATTCAACAGTAGTTGGTCTGCTTCACATGAAAGCAGCAGTTATGTTTTCTTACCTTGAGCAATACTTCGTTTTCTTTTTGCCTAATATGTGATGGTAACAAATCACATTAGTAATTTTCTAGCATATTCAATATGAAAAAGAAAAATTCAGGTAATCAAATTTGAGTGTCCAACTTCATAAAAGTAGGAGACTTCAGCAAGTTTCAAATTTTCAACCATAACATTATAAATTGGAGTTATAAAGGCTGTTATCCTTTCAAAGGAAACACATAAATATGCCTTGTTTAGAGTCAGCATGCAATTTTCTCATTGTATTAGTCCACTGTTAATCTTTTTTGAGAGCAACAGTCACAATTACAGCTTGCTTTGAATACTTAGTAGAATATGCTGAACAAGATAAATTGTTTAGAGTTGTTTGGACAAAAAGCTTATTCCATTCTCTCATAACTAATTTATAACAAAAAAAGTTACAGAATTTAGTAATGTTTGGAGATAAATGCCTTACTTAGCACAATGGGGAAAATGATACATTTAATCATGTTTCCATTCTTAGGAAGTAAATAAATACAGCATATTAATTTAAGTGTTATGTTCCACAGAACACATTATTATATATTGCCCTTTCAGTTTTACACTCACGATTTTTTTTTTAC
The DNA here is from genome assembly GCF_047370975.1 of Nipponia nippon. NCBI lineage: Eukaryota > Metazoa > Chordata > Aves > Pelecaniformes > Threskiornithidae > Nipponia > Nipponia nippon. Next base: position 35,225,641 of record NW_028262347.1, on the reverse strand, counting down.
TGTAAAAGAGAGATTAAATAACCATTTTGCTTTGCTCAATGTTAGTAAGACAAGACCAGAAAAGTAACAAATTTTGGGAACCACACTTTCAATAAAAATGTGAATAAACAGGAGAGTCCAGAGAAATGCAACAGTAGAAATCAAAGTCTAGAAAAACAGGAAAGAATGAAAGAGTTGGGGTTATGTATTACAGCAATAAAAATCTGACTGGATTCAAATGCATGAATACTTACAAAAAACTTAAAATACATAAAAGGCTGCTCCAAAGAAGAATAGAGCAATTTGTTCTCCATATACATCTTGCATAGAAAAAGAGGTAATGGTCTGAAATTGCAATGCAGCAGACATATCAAACATCAGAGAAAAAGCAGGGACAGTTGGGAGCTGCAGTTGATCAACTAAGGTGGTCATTGCACTTCCTAGAGGTGTCTTCAGGACCCAGTAAACATCTGACAAGAATGATGTTGAAGTCGTCAAGCCTGCTGTGAGAAAATGACTTTTTATATATTTAATCATTAATATATTTTTCATTTAATATATTTTTCAGCCTAAATTAGGTCAAAACAATCCCCTTGTAAAATGTTCTCATCTCTCTGCTCTAGTATTAGCTTTCCGGACTTTCTGTTAAAGCTATGGGCTTGCAGAGCAGGGATATATGTTTCCTGATATCAGGGGAGAGCTAAACGAAGAGAACCAATTTTTTGCTTCTGCTCAGATTAACCCAAACAAATTCTCTTCAAGCTTTTGAATGAAAGTACATTAGGTACAAGACTAAGATGAAATTCAGACTGAAAAATGTAGTTCCTTTTTTTTCTCAGGGTAATCTACATATTTTGCAGTCAATAAACTACAGAAGCAATACCAGAAGCCAAGACTAAACCTAAGGATTTACTTCTCCCAACTGGCTCTTCTAACTATTAAAGTCTCTCTTTTGCTTTTCAGGAATAACAAATTGCTTCTGCACAGGAGCACAAATTCAGCACACAGGGAGTGAGGAAGGGAAACAAGAGGAGAGGAGGAAGAGTGTCCCCATGTCAAACCAGACTAGATCTGGTCATAAGGTAATTCTCATGTAGGTATAGACTAAGGGCAGTGGGTCAGTACCTTCAGTTTCCTGGGTGAGAGCTGTAATTAGAAGATAGGCAATATAAGAGGTAGGAAATGTACTATCCAGCTCCACCATTTCTTAAAATTAAAAATTAATTTAAATCCAGTTCTTCCAGTTGTAGAATCTCTCTAAAAGACAAAGATCCTGGATGGCAAGCCTAATTAAGGAGAAGGGCTAACTTCAGTGCCTAAGCCTAAAGGAGAGGTAGAATTTATGATATCTTTTTGTTATTTCTTTTTTTCCCTCAGGAAAGCCTTGAACAAAGACATTCACTTGCCCAAAACTATCATTTTCCAAATTCAAGAAAGTCACAAGGCTCATTTGTCTTCTCCACGACAGTGGTTTTTTATATAACCTATAAATATTGCAGTGTTTCCATGAATGAAAGTATTAAATAATACAAAAGCAATGAAACTGCTTTGTCCACTTGTCAGAAAGGAAAATATAGGGAATGAAAGGGAACCACAATGGGAGAAAGAGAGTTCTGGTGTTTAAATAGCAAGAAAATCTTCACTTCTTGCTTTTAGGTTTGAATCAAGTTCCTGAAAGCATCAAATGAAGGAATAGGTTATAAAATATGTGGAGAAGCTTCTAGGAAGTTCACATTTGTGGGACTGGAGCCAGACAGAAGGAGGATGGAGAGGCAGGAGCAGGTAAGGCTCACGTCTAACTTGCTCATGTGGCTATCTATCATTTAATTAATAAACTGCTTAGAAATATGGAGACTATTTACTTCACTGGATTAAATGAGACTAAATATGATCAAAATGTGGCCCTTAGCAGTGCAAGACTATATTTGAAAATTATTTTTAAAAACATTACAAGAATTACATTTTCCTCAAGAAAGCCCTACAATTTCCTGCAGCAATGGCAGGAGCTCTCACACATAAGATGACAGCAGCTGCCAGGGTTTAAACCACTGCATCACACACAGACCAGCTTTGCTCTGAGCAGAACAAGACATGACAGGGCTACAATTAGCCAATGGCCTTTTCACACACTGGGCTTGAACGCTTGGAGGCAACAGCAGGAGTTTTCATGGAAATTATCCAGTACAAACACAGCTTTCTGTTGCCATAGTAGATACAGAGCTTCTATCTTCTTTGCTGCAGACAAAGGCTGGGAGAACAAATCATGCCATATAATAATATTTATAATCTGAGGCAAACAGAAAAAATAACCTAATGTTTTTATACACATACAGCTAGCCTGGCTTATCTTGGAGTTTGCCAGGGGTTTTTTCTATTCCATGTATCAGTTTTGGTTTTTTCCACTGACTTTCACTGGCTATGACAAGAGTTTATTAAACATACAGGAGCGAGTTCTCTTTTATATTAATAGGCAGTTTTCATTTCGCAATAAACTGATGGGTTCTTGTAATTTAGCCAAACATTTTGTTTTTTTTTTTTTTTTAAAAGATACAACAGACTTGGAAAGTTCAGATTCTAAGGAAAATAAATGTTTCTTGTTTATGCTGCTGTATCTAGATATAGAGTAATATTGACTGATGTATTAATTTCTTTATAGGGAGGTAGGACACCAATTATGCAGGATTTTACTGAGACCTTAGAGGTACTACTGCCTCTAACAGAAATGCTTTAACAGGTCTGGGAGTCTGTCCCGGCTATCAAGGGTTAATGCATGGTCTGAAATCACTAGTGTAGCTGATGGTTGCTATATTGTGATGGTTTTCTGTGCCTCATCACACACACCTCAGATCTACCCATAGGAAAAAAAACTAACCATGGGAAGGAACAGGGAAGTTTGCCATCCTTTCCTGACCTCAATATTTAAGTTTGGTGCAGCAAATATGATAATTTTACCATTACTTCAGACCTGATGACTAGTGTCTCCAAACCATTCATTTAAGTTGTCCTCCCACTCTCACTGCTCTTTGCTCTGCCTGTATGATGCAGAAACAAAAGAACAGAATATATAAGAGATGATATGCACAGTATCTTACTGGAACAAAAACATCACTCATCCCCTCTGGAGAGCTTGGGAACTCAGAGGAAGAAGACAGTAGCTTTCATCTCTGTTCAGGACTCATTTGAACCTTTACCTGTGGTCTGGGAAAGAAGTGATGAGGTAGATTTTACAAAGACCATCACCAATATATATTAGAAGGGAAACCAACATTTGCGCCTCCTCTGGAGCTGCACTTTTACGTAGTGTGCAGCTCTCTGCCCTATCACAGGATATTTTATAAAGACAACATTATTATCTGTGTCAGCACAAGGTACACAGAGCACTTTGTCTCATGGCTAGGTGAAGTGGTGCTCATTGCCCCAAAGCAATCCCACTGCTGAAGGCAGTAAAGAACAAAAGGCATGAGACTAAAGCCAAGTGATTTCTTTATTTTTAGCACATACTCTAAAGAGCTGTTCTGATGATGTTGCAGCATTTACAAGAGTGGGTCAAATTCATCAAGTAGCTTTAGCTCAAAAAATTTTCAGACAGATCCAAAGATTTTCTCAATAGCCAAGTAGTTAGACCACTTGTTCAGTGTTTATGGACTGAGTGTCTGCGCTTGAGGACCTAGAAACCACATCTTGCACCTCTGAGACAGTGGCTTACATTCAGATAATTCTGGGTCTGGGTGCTTTCAGTGTCTTCTAGACCATGACCTGTTCTGTACTAGATAGTGGCATCTTCACCAACACAGCAATGCTCCCTTTCCGGCCTGGTTGGGAGTGCAGGTAGGGCACAGCATCTTAATCTTCGATACAGGGAGCTTTTGCATAGTTACACCCAGCTGAACAATGCAAAGAGAATAAATGAACTGAAAGACTGCAACCTGACTTCAGATGAAGGACTATGAAGGATTGAATGCTCTTCAGAGAGTGAGAGCCACCAAGCCCCTGAATCGCAGCTGAGAAGGATGCAGTCCCTGTCCCTCAGCCCACTGGCCCCAGGCTGGGCACCCTGGCTGTGGGATGCAAGCGGGGGCAGCAGCTGCTAATACTTTGCTCCAGCCCTCTCCAGGCAGCACGCTGGTAAACACAAAACCTTTTTTCCTTTCCAGTCTCTCCCTCTGGACAGAAATCCTGAAGAAGTTCAAACATGTGGTTTGAGCCAAATCTCTCATCTTCCCTTCCCCCTGCCTTTGTCTAGTTTGGTTGCCAAAGTGAGAAAAGCACAAATATTTACTCAGCTTTCATTTTATGCCCTGCCACCCACTTCTGCCTGAGCAATCTTCACACAGCAGTATCCAACACCATCAGCACCAAGCTTCGTCATTTAGCCACAATGGCTGAAATGCTTTCTGTTTGCCCAGATAAGAATGAGTACTAAAGTGATCCTAAAGCAGCAGCAGAAACTCTTTTTTTTTATTTATCCCTCATTGAAAGCATCCTCAAAGGCTTTATAAACATCTTTCTTTGTACATCAGGTTGAGATATTTGTCTATCCATAAATTTATGATTTATGCCACCAGAAGAAAGCACAGTCTGACAGCAGAAAGATGAAGAAGAAAAAGATTTTAGTCAAAGTATCTACAGTTTTGCTGCTTGTTTGTTTTCTTTCACTAAGGCCTCAAACAGTTGAGGAGAACTATATAGAATCATAGAATTGTTTGGGTTGGAAAAGACCTTTAAGATCATCAAGTCCAACTGTTAACCTAGCACTGCCAAGTCCACCACTAAACCATGTCCCTAGGCTCCACATCTACACATCTTTTAAATACCTCCAGGGATGAGGACTCAACTACTTCCCTGGGCAGCCTGTTCCAGTGCCTGACTACCCTTTCGGAGAAGAAGATTTTCCTAATATCCAACATAAACCTCCCCTGGTGCAACTTGAGGCCATTTCCTCTTGTCCTATCACTTGTTAGTTGGGAAAAGAGACCGACCCCCACCTCGCTACAACCTCCTTTCAGGTAGTTGTACAGAGCAATAAGGTCTCCCCTCAGCCTCCTCTTCTCCAGACTAAACAACCCCAGCTCCCTCAGCCGCTCCTCATAAGACTTGTGCTCTAGACCCTTCACCAGCTTCGTTGCTCTTCTCTGGACACGCTCCAGTACCTCGATGTCCTTCTTGTAGTGAGGGTCCCAAAACTGAACACAGTACTCGAGGTGCAGCCTCACCAGTGCTGAGTACAGGGGGACAAACACTTCCCTAGTCCTGCTGGCCACACTATTTCTGATACAAGCCAGGATGTTCTTGGCCTTCTTGGCCACCTGAACACACTGCTGGCTCATATTCAGGTGGCTGTCAGCCAACACCTTCAAGTCCTTTTCTGCCAGGCAGCTCTCTAGCCACACCTCCCCAAGCCTGTAGCATTGCGTGGGGTTGTTGTGACCAAAGTGCAGGACCTGGCACTTAGCCTTGTTGAACCTCATGCAGTTGGCCTCAGCCCATCGATCCAGCCCATCCAGATCCCTCCATATAACTAATCAAGACCCAACACTTCCAACAAAACCCATCTCAGATTTTTCAGGAGTTCAAAGAGTAAAAGAAAAGAATATTGTGGAAGTTAAGAGAAAAAAAAAAAGTACAAGGTTTTGAGATGTTTACATGATTAAGGACATGAACATTTGCAGAATACCTGTAAGATCCATTAGCAAAGTAATAGAAAACAGCACGGTGAAAAAACTCTGAGAAGTCAATATCATACATAGTAAATGGGCCATATTCTGCACTGACTTGCAACTCAAATGCCAATTTGTTAAAGTAGGATTTTACATAAATTCAGTTGCCCTGAGAACATAAAGGTTATTTCAATACATTCAAATACATTTCAAAATGTTAGGTTCTATAAAAATCTATAATATCACATATCTTTTTTTAGCATCTTAATTTTTGCAAAGATATTTTAAAAGTTTTCCCAAAAAATCTGTAAGATTTGACTCTTCTATCTTCTGCAGGATTGAAGGATAGCATAGAGACACCAATGACACTAACAAACCATGGTGGGTCAGCTGAGCTGGAGACGAAAAGACTTATCTATCCCAGAAAATTTTTACAGATTTGAAACCTTTCTCCTATCCCAAACTGGAATAAAATGGTGAAATCCACCTAAAGTTTATGACTGAACCCTTCACCTCAAAAATGTGCTTTGGATTCAGCAATTTGCTTTCACTGAAATGTTAACATTTTTTATGGTTGGCTAGCTTAGATTTTATAATGAAAAGATCTTTTGGACATCAAAAAACTTTGAACTTGGAAAATCTCAAAGGAGAACATTTGTCAGTTTTATATTTTTCTCAAATCTGTTTTCAAAACACGGCATTTTGTCAAGTACCTCTGCCACTAACTTTCTCCTGGGATGAGACTTTGGATAATACTAAAGAGCTTTTCAATTAATGGAGTTTATGTTATTTTACACCTGGGTGAGGGTCATCCTTTTTGATCCCTCACAGCTTACCTGTTAACATAAAGAATTTCTTTCGGTGTTTTATCATTTCTCACCATGCATTTGCACAAATGCACTGATAAGAAATCCAAATAATTTCATCATACCAGAAGTGTGAACAAGGCACAACAAAAAAGTTCTCAGGGGCTGCTTTATGAATTATTAAAGCAACATAATGAAAAATGAAATATTAAAAAAGGTGTAAAAATAAATGTACAGAGAATATTATCTTTACCCATTACACTGTGAGAGAGCTGGGTCAACAAAGCACGGATAAACCACATCAGGCTCTCAGCAGGAAAAATAGTGTGACTCAAAAGGATTTGCCAGTCTGGAGGAAACATTACTACTTTATGATAATTCTTATAAACACAGGGAGCTCGTGCATATATTTTCTTGAGAGCAGCATATTCATGGACCATGTCATCAAGCCTGTTGCCTGGATTCAAGTGTTTTTGTACAGTACAAATCAGTAAATCTTGAGAAGGGCAAAGCATAAGGATATAATGGGTAACTTAGAGAGGCATATATACATCTATCCTGTAAACCCTGTTGTGAGATTTCAGGACTTACACTCCCTCCAAAATAAAGTTTATGTGATATGACCATAAGAGTTGAAGCATGCGCCCCTGGATTGTAGCAACAGTCAACACTTAGAATTATTGGTTTCAAGGAAATTTTGGTATTATTTCATTCCAGTTATGAATGATTACCAGTTACTGAAAGCACACACAGAAGACTAGATAAGGTTCAATTACAAAAATGAGAAGCTGTACCAGCCATGTGTGTTGAAAACCACTGTTCCCACCACAGGGGAAAGGATAGGGATATTCCTCCTCCCTTCACTCTAATGTCTGGGATGGAGGCTTTCATTTTGCTCATCAGAGGAGCTCAGAGGGCTCAAACTGCCCACCTGGGCATGGGCAGCAAGAGTACTGGGTAGACACAACCCCTTGCACCAGCTCTCTTTCTAAATGCTTGAGTCAAAAGCTAGACCTTAATGTTTGTAAAGCACTTTGAAAATGAAGATTGCCAAGGATAACCCTGCTAATTCTTTGAATGCTCCACTGGGATGTTTTAATGTTCACTCTTCAGCTAATATTAATGACAGAGGTTGAATGATTTTCAAAGGGAAGCAAACCTTCACCCTGAGTTTGCTCAAGCCAAGGGTAAACATTCTCACCCAGACCCCTCACTGTTTCAGTGATCTCCCTTAGTACCTCTCCAAAGCAACAAGTCCCAAGATCAAAGCTCAGTTTCTGCAGCACCTCACTTTCAGCCCTTCACCTTCCAAAAAGAAGGGAGCTTAGGAATCTCTTTGGGAATTCATAATGCAAATCCTGTTTTGAAGGTAGGCAATTCTGACCTATATGTTACAATGTGACTGATATAACTAATAGCGTTTTCTAAAGCCTGCTCAAAAAGTGGTCTAAACTCCAGGTGGAATCTGTCTGGGAGGCACTGTGGTCAGCAATGTGGCTTCCCCAGGATGAGGCTTGTCCCTTACACTGTCTGTGGGCTGACCCCTCCAGTGCCCCCAGAGGCAGGAAACTTGATTGTGTGCTGTGTGCAGCAGCAAAAAGGAGCTTGTTACTTACCCAGAATCTGTGAGCCCCTGATTTCATTTTGTTCCTGGGGAAGGTCCAAGCCTGCGTCTTTGCAGGAGAATTCCCAGTTGTACAGGTTATTCTAGGACTAGAAAACATACACTCTCCACTTCGTGCTTAGAGGTCTTTTTTCCTTGCCTGGATTACTCAAAGACCTTAGACACTTCATGAGAGCATGCACCTCTGTAACCTAATAACCACCAACACAAGCCCCATAACCTAGGTAGTTATGGGGGGAGAGTTCTTAAGACATCTGTCTCACCAGCAACTTAACATTACAGTCCCTAGACTTTCCTGACCATTTATTTCATTCAATGAAACTAGATTTTACCTCCCAGCTCATGTACAATCTGATGATGCAGCATCTTCCTGCAAAAATGGCTTTGACCAGACCAGAGTGCCAAAGCTGGGTCTCTTTCTTCTTGCAGACATGCTCAGAGTACATAGTTAGGAGGCAGACATCCCTCCCACTATTGAAACATTGCAATGGTTTGTGTGGAGCTTGGTGCACTAGACAATCCTGAGAAAGTTTGAAGCTATCAGCAGAGGGAGGGGAAAAGAGGCAGAATGATGATTTCATTCTGAATCTCAATCAAATTTGCTCAAAAGATAGAAACCAAGTAGCTCAGCATTGCTTAATTGTAACATTGTTAAGCATGCACTGAAAAAGGGTCTGGGGAACAGCACTGTCCAGAAGCTAAGCAACCCCACAGTGCAAACACCTCTTGTATTGCATGGCACAGATGAAGGTCTGAAGGATGGCAACTAAATCACCTTTTCCAGACCATGTCTATGTTCCCGCTGTTCTTCCCTGCAGTCTACTCTTCCAAATGAAAACTTACGTTTCCTGTGACTGCTATTTTTTTCCTTGAATTTGGGGTTTTGCATATAATTCAGAAATAGGAGAAGGGCTGCAACCTCTTGCTAGTACTGCTTGATGGTGCTCAAAATAACATGCTGTGGGAGACAATACATAATCTAGATACCTCTTGCCCTGCCTACAAGAAGTTTAATTTTTTAAATCTATTACACTCACTACCCTTCAGAAACATTCTAGATACTGAAAAATATTAAATCGTGCTGAGGAATAAGAGCGTGTTTTCTCATAGAGAGCCAAGAATGACAAAGTCACAGAGAGGATATTTTCGACATATAAGGATATGTTTTAGACATCCTTTCATACTTGTAAGTATTATCATAAACAGCTGAAAGATTTGCTTAGATGTCCATGCTTCTGAGCTTTTAATAACAGCATTGTAAGAAGAGATTTCTCAGTCACTGACTTTTGGGTTCATCATTTAGAACAGAAGATAGCAGAAGACCTTGTGAATCATTGAGTGCAATATCCTTTAACAGTGCTAGCATATAATCCCAATCTCAACAGTTTAATGAGTCTTTAATATTTTATGTCATTAATCAATTAGTAATTAAGATTCAGAGTGATTTGCCTTATTGATCCTCAGCTGTATAAAGTCATCATATCATTCACATGTCTATTCCTCCAAGAGGTTTATGAAGCAACAGTTTCAAATTGCCTAAAATGTCACTAATAACTTATATACTGTTTAATTGCAAAGAGGAAATATTGATAATTAGTTAAACAAGCCTCTTGCATTTCCCCATCAAATTTGCAGGAGACAAGTATGAGCTTCATGTCTGGCTAACTTCATCTCTCTAATCATAAACACTCTGAAACTTCCGTTATCTTATTTAATGTGGGGAAATAAAGAAGCAAATGGAAATGAGTACAGGACAGGGTAATTGTAACTGTGGCCATCAAATTGAGAAAAAATCAGTCATTTAGACTGCATCTAACTGTAAGTCTCTCAGATTTTAATTCTTCAACAATCAAATAGGAATAAGAAATGCAATGTTATTTCCCATGAAACATAAAAGAAAAAAAAAACATACAAATTACTTAGATTTGCAATATAACTGCAGAGAACACTGTAGGGAAATTATTCTTAACAAGGTAAGGTGATCTTAAACAATATATAGTATTTATAATCACTGTTCTCAAACTAGGTCTTATGCCTCATGTTTAAGAGCATTTTTCATTCATTTGCTCAGTGATGACTCAGTCTGAGCAACAACTTCATTTTCTCAAGCGCAGTGTCAACAGGAGAACAGTGAAGGATGCAATTACACTAAAGAAATGGGGACGTGTTCTGCTCAAGCCAGAAAAAGACCTTCTGCTTAAATCAAGACATGCCTTTCTGTTAAAATGGAAGTGGAACAGGGAGGTTCCCACCACTTATTTAATGACAGAATAATCCAGACTGGAAAATCACAATCGGACAACTACCAAGTCCTACCTAGGATGACTGAAAATCTCAACTGGCAATGGGCAGTTGCTTGTCATGAAGTGTTTGTCTAGTGTTTGCAGTACTTCTGAGGATGGCTCAACAACTATTAGTTTCTCCAGTTTCTCTATGGCATGTGGAAGCCCATGGTGCGGGGTGAATTCCCCCGAGGCACTTCGATTTATATATTGAAGTTGCATTGCTACAGCTACAAGTGTTTACATTTCCAATAGTTAAGAAACTAAAATAAGTTTAAAGAAGCAATCATTTATTTTGCATTGCTGGCAGACCATACAAGGATATTAAATAACTGAGACCAGCAATCAAATTGAATATGCTTTGCAAATAAAAACATTACAAAGGAAGTAGAAGAACAGAGTATCTTGAAAAAATAGGAGAGGAAGAGAAACTATACACAGAAACCAAAAGAAAAGTTTTCCCATTTAAATGAGCTTTGCACAGACCATCCACATCAGTGTGATCAACTAATCTAGTCTGGTCAAAATAATCCTGAATTAAAGACCACTTGGGATTTTCTTCAGGACTTTAGAAGCAACACATGGAACTAGTAATTTTCTTGCATTTGTGTTGTTTTCTGGGACTTGAGATTTACCCATGTATTCTGCATCCTAGAATCACATCAAAAAAACGGAGCAGATGACTTTCCTCAGTCCTGCACTGGAGCAGGTAACATGACCCAGAGGACATACCTACTACCACATAGGTAAGCAAAGGGAGCTCCTTCCTTCCTTCCTTCCTTCCTTCCTTCCTTCCTTTCTTCCTTTCTTCCTTCCTTCCTTCCTTCCTTCCCTCCTTCCCTCCTTCTTGGAGAAGAGGCTCAGAGGGGCAGAATATCCTTGGGAAAGAAGGGATTTAGGATAGCAAGGAGCCTATTGCTGTGGGATGGCACACTCTGGCATGAGCTGAGCAGGGACTCAGCAGCAGGAGAGGTGAGGAGACAAGGGATCCTGTGCAGAGGGTACCACAGGACAGAGCCATGGAGTGGGGAAGGTAGGCAGTGATGGGAGGGTGGTGTCTGGGAGGGCAAGGGGTCTGGGGTGAAAGGTTCAACTCTCCTGAGAGGCTTCCAAGTGGAATCACAATTTGAGGCCAGAGACACCTCTCCCCTCAGTCCCCCTCTTCTTTTTTGTCTGTCTGAAATATTGAGCTTCTGCACTTAAGCCAGGAGCTGTTTTCCCTCTCTGGATTATGAATTTGGGATTATATCCATGTGGGAGCACTCTGTGGAGTCCTGCTACTTGTGCACAAGATCCACAAGGGGCCACAGCTCAGACACCTCTGACTGATGCAACAGTAATTTCCTTATGAGCTGCAAGGGGTTGATCACAGTTATAGGGTCTCAAGTTTGTAAACAGGCACAAAGGCAGCAGCAGCTGCCCAGGGACAGGGGTGCCAGGGTTTTACGTTGGCAGCCACTCCTCGGGTGAAGGGTAATTCATTTCTTCCCTGAAGCAATAATGTCATGTTGGTCATTTGCCCCAGTAATATAGTGATGTCATGAAATTAACAGATTTTCAGATGTTTTCCAGCAAGAAGCTGGCTTGTTAGAGCGGCTCATAATAGATCATGAAGAAAAATTCTAGCAAGGGGAAATCCTCTGATGGCACGGGATTTTTGAAGCACAGATTTTTCTTTTTTTTTTTTCTGTCAAAGTTACTACTTGTAACAAACAAGTAGGAAGAGTAGAAGGAGGAGTATCATTACAGAGAAATGTACGACAGTGCTGTCAGTGGGGTGCTTTTGCACAGAGCCCCAATAGCTATTAAATATTTCCAGTAAATTTCCTCTTTAAATGATTACTCATTTTCTGAGAGGTTCAGCTCTGAAGAGAGCGATTTGAAGACACATATAAAATAAAAAATTACATATGGCAAAAGGCACAAGTCCTTCAAAAGTTAGGCCAGGCACAAACCCTTTATTATTTTGTACATTTTTATACATTGTTTATTTAATTGACCAAACAATATTCAAAAGATTTTATAGAATACAGCAGAAAAAAAAAAAAAAAAAAAGAGCATGGAATTGGAAATGGAATAAAGTGACAAATGCATAACTTTACATAATATAAATATTTTATGGAAAAATTGCTGGTAGCCACCTGGAATTTATATATACAAACTCTGTTTACACACAGTTTATCCTCACTTAGATTTATATGACCCAAGATGGTTTTCTGTAGTCAAAATTTGCTTATTGGTCCGATAGCAAAAGTATTTTGAGCTTGATGAAGGGACTATTAAGACTTGATCATCACAAATCTTAGAATACCATCTGCATCGGCCATACCATGGCCATGTAAGGATTTGACAATAGGCATTCCACACACTTTTGTGTTGGAAGGCAGAAACCTCCCTAGTTAGTATAAAAATGTTCATTTGCATCAAGAATTTCCTTCATTATTGATGGGTACATCTTTTTTCTCCCCTCAGTTCACTGTTAAGTCTGTTGGTAGGCTGCCATAGAGCCATAGCCAGCAGCCTACAAACCTTATCTCTGAATGTTGTTAGCGTTGGACTGACAGGGATTTTACCCAGACTCCTAAGGACTACCTAGCTAATCCCATCCTGCCCTGATCACTTTCTAGCAGTTGTTATTAGTTTTGTTTCTGCCCAAGAATAACTTCATGGCCAACGAAGTAATTAAAATATCAAGCACATATCATTGTTTTATATATAAAACTGCCTTAAGGTTGAGAGTGGCAAAATGACTGATGAAAGAAAACATGAGCCACCAGCTCCACGCCAAAGCAAGCAAGTGCTTCTATTTAAAGAGCAGCACTACAGCTCTGTCTCTGCTGATAGCACACACCATTGCGTAAGTGAAGAGCCTCATAAGAAAATGTCAAGCACCAGAGGCCTTCTGACAGGATTAACAGACACTAAGGTCCAACAAAATCTTTATGAAAGTCCAGCCTGATCCCTGGAACTGCAAGCCATATAATGAAAAAATTTAACTGCTCCTACTCCAAGGTTTTGGGAACAAGGAATTGAGTTAAGCCAAAGCATTTTAAACACCTGCCCTCCTCTGAGGTGTTTTGGTACAGGGATGCCATACTTCAACACTGTCTCTACCAGCAGAGCAGGCTGGAGGATAGCTCATTAGTTCCTGCTTATGTAGTTTTAAAGTAAGATCTTCAAAAGCCTCAGAAATGTTGGCACTTATATCTCTTTGAGTGTGAAAGAGGTAGGTAGGCTTTAGTGTCTTCAAAACTGTTCCCTGAGAAAAATAAAGGATTTTGAAATTTCTCTGTGTCTTTTTAGGTCATTTTTTTACTTGAAGAAAAGTTTTGGGTGTTGCTTTAATATTCAAGTCAAGCTATTCTTTAAATTAGCCTCATTTTTAAAATATACAATTAACTTGAAAGCTTGAATATTAAATGCCTCATGTGCATCTATGTGCAACATTTCATGACTTTCAATCCTGGTTATGGCTATCTTTTCCTGAGAGAAATGTATTATCTATTCTATTATCTTTTTTCTATTGCCGCCCTGTAACAGCTGAACAGTTGGGGGGAATGAGGTGAAACTTCATGCAAAGCTGAATGTTACAGAAGGGAAAAGTCAGTAAAATCAGAAGCCTTGATTATATTCTCCATAATCCTTGTGATAAAAAAGCAATATTAATGGCAAATTTTATCAGAATGCATTTTGTCTACTGCTCCAAATACGGCACAGACCCAATAGACCAGTTTATGTGTACTTCCTGATGAAGGATTGGTTTTATTTGGGTTTTTTATGTTTCTTTGCTGCCCCCTGGGTCCACAAGCCTGGCTGTTTACAACTGGCACATATGGAAAGGCCACACAACAACCTGCAGTGCCAGGCTTTTCCTTCAGAAGTTTTGCACTGTGATGCTGATGAAACTTGACTGCTCTCTGTGGAAAATCTGATGACATGAAAGCCTGGGGTAGGTCTATATCTGCAATACATTGGACCTTTCCAGGGCAGATAAAATATATAAAAAACATAAAAGAGAAGTTTCTCCTACAGGAGTTCCTACTGGTTTTATGTTTCAACAGACCAGTCTGAGAGAGCAGTTAATAACCTGCTTGTCTGCAAGGATAATTTAAAATTACCAAAGGCCTTTGCTTTTGCCAGTTCCTGTTTTGCCCTCACTGTAATTTCTAAGTACTAGTTTGGGTACTGCCGTAAGTGTGGTGAAAATTGCTCATGGAGGAACAAAAAAAGGAGTTGTGGGACTTTGGTAAAAAGGATGGGGAATTCAACTGGGAAGGCTCAGGAAAGATGGAAAGGGCTTGAACAAAGGTAGTATTGCATGACTGGGGAAAGGACCTGGAGTAAATGGAAGGACCCTGGGCATGTGGTTGAGGACAGGTATGTCCAGGCTGGGGGAAAGCCTGAAACTGAAGATGCTGAGCAGGAAGGACAGAGCGAGCTGGACATCTGCTCTCTCCCTATCCCCTTACTACGAAGACTTGTGCCTGGAGAAGATGAAGCATGCATAGGACTTCAGCCATGCTCCCTCCACTTGCCTGCCCCACTCGGTGCCAGGACAATAACAGCTGTGAGCAGTGGATGTCTTTGTTGTATTAATTTGGCAGGCTGAACACAGAACATAGTCTGGGAACAGACGCTGCCTCCAGAAGGAGAAGTTTTAATGAGAGTTGTTTGGGGAAACACCATGTAGCCTTCCTCAGAGCCCTGTGCTGGAAAAGAGCTGCAATTTACCCTTCTCTTCCCAGCACAAGTGTGTCTGGCCTATCAAGTCCAGACTTGCTTTATTTTAATTTTCTTTCTTTCTGTTTAATTAAGTTTCCTGGTACCTAAGAGGATAGTAAAAAAATATTATTCCAATCCATATAACCATAAAACAAAACAATTCCAAGTAACTTCTTAACCAAAGCGTTATAAGCCAGCACATTAACCCAGAAGTGAAAGCCAGACAAACATCTTTTCCTTAAAATTTGCAGTGTCAAAGGTTTCATCTAGACTACCTCTGTCATTGCATAAGTAGATTCAGATCACCAAAGAAACAAACTCAAAAATATTTTCTGTATTTTCTTGCATGATGTTTGTTTCTGAAATAAGTTTACAAACGGCCTTCTCAACTCTACAACCTATATAAAAGACTCAAACATGTATTATTACCCTTGAATATGAACCAGCCTGAACTTCATGATTCAGTCCCACACAGATCTTGGCTATCTTGATTTCTGGAGATATTTGGATAAGAATGCTATTGTTATTGTCATGCTGCTGATGATGATGATGATTATTATTATTACTACTAATAATAGGCATGAACAAGTGGCTCCCAAACTCCTTCAGTGTGAAACCAGGTTTAGCAGTCTGAGTCTATCCTTTGTACTCGGAAAGGAGAACCAATGATACTCATCTCCTATAGCTAAAGCAAGTTCCTCACAAAGGGATGCTCCCCTGACAGTGCAGACAGTGCCATCACTGCTCCTCCATCAAGGCTGCTGTGCTCATGCAAGGGCTTTGAGCCCCGGGCTGAAATCATTCCTCTCCTTCCAGTTCTTTCTCAACAGCTACTCTACTGCCTCTTTCCCTCCCTGCTTTTCTGAGGCTGTTTTCTGCTTTTCCTCCAACAGTTCACTGCATAAAATGCAACTTTTTTTCTCACTAAGTAAAATTCCTACTGTGAAAAAATAAGCAAGTATTTTTTTTTTTTTTGAGAAAGACTATTTAGGCTAAAACTAAAAGTGTTCTGCTATTAGAAGAAAGAATACTAAACTCAACCTAGTTCTTCCAGACCCATGATGTGAATCGTTCTGCTCATATGCCAGTACTTGAGAATTTCACTCTGAGATGAAACAGACATGAATAAAGTCTAAGGAATCAACAAATGATAAGCAAAAAAATCCCATTTGCAACATGCATGCAGTATGGACTATAATATATAATTAAGCACTAAGAAATAGCAAAAAATAGCATTAAAAGTATTCCAAGTGAATACTAATATATATGGTACCTACCCACAGAATGAGCCATTTATAGCACCAGTGAGTAACAAATGGACTGTATAATGAAATAATTATCTCATTAAAAATTGTCTAGTTAAAAAAGATGAAGACTTCCAAATTACAGACTTGTTCTGTGGGGGAAACCCACTAACTGCTCACTTCTATGAGAGTTAAATGTTTCAGAGGCAGACAGCCAAGAAGAGAAGCCGTTATCTTTCTTGAGGGCTCAGGAGTCAGGCAGTGGAGCTAACTGAGCCGGGGAATACAAGGCAATGTACTAAAACAATCACAAACAGCAAAAAACATTGCACTTAGCTAGAATACTAGCTACAGTCCTTTTGACTCTGTGAGAAGCTTCTCCAATAATACTCTTCATGAGAGTCCCTTTAGAGCACATGCAGGTCTTTGTCAGACCAGACAGGATCCTCCTCACCTGACTTTGACTAGCTAGTAAGTGCCCTATGACCATTTCTCTGTGTTATATGGGCTCCCTCTGTGTCATACGGGCTCCCTCTGTGTCTAAGGCACATCCTGAAGATGTTCAATCCCATCCAAAAAAGAACTCAGGATGTGGTTCTTTTTTGCTATTCACTACAGAGGAAAACTAGACAATTCTCATTAAGATGGATACATTTAGGCAAGATTTGCAGCAAGAGAAAATCCAGTTAGATACTAGATAAAAAAATCTACACAATAAGGGTGGTCACGTATTGGAACAGATGTCCAGAAATGCTGTGCAATCTCCACCCTTGGAGACATCCAAAAACGATTGAACAAAGCCCTGAGCAACTTAATGTAACTTTGGAGTTTGCATTGTTTTGGGTAGAGTGGCTCCAGAGGTCCCTTCCAGGCTAAATTATTCTGTGATTGCATTAATCCTTTCTGCAGAAGAGATATATTATTTGTCCGCCGATAGCTCCACATGACTTCTTGATTTTCCCTCCCTGGGCCATGCTGTGTCTTCCCTGCACACATCAAACTGAGAGACCTCAGAGAAGTCTGGACATGGAAGGAGACATAACAAGGTTCAGCTTCCCTCCCCACTACACACATGTTTTCAGCCATACATTTTCACCATATTATATCTGTATTTGGATCAAAATAAGGGAAATGTATTGAATATTTTCAGCTACACATAGCATCATCTATATCTAAACAATAGCTAACAGGTAAACAATTCTGCAGGGTTTTTGGCAAGTGAAAACATATTAGCTGAATGTTTACTGTGCAAAACAGCTGTAGCATTCAGAAACCAATAACCAAATGATACATATATGAATGCATTAATTTAAAAAAAGTTCTTTTCAAACATATTTACTTGCTCACTTTAACAGAGAAATAGATATAGGAAATCAGTGGATGCATTTCTGCCTGAGCTTTTTTGAACCATATGTGATACTTAGAAACCCTTAAGAAACGCTCTCTTCTCTCTGTATAGGCAGTCCTGCATCATTACTACGAGCAAATAAATACAATAACTGTTGAAGAATGAGGCATCACTTGGATAATACATCTTTTGTATTCCTAATCTTTCATGTCAGTCAGGTTTAATTAGCTCCAGTTAAGTTTCTATTATGCAAAGTTTTAATATGCTTATTCAAGGATCTTGTGTTTAAAATATTGATAAATGTTGCTCAGCAAAGACCAGACTATGAAAAGTGCAGTTCCAGACTTAAACCAGCTTGAAACTGCAGTAAACTGGATGAGAGAAGACAATGAATTCACGTGATGTGCCATGACCTCGAAGAGGTTCTATCCCATGGAGGATTTGTTGCCTGCGGGACTACTGAAAGGGCTTGTGTTAGTGTTAGTCCAAGCTGATTCAGTAGAGGTGGTTATTAAAAGCAGTGCAAATTTCCAAACCAGCTCCTAAAAACTATTGCATCAAGCTCATCCTCAGCTGTTGCTCGCTCTCCCTAGAGCTGTGCCCCAAGTTTTACTCAGGAGCAGCCCCTCCGTCTTGTCCCCATGCCCCCATAACCAGGGCTCCGCTCCATGCCTCAAAATCAGTCATTTGCATCCTTTATAGTAACAGACTGAATGAGGCCCCTAGGTACAAATACTCTTAAACTTTAGAAGTGTTAAAGGTATCATAATAGCAACTCTTCCAGATCAGTCAGTATGTGCAAGTGACACTTTTATACACCATTTCCAAGCACGGCAACTAAACTCAAAGTAAGTTTAAATTAGGTAACAGATCTTAAATTAAAAATTGATTAAACATTAGACTATTACAGTTCAGGTACAGAAGCAGAGAAATATTTTCCTCTGCTTATGGGTAACTGTAATAACTAATAACTGATATTGAGCTTGCAAGATGATTTGATTATGTCTTTGATCTTAGTAGAATTAAACTCCATGTGACATATTAAATAGGCTAGGTAGAATTCCTGTAAGCATAAAAATTAATGTTGTGAATATACTTGGATTTGATCAGCTGAAATGCAATATTATCTCAAATACAAACTATGTTTACACTTATGATGCTCAGCTATTGAATCTGGCATAGCAGTTCTAATCAAATCTGGTACAGATAATATAATGGATAACAAATAGCCTGATGAATTGAAATGACTTCACATCACAAGTGCCCAAATTACTTCTTACAGAATGGACTGAGCTTCAGCCTACAGCACCCTCTCTACTGTCCTTTTTTCTGGTACTCCTTTTCCTGTCATGTGGACAGAAGAGTATCCACTGAATAACAGTAACACAGGCATTCCACTTACATGATGGCTCTGCAGTATATGTTTGGGCTCTCTGTGTAACACAAAGCTGGATAAATGTCCAGCAGGTGGTAAGCAACATTTTGCTCATGACATCTGTGGCTGCTGGGTATGTGAAAGTGCAAAGACGGCTAGACTGCCTTCAAGCGTCGCTGTAAATATCCACGTGGCGTCACCTCAGCAAAATTTTGAGGATCGCAACTCATTACATTATAGTACATTACATAATAGTACTGGAATAATAATTTGTTAAATCCACACTATCCTTGTTATTCATGTAGTTCTAAAGGTCAACATTAAATGTGAATAGAATATGGTCCCACTTAGTTATGGGGCATTGCAACTCTAGACACAGATCGTGATACACAAGGAACTAATTTAGACCTGTCCTGTAATCCGTACGTGCTAAATACTCCCCAGGGCATGGCTGCTTGAAGAATAGGACGGCCCCCAAGTTCATGTGCAGCTGTGGTTTGGCAGAAAAAGCAGAGAAACACAAACAAATCCTTTAGAGTTGTGTTTGGTCTTTTTTCTGAAGATACATCTACACAAAGTTCTGAGAAAGTCTGAGTATCCAGAAAATCTACAGAACATAAAACACGTAGAAAATAAACAAAGAAATTAAGAGCAGTGTCTAAAGTTGTAAACCTCCCAAGTCAAAAGGATTTTCCTATTAGACAATCCTCACGCTAAGAAAATCAGTAAAGAACAGGCATGTGTTCTGCAGTGTGGCATGTGGTCACACCAGAAGGTCTGCTGTCTGAAGTAAGTCTAGGTCCTAAATTCCACTTTGGAAACACATGACATTTTACTTTCCTTCAACCAAACAGAGGGAACCTTAGGCAAAGTGATCAGACGTCGTGACAATCAAAATGAACAGCATCACGTTCCGTAACAGAAAATCTTCATATGGAAGACTGTCAGATACTTTAGAAGGATAATGTACTCATCAAAAATGAAGACTTTAGTCAACTAAAGTCTGTGCAAGTTCTTGTGGAATGTACTGAATAGCTGTGATTTTAAAACATGAAAAAACCCACTGTGATCAAAAAATTCACTCTCACTTTTTTAAACTGTCAAAATTTACTTTCCAGTTGTTGTTTTAAAAAAAGACTACACTTAAAAACATATATTTCCAAAGTAAATAAAGTGGGTTATTTTTGGTCAAGCACAAGCCAAACAAAAAAAAATTGTTGTTTTTCCAGCAAAACTAAAAATATTTTAGCTATTCACTTTGC
Source organism: Nipponia nippon (assembly GCF_047370975.1). NCBI lineage: Eukaryota > Metazoa > Chordata > Aves > Pelecaniformes > Threskiornithidae > Nipponia > Nipponia nippon. The sequence continues at coordinate 35,205,342 of NW_028262347.1, read as the reverse complement.
TCTAAACTATAGACTAACATTTTCAAACAAAAACAAATTGGAAAGCACTGAAATGAAGGAAAAGAGGTGCTCTTTGGAAGAGGGAAATCTGCCCCAGCCAAATCAGCAAGGGAATTGTGAGCAAGATGAGAAGGAAATGCACGACATCAAAATATCTTCCAGACAGGCCCTGCCTGTGAGGTTCCCACAGAGGCCAGGCTGTTATTGAAAATTGTTTTTCTTGGCAGAACTGTTGGCACTCTCCAAGGATGGGGTCAATCCCAGCTGGATCCCAAAACCAGCATTTGCAGTGGCCTGCACCAGCAGTGGCAAATCAGGCATCAGTTTGTTTTTTATTAAAATAAAACAATATTATTTTTAATGAAAAGCAAGCTCTTCAAAGGTTATCAGACCTACAGCTTTAGGTTTGGTTTTTAATTCCCCCTTCCCCACCAGGTTAGCACTTACCTTATTTATGTTTGCTTTTCAGAGCTGGAGTGGCCACAGAGACCCTGCATGACAACAGGGAGGCAGGAGGTGAAGCTGTGTTAGTCCTCTCCCCTCCCTCCCCATAAGTATTCCCATCCCTGCAGACAGAACAGCGTAGTTGGTCTTGCTTTTCCTCAGTCAGTTTCTCTTTTGTTTTTTCATGCACTGGATCAGCACATATTTTATTCAAAAGCAATGATAAAATTTTAGTGGACTTTTCCAGTAGGAGAGCCAGAATCTGGCTCTACTTACTAATCCACTCAAATGAACTTCAGACTGGCAATGATTTCACAATTAGAACATTTTGCAGCTAAAATCTGGAAGAGTTCTTGCATCATGAAGACCAGTCCTCCCCAAACCAGGCTACAGAATTTCATTTTTACTCCTGTACTGGCCTCAAACATTTGTCTTGAAGGAACATCTTCTGAAAAGCAGCTTCATTTTAACATTTATCATTGTTTGTTAAAAGGCAAAACAAAGTAAAACCTGCTTTTCTACAAGGCAAAAATGCAAAGTCTCAGAGAAGTCTTTGTGGGCTGAAGTTTATAAATGCAAAGCTGGTCTCTGCGAAACCAGCATTTTGCCCTAAAACATCATTATGCTTGTGGAAAACGAGTAGGTGAAAAACTGAAGGGGAAAAAACATTAAGGACAATAAAAACATTTTTCTAATTTTGAAAAAATGCATTTAATTCTATATTCATATTTTATTTTCTACTGTATTTTATCACAAATGGTGATTTTTTTAATGCCTTATACTTTGCATACAGTATTTTACAACATAGTAACACTCAATGCATGGTTTTCAAGGACTACTGTGCCTTTGGAAGTCAGGGTGGTAATGAGTTCTGCTGGTCAGTGTTGACCATGTGTTATTGTACAACTTTTTGGTAGTAAGTATAAGCAAACCACAATTATATATTTCTTTATGCCAGATACTCTCTCCCCTTGCTGCCCTTCAGCAGTGGATCTTCATTCTTTGGGTTACCCCATCAGTTTCACCCAGGAACAAGAGGGTTTGACCCAAAGACTTTATGACCACTGGAAAGAAATTGCATTCCCGAGCTGGGCTGCAGGCTGCACCACAGGCACCGCTGGCAATCCCTTGCAGAGCAATCTCGTCTTCCTGGCTCTGCGGTCACGGACAAGGCCAGGAGAACCACCAACGCCAGTGCAGTAGCAGGTGAAGGACATCAGTGCGTTGTCCCCTTTCTCCTCCTACTCCCTACCCCTAAAATCCCATGCTTCAAAGATGTGAGCTGAAGAGAAGGGTGTGTAACTGCACCATTAAAGATCACATTGCAATGTGTACAAACACGACTGGGGATGCTAGAGTGAAAAAAATAATAATTCAAACCTGAGGCAAGCACCTGCCTCAGAAAGTTCGGCCCGTGCAATGAAAGTTTGGAAAGCATCACCAGTTAGGGATCTCTTCACAGTGGGCAGCTGATAGCTCCAGTTTCCAAGGCCAGTCCCAGCACAGGCATAACATCATTTCCTTCTGCCTTCTTAAGTATCTCTTAATTATAAAAACTGAAAGCCCCCTGGTTCTTGCATTATACGAAAGTGTGAGTAAGCATACTTGAGGGCTCCCTCTACATTTTGCTATTCAATAAACCTTTTCGTTGCAACTAAAGGCCTAAGACTGAGGTAGCAAGGCCAGCTCTCATGCTCCACGTGTGTTTTCAAAACTGTTATCCATGGTCAAGGCTCAACCCTGCACTCCAATAGGCTAAGAGGGGGAGATCAGCCCTACGATTAGCACTTTAATTATCCTGCTGTTCTGTAGCATTCCACTGATTTGCAGTAGCTTCAGTAGTAGAAGAATCCTGGAAATATCTGACAGTTCTCTTACATAAAGGTGGCTTATATTTCATAAGTGTATATAGAAATTCTATATAGATAGTCTATGTACAAGTATACATTAAAAATGTTATATATGCATACACACACTGTTCTCCATATAATTATCTCTTTTTAGTTTTATTTCCCATTACTGTATATAAGAATTCAGAGAGGTAAGTTGTAAAGTGTTGGAAGACTGACCACAGGGATCACCATCTTCCCTGCTGAAGGCTGAAGGTATCAGAGGAATTTTTCTCTGTCATTCTTCCCCTCTCCCTTTCTCTCTCTCTTTTTTCCCTCTACGTCTCTCCTTCCTTCCCAATTAAAAAAAAAAAAAAAAACCAAAAAAAAAAAACCCAACAAACACCACAAACAGAAACAGAAAGAGAGAAAAAAAATATTAGCAGATTGTATCCCAATTCAATCAAGTGAACTATGGGTCTAATAGAGCATGCACTGAAGCCATGAACCTCCCATTGCTTTAGGGGAGAAATCTGCAGAACCTGGCCCTACTAATCCACGTGCGTGTGTGTGACAAGCTTGGGTCCTTTAGCAGTGCTCAATGCACCCAGAGGAAACCACAAACCCAGTGCAGGACCAGGCATCCATCATACAACCATTCAGTGGAACCAGTCTCAGCCTTGTCTAATTTTATATCAGTAAAACTGCGTCACAGTGCTCCAGAGAGGACAACATGTTCCTTGTATTTTGCTAGAACAGGGCTGATCGTAAATTATTTTGGGGCACATTTTCCCTTGGGTAAATGCGCTCTCCAGTAATGTGCAGTATACTTGAGAATACCGTTCTGCAGCTTGGCAAAATGAGCAGGAACACCAACTCACTCACCCATTATTGTATGTAAAACAGCTTTGTATTTGCAATTACCAGGAGAAGTGACAGGACAGTACCCAACTGGGAAAAGTGGAAACTGCTGAGATTAATCAAGTGTTCCCATGGCAAGAACTATTCTGGAGTACATGCCAGGTTTGAAAAGAAAAATCCTTTGTGTTTTATTTGTTTGTTTGTTACCATACAATATGTGATTTCCCTCCCCTCTTCTTTCTGATTTTGACAAGTGGACAATTTGAAGAATGAAAGCTTAAAAGGTCTATTTCCTCTAACACAAGTACATTTAGTGTTTATAATGTCAGGTTTAATTCTATAGCAAACACTAGCAAAACTGATGAAAAATACTTTTGATTTGTGGCTGAATAGAGGAAAAGGATCCAACATAATAATTTTTAAACTGTACTTTAGAAAAAGAAAAACGAGGAATCCTTTAGGTACTGATAGCTTGAGAAAAAAGGATTGTAAGGCCTCCAAACGAGCAATGTTGGTCAAATGATTACTGCCATGATAACACAGTCATGGTTTATATTTTAGACTGTTGCTCCTGTAAAATTATACATAGTAATAACACAGAGTTGAAAATACTGCATTGTTCATGACCAGCTGAAACTTTGACCTTGGATTCAAAAGATGCCTTTTCAAACAGTGTTAATACAGCAAAAAGAGGCTTACTTCAAATCCATAAATTCATGTGGAAATAGCTGTAAAAACAGAGTATTTAAGTTCCAGCTAGCTAAATAGTTGAAGCTGTGGCAAAAGTTGTCTTTGCTCACAAATTGTTTTAATTGAAACAGTGCCTACTGGTTGAGACAGACCCAGAATCCAAACATGGCAGTTACCATGCACAAGTTTTTGAATTCCTAATATTTAAAATACTTACTACTGTTTTTCCTTTAAAATACCAAACACCACAAAGAGAAAAGGTTAACAGGCTAAACCGCTGACAGTACGAATGCCCAGTGAATCAGCCTGATTTTTTAAAACCATGTACAAAAGGTCTGGGCCAGCATTAGATCAGCATCAGCAGAACTTCAGCACCAGATGCCTCTTGCCCTCAGTGTGGTCCTGCAGCCCCAAACTAAGTAGGAACATTTTTTGAAGTGAGAATAAGGGAAGAGGGAAGGGAACTGTGGTGCGGGGGATACCACCGGCGTATCCCAACAAGAATGTCAGTATGACCTGCAGTGTCATACCAAAGCTCTTCAAAACTGTATTGGTCCATTCAAGCACCACAAGAACAAAATCACTGATATTGTGGCATGTCAGTTCATACAGTTCTAATGTGTTATATCCCTTTCAGACACTTCGCTCCATGTTGTAGCCCAGGACTTCATAAAAGCCACTTCGCAGTCCTGAGGCCTCCCTTTTCCCCTAGCTCATGAAACAAAAGCTCTTCTTTATTTTTCCCTCTTGAAAATGTGCGTTTGTTTCATTCTAAGCAGAGGATGATCTGCGATCTCATCAGCAGTTTTCTTGGAGTTAATTTCTAGGATAAGACACAGGTTCCTAATAGATTTAATCTCAAAAAAGTTTCTCCAGAAATAGAGGTTCAGCTTTTTCAAGGAACTGTATAAGGGGGTATAAAGCTCTTTGGCAAGGGATATTCTCTCACACACCTATTCCAGACATTTGAAGCTGGAGTAATATCGGCCATATTTTATTCCCAAGGCATCGTATGCAATTTAGTTTTCTTATTTGTAAATTCTTTCTGCAGTTTACTGCGGAACGAAATGCATTGAAAGTCTGATGAAAACCTTTATTAAGTGACCATCTCATGATATTTATTAAAGGTCTGGGTTCAAAAGTTCATATGACTGAACACTTGCTGCATATTTTCCTTCAGGCTGCAGATTGCTTTAATTTTAAGAGTAATTAGCAGATTACTGGAAGCTCAGCATGTGTACAAGAGGCGACTGGAGTTTATTTGCCAGAATCTTTAGAAGTGACTTATTCATTCTTAAATCAGAGCCAAACAGATTCTATAAGAAGCATTTTATTGTAGATGTTTATAATTTGCAGTGTGGCAGTGCCTAGAAATCTCAGTCAAGGACCAAGCTTTATATATATGTCACTGGAAGACAGACCCTGCCCTAAGGATCTACATGTTTCGTTTAAAAAGCAAAGTAATAAAATGATTCCCATGCAATTTCTAACAAAGTTAAGAAATAAATCAATTCATTAAGCAGTGAAAGATTAGCCACACTTCTTATTCTTTTACTGGAAAGCACATTGTCAGAAGTCATTCATGGCTTTTTATAACCTAAATAAGGTCTTGTCTTTTTCCCATAAATTCAATGGTAGTTTTTCCAGACAACAGCAAAAGCAGGACTTTCGTGAGTTTTAATTAACTTAAATCGTCCTATTGCCCTCTAAAACAGACACTAAATCATCTAGATACCTACAGTGTCATTTAATAATATTTGTGTTTAACAGAGCATTAAAAGGCATTTTCTACTGCTAGTCATTGCATTTCTTGCAATTGCACCTTTAGTAAAATATTAGACTGTATTTTGCGAAGTATTGTATTTTGCTGATGACTGCCAGTTGTTTTCTACTTATCTGCAGAATAATTTGGCGGATGAATTTTCAAGCTTATGTGACATATTTGTGTGGGGGTAGAGGCCTTGTCCACTTACATCTTTTTCTCATCATACACAAATTTGAAGAAATTTTACAGGTGCTCTATTTAGAGCTCATAGTATCAGAAATGCATTTCTTTGAAGTGCATGTCTGCTCAGCTACCATCAGATGTGTGGAAAATAATAGAATGGCCTGAATTATCAATTATCAAAAAACTCTATTAAAGCATGGTTCTTGGGATCAGCTCAACCATGTACCACAGTATAAATGAAGTTTCCTCATTCTACTGTCTCTAAATTCAGGTACATAACAGTTCACTAACATTAAAAATTGTAAAAAATAAAATTTTCCAAATATTCTTCCTTATCAGCTATCACAAAAAAGAAGGATGGATTGAACATAGGATTTCTTCTATTTAAAATCTTCTTTATCTTTCCAGGTTTAGTACAAAGAAGCAGCCTACACAACGAACAGCAGTTATCGCAAAACAGTTTGTACAAATATGCAAAATAATGAGAGCAAAGTAGGATGGATACAGTAAGTCTCTCACAGGCTAGTCTGAAAAAAAAATCTGATGTAGGGTGCATTTGAATGCATACGAAAGGCTTAAGTTTAAAAACGGAAAAATAAAGATGAGAATATGTTGAGAGAGATAAGATGGAGATGACAACTGCAGTAATAAAGAAAGAGATATAGGACTGTGCATCCTTTATAGGCAACAGCAGAAAAGAAGAGTTAAAGGAGAGACGAGAAAATGAGTGTCACATTGCCTTGAAGATAATATTTCAAATCAGTATAAAAGAAGCCTTCTTCCAGCAAAACATATAACCACATGCTTGGCTTGAAGGACATGGAGAGTGTCACCAAAGCCAATGAGCCAATGTCTCCAGCAGGCAGTTTTCCAGGTTTGAGCTATATGCAGCCACCACTGTAACGGCAGCAGCACAGACCCCTATCTGGACAAACAGTTGTATTTACATTTCAATTTTACCTCGGTGCCATTTACCTCAGTTTAAAGCATAAAGAGGGAAGTTAGTCGTTAAGTCTGTACTAACAGGGCTCAGCAGCAATCCTGCACACAGCACTGGCCATAGAGCTCAGGGGTTTTGCATGAGACCAGGACCACTCCCAACAGGCAGAAAGGGCAAGGCAAAAGAAAGTTCACAGTATAGACATGGGTTATTCCATGACACTTGTCCGCATGGCCAGAGAGCATGCCTTTTCCTCTTTTATTTCCTAATGTAAATGTGACCATAGCAGTACAGTGCAGAGATATCAAAATTAACTCTAATTTGCCATCTCATCTATGGGCCTGCTTCTGTGCTACCTTCTGTAGCTTAGTGAGGGGGGAAATTCTGGCACCACAATAAAAAGCTTGATGTAGATATACACCATGCACTGAGTTTATACTATGAGCTTTCACCTTTTGAGAAAGCAATTCTTCTCTTCCTGCATAGAGCACAGCCCCGTGTATTTGAACCAGCCCTTTGGCCTTCTAGAATATCAAGAGGACTATGATTCTGCAAGTTTTAGTCCCTATTTGCTTTTGCTTTCCTGCTAATCCAGTATTTATAGTGCCTCTTACATTTCTTCCACTCAGAAACTAGCAGCAATTCTAAAATAGAAAGCTCAATGGCAGCATTAGTGATTCTGTCTCTTACAGGATTTATAAAGCTTGTTTCATTTTTTTTGCCCTCTTCTCCAGACCTGCTGAAAACAATGACTACGATCCAAACACAAGCACAGCCCTGACAGTTTCTTTGAGGTTTCAGTCCAGTTCTTGTGCACAAAGAGTACAATCTGAGCATTTGCAGTGATTGATAGCAACAGCTATGCAGAAGAAAGGCTATTATCCTTGTTTTACCTAAGTCTTGGATGATATGCCATGATTGTTTGCAGGGAATTTTGCCAAGTTACTAAAATGATAGAGAATTAAATTTGATTTTGTTGTTAAAGAGAATAACCCCAATGGACTCTAGACCTACTCAATGACTGTATTTGTTCTATTTTACCCTGAATTGATTATATATGCATTTTGTAAAAGCTGTGTTTCACGATACGTGGACTCATATAATATAAAGCAAGTGGATATGACCATCTTCCAAGCAGATCAAAAGGCGTGTGGTCATATCCATAGGATGGCAAGCCCATACTAGCACACCTTGCCTGTTCAGATCAGCTGCTTTGGATTTGGTAGTACTTTAACAGAATTATCATGCATGCAGGCATACCTTGTATCACTAGCAAGTTTTGTTGCCTCTTCATAAGGATTATACAATTGGCTCTGTTGGTTTTGTGGACTGATATTTCTTAGAAAGGTCTGTAAGTATGTGACCAGTAAGAATTCTTTTCAGAGGCTGCTGAGGTTTTAACTGACTTATGCTGCTTAAACTCACCTTTGCAACAGTACGGGATTGTTTTGTTATTAAACTCATTTCAAAGAAAACAATATTGGTTTGATTTAACACTGATATTTTTTGAGAGTCTCTCTTTTCTTGCATTTCTATTTTAATGAGTGCATTATTTTAGTTAGAAGGAAGAGATGTACTTGGACTGGCCGAAAGAAATAGATACTATAAGTAGATACAGACCTTTTAGACAATACCAATAAAAAAACCCACACAGCAATTCTTAATGCATTTTTACAGACTATCTAGTACAAAGGCAAAAACAAAGCCAGTAAAATAAACAACAAAAAAATAATTCAAACCTTCCCCAAAATTCTTTTTTCCTCTAAATTCATAAAAGGTTCTGACTTTCATAAGTTCTTTAAAAAATCAAAATACATTGTCTTTTTTTGTCGTGCTACAAAACTCTAGTTTGAGTGGACTAAAAATGTTTAGGGAGGAAGAAGAAATCCATTTCAGATTTCACAAAATTATATTGTTTTTCATTATTTCTCTTTTTTCTCACAATTTTCCAAACATAAATACAGGTTTTCAGCCATGTCATTGTATTCCTCGGAGACCAATAGCCTGGTGCTGAGCTTCCCTTTCCAGTGCTCTGAACACATCTGTGTGGCACCAAACCCAAGGGGCCATATCCCAACTCTTACCAAATCTTATGTCAACCTGGGCTCGGTGTGACTCTTACCAGGTTAGATGGTCACTCACTCAAAAAGGCCATAAACCTCCTGTGTTAGTCTGTAAGTCTCAAGGGCAGCAGTTGTTCTTATCACATGTGACCTTGATGATTGTTATGTTTGTGATAACCAACAGCAGTGATACCTTTCTGATCTTTGCTTATGAGCAGTCGCTGGGTCTTGCTCTACAGACCCTTCTCCTGTGAAAAACCCTCTCACCCTGCCCTGGCGTCTCGAAGTAGCCACAGCTCTGCCTTATTGCCAAATTAACCTCCTTTCTTCTGCCACATGACTCTCTTAAAAAATTGCCCAAGGAGAGGAAAAGAGACAACATGACAATATTAGGTAACATCATTTTTTCCTTTCCCATTGCTGTCAATGGCAGGTTAGCTATTGCCTTGTTGAGCTGCGACTTGTTGAGATCTAAGTGTGCCAGTTCAGAAAGCTTAAGCTACAGAGTACATTATCATAGGAGAACACTGACATTTTACTTCTGTCTTTTATAGTGTTCAGGATGCATAATAGTACACTTCTGTCCAGTCTCTCTGCTACTTACAGCTCATGGCTTTGTCCTGCTGTTTATCATGTAAAGTTTTCCAGTTAGGTTTTAATTTTTCATTTCTGGTGAACCCTGAACTCTTGCAAAGGCTTGAATACCATTTAAGTCCTCATTTGCTTGCTTTGCCTAGCATCTTTTCATTTCACTGCCACCAGGCACAAGATCAGTTGAGACACTTTGATGCCGTCATATTTCCAGTTATTCCTACTTGACATAGTCTTCTTATGATTATTTTTCAAAGAAGTATGGAGTGATCTGGAAGACCATTTGTTAAACTGGTAGATGATTGACCCACTTTAAAAAGACAGAGGGCGTCAGCTGACTTTCCTATTTTAGGCTAAATTTCCGGGCAACCCCAAGAAACTGAGAAAGGTGCCTCACTGATGCCTTCACTTTTCTCTAGCATGTTCTTCTCACGAAGTAAAACACACTCATTGAAGCCACCTCCACTGTGGTTTATGCTTCCATAGCACATTCACAGTGTTCCTGGAGTGCATGCAGTGACCTGAGCTCAGCTGATGTACAGCTCCCCTCTCAGCCAAGGTGACCCAGATGCCTGTGACTGTGTTGATGCTAGTAACAAATTGTGCTTGAAGGTCCCATAAAAGAGTACACTTCTCAGAAACATCTGGCAGAAGCTGCCACATAGTAAGAGTTGGTGAACTTGGCCTAATCACTACAGAACAGGTTTTCACCTTAGAAGAAATATTCCATAGTCACAGTGAAAGACCTAACTGTTCACAATGTATGACCCTCTCAATAAACAAAAAAAGACCTTTACACAGCAAGACTGAGACAATACTACTGTCCTTCTAGGTACCCCATTAAAAGACCCCATTTGGTCTCTCAGCAGATGAAGCAGCTCCAACAGCCCTTACCCGAAATTTATGTTTGGAAGAGAGAAAGATTCATGAGACAAGTTTGTTAACAACTTTTGCTTTTTTGGTTTGGGCTGTTGTAGTTCCCATACATGACCAGAGACTAACCAGCTGACAACACAGTTCTAACTTTAGAGGGACATCAGTTATTTCTTCCTTCTAAGTTTATTGTATGTCTAAGTCATTCTGAGAATGATTATCCTGTTTAAATATCTTCCTATCTGTTATACACTCACATAAACATTTAGTTTAAACAAGCATCTTCAAAGTGTCTTCTTAGAATCAGTAACAGAGCCTTCCCAAATACAGCTGGATGTTTTGAAATCCAGCATGATGAACTGTGAAAATACAAACCAAAAATTTTTGACTGGACATTCTTACAAAGATGCATTTTTGAGGGAGTATTTTCATCCTCTGAAATATGAGCTGTTTATACTGCAACAACTCTGGTAAAATGTGCAGTCCTTGGTGGATGGCCAATGCTGACCTATGATGATTACAAGAAGAGATTTTAATTTTCAGCCTGCTAGAACAGAAGACCTCTGAAGGGGGAGGGGATGAAGGATGAAAGGTAAGACTTATCTTCCTTTATTTTAGCTGTCTACAATTTATGTCTTCATCAGAGCTAGTTCTCATCTGTTGTGTTCATGGAGAGTTCGGTCAGTGGAGCCTGGGGAATGATTCATCCTCCCCATAAGGAGGTGCCTACATTTGATCAGATGGATTTCATCTTGAATGCTGGTTGACTACATGAGATCAGTGATATACAAACCTGCAACAAAAATATCCTCTTTAAATCATTGGCATTTTTACAACTGATTTAAGGAGAAGCAGGATCAATGATTGTCAAGATGTAGAAAAAGTAATTACTACTATGAAAACTTATTATATTGCTTCTTAAAAGGAAGCATGTTTAAAGGGACATTAAATAACTAAAATCTAAGTATGGTGCAAGTTTATTTTAGATTCACTGCATCAATAGTAGAAATCATTAATTTTAAGCATTAAGTAGGACACACTGAACGTGAACATTTCTTTTTCCATGTTAAACAGCTGCCAGAAATTATCATTTCTTATTCTTTGGCTTCTTTTAAGTTCACAGAAGAAATTTACTTGGAAAGGATTGTTGGATATAAATTTTTACCTCAGCAAAATTTATAGAATTTCTCCAACAATTGCAGAGTAGAATGATGCATAAAAAAAGTCATGATTAAGCAGAATGACCTAGGACAAATTACATAACAGATGTTTTAGCTAGAGTAGCATATGTATTATACATCTGACAAGCTTCTGTCTCTACAAATCAGTACTTGTTTGCAAAGCCACAGAGAAATAATGTCTTAGTATGCAAACGAATGTACATGACAAAAAAAAAAAAAAGAAAATAAGATCTTCAGGAAAAAATAAGATGTTTGCTACTTAATTTCAGCTGCTGGAGAACAACTACAATTTAAAAATGTAACAACAGATCTAAAGTATTTTTACTCTTTGGATGCTATTAGCATCATCAGTGAGCAAATAACAGAAGCACATCTCAAGTCATTGCATTGAAATTTGTGTTCGCCAACAACGAGGCACTGTCTCATGACCGTTACAGAGCCCTCCTCCTGAGCAGGACATGCTGGGGCACGTGCCTGACCTCTTGTTGGGCTGCAGCTAAGGCAATGCTGGAACGACTCTATCAGTCACCAATCAATTTTTAAAAGTTACATGACTGTACCTGCACTATTGCAAGTTCTCTCATGAGATCCAAGACAAGAAATCATCACAAATACCAGCAGAGCTACCAAAATAAATGTGAATGCTATAAAGTTGTGAACGTTGTATGTCTACGCCAGTTGCTGCCGACTAGCTCAATTTACTCCTGTGAGGTATATTGTCTTTACCACCACAGATTATTACCTTTAGATTTATCACATGGCACTTCATGAGCTCTAAAGCTTCTGCATCCTCTACAATCTTTCTTTATATCTGTTCCTGCCTGCAAGCGATAAGGATAGAACAATTTTTTTTATTTTTGCGTAGAGACACGCAGAACAAGAACTGTAATAGTACAGAGTGGTCAGAGAAGTGACACTCAAAGAGTGCACACATCAATGTGTGGTCCACCACAGTAGGTCACACAGGCCTCTTTTTGTCCAATGCAGTTCCTTTTGCCTACTTTCAAAGCAAGATGTGTAGGTATCTGGATAGAGCTCATCACTGAGAAGAATTTAGCTACTAGTACCTGGTAGATATGTTCTGTATTGTAAGCACAGACCCCTTGCTCATCAGCCAATTGCTACATTAGCAAAATGTTCCAAATCAAAAGGACAGCAGTTATGGAGCCAAGCAGGGCTAAGGAGTAGTTAGGGTGAGAAAAAGAAGTCATAAACATTTTTAGTCAGACCTCGTTAGCAAGAAGTGTTAATTCTTCTTGCCCTTTGCACAGCCAGGGCAGTCACATTACTGCTGATTTTCTGCTATGTGCTAATATTTAAATCCAGTCAAACCAGAACTTTGCATAGGACTTGCCCTTTCATGCTGATGGTGGGTTTCGGGGGTCTAAGACAGGCATCATAAATCTAAAGTTTAAGCTTTAAACAATGTCAAGAGAGAGCAAATTACAGTTGGACCAAAGGCTTCTAACTAGGGCTTAGCACCCAAAGAGAATGGATCCAGAATGCACAGTACCTGTGTCATTTCTACCCAAACACCTTTTATTTAACTAGCACTTTCTCCTGAGCAAACACCAGACAGGTCCTAACACAAGTTAGAGTCGCCATCGACTTGCTTTGACTTGTGTCTCTTTGCCATGACCCCGGGAGGCTGCTCCCACTAATGCACTCCCACCTCGTTTCCCCCAGGAATGCCTCCCATGCTTGACGGCAGGAGGAGGAGATCTACATTGTGTGCCTTCTAGAAATGTCAGTCCCCCATACATATCTTCACAGTATATCTCAGTGTTAAGCCAGTTCTCCAGCTCCTTTGTGCCCAGAGAAAGAGGGAAAACCAGTGACACCATGGCTACATCAAAGACTGAAGTAGAAAACTGCCTTTAATTCCTCTGTCTATCAAGCTGCTACTAAGCTCCCTACCAAAGAATTCAGTGAATCATGGCTGGAATGCTGAACAAACCATAAAGTCTGGAACTAGTAAATGGAAATAGTAAATATTTATGGTTATTATACTATGAAGGAGTAAAAGTTACCCTGCTCAACTAGAATATGCCGGATAATAGAACCATGGCATGCCTACTTTAACAGATATTTTGATAATAAATGTTGATATTAAAAAGACATCCAAAATAATGAATTTGTATAAAGTTGCTAGTGCCCACTATTAGATGTTGTTAAAGTGATTGGAGCAAATGGAAGCAGATGCCTGTCTGCATATGTCCAATATTAATACCCAGGCTTTAATACCTACATCTAGTATATTCAAAGACATATCTTTGTTTCAAATAATTACAAGCTCTTTTATTGTCTGGTTTTAGCTTTCTTGAATTGCAGTCAGAACAAGATCTGAGTGTGTATCTCTTTTTCCAGGTTTGTTTTGCTTTTAATGTTATTATTTAGTAATTCAGCTGAGATGGCTTGAAATTAAATTTAACTAAAATTACATTAAAGTGAAGCAACAATCACTAGACAGTATAAAAAAAAAGAGTTATGCTTGTTGATTTTGCCTGAATAAACCAATTAGGGCAGCCTATTGAGATTAAGAGTAACTAAACAGATCTCTGGCATAAATGTTGTCTCTGCTGACTTTTAATGGGGGCCATGAATTTACCCTGTTAGTATATACTATAGGATGATGCAATGGGGAGTAAAACAGGGAATCATAAGCTTTGTAACATAGCTGACATCAGAAGAAAAACATTGTCTGCGGACCCCCTTCTCTACAAATCAAGGCAACCACAGTCTTCTTTTAACAGAAAATTAATTCCACCCCATTCACAGCTACGTTATATGTTTACAAGGAAATCAAACACTGACTAACTTCATTTAAAACAAGTCACACCCTCCCCCTATTTTTAACAATTTCAACAGTGAGAAGGCATGCTCTCCTTGGTCATCAGCCATATTGGAGTGTATGCTTATAGAATGTTGATCTAGATACAAGTCCGATTTTCCTTGTCTTTATCACAGCATGCCAGATTTAGCCTCTAAATGCACATTTTTTCCTTTTTCATTTCCTCATTGTTTTCTTTTTAAAGCACCTTTTAAATACTGAGCAGCGTGAAGTAATTACCATAAAAGCGCAACTTATTACTGGGTAGTTGAAATCGGATGTTTCTTCACTATTTCAGTGCAGCAAATTGCCAAACCAGCCCTGTTAGGATGAAGTTCTCCATGACTCCCTGGGGTTTGTTACAGTGCAGCTAGACTGCACTGGGAAAGTACTGACAGATTTTTTTACTTCTTTTCGTGCAATTAAAAAAATGGAAACAAAGTGAATGAACACCACACAATCCCCTGCTCTCTCCAGAGAGCATCCCACAGAACATTCTGCAGATGACTGATGACTGGTGGCCCACAGAGCACAATTGAGGAGCTGCTGGAAGAGAGGTGGTTTTGTAATAAGCCTGCTTTGCTTGCAAGTGAGTTAAATATGCATTTCAAAGAGCATTTTGCTACCACATATTTTACATTCCATACAAAACTCATGTAGACTTTTCTTTAATTAAAGTTTCAGCACTTAAGAATACTTCTAAAATCACAGTAATCCATGTGTTTTTCACATTCTATGAATGCACAGATGCACTTCACAGCATCTTAGGAGTAATGCCCAGGTCATCTAAAGAAGAAGTATGTTGATGTTTCTTAAATCAGGACGCTAAACTGAAAAAGTACAATTGGCCTTTTTAGCATTAATATTATCTAAGTATTATAAGACATAATGGTATTCAAACTGTTTTTTAATTTTTTTTTTAGATTTCCTTTCTTATTTATAAACTAATTTTTAGACTACACAGCTTCATAACCTGATTTACTTGTTTATAAAAATAAAAAATAAAATTGGTTGCGTTGTTATTTAATACAGGTTGAAGCATTTTTGCACACACATTTACTCAAGGGTTGACTATGTTATGCACTTTCTGATTATGGATATAAACAGGCTGGAAATTATGTGACATATGCAGATGAGAAAAAAGGAGTAGTTAGACAGAAAGTATAGGCAGGAACTTTCAGTGTGCTGGATACAGAGATACCCACTCGTCTCCAAATAGGCTTCACAGTGTACATTTGTTTGAATACTACTTTTCCAAGAACAGCCCATTTTGCTAAAGAAACCACCCTTAAATTCAGAACAATTTTGGATTTTTCAATTTTCTTTTTCCTTTCAGCTCTTTTTTTTTTCTTTTTAAAAAGGAAAACCTATTTGCCCCAGAGTTGTTTTAACCACTGCAGTGAGCCATAATCAAGCAATCAAGCTTCTGCACTTCTAAAGGTGAACTGACTGCAGCAACAAGAGAAATCTGATGTTTTATGAGAGCTGTTTTTTGCTTTCAGATATACAACATGCACACTTGATAAGCATGCCCCCTTTACTATACTGTTCCTTGAATGTAAGTCTTTAATTTATCTGCACTCTCAGATAACACCCAGAAATAACAGTCAGAAGAACTACTGGGAAGATGAGGCTCTGTAATAAAATTCGCTATAAGTAAGCCACATACACAACAGTCATGGAACAATTTCAAAAGACAAAAAGATAATCCAACAAATATATATAAGAAAAGGTATTAGTCGGCTATCAGATGCAAGTGAAAATACTTTCTCTTTCTTATACCTTTTTCTTGATAAATCAAACAGACTATCTCAGTTGCTTTTATTCTTACTTGGGTACCGTGTAACTAGTGTGGAGTTTTTTTATTTTACTTTATTGCTTGAAGTGTCAGTCCTTCTTCAATATTTATCATCACAGGCATTTATATCCATATGAATAAAAGCCTAATGCAAGATCAAGTTGTGAAAATTAAATGGATTTCACACGAGTGCACAATTCAAATCTCACTAAAGGAAATGTACAGATCACAGTGAACTTTGAATCAGATTCATGATGAATGACTTGATGCACACTAAGGACACTGAACTCCATTTAGGACTTAAAAATACTATGCAGATCATTATATATATATGTATGTATATATATGACATTAAGGTTGTCAAAATATAGCTAAATTGCTATAGCTTGATCATTATTATTTTTAGCAACATATGTTGCTAAATATGGCATGAAATCAAATTAGTCAGGCTATTCAAGCAAATGTAATGAAACCATCTATCTTTAGGAAGAACTACTTTCTAATTATAAAAAAAAAATGTCATTAAAATGAGCAACACTGATGGTTTTTAACCACAGAAAACTTAGAATGATTTACCTTCTTTCATTCAAAGTTGTTTTCCCAGCTGTGTACTTAACTGTGTTTATGTCATGTTTATTTTAGTAGAAGAAAGATTAATTTTTTAGGTATTAGTAGAACAAACAGTTTAGACTTAAAAGAGCTTCCCAGAACTTCTGTTTAAAAAAAACCAGAAAGTTACAGCTACAGGACGTATGGACATACCAAAACGACCTAAGGGTGGTGCCCCTGATGTAAGGATTGTAATGTATAAACTGAATAAGCTTATAAAACATCAGATACTTATACATGTGACAGAAAGTTGTCTGTTGAATCAAAGAGCCCTTTAACAGATGAGATCTAACCAGATCTGAAAGCTGGTGTAAGCTACATTCAGTTTTAAAATAAAGGCATTCTTAACAGTGAGAGTAATTTATTAATGAAACAAAACAATCATAATATGTTTGAAGGTTTTGCATTCTTTTATTTCAGAGTGATAAGATTAAATAAGGTACTATTTTAAAAGAAAAGCACAGAGATCATGGCATTTTTTGCTCTCTATTTTTTATTCTTTTATTTTTAGGATGACTGAAAAAAAAAGATCACCTCATCTAATTTCAGCTGCCTGCAAGCTAGAAGTCTAGTCTAGTGTCATTTCTCAGGCTTTCTTTATAGTTAGCATCACCTTCAGAAGGAGATTCATCTTCCCTCTTCTGAAGAAATCATTGTTACTTTCAAACAAAGCCACTGTGCAATCCTGGGCCATAACATCAATAAACAAGGTCCTGCAGTCTGCAAACGCCTGCATAAAAAATGAAGTAGTTTACATCTGCTAAAGCCAAGTTTTCATTTTCTTAGACATTTGGCCATTTTCTTCTTACTCCTCCACTTCGAATCTGGTTCCCTTTCATATCTTAAGCACTGACTCCCTCCAGAAGTTCAATAACACACAAATGACTTCAAGGAGGGCATAATTGGCCATTACATGGGCTCAGTGATATCAGTGGACCTCATGCTGTGAGCAGTGTTTTGGAGATGTCCACTGTGCAGTATAAACTACTCCATATTCTTAAAACACACACTTTCTGATCTTGATCTTCCAGTTCAGAACAATACAACTGAACAAAGTAGCAAGATTTGCCACAGTATTATAAACAGTAGCACACATCTAATAACACTGTAATTATTTTCTTTTTTTTCTTTTAATTTACTTCTTTGAGGTTAGACCCAATTTTCATATCTTGAGTACTAATAACAATGCCAAGAATCTTCATATTACCCAGTCAAAGCCAATTAATGAACTCCTCAGGAAAAATAACCTATGATAAAATGCCAAAGTAAATAAAGTATCTGGCACTTTCCAACATATAGTTTTCACAGACAACTTTATTTGGCCAATTCAGCTTTTTATTCATGAAGTCTTTATAATTGAATATTGCTCGAGGAAGGCTTGTGACTAGCTGTAGAGAGACTGAAAGATGAAGGTGTTTGTAGTATCACAGACAATGAACCCACTGATCAGCATGAGCAAGACTATACATAAAAGAGAAAAGCAATGAGCTGCAGAATACAGCATGAGGCAGCTTTTCAGATACTTTTATCATCTCTAAAGGGATAGTTCAGCATGGTAGATGTTTACTGAATGACATAGATACAATACCTTCAAAGTAATAAGACATAAAAATTATTTCTTTGCTGTCATTTAAAACAGAAAAATGAAATTAAGTGGATAAAAATCATGTCAATGACTGTATCAAAATAATTCAGCCAGACAGTTTTTCCTCAGGGATGCAGAAGAGATTAAATGATTGTTACTTAATCTATGTTAAGTGTGTATAATTCTATACAGAAGTGGGAGCAAAGATGACACTTACAGCTAGTTTTCTAATCAATGATTAACAGAGATTAAGATATGACACTAAATAAGATATACTAAACAACTTCCATGGACAGTTTTATTCTTTAGAAATTCCTGTTTCTAAATGGGAATCATCTGGAGCTCTTTCACTTTGGGAAGTCAAGGCAGGGCAGTAGTTAGGTATAAATCCACACTTTACCTTAGCCAAGTATGCTCCAAAGTGTTGAAAATCTAGAAACATCCAATTCCATCCTATTTCCAGCCTAAGGACAATGTAGGTTTACTTTCTTCAAGTGCTGGGAAGTCAAATTTTAGGTGAAAGAGCTACCTTTTATAAAAATGCTGCTACACAGGGAGCTGATATGAAATAATTCTTATGGCTGTCAGTTGATACCCTTAACATATGGTCATATGCTATTTTCCCTAAGTTCACAAGCTCTCACAATAAACATTGTCTTCCTCAATAGGAACCAGACAGTAAAACCATACAAATGTGCTGTGGTCTCTTAAAAAAAATAAGGATTATGTATAAATTCAGTAAGGATGGATAGGTTCTTGCTACTTTATCAGAAAGGTTGTTTATTTATAGATAGATTTCTTAAGGATGTTAAGAGATTTCTTAAGAATATTATTCAAGCTTGTTTGTTTGTTTATTTGTTCAATTATAGAGCAGACCATAAGTATTTATAGACAGGCACTGAAAACAACCAGTTTCTGGCAGACAAGATGTGACTGAACATACTGCATGAAGAGTGGCAATATTAATCTTCACTGTTTAATACAGCAACCCAAAGAGGCCATCTGCCTGTCATTTGCAAACGTTTCATAAAACCTACTGAAGCATAGATGTGGATGGCTTGTTGGAACTGCAATAAGAGCCAGGAAAAAAAGTCATGTGTATTAATTATACTCATTCCTAATTGCTCATCCTTTAGGAAATAAACAATACTGTTTCTACCGAATATGAAATAAAAATGTTTAAAAATGCAGATGAGTGTGTGGGTACAATCAGTCACTTACAGAACGCTTGAAGACATTCAAACCTGACATGTGAATCCCTTATCCAATTATTAATTCTTCCTGCTCTTGGCTTATGGTAATTAAAAAAAAAAAAAAAGAGAAAAAAAATTGTTACTTGTTATGAATACTTCATTATTAGTAAAAGACAAAACAGGCAGAAAGATTTACAAAAAAATCATGTTTTATTAAGCAAGGCCAGCCTGATTCTTATAGCCTGACTCATCATTTGGGCATGATGAGGAGCAGCAGAGCTAAGCACACAATACTGGTTCACTGGTATCACTAATGAAAAGGAAGTACTCCGAGAGAAAAACAAAATCAAGCCAAGGAGGGCTAGTGTTCATGAGTCACATTAGCTCTTTGCTCGCCACAATTGGCTGCTGAACGAATTTCAGGTCTACATAAATACAAGGAGAAACTATACAAAGACGTTTGCACTCCTAATCCCAAATGTATTCTTTTTCTCTTGGACCTTGAGTCTTTGTCATTTCTATTATATTACACTTATTATGTTTTATAGGCAACTAGCTCCCTTTCAGTGAACAAAGTTGGGTAATTAGCAGTACTGTCAAGTTTATGTCTACCAGGGGCTTTAATTACCGTAGAGGAGACCTAGTTTCTTTAGCAGGCAACCAGGTCTGGGACACACTGTTGTGATCCAAGTGTTCTAATACTTCATTATCAGGTTCATATTCTAGAAAGGAAAATGCTCCTAAAGTTGATATCTCAACTGATTTCTGTTGCACTGATTTCTATTTCTTTTTTACAGTATTACAGTCCCTCTCGAGCTGAATGAATGTGATCAAAACATTGCATAACCTGTCTTTTTACCTGTTTACTGAAAGGATTAGTCTACATTATGTAACTTCTTCCAGAGCCAGACAGATCTTTAGCCAACTAGTTATGATCAGACCGCTAGAAGACATATCAGAGACTAGGATGATTATAGCTTCCCCTTTCTCTCCTACTAGCATTACTTAGCACCACTTGTGCCTGACAACTCCATTCACAGCACGTCTGGCTCAATCCCCAAATCAGACATTTTTTCTTAATTAATTGATGACTGTTCACAATATGTTTCCTCCTATTCTGGTCTCGTCTCTCATTAGCAGAAGGGATTTTGATTGGCTTTTGATCCAGAGAAGCATATTTTACTTTAATCTGTTACATTTGCAAATAGGAACCATTGCTGGAAACAGTCTTGCAGAATATTATCTGTATGGAAGATTGTATTTCATAGTGGTGGCCAAAGGCTCAGACACTGCCTGGTAATTACGGTTCTGTAGCACTCTCTGATGGAGTTAAGCTATTTTAAAGGTGATTAAGCGTATGTATACATTACATTAAGGCACTGAACATGTACCTGCTGATCAGCTGATCACTGATCCATAAATGAGTATGTGCATGTTCTTAGTTGATCCAATGGTAAGGTAAACCACATTATTTCAACATATACTAATTTTACTATTTAAGATACTTCTAAAAATGTATGAAATACCCAAAACTACATTCAGTCTTTCCCAAGTACAAATATCCCAAAACAAAGCAATAACCCACTTCTAAGTTACTACGCACAACATGTTGGCTAGTTCCTTCCCAGTTTAATTGAAAGATTTCCAACCTCTAAGCTCATCACAGATGATAGATATTATAAGGAAAGTCTTTTGGACCATTCCCAGAAACAGATAAAAAGGGGTGGCCCAATCTAGGATTGAGCCATGCCATTAAAGTACAGCATACAGTGGTTTTCAGACTGCAAGCCTTCAAACGGGACTACATCTTTGTTACAGTGCTGGAGATCGAGAATGCAAAAGCTCCTATAACCATTCAGATTTTGACGGCTCCTGCTCTCCCGTTAATGGTGGTCTCCCTTTCTGACAACTTCAAAGCTTTCTAATGAGATAAATATTTCTTGAAAATGTTCTGTGAGATGAAATTATAACTTATTGTTCCACCTGATTCACCGCCCAAGGCGTTTTCCTAGGCAAACAGAAATGTAAGGTATTTTAGAGACTTCAGGACATAAGATGATAAACTGCACCAAATTTCAAGGGAAAAAAAAGTCCTTTTGATCAAAACCAACATTCACAGCACCTATATCAGAAGCTGAGACACTGTGCATGCAATGCAGGTAGTCTAAAACATCGCAAGATGAACAGTGTTGAAATGTACACTATTTTTACTGCCAGCTCATTGAAGTCTTCCATTGCTATTAATAGAACTGAGCAAAATATTTCTAATTTATTGCCTTTACCAGTAGACAATACAGCCTAAATATTTATTACGTACATAGCAATGTATGTAATACCTGCAGACATTGCCTAACAACTTTCCAAATTCTAAAACAAATAAATGAAAGTCGACACTAGCATGTATTCAGAGTCTACATCAATGCAGATGGTGCATTAGTGTACAATTAAGACAAGAATTTGGTTCTAAAGATTAAACTTCACCATTCCTGCTCTTAACTGTGGCTCTGTTAAGCAGTAAAAATAGAAAGGTATCAGGTGACAAGTCTTGACTAATTTTCCCAAGAAAGATTATAAAACGAAGAAAGCTGTTTTTCTTAAGGGAGAGGATCTGCATTTTAGCTAAGTATCTCATTCAATTTGAACAGCTCTTCTGAAGCTTTTAATTTACCTGTCTTTCCACCCTTAATAGCATTTTCTATTGCAAATGTGATAGAATTCTCTCAGTATTCCCCTCCTGTTTTTGTAAAGCTTAGGGCATTGAACTCTTTTGAGAGGCCCATTGTCTTCCTTTTCCCCTAAAAAGTAAAAAAAATGTTTCTCCTGATACAAAGACACTCTCAACACAAGGACTACTTTACCTATGATCAATAATACGTTAGAATATTTTGCTGACAATATGCTTAGCAGATTTTCCAACCCATCTTAGTATTACAAAGACAGGGGAAGCAAGCTTTCAGCTTGCAGATCGATAAAAGCTCAGTTTTTAGCTCCTGCTTTTCCCTCATAGGGCTTTAGCTAGAACAGCTTTCATTTTCTGCTCAGCTCTGCATTTTCCCTCCAAAGAGGCTTTACAATCCTACCTTTAATAACTACAGACCAATAGTTACCAGCTTTCTCATAACATATCTCACTTCCCATGCTTTCTCTTCCTCCTCATTCCCTCTCTCATTCCTCATTCCCAGACTCACAGCTTGGACTCCAGCCCAAACCATTTCACTCCAGGTCAGAGGTATCCTCCCACAGCGTGTGCAAAGGGCAGAGACCAGGGCAGAAGAAATCCTGCAGCATTCACTGTATGCTGCAGAGTCTTGCTCAGTTTGTCCTACAGCACATACGTACAGAAAAGCCTAACTGATGGAGGGCTACTTTCAGCTTCTGGTTGAAGGAATCCTTGTAGATAAATCTGCAGAAGCTTCCTTCTCTGGATCTCCACACCTCTGCACCATGTAGAGTGTTTCCAGGAGGAAAAAACAGAAGCTTTGAGAAACTCAAAGAAAAAGACAGAAAGACATTTCAAAATCTCATATAATACAAAGTTCCCAGCACAGAAATGCTCCATTGGCAAGAACGTTACAGGTGTTCAAGCATTTTGGTTTTGGTTTAATGGGCAATCTAAAATACTTTTTTGTTGACCAAAATGTTTTATTTGAAAGTTTGAATGTTTACAATTGTAAACAATTTAAACATTGCTTCAGAAAGAGCAATACTTTCATTCTCTTCATATAGAGCTACTGCAATTCATGCTGCTGTCAGCATATAGCTTTAGCCAACCGAAAACTGCTTACTTTTTTGGTATGTAATCTATACATACCATATAGCATTCTCCTGGAGAAGCTGGCTCTTCATGGCTTTGATGGGCAGACTCTTTGCTGGGTAAAAAAGTGGCTGGATGGCCAGGCCCAAAGAGTTGGGGTGAATGGAGTTAAATCCAGTTGGCAGCTGGTCACAAGCCGTGTTCCCCAGGGCTCAGTATTGGGGCCAGTTCTGTTCAATATCTTTATCAATGATCTGGATGAGGGGATCAAGTGCACCCTCAGTAAGTTTGCAGATGACACCAAGTTGGGTGGAAGTGTCAATCTGCTGGAGGGTAGGAAGGCCCTACAGAGGGACCTGGACAGGCTGGATCGATGGGCTGAGGCCAACTGCATGAGGTTCAACAAGGCTAAATGCCAGATCCTGCACTTGGGTCACAACAACCCCATGCAATGCTACAGGCTTGGGGAGGAGTGGCTAGAGAGCTGCCTGGCAGAAAAGAACCTCGGGGTGTTGGTTGGCAGCCACCTGAACATGAGCCAGCAAGTGTGCTCAGGTGGCCAAGAAGGCCAAGAACATCCTGGCTTGTATCAGAAATAGTGTGGCCAGCAGAACTAGGGAAGTGATCGTCCCCCTGTACTCAGCACTGGTGAGACCACACCTTGAATACTGTGTTCAGTTTTGGGCCCCTCACTACAAGAAGGACATTGAGGTGCTGGAGTGTGTCCAAAGACGGGCAAGAAAGCTGGTGAAGTGTCTAGAGAACAAGTCTTATGAGGAGCGGCTGAGGGAGCTGGGGTTGTTTAGTCTGGAGAAGAGGAGGTTGAGGGGAGACCTTATTGCTCTCTATAACTACCTGAAAGGAGGTTGTAGCGAGGTGGGGGTCAGTCTCTTCTCCCAAGTAACAAGCGATAGGACAAGAGGAGATGGCCTCAAGCTGCCCCAGGGGAGGTTTAGGTTGGATATTAGGAAGAAAATTTCTTCACCGAAAGGGTCGTCAAGCATTGAATCAGGCTGCCCAGGGAAGTGGTTGAGTCCCCATCCCTGGAGGTATTTAAAAAGATGTGTAGATGTGGAGCTTAGGGACATGGTTTAGTGGTGGACTTGGCAGTGTTAGGTTAACGGTTGGACTTGATGATCTTAAAGGTCTTTTCCAACCCAAACAATTCTATGATTCTGTGATTCTATTATTGCCCAGTTGCAAATAGCATTTTAATCACAAGTTCAGTGGAATTGTGAATGTATGTTCAGTGGAACGTGAATGCTGATATTTATCCATGACAAACACGTTGAACTATACGGTCTTCCTACTTTATGCTCAGTCTAGTCCCTCTGATGCAGCACCAAACTCGTTCTCCCCAGTGGTTCATGAACTGCATTTTGTATAATAAATAACACAAAAGAATGCCAAGGTCTCTACTCAGGAATTATTTACAGGGATGCTCCAGATGCAGAGGTGGCAAGAAGTCAAGCTGTGTATATATACAGTTGGATTTTCTTGTACTGCCTTTGAAGTACTCCTTTGTGCAATCTCCCTTTCGAGTTTCCTGACAATTATATCCTTGCCTTGTCTGTATTTTTTCCATACAGCTGAACACAAGCTCACTCAAAAAGCAGGCTGTCATGAAGTGTTTCTCCTGATTCAGCCAAATCCAGCCTTAGTCAACACAACCTGTCTGTCTCTGAGCTTTAGGGTCGTAGATATTTTGGTCTGAATTCACTTTCCCAAATACACACGTCCAAAGAGACACCTGGCCACAACACCCTGCAGATTGGTTCCTGTCTTCTAACATATTTTAGCTTTACTATTTCCACTCTACCACCAGCCTACTTCTGGGTTATGGTTGGCTGCATAAGCTAGAAGGGAAAGAAAGACTGAGAACAAGTAATAAATATCTGTCATACAAGCACAGGTTTCCCTCTGTAACTAACTTCAGCAGCAGCCCACAGCCCATAGGTGCTGGAGAGGCACTTGTCCACACTCTAGAGCACACATCCCTTGCTGCAGGCTCTACTTCAGGGCTCAGAGAATTAAGTTTTGTGATATTCAATCCAATCTCACAGCCTACTTTTACTGTGTACCCTTCCTTCTCATTTTCCCAGTGCATTGGTGCTTGTCTAACTCCTCAGTAATTCAGTTCAGCTCGCTGAAACAGCAGGCTTTGGAAGCAACAGATTTTTTTTCCCCTGGGTTAGTTTGCTGATGGTTTGAGAAGCTAACCCAGCCTTCAGAGGGCTGGACAAGCACTAGACCCAGCTGGAGGGAAGCAGCAGGGAGGTACAGCCAGATGGGTGAGGAAGGAGGGACACCACTGTCTTTGTAAAAGCAGCTAACAGGTAAGTTGGTGATAAGATGCCATACCTTAAGGGGCTTCTCATTCTCCTCTTGCAACTTTCGCTTCTTTTGGAAGTAAGGGAGAGGCTATAATAAAGGCTCCTTCCCCAGAATATTTTATCTTCATATAAAAGCGACATAAGAACAAAGTTGTTTTTTTCTGGAGGAGATTGTTCACTTTGCTATCTGCATTACAATATTTTGTGTATATCTAAGATACAAATGATCTTCTACTGGCCTTTGGGAAAAAATCACCTTTATATGTCTTCTGTATACTAGAATTTAAGCAGAAATGAGCATTTCTAGTCAAATGAATATATGCAGTATTTTATCAGCAACTGAATTCAATCCATAATTCAATCTACAAAATCCATACCCCCCATTTTTAGATTAATACTTGAAATTAGTAATGGTCCCTCACAGAGTACATACCAAGAGATGAAATTTCAAGAGCCCCCATGCATCTTGCAGAATGCATCAGTCTTGCATTACTTAGAATTAAAACTACACTGCCTGGCCCAAGTTGCTCGACCATTATTTTGTTAGACTCCTAATAGATTAAAATTGTCAGTGTTACTAATAAACTGTCATGTTCCTCTACTTTTATTTAAATACATTTTAGGTTAATTATAGTTTCTATTTTATAAATGTGTTTTAAAAAAATTAAAATTATGATGACCTTTATTAAGATGTAATAAAACCTAAAATACATTAATTAATAAATAGCCATGTTTATAGCATCAAAGAGCCATTCCCCATTTCCTGGATGGAGGGTGCTTTTTGAACTTGGTACAGACTCAGTGGCAAAATACCTTTCATCTTTTATGTCAACTCTAGCTTCATAACAATGATACAGTTCCATGTAATTGATTGAGGAGCTGAATCACAGTAATGGACAAAACACTAATATTTCTCATTTTTTTCCAACCAGCATCAATTTCTTTTTCTTTGCTTAACAAGCTCACATTTGGTTTCATTTCTGGTTTTTGTTTATCACAGTCTTTTGTCATTATTCAGAGCGTGTTTCTATAGCACAGACAAAGGCCCAAAAAAATCCCGTATGGAGAATTCTCAAGCAGTTCCAGTGTAATTAGGTTAAAAAAAATGAAATGTGCATTTCATTCTATGGCAAATGCAAATGTTCAAAAAACATGCAAGAAAAATGAAATTACATTAGAATAATTATTCTTTTGAAAGCAAGGGTTAGGAAACAGTGTTGGCATAGGTGAATTAATTGAATCAACTGCTTATTCTTTGTTCTGAAGCACATTCATAGATTTCCTCTCAGCTCTTATCATAAAATACAGCACTAATTGAAACTTAATAATTGTCATGAATCTGTCTTTGTGTTATTAATATGTATATTGGAAAGATTATTGACTGCATGTGTTACTTGGAAAATACTTGCTAGCTATTCTCTATCAATACTCTCATATTTTATTTACTATCAAACAAACTTTAGGTGATGGCTGGATTCAATCTACTGAGAACACTGCCGAGATGTAGAAAGACCTCCAAAAAAATTGCACAGGAGGAACTGCCAAAGTTTGAAGTTATATCGCAGTTTGCAAAGAGGTAGATCAAGAAAGTGCTTGCACTAATCCAAAAATAAAGTACTAAATTTAATGTCTAAAAACAGAAGAGGAAAACACTGCTATGCCCCAAGTTACTACCCATTAGTCATACCAACCATAGCAAATATTAGTCATTGAAGTAGTACAAGTTTGCAGGAATTTTAAAGAAAGTTGAAAATGATAGAAAATGTTGGCTAATTGTCTAGAACAGGAAGAGACTAAAAAGTTAAATCATTTTTTCAGGACATTGTCTTTTTGCCTGTGAATCAGATTATTTGGCTGAAAAAAACAAAAGTCAAGAAAGTGATAAATCTCGTATTCTTCTTACAGTTCAGAAATAAAAATGGGATGGAGAGGATCTATTAATTCTACATCTTCGAAAGACTTGGTCATCTCCTGATTCAGTTAAACCATTAAGCACAGCTAGTATTTCTTCCATATGACAGAGCAATTTAAGCACCTGATATTTTTATTGCTTTTATTAAAGAAGTGAAGAAGGGTTTCTAATTCAATAGAAAGGAAATCTGGCTTGCGTGTAAGTGGATCCTAATTTCCAATCAAATGCCCCTTGCCACAACTTCCAATATATATATTTGTTACTTAGTAATCAAGAAAGATATTATTTACCTTTTTCTATGTTGGAAACACTTAAAAAGCATTTATAAATACGTGTAACACTGTAGAAGTTGTTCAACTTAAAGAGATTTTATCTTATCTTTTATATGTCAAGGTGAATCTTCAAGGGTAAAAGTTAAATTTAACTGAAATCAGGAGTCAAATTATTTATATTGGGAATGCTGGTACACAGAACCTTAATTGAAATGTAAATATGCAAAAAATGTTAAAAAAATACTTAATTTAAGTTTTCCTGATCACTGATTTAAATCATGATTTATTATCAGTGAATTAAATTATTTAGATTAAATTTGATTAACACGCATAGGGCAGACAAAGGCTGAAGTGTGTATTGTGATAACTGAGAACTTATCACTAGACCAGATCTGAAAGTGAAATAAGCAGACTTTTCTCTGAGAGTCCAGATGTTGAACTGCTGTTCTGTAAATATTAGACACAATCCTCACATTGAATAAAAATATGCTTTTCTTTGCCTTTGAACAAAAATATTGACTTTCCAAACAAGTAATCAAATAAATTAAATAATTAAGAAACTGTTTTTTCATTTCCAGTTGCAATATTATGATAACACTGTAAAAAGACAAATCTATTATTCTTTTGGCCGTAGATTAGCTAAAGCATGCCCTACAATCTTCTGGACTTCAATGTCAGTAGGTTATCAAATGCTCCAGTTTGTTGGAGATTAAACCAGTGACATCAACCATAGCCTTTTTCTAATTACACAAATAATGTAAGCAGTAAAGCCCTGGATTACACTTCTTCCGAAAAGTAAGCAATCTGCTGTTCTAATTCTGGCTTGCACTAAGCTTGAATCAAATTATATGCATGTTAGACATATCCAGGATAAACACACAATTTCAAAATCAAAATAATTTCTCGCAATTGCATGTTCCACTCTTTTTCAGAAAGACTCCATCTCAGGAATGTTTATTACTCCTAAGCAAAGCTAGATCAATTTTTAATTAATCATAAAATAGAAATAGCTTTTTTATTTATTACACGCAAATGGGCTTTTTGTTCCTACTCAAACATACTCAACCTTGAAGCTAAATTCCTAACCAGAGATGGCTTACTGAGTCATGCGTTGGCATGATGCAGCAGAAAAGCATAATAATGGATTTTGACATGGGTTTTCGTCAGGGTCATGCTGAATTCTTAGCATCTTGGAAGGCCTTCGTCTTCCATGCCTATCTGTAAAATGTCAAAGGCAAAACCAGAGCCAATAAATGAAAAAGAAACCATAGCAAATCAAAGTGAAAAAACCCAGCGGTTACTATGGGTAGGATGAGTAAATATTGAAACAAACTATCATGGGAAGTGGTGGACACTCCATTTCTTACTATTGATAAATTGTGCCTGAATACATTGCTTGAAAACACATCTTACAAGTAACTGTTATTGCAGGGGTACTCGTGTGAATCTCTCTGCTTGTTTGCATAGACAACACAAGAAGGCACTGCAGTCCCTTCTTTCCCTGAAGTGTATGTAGTAAAGAAATAGTTAATTGTTGAGTGTCACAGAAATGATCCTGCCACTGGTTCTGCTCCTTTTGAGTCAAATGGTTTTCATTTACGTCACCATATTTGATCAGGCATTATGTGAATGTCTGTGTTCTTGGAAATTTAGTACTGACTGATGATAATTTTGATTATAGTAAATATTAGCTTTAAATTTGGGAAATTAACATTTAATTTGTAGATATTTAAAAGGAAATCAAGTCTTTCTAAAAAAAATGTTTACCCTGCATTAAAGAGGAGGCCTGCTGTTTTCATTTCTGTGCAAAGCTCATTTCAGACATTTAGTTACATACTCATTTCACTCCAGAACAGAGACACCAAAGCAAAACCTACTCAGGGAGGAGATGATACTAGTTTTTGTGCTGCATTCAGCCCTCATTTTCCAGAGTCTTCAGCTCTTAATACATGTAAAATAAATTAGATCACTTTATTAACCTTCAAGGAAAGAATTGGCACTGCAACATAGAACACATGGTTCAAAAAGCCCTTTAGAAGTTACATTTCTCACCTCAAAGTAGAAGCAACTATTACATAAATCTAGGGGGGAAACGGTGAGGAAAGAGACAATAAATGTATATACTTCTGGTTTTCCCATTTACCTGAGGTCATTTAGAAGGTCTGTCATTATCTGTCTCTGTTCTTCATACTTTTCATCTGTGAAATGACAATAGTCATAGGACCCATCTTCATAAAATTCTTGCAAAACCATGCATAGATATTGATATATAAGAGCTAAGCAATATCAGTATTATACTGCTCTTGACAGGAACAAATGCTGAGCTATGCAAATCAAACAGCATTTAAGAAAAGTTAAACAATCGATTCTTTTCTCATTCTTTCATCCTGAAAAGTTCCAAAACTACACTGAATGGTCTCAGGGTGTCTGGCACAAAACACAGTACTTGCAAAGGACATTGCCCTCTCTGACTGCCTATGAGAAAGTAACCCATGTTTGTCACAAAAGCAATTCCTTTGCAGTATTTTCTTTATGACTTGACTGTGAAGAGTTGAGGGCATTTCCCCAGTCAAGGGTTTTCAACTTTGTTCACTTCAGCTTTCTCCATGTTGTTTTTCTTTCTCCCGGGGTAGTTGGCCCTAAAAGTGTCATTACCTGAAAGTGGAGGTTTTGCCCGAGGGGAAGGTAGATCCTCCTGCCTTACTTGAACCTTGGATGGTTCCGGAGGGACTTTCCTGGCTTCACATAACTATTCTGAAAGTTGACTGGAGAACTCTCAAAGCTAGAAGAAAAGGACTTCAAAGATGAAACAAGACAATCTAATGCCACAACAACCATTTCACTACCAGAAATGATTCATCAGTCATATCTGCAATTTTTTTGTGACCATAGAGGAAAAGGCTTTTTTAGGTTATAAATGCTTATAAAGTGCATAAATGTCATTGTGAATTAAGTGTTTCAGAGCAAGAATTTACTACCACACAGCATGCTAAACAGTTTGGAATGAGTGTACTGCTCCCAGGCCAAACGCAAACTCCTTAAAAGCAGAACTGTGCCTTCACAGAAAGTCCAGCAGAGCTTCAGATCAGAGTTCAGAGTTCAAAACTGCAAGGAGGCTTCTAGAATTGTATTTAACCATAATGGGTAGCTCACTATAAAATATCACCATGGCTGCAATTTGGTATATCACTTTTAAATTACAAAGTATCAAGTTCCTTCAACAGAAGAATTTGTGAGGCTTTGTTTCTTATGGATCTTGCAATGCTGTATTTCCCCGTTGTACTAACTCCAGCTTCTCTCCTTGTGATGAGCCCCCTTCACCTGCCACAGTGCCACCCATCTCCCCCCACAACCCCTCACTATCTGCGTCCTCCAAGCCTGGTACTAGGGCTAGTTCCCGGCTTTGCTGTGCTGAATTGCTGAGCAGCGTACATCTGGTGACTGGCCAGCAACAGGCCAAACAGAGCAGGCAACTTGCAGGTTTTCTCCCAAGGAGGGTTTCTCTTACCCAGCTGCAACACACACTAAATTTTAGTAACTTAATAACAAAAGGTCTGTTCATCTGAGAAATGTGATTAAGATTGGACAGCGGAGTAAAACTTTGTTCTCATGGAACGGAGGTACACAGACACATGGACAGAGTGATTGCATAGCCCTTATTGCCTTAGCAAACTTGCTTAAAGAATCTGTGTTAATGAAACCCACACAAGGAAATCTGTATTCATCACCTTACACTTACAAAGAGAAGCTTAGCAAGGTTGTTTTTCCTGATTTGTTTCCATCCATTTAGACTCTACTCTACATGGAGGCATGGGCAAATGGGCAAAAATCACAAACACAAAAGAAGCCTGCTAGTTTGTACAATATCTGACAAATGACTTTGTGCTGCTGATCCCACACACCAGATGGTATACTGCCATAACCAAAACTGCTGCTGACATAAATATTGCCCCTACTTGCAAATTTTAATTATTTTTGGATGCAAGACACATACACATTCTTTTTTACCTAGGAGGCTTTGTCATACAACTTTGAAACAAGCAAATACTGCTAATCAAAATATTGCTCTAGATTTTCAAACATTCTTAATTGGTTTGTATAACTGAGATAGGGACAAAACTAGTTTTTCCAACTTTTTTTTTTCCTTTTTGCAATGTGGGGTGATTTTAACTTTTAAAAAATCTTTGATAACTTGCTGTGCTTTGTGAAGTGCTTGGGTGAATGTGAAGATGAATTGTAAAGCTGATTTCCCTGAGAACCTTGAGTTCTGCCAGGTTAAATCCTCAGGCTGAGCGGGGTGGCTATTAGGAGCAGGAGGTGGCTCTTTTACACAGAGCCAGGCTTAGCTGAACAAAAGCTTAGTTTTTAGTAAAATCTCTTTCCCATTAGATTAGAAACACATAAACTGGGGGAAGGGAGAGAAGATAGAAGAAAAAGTACATTTTGGGCTGCAGCAGAAATAAGGGAAATACAGAAGAAAGCTCTGTAACTCCAGACAGATGCTGTAGGCTACCTGTACACTTCATTTTAGACAAGTGACTGTCTCACAGAAAATCCCTGTCAGAAAGCTCACAGAAAGCTGGCAGCCACTGCCAGTATCTACACTGAAATTAACAATTTTACCCAATGTTACTAAGCAGCTTTGAGTGATTCAGAGGTTTTCCACTCAGGAGGAAACTTGTCAATCATATCTGCCGGGGAATGGGGATCTAGATTTTCTCAACTTGAACAAGCTGAAGAGGAACATGGGGAAGGGTTGCTCAGAGAAGCTGGAACTAGGCAAGACCCTGAGAAACACGATCTGACTTCAAAGTTGCCTCTGCTTTGAGCAGGGAGGTTGGACGAGATGACCTCCAGGAGTTCCCTCCTATCTTAAGTATTCCATGATTCCCTGACTTTTTTTATAAATGTGTTTCAGCAGAGTTTCTGATTCACATGAGCTGAGACACAATGTCAACCAAAAATAAGCTTATCTATATTTACTTTAGTTTATAACCTTTTTCTGTGCATGTTTACAATAATCATCAGTTACAGTATTGGCTACTATTTTTTTCCATTATCTTTTTCCTCTCACACCCACCTCTGTTAACTTCTGCTAACACAGGCAATACCAGTTGTTCACTTTTTCTTTTTTTCTAGACATATTTCAGAACATTTCAGAAATGCCTGACACTTCCTAATCAAACATCAGCTGAGGCAAATAGCCAGTGTGGAATATTTTTGCTCCAACTGTGAAATTTTCACAAGGTTATAAGCGACCAAAACCAGGGACTTACAATGGGAAGTATTCAGTGACCTTAACAAAATATGGTGTTACCAGCCCGTCTAAAATTAATCCCTTGGTTGCTGCTTGAGAATTGATATGACAAACTAATAATCTGGACCACAAGTTTACATGAGAACATACTTGCTCTCTAACATCAAGTACCCACCAGCCATGTACTGTCAGTCCAAAGCAAACTGAAAATCAAGTCTGGCTAAAATAAATTTTTTATATGCCTTCATCTATATAAAAGCTCTGAATGGGAATGTGCATGTCTCACAAGCACTGGCTAGGCTCAGCTGATGTTAGTTGTTACAGGAGCTTTGCCAAATATACTATACATATTTTTATATAACATACCAAATTATATTGCCTTCAAAAACAACTGGACTATTCCTCCACAATTATGACAGGATACAGAAGAGTGCGAGAGAAGTAGATGACCACTGGAAACTCACCACCAGAGGTGAATAGGCAAGGTTTGAAAATAGGGTGAGTACTGACTGTATCTTCCCAGTTTCCCACCCAAAAGATCTGTAGAAATGCAAAGATGAAATCATCCTGAAGCTACTGATGGCACTAACCAAGCTAAGGAATAAAAAGCATAGATGACCCAATAGCCTCAGTAAAACTATTCATACATACTACCTGAGGACATGCTTTGATGTTTGGCTGGGTCCAAGCCATGGATCACATCACTAAACTCATAAGCAACAAAAGGATAAAAGAAAATGTGCTGGTACTGACTGTTCAAGATGAGAAAGGTAGCAATGGCCAAAGATGAAAAAGACAATATAAAAAAACAACTGACTCTCAAAATTTAGTTCTATGAGTTAGGAAAATTCCCCTCTGCATTTTAATTGCCAAAAAAGGAACTACTAGTAAAAACAGGCTCAGATTGTTACTTGGATCTTAATCTTACCATTGTCTCCACTCACACCAGCCTTCGTGACATGCTACTGAATACAAACAGGAATACAGAAATCAGCACTAGCAAATCCAGAGAGAGAGGTATTAATGCATTTATGTGAGGCCAAGAATAACCAGAAAAGATGCCTGAATTGTCATCTCCTTGCAGCTTCTCCCAATATGTATGATCTTAATTATTGTAGCAATGCTAGAAAAACAGGGAGCTATATTTAAACTCCAAAGAAGGTATTTGGAGTTCAAAATGCTAATCATATTTACGTAGAAAGGGAGGGAAACCTCGTAATAACATACATATGAATTTTATTGGCTTATTTGTGTTCATTAAAAGCAGATGCTCTCTGTAGCCAAAAGAACAGGAGTTTACAGCAACAGAAAAGCAGACTTGGCTGGTTAAAGCACAGCAGTTATTTTACCTCACCATGTGTTGTTTTTCAAGCTTCTAGCAGTCAGATGTCTGCCGGAAAAACACGGCCGTCTGCGAGGGCACAGGGAGTTGATCAAATAATAAAGGCTTTATCTGATAAAAACTGATCTAGTTCTAGGGGCAGAAGAGCAAAACTCCTTCCACAGGTTAAAATGGCATTTTATTTCCACTGCTTGGAATGCAGGCGTCCTATTTAAAGTATTTTACTTAATACAAACAAAACAGCACACTGATTTTTTTTCTGTTTCCTTGAACACAGTAGTTCATACAATAATAAACTTACAAAAAATCAGCTGAAGGCAGATCTGACATTCTTCTGACATCAAAATTTGCTGCTTTACAAATCTCTTCCCTCTGGTTACTTACCAACATGAATGATAGAGATGTGTTTGTCCTGGGCAAAAAAAATCGTTACTTAGATACTATCATGATCTTAGGCAGCCTCAGATTTTGCATTTTAAATTTGCGGTAGATCTGAAAAGCCTTATAGCCAAAAATATAGGCCAAGAAAAGAAAAAATAATATCAGTTCAGGGAACAGTGATAATGATGGGATGAGTTTACCTGAATGAATAATGGATGGAGGGCTGTCCATTCTGCCTTGCATTTTTAAAGCTTTTTGAATCAAGCAGGTCAGAGGACTCTAAAGTGTCATTTACCAGCATTATCCAATACCTTTTTAACTTCAGTAATACCTACCAATGTAACTCTGCTCAGCCTCTTATCAATTAGATCAGCCGTAAATGAGGCTATACTGGCTCCTAAGTGAAAGTACCTGCTGAAATCAATTATACTGTATGCACATAACCATTAACACAGCTGACTACAGTCCTCCATGCTTAAAGGCACAAATGGCAGAGACAATGCACAGGATCTCCCACTTTTCCTTCTTCAGGGCCTGGGCGCTATAATCCTATGCTCAGCTGTTCTGTTTCTAACATGGTGCCTCAAGTAAAAGAGGCTTATGCAGACAGGCTGTCTGTCTGTCTGTGTAGCTGTCTGTCTCCGCAGCAACTTCGAGTTTCAGCCAAACTTATAGAGGAGTGGAAGACTCAGACATAATGGTAGACCTACAAGCTTCATAAAAATGATCACCTGGGTAAAGGAGAAGTAACAAACGAATGTTGACTGTGGGAAGAAGAATCGAGCAAGTGAACATGAGAAATTCCATCTGGACAGGATACCTAGCAGATGCTCCAGTCATATGAAAATCTTCAATTGGAGCTTGTAATCAAGTGCAAGACACAAAGATTAAAAAAAAGTTTTCTTGTTTAAGGATTTGAAAGAACTAATTGCTTTTTCAGGACATCAAAATGAGAATAGAAATGAACCAGGAGGCAGAGAGGGTCAGTCTCTACCCATGCTCCCAAACATTTCTGCTTTACTTAATGTTACTGCAGGTGGTGACTACAGCAATGGCTTGTGGAAGCTTCCAATTGCAGCAATTTTTTTCTTTGCACAAGATCAAAAGATGCTTCTCTGCTTTATTTGCTGGATAATAATTTTTCCTCCACTTTAAAAATTGGTCTCATGTTCTAGACGTGTCAAGCTTTTTCCAGCTATATTTGAAGTTCAAAGGACAAGCTGTTTTGAAATATTTTGAGATTATTCTGAGTATGTTAATTTTTCTCAGTTCTCCATTTTTCAAAACCCAAACATTCAGACAAGACACAAGCCAGACCGAGAGAGCAGGACAGGGAATTCCAGTTTCTGCAAACACAAATAAACTTCAGAGGAAACTGTGGTGAACAATATTGCAATAATTTCAGTCCTGAAATCTAAGGATCAGGAAGAACAGAAAGGTTCTCTGCAAAATCTGAGATGGGTCAGAGGCATGCTCAGTGTGAGAGGCCACCCCAGCACTCCCACAGGCACTGCAAATGAGAAGGCAATACATGGTCATTATGGAGACACGTTGCTGCATCGGACCGTGCTGGTTTATGGCTGTAACAGAAAGAATGAGCAGCATACTGAACACGATTCTGCATGTAAACGAAATTCTACCCTTACAGTAACCCTTGCTGATTCCAAGATGCATGGTTATAAATAATAGGCAATGTGTCCTTTTATTTCCAGCCCATATATTGCCAAAAGAAAAAAGCAGGGAAGCTGCATTCATGTCCAGGATCACAGTGCCTGTTCCCAACAGAATTTTTCCTTATATCCTTTTTTTTTTTTTTTTCCCCAAAAAGTCACTAATGATAATGGATGGTTGTGCTCATTCCTGTTGTTAGTTGAAGCAGTCAGAGCAGTTTCAGGCTGGATTAATATGGATCATAAAAGCCTTTGCAAAGTAAGTGTTGTTCACCAAAGTAATATACAATTTTCTTTCTTTCCTACATAGTTTTCCTATGTTATTTGGCAACTGCTTGCTAAATGCTAGTAGTAAAATATCTGCTTTAAAAAGGATACCCACTGGCTGGGGGGAAGGTGTCATAGCAATTGTTAGGAGCTTCAGTTTGTTGTTTCATAAAAGGTGAAACTATAACATTGGTTCACATCTCCCAAACAGTATTTCAGTTGCCTTGTAGCCATAATGCATTATCATGAGGAGTTATAGATCTGTCACCACCTTTTGCAGGAATTTGTGTGCAGAAAATAGTCTGTCCTTTGCAGCTGTGTAAACTACACCCGCCCCCTGCCCCCAAGCAAACTCAGAGCACTGCTGTACTAGACCTAGTGTCCTCATATCAGCCTGGAGGATCCTGCGACACCATGCTCTGGGGTTCCACACGCTGGTCACAGAACAGGGGCCCACGTCTGGCACCTTGAGTCATAAGAGGAAAAAGAGATGCAGAGGAAGGCTGCAGGTGGGGACTGACCTTCTGAGAGGCTTTTTTATTACTTTTATTTTTTCTTCTTTTTTCTATGCAATGCACCACCTCCTGTGCTCTCTCCCACTCTGTGAGTCCAGGCATCAGGAGCACTCACATGACAGATCATGTTTAAGACTGACCATTCATGTTCTGCCATATCCAGCATGTGGGGTCTTGGAGTGGGAGAGAAAATGTGCAGAAGCTCCATGAAAAGTATGAGGGGGAGCAGGAGATAGGAGCCAATTAAATGAGTCACACACTCAATACAGGACACCTCACAGAACCTCCTCGGTCTCCTACCCGTGATGCATATCCACAGAATGGCTTTGCACTATACCTCCTGAGAAGTATAGCCACTCTAGTGCTGTATCCGTGAACAATGAAAGTCAAGAAGGTGAGATCACCCATCTTGCTTTTCCTTATGCCTGATATTGCAAATCTAGAGATTATTCACAAATACTTCATATATTGCCATGGGGTAGTATTCAAGTTTTAATAGAAAATCCACTTGCATGTTCTCTCTTTAGATGTTATTTTAGAGTTACTGCAGTAACTCACTGCAGCCCATTATACTGCAAAATGAATCTGGTGTTCTAAAAAGCTTTCCTGCTTTTATTTTGGCTATATGAGAGACATATGGTGTCTCAAGAAATAAGTAATGCCTGACTGCATTCAAAATCACCTTTTTAAGTCCATCAGCAAGGTTTATTTGCATGAAGAACTGCATTTTAAAGGTTAGGTTACCTACCTGTTATCACAGAAAAGCTATCGTACTGCTTTAAAAGAGACTGCTTGAGGCCATGACAAATTACTTTCCCAAATGTTCTTACTATTAAAGGCTAAATTCAGTGAACCAATAACTTTCTGTTAATTTGTAACATTTTCTCAAGTGCTGCCTTTGGAATAGAAAATGAAAATAAATTATCCTCCAGTGCTTAACAATGCTTTCCTTGCATATAAATGTGCTCCAAAGACTTGAAGACTGCTTAACAATGTCTCTGAGTGTATTTGAGATCTGCAAACTCTAAGACTTAAGGACCCTAAAAATCCATAAGGACACACAAGCCAGTGACACTTACCCCTGTTGTATCCAAACTTTTAGATTTCAATGGCAAATCTAGCTCAAAATAAGAATGCATCTCAGAATGTTCATTTACTTTTCATAACACATATGAAACACACCTGTGGATGGTGAATACTTTGGTACAAGCTCTTTCAGTGTTTTAGAAATCATCCAGTACATAAACTGCATGTTCTGTAAGTTATACACAAACTTGATGGCACCAGCACACAGGAAGGAGACCCTTAAAGTAAATCAATTTGATTAACAGAGACACTTAAGATGTGTCTGCTGGTCTTTTTCCCATCTTCGGTCTTATGAAATCCTTGAGATAGCAAAGACATCAGAGAGGACTGCAAGTGACAGCAAATCTGCCAAACTGAGGAACTTACATTTTAGGTACTAAAGAGGCATTTGAATGGAGGAAGGGCAAGAAGTCAGGGCTAAATCAATAAATATAAGTAGTAAAAAGCTTTTATCCTGGAGTATACTCACCCTTAATGAGAACCTCAACGTTAGCCACTCAGACTCCCTGTTCAATAGTACTCACCAGCTGGGGGCAGTTCTGAAGACAGAATGGGGAAAGATGACACTGGCAGACAGGTGGTACTCCACGGCTATTTGAACATCCCCTTCAGACCTGCAGATCTATAAAACTGAAAACAGGGAGCAATAAAATAGGTTTGAGTGACAGCGAGGAAGAAAAGGCAGTTCTGAATGTCTAAGGATGGGGAGCGAGGAACCACTTGCCCAGGTAGGGAGTGAGTACAATCCTCCCACATTCCACACCTTGGGCTAAAGAATCACTCTCTTATTTTATTTCTCCTTAGTCTAACGAATAGTATTCATTCCCATGTGGGAGTTAAAAGGAGCTTTTCAGAAAAAAAAAAAAAAAAAAAAGAAGAAGAAAGGAAGCTGAGCCCTTGGAGACTGAGCAGCTTGGTGAGCAGTGTCCTGGTGGAACAGAAGAGCTGGGCTTAGGGCCCAGCTTGAAACTGCTCAGAAAACAGTGTTGAAAAGAGTGATTACAACTCTCAGGTGACAGTCCTGCTCATCTTCTGATATACATCAAGAGTTTTAAATCCCAAGCCTGCCACTGCCACCCCTGCCAGACCTGCCTTTTGTTCTCTTCATCCCCTGAGGCACTGCAGGATTTGACCCTCAAGTTCCCCAGACAGAACAGCAGTCATGTTCTGCTTCAGGGCATGCAGAAATCATTAGAGCCTTGACAGGACCAAGTATTCCTGCTTGCTTCTCACACCGAAGCCCAGACAGGATCCATGAACCCAGGGTTCTCCACTAAGGAGCTTGGTCCACTAGGTGTTGTCAAGCTGTTTGGTGCAGACTTTATTCAAAATACAGTGTCAGCTACCACTTTCTTCTAAAACATGATTAGGGGACAAGGAGATACTCTTCCCCCTAGGTACTCACAAATTAGTGTTTAAGTCCTTGTGCAGCTTGCTTCCTTGCCTTCCTTTGGGGGTTCAGTGTTGGTGCACTGGAGAATGCAGCCCGCATCTCCCAGCTCACTGAAGTACCCTAATGGTCAGGCTGGACTTGCACTGAAACAGAATTAATTCAGAACAAAGAGAGAGGAATCACAAAAAGGAAGATGGCTCTCTAACCCTTGCTAATGCATGTTATCTAATGGCTATAATGTATATAACCAGACCTTAAACTGGAGACTGGAAATCCTTCTTCCTGTGTGAGCACTATGGCAGAAACCCCTTGCCCTTGCCAGAAGCAGAGTGTAAGAGGAGAGGTGGAGAATATGCCTTTCAGCCTCCTTGACTCCTCCTAATTAGATCCTAGCCCAACAGTTACATTGCTTGCTCATGAAGGGACTGTAAACTCCCTGAAGCCAAGGTG
The DNA here is from genome assembly GCF_047370975.1 of Nipponia nippon. Taxonomy (NCBI): domain Eukaryota; kingdom Metazoa; phylum Chordata; class Aves; order Pelecaniformes; family Threskiornithidae; genus Nipponia; species Nipponia nippon. The sequence goes on along the minus strand of NW_028262347.1, from coordinate 35,165,275 downwards.
AATAAGGATCCTGCTTTTGAAAAAAAGTCCTTTAATGATCACTTTAATGATATAACTGTAATAAAATTGCTGTTTTACTAAAAAGAGTTCTTTTTGAAGATACTAGAGGCATTTCTGTATTTGTGGGGGGTTTTAAGAGCACAAGAGAAATATTATTGTTAAAATCCTTTCTCAAGCCCCATCAGTCTGGTGCTGCACAGGACATGAAAACAAGAACTGAAAAGCTTTCGCTCTAATAGATAGTTCAGTACAGGGGCAGGGAAACACAGGCAGGATCCTGATGGTTTTGGAAGAAGGAGACAGCTATCAGCAATTCGCTGCAATAAAAATCTCTACTGGTGATGCCAGAAACCTTACATTTGTACAGATTATCAAGAGAAAGGTTTCACATCCTAATTAATGTACTGTCAGCTTCACACAGCTTGTGCCCATGTATGATCGACAAAGATTTTGGATAGGTACTGTTTTCACATCAGTACTATTTTGTAGAAGAAAGCTAATTACCGATTGTTCCCATCCAAATTAGATTTTAAGAAACAATATTCCTCGTAATTTAGTATGTAACAAGTGACAAAAGCACCTTTATATTGTGAAATAGCACAATGAATTAGATTGCATCATGCCATGAGCAAACTTGTCAACATTCAGTGGGAACGAAGAATTGCTGGGCTTACAACCAGCTGTTTCCAGACTTAGAAGAATCCTGCGGTTCTGAACTCCTTTCAGACCGTTCGATGCATTCCTTGATCATGGTTTCTCTGCAAAGTCTGCTTATTGGCAGATGGCCTCTATCTGTAAGCTGAGCAGCTCATCTAAGGATCATCACAACTTCCATCAATTTGTTGAGCATCTGGGCCCTGAGATCTCCAACATAAAAAGCAAATCCCAGTCAGCATTAACGAGAAAAATAAAACTGGAAAACAAAATTCTTATTGCCTTAAGTATTAGACACTTCACTGTGATGTGGGTCCTGCTTTCCCCGAAGTAATTGTCACTATGTCCGGATCTCATGGCTAAATAATTTGGCTACAAGCAGTACTGTCACTTTGCACCTACCAGTGCTGCACACTTACCGAGGTCTGAAGAAATTGCAATTAAAATTGTTACTATTTTAAAACCAGTTTAATTTAAAGAAAGTGTGCAAAATACTCACAAATGGGCAGCTACTCCATATGCTATTACAGACAGAATTTTCATTTCATAAGTAGGTCTTTAAGAAGAATTCAGGCTCAACATTTTTAGTTTTGATAGCAGGGGAAGGACACTAAAAAAGTTATTATCATCTTTCTCAGACGGGATTGGCAATCTGATCAACTTAAACTTCACTCAATATTTTGATACATTGAGGCAACTAGAAAAGTTTAATGGATAGCCTAAATGAAGACAATAAGCTTCTTTAAATGAATGAATATTCCAATGGAGGGTCTGAAACCAATCAACGGTGAATCAATAACTGGAGATTAAAATTACTTCACTGGTGTATCATCCAAATGCACAGAAATGCAGAAATTCAACACAAAATAACAATGATAAACAAAAAGCTGGATTTTTATGATAAGGTAGTGCTCAAAAAGTCTTTGAAATCAATAGCAGTATCACCCACGGCTCACTGGGCTTCAATCTATATTGAATCACATCTTTAACAGATACCTTGTACCATACTAAAGAATTTTAGTTTGCCTGTAGCATGAATTTTAGGACAAGAAGGAACCCTTGAGCATTATATGTAGCCACGAAGCCACATATTAAAAATCACTTCTCTATGTGCCCTTGGAAGAAAAATGTGATTTACAGCAGCTTTAATACACAAGCCCGTTTGCTGAGAATTATTCTATAAACTGTGTGTCTGGATAACAATAAATCCACAATCTTTGTTATTTGCTAAACTAGCTCCTGTTCAGTTTCAGCCTCTAAATGTAGGGTACTCTTAAATTATGGCGGAAATGTGGTGAGAAAGTTTGCTGGAGGAGGTTAACAGCAGCGTGTAACAGGGGGAAGGGTGTTCTTAGGCTTTCAGATGCAGCTTTGCCTCTTCCTGACCTGGTTGCGCTTCCCCACTTGCAGCAGCTCTCCCACAGATCCCACGGTCAAGGCAAGCCGCGTGCATGGCAATTAATTTTAGATAACCCCTTGTATCATTTGATAGGCTCTTTTGTCTTCATCAAAGCCCAGTTTACTACGGAGCCTCCGTGGGTTTTGATAATTTAATTAACTGGAGGATTGTTTTCCAGAGCTAACACAACGACGTTTAAATTTATCTGCCCCTTACGAACACCCTGAGGTTCCATCTCCGCGCCCGGGGAGTTCTGATGCATTTAACGGGGACCGCATCTTCTGCTGCGCCCTCCCCAAAACCCTGCCTCCCCGCTGGCGGCTGCAGAGCCGGGCTGCCTGCCACTAGCCCGGGCGCTGAGGAGCTGCCGGGCGGGCTCGGGGCTGGTTCGCACCGGAGGGGCTGAGCCCACCGGAGCTGGGGAGCTTGCCCTCGCTTGGCGGGGGCAGCGGCGCGGTGAGGAGCGGAGAGGAGCGGGGCGGAGCAGCGGGCGCTCCCCGGCGCGGGGCCGCGGCCCCCCGGGGAGGTGAGGGGCGGAGCGGGGGCAGGCGGTGCGCTCCTCCCCCGGGGCACCGACGGCTCCGTCCCGCTGCCGCGGAAACCCCTGGGAGCGCGTCGGGGGTGAAGCGGCATTGGGGCCGGCGCTGCGCAGCGAGGGGGGACCGGGAGGGCGGAGGCAGGAGGGGATAAAAACCCCAGCGCCGCTGTTACTGGGAACCTCCCGCCTTCCCTCCTCACCCGCCGCCGGTACCGGGCTCCGGGCCTCCGCTCCATCCCCGGGGGCAGCGGGCCAGCACTGCCTGCGCCCGCGGGGAAGCGCAGCGGAGCCGCTGCCGCGTTCTCGGCGGCCCCCAACTTCCCCCGGCGGCGGCAGCGGAGCGGAGCGGAGCGGAGCATGCGGGGCCGGGGCTGGAGGCGGCGGCGGGGCCGGCATCGCGCTCCCCGGACATGAAGCGGCCACCGGGAGCTCCAGGTAACGCTGCCCGGCGGGGTAACGGAGCAGACATCCACCCGGTAGCCGGGGTATGGCGGACGGGTAGAGTCCGGAGGGGCAGGAGCCGGGGCTGAGAGGGGCCGCCGGAGCCGGGGGCTTCGCTTGGGCGGACTTAGTCCGCCCCGAGCCCGCCCAAGCGAAGCCCTCGGCTCTGGCGGCGAGCGCAGCCCGGCAGCGGGCGGGGAAGACGCGGTCCCTTCCTCCGCCGCGGAGTGGAGCGGCTGTGGCCGGGCCCACCCGGGGAAGGCGGTCAGAGGCCGCTCGGGGGAGTGGGTGGGCGAGGCGAGGGGACGGCGCGGTGCCAGTGGGTGCCCCCGGACCGATGCCGGCTTAGCCCGCCCGGCCGCCGGACTCGCCGAAACTTTGCCCTCCGCAGACCGCAGGTAGGGATCGAGGGGCTGCAGCGGGCAGTCCCCATCGGGAGGCTGCTAGGAGCACCCCCTCATCTTAGGCAAGGGGGTTTCTCTGAAGTTTAGCCCGTCAGAGAAGCTTTTGGAGGCGGTGAGGATCCTACGCTGGGCAACTAAACTTTCCTAAGATCTGGTATTGCTTAGAGACTGGTTACCGATACTGTAACAGGCACTGCCACTTATCATTGCATTTTTTCTTAATTATTTGCTGATCTCCTTAGCAACTGAAGTCATTTGCAAGGTTTAAGGGTGCAGCTTGATTTGCAAAGTAACATGGCAAAAAGAATGCATTATTGTTTCACTGATGCATATTTCCCTTGTACCCTGTCAAGAGAGATAAGAGCTGCAGAGTGTTGACTTCATGTAGCTGGTACTGCCGTAGACAGACTGCTGATGATTAGTCCAACTCAGGCACTGTGGTACGTCACCCAGTTGCTCATCTGTGTCTCAGTTTTCTTTAAGCCAAGTGAGTTATCCTGGGTGCAAAAAAAAAATAAAATTTGTCTTCAGAGAAATTCAGTCTTTAGTGAGGGATGAGTGGGAGAAGATAGTTTTAGCTGGCTAAGGTTACTAGGACAAATTAATCTCTAATTCAGCACTATTGAGGGCTGGCCAGGTGCTGGCCAGAGAGACTACTCCATTTGCCAGAGTGACCTCAGGATCAGCTTGCTGCAAAGGTGATGTAAAGCCATTTTTTCATCACTGTTAGGTCCTGCATCAAGCACAGCTTAGCCCAGTTCAGGGATTTAGTCCAGTGTATCAAGACATCACCCAGATGTAGCTCACCAAAAGTCTCTGCTCTCCGATCCATCATGTCACTAAATCTCATGGATTACGATGGCTGGGTAGTCCAGATCTGCTCAGTCAGCAATGCTGGGCACAGCTGTCAGGCAGATTTGATGCAGAGAGTGCCTTTCCCACTCAGAAGTGCTAAAAGCAGAGTAGAGCCTGGCGATTGGAGTGAGGTGGCCACTATGGGGATATTTTCTCCGACAGCATCCCACATACACGCACACAAGGAATGAAAGTTTATGCAGGCCTTCCTTATAAGTGTAACATTTTAAAAGATTAAGTATGTAAGATGCCACTAGTCTGTTTGTAATTAATGGCTCTATCATGTACTTAAGCAGGATTCATAAAGTTAGGATTAAAAGCATGAATAATTGTACTTGTATAATATTGTTGTTATAAATTAATAAAACCCCATTCTAACAGTCACTTTTTCTTCTGAGTTCATGAGGAAAGTTTTGTCAAATGCCATGCCAAAAAAAAAAAAAATAGGGCTATGAGGAAACATTATTAACACCTGAGCCATCCCTGTTTCATTTCATGTATTATTATATTTAACTAATACAGCCCTGATTGATCGGATATGTGGACTGGTAAGAGGGGGAGAGCAACTGTGTGGGCATTGGAATTCAATGGGAAGGTGCAAAGGTGCGTGAGTGACTTCTGAGCTGGCGAGACTGAGGAACAGAGGAGTCAGAGGAGACAGCCACAGGAGACGTGGCACAAGGGAAAAAGCTAGGAGATGCAGAAATGGTGTGGACCTTCTGGAGGGCGGACTGAGATCTTTAGTATTTTCTGGTGTTTGAGCTCTTTAGAGGCTCAACAGTATTCCTGCAGTAGTATAGGTTGTGAGCAAATATTTGCATTTTCATGGTACAGAAAGTGCCAGGCAGATGTGGGACTATTTGCATCACCAATGTACAGGAAGATGTTATTCCTACTGTAAAGCATTTATCAATCCAGTTTGTTTAACATTGAAAAGACTAATGGTAGTGTTTACAAAAGCATTCAGGTGACTTGTGATCTCCAGTACATTTCACTGCTTAAATTAAGAGATGTACCACATAAGAATTTTTTAGCAAAGTCTCAAATGAACTGGGAGAGATAGCTTGGTGTACAGATTTCACCAAAAGAAACAGCAATAAGCCCGAAGGTACTTACAGGGGAAGAGAAAGCTGGTTTAGAGATTATTAATGTAGCATTAGTGGGAGAGAGAGCCCAGAGAAAGTAGAAATGAGTGTTTAGGACATCAGTTGATCTTGCAGTGATAACTGATGGTGATGATGTTTACGGTTGCCCGGCATTCCCCTTTTCCATAAGCAGCTCTAGGTGCTCATTACTTAAAAAAAAAAACAAACAAACAAACAAAAAAACCCCAAAAAAACCCCACATACATTAAAAAGATGAAAACCAAGAGCCAAATCCTCAACTTGTCTAGGAGCTGATCTGCTGTAGTCAATTGAGCTGTTCCTGACAACAGAGGATATTCCCTGTGATATGAGGATATGTCATGTCCTGCGTTTCTTCTCAACAGTTAAGAAGCATGTGCACCATTACTGCACAGATGATTCATCTCAGGGAGTACTGTGTTTTTGGCAGTGAACTTAAAATATTGCACTTTAACACCACAAAGAAATGATTTCTTTGAAAAGAATTCAAGTACAAAACTCCCAACCATGCCCTTCACTTTACTATAAATCAAAAAAGCTATTTACCCAGCTCATTCAGAAATAATGGTGAAGTACTTAGCCTGAGTCAGTTGGCACATGTTAGCTGATAGTATTTAATAGCAATATCTGTCTTGAGAAAATACATAATATTGAAGTTTGTAAAATAGTACGTTTCTAAGACCTGAAGTAATGTTATTGGGCTGAAACAAAATGCCACTTTTTAATATAAGGCTGATTGTAGGCTTTGTTCTTCCTTGTCGCTTAACACGGACACATTACTAACCCAGAAGTGTTTATGAAGTCATTTTGAAGAAGTTCAAACGATCACATAGGTTATAAATATTTATGTGGAGAGTGCTTGGCTTTGCAGACCATCCTGTGTAATTGATGCAGAAGTTTTGGGGAACACAGGTTGAGGGGCAAGCTGCAGCTCAACAGTCCTACTCTCCAAAAGGGCAAAGAACCTGTTGGGAATGTAAGCATCGCGCTGTGAGTTGGGCATGGCAAGGAAGGTTTCTGCTTGTCAGGATACTCTCAAAACAGCCTTGTGTGGCCCATAGTACATTTATGATGTCTGTAATTGGATTTGCCTCACCAGGCAAGGCAAGTTATCCGAAGTTACCTGAAACATTCGGCAACTTCAACAAGCTTTGGAAATCCACAATCCAGTTTGCAGCCCTTGCAGAGTGTTTTTGCTCCTTAGAGCTCAAAGGTGTTATGCTGATTTATACCAGCCACTGGTCTGCCCTTGGGATTTGATCGCAGACTAGCTCAGAGTATTGGTGAGATAATTGTAGGTATGGACAGAAATAAACATGCAAGGCTACTTAGTGTATTAAACTTGGCAACCCTTCCAAAACCGAGCATTGACCTAGTATGTCCCATTTGGAGTATCTCCAGGGTCGCAGTTGTATTCAGCATGGGAGCTGATTTTTGGAAGTGCCATTCATCTTTTTGCAAGTGCAGTTACATTAAAAATTAGGCTGCATAGGTTGAAAATCAAGCATTCAAATATTAGTGGGAAAGGCAACATATACAAGAGCAGTTTGTCTCCCATTTTGTGGATACCTTATAATTCAGTCATCATGCACATGGTTTTATGGTATGCAGTTTTCAGATACCTTGCTTCATGCAATATACCAACTAAATGAGCAGTTATTAAATTCTTTTTTCATCTGTCAGTGTGTTTCCATTATGCCTTATGTACTGCATGCCATACAAATCCACACTGAGGTACAGAATTATTTCCTGATGGTCATTTCTATAATGCTTTCATAGGTCTCACCCTCTAAAAGAACTTGTATCTATTAATTGTTGCCATAAAATACTAGCTAGCTAGCAAAACCAACTAAGTTAGTCGCTTAGGACTGGTTAAAAAAATAATTCCTCTGGATTCCTAACTTCCCACTGAAAACCCCATGCAGTTACATACTTCAATAAGATCTTAAAAGCCTAGGAAAACTTTATGAATCTTGATAATAAGTTTTTTTTCTAATCAAGTAATTTATTTTTACAATATTCCTATAGTTAAGATCATGTTGCTATATCCCTTTCATAGACAGGGAAGCAAGGAGAAGCCTTTATAGTCAGAAGTGTCAGCTAGAGTCATAGCATTTTGACTCTCATCTCAGCACTTCTTGAGATCAGACCTTCCCAAACTTAATACACTTATTTTCTAAGTGTCAAGCTGGTGACTGTAATATGTTCTTTTTTTTTTCCAGCAGTCACCAGTTCACATAATTTGCCTGATCTCACAGGAATTCTATGGCAGAGGCTAGGATATGCTCCAGTTCTCAGGTATAGCCATTTACTGAGCTCTTGATGTAATCACCCTTTATTTTCCCTGTTCTTCCTTGGATCCTGTGCAGTGTGAGGAAAGGTTTTGAGGAAAAAAATTAAGCAATCATGTAACTAAGGGCTGTATATAAAATCTAAAATGGCACAGAAAACCTTAATTCTGACACTTTAATTTTTGAGCACTTGACTTGGCAGTCTTGCCATTCTCTTAATATAGTTTTCGGGAATGCAAACGTTTAAAGCCAATGTATATATAAATTCTTGTGAAGGTTAATTCTCCCATCCTGCTGCCTTCATATTTCTTCTTTTAATGGGTCTTTAGAAGGTTCAGCTCTTTAGATTCATAGCACATCCTCTACTACTTGACTTAAGAGTAGAAGATTTGTCAGCAGAAGACAGCAGCCTGTCAGACTGGCAGAAGGTTAGAGAGGAGGGGAATAAGGAACTGAGGGGGAGTGGAAATTAGTGCATTTCACATATATTAATTAATTGCATAGATAGTCTTAGATCCATAAGTAGCAGATGCAAATTCTCCAGACAAGTGTGTTCCAAGGTTCACCTCCAGAAACTCTTCCCTCTCTTCTGCTTAACCCTCGTCTTGGCCTTTACACCATCCCCATCTGCTTTTCCAGTCTCATATGCCTTAACTGACTTCTGCATCCTCAAACTACCTCCTCCTCAGTTGCTTCATTAGTAACAATGATGATTCTCCATTAGCATCCTCCTCCCCTGGTTTTGCCCTTCCTTCCCTATGCATCTCTTATCCTCCTTTTCCTTCTCTCCCCTTCTTTGGCTGCTTCTCTGCCCCCCTGTCCTCCTCCCTTTAGGTCTTGATTCTAATGTTTTTGTACTCAAGACTCATCCTTTCTTCATCTGTCTTGCTCATCAGAGAATACAACTTCTCCTTTTATTCTGCTTCTTTCCATCTGAGGTTGCTCTTTCTCCTCCCCGCTGCCCACAGGCAGTCTCCCAGCTCCTGGCCATAGCCGCTATCAGCAGCGCAGAGCAGATATTGCAGGGTTTGTCCTGCTCAGATACTGTACCAACAGGTGGGTGAGACTGCAGAAATGCGTATGAGGTTAATATGTGGGAGCCGAGTACCGCCTTTGAGCTGTGAAGGGGTGAGGATAATCAATGCATATGGATTCACCTGGGAATTTACTGACAAACTCTTAACAGATATTGAGGGAGAGCAAGAGTGAACAGAAATGTTCATTACTCTGCTAAGTATGTGTACATTTTCTTAGGAGATGGCAAAAAGCATACCCCGTGGCACAGAATCACCCCTGCCAAATGTTACATCCCTGCTTCAAACCACAGTGACACTAAAATATTCTTAGAAAAGAGTAAGGTTGGTTTCGTTCTTACTATTTAAGTATGAGTAAAATATTTTTTTCCTTTAGTAAAAGTTTTGAGAAATGGCTGACTCATTCTTACTGAAAGTTCCCAAAACTTGTGCCTGAGGTAGGCACCAGGCATAGAAAATTTCCTCCTCAACAGTTATTTTGGCAAAGGTGGCAGGAACAGAATACAAAATATTCCAATTGGACATCTTGCATAACTTTAAAAATAGGCTGTTGCTACCTGAACTATCAGTTACTGAATTTTTTTTTTTTTTAAAAAAAAAGGAAAAAAAAAAAGAAAGAAGTTCATATGACATTTAAAGCTAAGTAGTCTGAGAAAATTCTTTGCTTGAAAATGTGTGACATTTTCTGATTGGGAAGAAACACATGTTGTAACTGCTCCCCACTAGACAAGAAAATAGCATTTTTGGATGAGGCTGTTTCTTTCCTGTACCAGGAGTTTTCTGTCTGGCTTGGTTTGGAAACAGGTAGGGGATGCCATTGCCCAGTCATGTTCCACAGAGGAACATTTCTGATTTATTTTTTTTATGAACTGTCAGAAATTGCATTCCTTGATCCCAGACTGAAGAACAGTTGCATTGTTTTTGAAGAGACAAAATATCTGATCTGTATTGTGATCTGTATTGTACACTTGGGTGCAGAATTTCATGTTTACATAAACCCAATGTTAAGCTTACATCCCCTAAGAACAACTAGATTTTATAATTAACCGTATGAAACATTAAAGATTAATTCCCTGTATATTTCAAAAGGCATGCGTAAGAAATCAGGCAGGGTATGAATTGTAAATGTTAACGTGCTGTACCTCTGTATCCCTCTCTTGACAGCAATTAGTGCAAAGCTAACTGCACATATAATCTGTGGCAAGGAGCACTGGGAGACAGCTAAGAGACAGTGACAATGTCTTTAAACTGGTGGACAATTCCTACTCGACTTGGAGTTTTTAAAGTGAACTGCAAAGGACTGGCATGCCTCTTGGTCTTCACAGTGAGCGTTTGTGGCAGTGCCCCGGGGATGTGTCCAACAGCCTGCATCTGTGCCAGCGATATCATAAGCTGCACCAATAAGAACCTTTCTCGGGTGCCAGGAAATCTTTATAAATGTATGAAAAGGCTGGATCTGAGTTATAACAGAATTGGGTTTTTGGAGCCTGAATGGGTCCCGGCACTGTTTGAGAAACTGAACACTTTAATAATCAATCATAATAGCATTAGCAGCATTATCACTGGAAGCTTTTCCACAACCCCAAATCTGAAGTACCTAGACTTGTCATCCAACAGCCTGAAGACGCTGGGCAGCCCTGTGTTTCAGGAGCTAAGGGCACTGGAGGTTCTCCTGCTGTACAACAATCAGATAACACAGATAGAGTCTTCAGCCTTCGGAGGATTGTACAAATTGCAGAAACTGTACTTGAGCTATAACTTGCTCTCGCATTTCCCACTGGACTTGTACACTGGAAAACATAAACTGACAGACCTTGTGTTGCTGGACATTTCCTTTAATCACATCCAGTCGATGCCTATTCAGCGCGTGAGTTCAGTGCCGGCCAAACATCTTAGTGGAATTTATCTTCATGGCAACCCGTTTTATTGTGACTGTATGCTGTACTCCATGCTCATCTTCTGGTATCAAAGGCACTTCAGCTCAGTGGTGGACTTCAAAAACGAGTACACCTGTTTGTTGCGATCAGACCCAAGAGGTTACAATAAACTGCCTTTACTGCACGACAACTTTCTGAATTGCTCTGAAAGCACCGTCAACAGCTCTTTCCAAGCCTTTGGGTTTATTCATGATGCCCAGGTTGGTGACAGGCTGATTGTACACTGTGACAGCAGAATCAGCGATGTGGGCACACACTTCGTTTGGGTTAGTCCAGACAACAGATTGCTGGAGCCAGACAGAGAGACCGACAACTTTAAGGTGTTCCATAACGGCAGCCTGGAGATAACAGATGCCCAGCTAGAGGACTCAGGGCTGTATTCCTGCATCGCAATAAATAAGAAAAGACTATTAAATGAAACCATAGAGGTTAGAATAAATGTTAGCAATTTCACAGTGAACAGGTCCCACGCTCATGAAGCATTTAATACAGCTTTTACCACCCTTGCTGCCTGTGTAGCCAGTATTGTTTTAGTACTGCTGTATCTCTATCTGACCCCCTGTCCGTGTCAATGTAAGGCGAAAAGGAGGAAGAGGAAGCTGAACCAAAGCAGTGCCCACTCATCCATACTGAATTCCACACCGCCGCAAGAGCTGCCAGCCGACGAGAAGAAGGCTAGCACTGGTAAACGGGTGGTTTTCCTGGAACCTGTGCACGAACCAAAACACAGTCAGAATGGGAAAGTAAAACTGTTTCCTAATGACAATATAATTGCTGAGAGTATCTTAAAAACTACTCGAACAAAATCTGACTCCGATTCTGTCAACTCCGTGTTCTCAGATACACCTTTCATGCCATCAACTTAGTTTGCTGCCTGTGTTTGTATCGTGCAGTTACATTTCTGAATACCTCCTTTGCTTGTAGCAACCATCAGGAAAAACAAATAAAAAGCAAGAAAATGTTTTAAAAAAAGTATCTATTGTCAGTCCTTGAACTGCGTCTCCTCTCTTTGTGAGTGCAGGGCCATGCGACAGTGATATCTTGTTTGGGAAAAGCAAACAGCGTGGCATTAATGTGAATGTCTTCAATGCAAGCTTAGCCTTGGCTTTTACTCTCTGGTCCATACACAGAAATTTCTCATACATATTTAGAGGCTCTTTCAGTGCACACAGCTGACTGAGAGGCAGAGGCTGACCCCTATAAAACACTCTCAGTCGTGCTGATAACTCAGCTCCTCTGCAGTAAGCACAGAAGAAAACTCAGATGGCTACTGAGAAAAATGCCCAGGCTTCCTTCAATTCCTTTCACAGGCTCATAAAACCTTTGCATTAAAATCACCAGGGGAAAAAAGTCATGAGTTTTCTTGGACTGATCAGAACAAAAAGATTCAGTTTGCCACCAGGATGCCTAGCAGCACTGGATAAATGTTTATGGCCTTTAACTGATAATGGGTTTGCCAGTAACTGCTTGAAAACTTTAAATGGGGGGGGGGCATTGTACTCATTGTATTCAAAGCATAGTCATGGGATTACTCATGAGAAGTAAACTGGTTGTATTTGTTTATAAATATTGACAGATAATGAAAACAGGTAAAAGTTAACACATTAGCTTTGCAATTGCCTTAGTCAAGGAATGAAAGTTGTCAGTCATGAGGACTCAAGCTAATCAGCAGTAACTCATTAAGCTGCAATAACTGGATTGATTGCAATCGGTTGTCTTAACCTCCGCTGCTTGCTGTACGCTTGGCATCACATGCGGTGATGGGCTTGAGCTTCATCTTAGGGGTGAGTAGCTTCTCTTCAGAGGAAACTTCACAGAATAGAGGGAATATTTCAATTAATCCTTTCAGTGGGACATGGTTCCAGCAGTCTTACAAAATCTGCTTCCTAAAGATTTTTCTTAAAAGAAGAAATAGAGTATTTAATGAAAAATATAGAAGATTTTACGCACTGTGAATTCAGAAAGCACAGCTTTTCTCTAGACTTGGCCCTTGTCTTGTATGTGCTGCTTCCTTCCTTGCCCAAATATATCATTGTCAAAGTTTATGAACCTGCTAAGACTGGCCTGCGCTGGTCATTCAACATAGGTTGCATGAAGTGTTGTATTATTGTAATGAGCATACTGTTATATTTGCTATTTCTTTTTCTGTTATATATGCCTTTTTTTTTTTTAAGCTTACTTGCATTGGGACTGGGCTGGACTTTGCCAATCTTCTTCACATTGATTAGTACCAACTTCAAAGGAGTTTTTCAAGGAATTACAGCTTACCGAAGAAGAGTAATTGGAGCATGTCTGTCTCATTCTATCTTTGGGGAATATACTGAAAGGGTAAAGGATAAACAAAATCAGAATCAAAGGGTGACATGGTATGGCAACTGTAATTTATTTTTGAGAGGCTTACTGTAACAGCCACTTGCCATTTTTTGTGATTTTTTTTGAGAGGCATGTCATCATTCTGAAGCTTGTATCTGGCTGAGCCAAAGCTATCAACAATTGATTTGCTATGGAGAAATCCTGATGTAGCTAATTGTTTGAAAGCAAGCTATCTGGAAAACAGATTAGATCAGGAAACAGTGTTGCTGTGATGTGCACAAATTACGTGGAATTAGAAAACTGCTGGAGATTTTCATTCAGATATTCAGGGAAACAGAAGATGGAAATTCTTTTTCTAGGTGGAGGACAAAAAATATTTAGGAGAGAAGGATCACCAGGGGATTGGGTCTTTTGTTTATACATTTATCTGTGTAAATTTAAAAATAGCTTCTGCTATCAAGCAGGTCAGTGTCCTCTCATAAAGCTCTTTCTCTCTTTTATCTGTATGCATGCATTAAAACAAAATCCATATATTTATATATAAGGTATGATGGAAAACCACTGATTGTCTTTGCTAAAATCAGTGATATAGTTGGGTCATCTGTCAATGAGGCAAAAGCCTGACTTTTAAGACACTGTCTCCTTCTCAAAGATTTTTTATAGAAGAGATTCAACTAAGCTGCATGATCTGGGGCTCTGCCACACGTGTGGTGGGTTGGTGTCCTCCATGTTGTGCAAGGAGGCGATTAGTGACCCGGAGCCAAAGGGCTGAAACAGTGGTGAGGCAGAGTGGGAAACGGAGAGGCAAATACTCCCGCAGGAAGTTGTACCGATCGGTTTCAGCTCTGGGCAGATATTATGCTCTGTTGTCATACATGAGGTTAATTGACCCAGATTTTGGTGTTTACAAGAGCGCTGACAGTCAGTACCGTATTGGGCTGGCAAAGAAAACAGGCTGTTGTCAGTGCAGCTGGGAGGCAGATGTACACATCTCCTTAGCAGCTACGGCTGAGCAGGTACACCCCACTGCTGCTCCCAGTGCAAGCCAGTGACACCATGTATCAAACTGAGTATGCATTTTAAAACTGCATGGTAGTCCTAAATGAAACAGGTAGAGATCCCACACAGCCTGCCTTCCACAGGGCTGCTGTACTGCAGCAAGAGCATAGGGATTTGTGGGATCAGAATAATCCTGCCAGATGACTAGAGAAGCTGAGCGTTGCTCTAAACAGCAGATATTTACTGTGATTATTAACTGGCCGTATTTTAGTGACTGCTTCAAAGTGCTCAGAGTTGTAACTGTGATTATGAACAAGGTGGTAAAGGAGCTTCTGAAGGAGCCATTGGCTTATTTGCTGGTTCTTTACGTTATCACAGTCTCGTGAGTTCAGTAGGTGCAGATTTAATAAAGATTTTTAACATCTTTACTGAATATTCGTAGCTCCAATACCACAAACCTACAATCCCAGTCCTCTCCTTGGAAGGCTGCAGAAAGCCGATGCAGCTCAGCTGTTCCTGCCTTCCCACCTCAACACAAGCCCGCCAAGGTCTCTGAGCGGTGTGCCAACACTGCTGTCATGCTCCACAGCCACAGGGCACCCCGGGCGGTCGCAAGGGGCTGCCCAGATGCTTCACCAGAAGTTCCAGTGCGGTCCACCCTCCCACCTTCGTTGGCAAGCCTGTCTTATCACCGTGTCATCCCCATTGGTCTATGTCCTGGATTTCACGTTGCTGTTTCCAGCAAGTACCGAAGAGCTGAATGATATTTTTAATACAGAGTGAGCTCAGTTCTGCAAGGTGTTGAGTGCTCTGGCGCCAGTCCAGCCATGCTCTTAAAATGGGTTTGCAGCAAGGCAGAGGTACCGACCCACTGGCAAGATGTCTCTGGTTAGGTGTGGGGTCACTCACTGCCTCTGCAAGATGCCCAGAATGAGATATTCCCCATGCAGCTCAGACAACACTGGGTGAGTTTTGCTCTCCCTTGTCTTCTTCCCAGTGCCTGAGATCGTGCCACACAAGGTCATAGGCAGGGCTCTAAGCTATAGCTGAATTCTGTGTCTTTTATGGTGCTCATTTGAACCTAGGTCTTTCACCACTTTAACGGTGGTGAGCAGCTTTTCTCTTACTCAAGGGCCTGTTGCATCAGTTCCTGCTTTCTCACAGATCAAAAATAAGGGTAATGGCCACAGACAGCTCTGGGAGGATATGTCCTTGCATCTGTGCATTTCCAGTACTGCACATGCCTGCAAGGCATAAGCTTTTGTGGAGTGCATTGGAAACCAGTTGTGTGAGGCCAGCATGAAACCTCTCAGGCCAGTCCTGAGTGTAGCAACAGCAACTGCACAACCGCATTGTCCCCATATTACCCACCTGTAGTGGCAGGTGAGAGGTAAGGCTGCTAGTCATCTCTTCTGACCTCAATAAGGTTAAGCATCTGACTGCAACCACCTCACTAACAATGAACACATGCAATGGCTGACTGCCCCTCAAATATGCTGAGCAGCTGCCAACCAAGCTGGAAGCTGAGGGTGAACTGAAGTGCTTTCCTCATACCAGCCCTTAATCTGCAGTTGATTATGAGAGCCAGCACCATGTCCTTGTAGCCCATATGTTCACCCCCTGCTTGTTCAGCAAACAGTGCTCCAGGTTAGTAATGTATCTATCTTGGACCAGATGATCCTTGAGGTCCCTTCCAACCTGGTATTCTATGATTCTATGACTCCTTAGCATTGTGTCTTTGAAGAGTCAGGTTTATGAGGACTGCTAATGACAGCGTCAAAGGACTAATGGATTATATAGCTC
Source organism: Nipponia nippon (assembly GCF_047370975.1). NCBI lineage: Eukaryota > Metazoa > Chordata > Aves > Pelecaniformes > Threskiornithidae > Nipponia > Nipponia nippon. Next base: position 35,149,483 of record NW_028262347.1, on the reverse strand, counting down.
GTTCTTCTGAACAAGCAAAACCCTAAGGTCAAGTTGTGATTAAACCATAAGCTTTCATTTAGGACAGCACAAGATTATTTCTTCCTACTAGAGTAAATCAACCTCCTTCAGAGTGCTTTTATACCTGGACTGCAACATATTCCTAATGACCTCTCATGTCTCTGAACTGGGTGAGAATAAACCAGCCTTTAATGGGCCAAAGCATGCTATTGTGGTCATCTCTAAAGTGATGCAGAAGTGACGGTCCCCTGTGGACTACAACCAATGGCCATCCTGCCCAGCACACACTTCTGCTCTCTTCATCAAGGCTGTGAGCCATCACCATTTGGCCACGGGAGGTGCAGGGTCCATTTCCAGCCTCTTCCTTTGTAGTTCTCTGTGTCAAGACTGGCTTCCTGAAGACAGTTTCTGGATGTACTGCAAAGTTGCTGGAAGGGATCATTTTAATTGATTAATTAAAACAGCTACTTCCAAATGGCTTCTAAATGGTGAGAACTGGCATTGGTAAGTAGTAGCTTTTGAGAAGACAGGATACGTGTTTCATTTACAGATTGAGCAATTTAGATTTTACTGACTTTCTGCTCTTTCTGGTAAACAATACTTGAATCATTATATGTAGAGAGAAAAAGAGTGCATATTTAAGGAATTTTCCTGTGTTTCTTTTATGTCTTTCTGTTTGTCCAGCAGGATGTCCAGATGTGGATAAGAGTAGAAATTTGAGGATGAAGAGGATAAGGGCAAGAAATAATTTTGGTCAAAGTTCACCTAATATTTTAAAAACAGGCTAGTATCTGAGCTCTTGCCTTCAGTGGGTACATGATAAAAATTAAAAAATGATCCACTTTATTCATTTACCTAAATATGGAATTCATGGGTATTTTGGAGGGTCTGGGTGTTAACAGAGTTCTGACAGTAATACAGGTATGAAAGCGATCCATACAAAATCAAAGTGTAAGAGTATTAGTACTTGTTTTTGAAGAAGAGATATCCCAAACTTGCTGAAGGGGTCGTGTCATAAGTAAAAGGATCATGCCTCTCTGCCTTACTTAATAGAAAGCTCTAATTCTAATATTAAATAACTGAACAGATGCAGTGGAGAAAATATTTTTCTTGTGAATTACTGGTTTATGCCCTTATGTTAGGTGGATTTTTTTTTCCTTATATAAGTCTATTTTCCTTTCCTTTGAAGAATAACTTAATTCACTGGAATAATATCTTCTCATTTAGTTCTCCTAATGAAGTCTACATTTGGTAGGGGAGGAGAGGAGGGTCTAGAATGATACAATCAGTTTGATGACACCTAGATATCAGGAAAAGTTAGTTGTGGATTCAAGTGTTTTCTTTGGTAAAACATGGAAACATAGAATCATAGAACCATTTAGGTTGGAAAAGACCTTTAAGATCATCAAGTCCAACCATATCCAACCGAATCCAACATGAGATTATCTAGGCATAGACCTATAGGTTGTTTTAACTTAACTCAAGTTTTCTGTTTCATTTGACTAATTTAAAATGGCATATTTTAAGCCTTTTATTTTTTTAAAGGAGAGACTATTCATGCAACTTCTTGCATCAACTTAACTAAATTGATTTGGAAACCATCACTGTTAGCATAAAGCAACTCTGGTATAGAAAGAGGCTGTCCAGTCTGTATGCATATTTCTGATGACAGTCCAGGATCAACTGTAAGTATTTCCTTGGCAAGCTAGAGCCAAATTGCATCATGCAGACCTTTCCTAGATAAGCGGGAAGATGTTTTCTTCAATCAGATTAGCTCAATCAACAAACTCAATTGAAATCCTCATTTAGCCCTTACCACAGATCACCTTTTGAATTCAGTGACTTTATTTGCACTTTTGAACTATGTATGGAGCATCACAGGCTGCTACAGCGTATATTCCTGATAGGGACGTCAGAAGGGAAGAGCTGTGGGGAGGGAGTGAACATACTTGCTTCAGAGCTGCCTAATATTGTACACTGCCAATTTCTCTCCTCAAGCGTTATTGGCCCTAAAGCCAAAATGCTCACCAGGACCAAGCAAACCTTAGACACCCTCTCCAGAAGGGGGTGGAGGCTCTGATATCTGCTCCTTCTGCAGAGCACAAAGCCTCAGCAAGTGCAAATGCTGTCCTTTGCATAAGACAAAATGTCCTTTCACAGAAATGAAAGGATTTCTAGCACTTTCCCTCGTAGCTGAGGTGCTGTCAGCAATAGTATAGCACAAAATAAATTAGCTCAGATAAGCACTGCTGTTGCCTGGAGCAGCTCAATTAGCCTTTTGCACTTGGAGCAGAGGGTTTTACAGCACTAGATAGGGCCTCAGACCAGGCTACATCTGACTTTTGTCCTCTTTGCTCTTTTTGCCTGGCACCAGAAGCACTGAAAACCACTGGGTTTGTTATATTTTTTACCTGTGTATTAGAACAAACAAAATCTTGAGCCTTTCCCCAGGCAGTCCACAATGGTGGAAGGGAAACAAAGCTTTTCTCCTTGGTTTTAGTGCCAGAAGCGAGATTCTTTCTGATTTAAGCCATGGAGGGAACAATGTTGGTATGGTGTTACTACTGCTACTAACACGCTCAGTATGTCAGTCAAGGCTGGATCCTGCTGAAGAAGATGTTTTGCAAAAGAGCAGAGGGTATACTTGCTGCTCTGACCTTGTTTTTTAAAGCAGAAATTAATATACTTGAGCTATTGCCTAAAATAATTTCAAACCCTATTTTTTAAACTAACATTCATGAGGGCAAGTGAATGACATTTGTAATTGCAATCTAATCAGTAATTTTGTAATTTGGGGATGAGAGAACTTTCCCTTGATTTTACCTCCTCTCCTTCCATTTTTATCCATATACTAAAAAGACAGTTGATCTATTTTTCAATGTATGTGCCTCCACTCCCCTGTTTATTTTCAAGCATGGATAATCACTGCATACAATTTAAGCAAAATGATCATGTTGCAGTGAATGGTCTCTATCATCCATATGTTCTGTAGAGATAAGCCGATTTGTTGAGTATGCCATCCTGTATATCATTTCACATTTTAAAAATACATTTAGACATGCAGCTATTATTGTTGCTACATTTGTGGTATATAATTTTCTTAAAATTTCCTTCCCATTACAGCAAAAAAATAGAGTAAAGTGTCAGAAATCATTACATTTACTAAAAACAGTCATTTTTGTCCTTTAATGCTGTAATGTTTTTGTCTTTTAGCAGTCCCACCTATTAATTCACACCTAATATAGAGTCAGCCTGGCTTTCAACAGCACCTGCTTCATATCGGTTGTGAAAACAGGCTTCTTCCCTTCACCTAGCAAGGAAAACGTTTTTTTTTATGAATAACATCATTACTTTATCCCGTATCCACAAGGTCTGCCACAAAATTTGATCCTAGGCAGAGTCTGTGTCTGGTTTAAGAAATGTTACAGGTATGTAGAAGCTATATTCTCATCATTTATTCCCCAAGAATTTTATTATAGGGTTAGCATTGTGGCTGTTGGCATTATCATTTTGTATTAAAGAAAATGAATTTTCATTGGTGGTCCATCTGCAAAATTGCCATTGCAAAGTGCTGTTTGCCATATTCGGATTGCTTGTGATGAATTCGCCACTCAATCATGTGCCTGTCGTCTTGTGTAAGTGTCTGAGAGTCATAAGAATGCACACGGCCAGCTCTCCAGCATGGCCAGACCCCGCTCCTTTTATAGTCAGCAGGGAGAAATTGTTAGAAAGCACGCCAGAAGAATCAATGTGCTGTTTACTTGGCACATTCATGGTGATTTATAATTTCTTTGTAATAAAGAAATGCAATAGAAGGAAGTTTTAAAATTCTCATCATCATGATGCATAGAAAGGTTATAAAGCTACTCTGTCATTACTGTGCCATTTTCATATTCTTCAAAAGTATAAGTAAATCTCTCCCTCTGCAGTATATATGATAGTATCAAATTAGACCTATACAAAATACCACGCTCCCTGGGAATAACTCAGAGTTATGGGTATATTACTTGTAGCTCTCCTACAGGTCTTGCTCAGTAAGGCATAACTTGCAAAATTTATGTTCATCTACTACAAAGAATCATGGACTACGCTAGTTTTCATTATCAGTGAGGATATGTCCCCTGCTGTATTATGCAGGGTGCATTTCATAGTGATGACATGCGTGAGGGAGGCCCTTTTTCTTATCAAAATGGCATGCAAAAGGCAGAGCGAGGTCTGGGGCTCAGAGGCCGTGCTGTTTTCTTGCCGCCCAGAGGCAATGAGCTTCTCTTGTGGAGAGCACAGGATGCTCCCTGCGCTGGCCATACAATTTATTAAAAATAGAAACGCTGTAGATGGAAATTTTTGCCAGGTGAAAGATACTACCCTTTGAGTTAAAGGTGAGAAAATAACATACAGGAGTCAAATAAAAACAAAAGCAGTACCTGAACCTTGGTAGGGACTCAGGCTTTTGAAAATATATTAAATCTTCATACTGTCTTAACGATTTCCTCCTGTGTAGAGAACTGTTGTCTCAATAATGCAGGTGCAGATCGTGCATCCCAGAAAAAAGAAGACCTTACCACGGACAGAAAAGAAGTGCTTTCTGGTTACCTTTAACTGTCATCATGTCATGAGTTCAGGCCACTTTGCTCACAGTAGATAAACAATGGTAATATTAATCCATGATCTCCCTAAGAGCCAGTGGATAATTGGCCTGATTTGTAAGGGTGGCACAGGACTAGTGACCTGGCTATTTCCTTAAGTTTTTTTGCTTTTGAGTAGATCTCTTACTATCTTCAAGCCATCACTTGTAAAAATAAATAACTTTCAGGAGAGATGCTGAAATCTTGTAATTGAAGTAGGATTGTTTAGGATTTTTATTTTTCCTCTATAGAAAATCAAGTAACTAACTTAATTGTGCCCTAAAGACAGAATGTAACATTTTCTGCTTTAGAGATGTATTCACTAAAGGGTGTGACATTGCAACAGCGTATGTGTGCTTCTGTCGGCTTTGCCAATTAATATTGCACCCTTGCAGTGGGAGAAGAAGAACTGACACAGTAAGAGGGGGAAATGTGTGCACATCTCTAGAGACTAAATATAAAAGATGAGGATGGCTCTATACGGTTCCCTGAACAGCCCGTGTGCGAACTCATGTTGTCATGGAGGCCAGAAGAAACGCAGCTCTTCTGGCTGCTAACTGCACCCAGACAGACCAACTGCAGCTGTCACCAGAATGGAGGGATGCCGCAAATTTCAGGTATTCCAATATGCTGATACAAAGCAAAGTAGGATTAGCCTTATGTTTCTGATAAGGAACGTTTCTCTTTCCCAAAGTTTGTGAGAGGAGTTTGACCAGGCTTATAGGACCTGAAAAAGGAGATTCATGTATGTGTAGGAAGCTGTAAGCTACAATTTGTGACTATTGATAACCACTGTGGAAATACTGTGTAATGGTATTTTGATAATGCCTACATTAAAATCCGACTTTGAGTATCTTTGCAGAGCTTGATTCATCAATACTTGCAAAACATTTTGATTTCTTGTGACAGGAAGCATTATAGTAGCCCATATTATATTAGGATCTTTCCACACTATGAATGCTTTTTGAATGTCTTTCTGCAGCACAGTAAGTGTGCATTGTACTTCAAGGAGAAAATACTTCCACAGGTAGGTACTTATCAATATACGATGTCTGTGTTTTCAAATACATGATGACATTACTTACTATGACCATATTTCACGCAAGTACTCCCAGACTGTAGCCTGCTGCTACAGCCTAAGATGCTTAGGTTGAAGAGAAATGTTTTCCTCCAGAGGATGGTTTAGATCTTCAGAAAGCCTTTCTCTCTGCACTGACCACACAAGAAAACTAGGGAGACTAATGTCATTGAACGTACATTAGCCTGTGGGAATGCTGCCATATTGGACCATTTGAGTCTAACTCTCTGAATCCTTTCAAAAGGCCATGCTCCCAGCAATGACAAGTGTTTTTCTCTAACATCCACGCTGAAAGACTCTCCAAAAACTGACATATGAAGCCAATCCTTGAAGTCGAGCTGCATGCTGTAGTAGCCAGAAAGGAGCCTCGCTGGTCGTGAAGATTTGATGCCAGCTGACTTTTCCAGGCTGCCAGAAATGCTGATTTTGGCTGTAAGGATTCAAAGCCTCTTGTTGCTGAGAAAGAGTTGTCATGACTGACTGCTCCATGGAGTAGCACTGACATATTGCATATGTCATGCATGGCATATTACTGACATTAATCTGCTGACACAACTCGAGTTCAGGCTTTGCTTTCTGCCAACTCTACTTCCTTCTGTGAATAATAGCAGAATCTGGAAGTTTTTGTGGGTTTGGTTTTTTGTTGGTTTTTTTTTTTAGATTTTGTTTTTATTTAGTTTCTACAGGAATTCATGAACTTTAAGCCAGACTTAACTGCACTGTCCCTGTGCAGCCTTTATCTCCTCTTCTCTGTATCTTGTGGGCATTGCTCATGGGCATTGCTCATGGCCAGGCTGAGGTCCAAGGAGGATCCAAGAGGTCCAAAGAGGCCTTTTTACCCCTGAGGAGTCCCTGCAAAGGTGAATAGTTTGGAAATATCCAGGTAAGGTCTGACAACATAGGACACATTACTCTCGATCTATGCCAAAGTCTAAAATTGTCTTTTGATATTCAAAGCAGGGTCTCCTGAATGTTTCAAAAATCCACTGAGACTGTCAGTAATCTTTACATGAAAATATATATACATATATTTTGTCTGTGAGCAATTTTAATTTTGCCAGCTGAAGCACAAAGCCACTGCAGTTTTCTATCATTTTTTCCAGTTTAAGAATATCAGTAACAAAACCCTCCAATTTAGTCACCCACAAACTAGCAATCACAACATCAGTGAGGCTGTTAAAGCTAGAAGAGAATTGAACTAAATTTTAGAAGAAGGGACAATGAGAGAAGCCTAGAGATCAGTAAAAAGAAGTGTGACTTGAGACTCTGAAGTAGGTAATCTAAGGGATAGAGCACATCAGGAAAGGTAGGAATTGGTGATATGAGCTACATCAAATGCACAATGATAAACTTACAGGAGATAACTTAAAAAAACTGGGAGCAAAGTGCATTACAACTGCTCCAAGACATTTCTAAGAACCTAAAATCAAAAGGAGTCATACAAAAAGTATAAATAAGGAACATAATTAGATATGAGTTTAAAAGGAATTCAGAAAGTTCAGATGGTTAAGGTGTTAACATTATTTTGGAACATAAAGGCAGCAAAAATATGCAAGATACAATAAGTACATGAGAAGCAAAAGAAGGGCAAAGTAAAGGTTCATTGCTTAACAGGCAATGCACGGAGTACTGAAGTGTTCACTGTCTTCACACAAAAAGATTAATTCCTGATCAGATACTTAACCACATTAAATTTAATGTGAAAATAGGAGCATAGCCAGAATAGGGAGAAATTAAGTTAAAAAATGTCTGGATAAGCTAAGTGTAATTGAGGCCATCAGGGCCTGATGACATTCAACTTCACTTGTTTAAAGGAATAGGAAGAAGTCTCCGAAATATTCACTGTTATCTTTGAAAACTCATGGAACATGAGCAGGTCCCAGATAATGCAAGAAAAGTAAATACAGTACCTACCTTTTAAAAAACAAACAGGGAATTATAGATTATTCAGTGAAACACCAATTCCTGGAATGATTCTGGAACAAGTGGTTAGATAACCAATTTTTAAGTGCCTGGAGCATACTACGATGGTAAAAACAGCTGACAGATTTGACAAGAACAAATTGTATTGACCCCGTTCACTGCTGACAAGTTAACTGGCCTTGGCTAGATAATAGGAACAGCTTTTTGGCCAGCCGGACAGTGAAACAATGGGAGAGACTATTGACTGATGCTGTCGCATCTTTTTTTTTTGCTAGAGGATTTTTAAAAACAAGTTAGGCACACACCTTCTAGGAATGATGTAGGTATCTTTGATCTTTCTTCAGTGTAGGGTGTTGGACTAGAGGAGCTGCAAGATTTTTTCCAGCCCTATAGTATTATGTAGGCAATGTTTGTATAGGTCCCCCTTGCCCCATGACTTGGGGTGCATGTTTCCTACTCTGGATGCAGGTTACTGAAGATTGTCTGGGATTACATACAAACTCTTTTATTCAAAAGTGACCTGAAATAGAAATGGTTCATGTGTGCTTCATTTTCCTTTGGAAATTTTAGCAGAAAGCACACAACCTTTTTCCCCAGAAGTTTGGTTCGGCTTTGCTCCTTAGGTTCATATAAACGGTACTTCTGAAATCTGCCCTATCCCAACCATTCCTCTGAAATAGATGTCATACATAGGACGACGAATTAATTAGTTGGGGGACAAACTGTGGTCACTCCATTGTAGAAGTGAATGCAATTTTGTCCTGAAACCGTCTCTCACTGAACGCTAGTGTGTTGGGAAAATCTTGGACCGTACTGTTACTGTTGTGAAGCAGCTCCACAAACAAAGTGTCATTTGGGTTCACTTTTCAAATATTTCCAAGTCACTGGACCAAGATATTGTCTTAGCTGTGAGTGCTGATCATTCAAGATGAATCTTCCTCTATTTCATAATTTCTATCAGTGCATGCAGGTTTAACTTGGCCTTGGGGTACAGAGATGGGAAAACTTCTCAAATACTGTTGGGACCTCCAGTAAGGCTGAAGTTTGCTTTGCTGTGAACGTAGCCCAGCATGAAAGACTGCGAGGCATGGTCAGTGCGGTTGCTGGCATGATTTACTATTACTCAGCAGGAAGAAACTGTACAGTCTGGGCTGAACTTCTGAAAATGAGTGAGGTCTGTTTCCCCACTCAAAACGTGGGTCTGTCACCACAGAGTGCCCCAAAATGCAGGCTGAATTATTCCTTCTCCCCACCCACCCCAAATTTATGTGATTTTAACAAGTTTTCAAAGACAATGCTGGCTTTGAAAGGCAGGGTTGCCTTCACTGTGTATAATACATCTCATTTGACTGTCTACTATTTAGCAGTGAAACTAGTAGATATTTTTTCAGGTACTAAAATACTTCATCCTCATATTGTAGGCAATCCTTTCACATTTCCAATAGCAATTCTGCTAAAAGGAGACATTAATCTGCTGGGTGAGCAAGGCAGAGCCACCTCACTACGGTTATCTCCTTACCACTTTTTCTGTCTGGCATTGTTTGGGATCCAACCTCTTTAGGAAAAATGGAAGATACTAAAATATCCTTAAAAAGTGGCATATGTAAGCGGCATATATAAGCATTCAGACCTATTGAAAGTATGTTTTGCTGGTTATCATTTAAACAAAAACAGAATTATATTCTGAACAAGCTTGTGATGTTAAACACATCTTAAAACTCAATCTGTCTGTAGTATTTTATTAAAATAATTAGACCTTATTAAAAGCTAATTGCCACATTTCATTTTAAAGTGGGAGCTCTTAAAGAATACAAGATATATATTAGCCTCATACAGATTTAGGGCTTGATTGTTCTCTTTCAGTTGGTTGCATCAGAAGAAACTATTAAACATAATACAATGACAATAAACTAGATTAGATTGAGAGCAGAATTAGGGCTCGCAGTCCAATCAGTAACCTTTTGAGATCCTGACAGCAAAGCAACAACGAGAGGGAGCTTTGCAAAACTAGTAATATACTTCTTAATTTTTACCCCAAGTATGAACTCTGGCTGAGAAACTTTGGATTTACCACCGTACTTATATTCTATTATACTGAAGTGTTCAGGACACATTCAGTCATCAGAAGCATGAGACTGGGCTCCTAAATAATTTATTTTATATACTCGATGGAATAAAAAAAAAGGACACAGTTATCAGCACTCAGCTGAACAATGTCTTTTTATGTAACATGATATTTTTCATCCTTTACATTTGTGATGCAGAAAGCTGTACGGGAGAATGGTAGATGATAAAGTCAACTCTGGAGAGCACAAAACAGTGCCAACTAAATGGACTGTATTTTGATCTAGGCTTCTCTTTTGTTCCTTGCTAGAATTGCACCTGTATTTTAAGCAAGGAATGAGCCTTTATCCTGAGACTATCCTATATCTTGAGATTATCTGTGTGTCTTCAGGCAAAGTTACTCAGTTCATCTGTGCCTTGATTTCCCACAGATAAAACATGAGAATGTAAATGAGCTGATTCACAGTGGCACCATGGGTACAAAAAATTACCCAGGACTGTCAGAAGCCTGGGAACTGTGGCTGGTCTGGGAGCACCAGCTTTGAAAGTGTACACATGCCCTCAGCTTGATTCATCATGACTCATCCAGGGCCAAAGTGGGACGCAACCTCAGTGTTTTCTGCCAGCCCCTGGAAATGTGTACCCCCTGCTGCTTGTCTTCCTAATACAAGTGCCAAAAAAGAGATCCAGAAGAGCTGCTTCCTGCTGTCAGGTAGATGGCTGGAAATTTTTGCTATGGATAAGTTTTGCATTTTCTGTTATTTTGTAAAGAAATAAAATTATTTTTAAAATACTCAGTTTTACCAATTTCTCTTCAGAATATGACACTTGCAGAAAAGGGCAACAATTTCCTCAGGTTAAATATGATGCCAGACTCAGATCTCATTTGCATCAGTAGAGTCGAATAAATTCATTTCAGGGCACGCAGGTGTAACTAAGATCAGACTCCAGCCTTTTGTAAATAATCCATGTTCCTGTGGTTGAAAGTCACCTACGTTTATGCACATTGGATGCATCTTTCAGGCAGAGAACTCATCCTATGAGGGAGGTTTCGGTTCACTGAGCAGCATTTCACAAAATATTACAACTGCCTCTTGTATTTTGCAGATGCAATTTCCGTTCTATTATCTTTTCTCCTACACATTATTCTGAAAGAGTTACACAAGGAGAAAAATCTCATCAGTAGCCTGCCACAATGAAAAACTATTTGCGATCAATGTAATGTGTGCATTGATTAAGTTCCCTGTGGAGTCCTCAACTCCATGTCATCTTTCTGAACACTAGATTTTGCCTTTACATCTCTGATGTAGCCAAAATGTGTAAAAATTAATGTAAGCTGACAATTTCTTATTAGTTACACATCGGAAGAATCTCAAGTGGATAAGCTGTTCCTCCCCAAGTCAGTTATGAGTTATACTTGCTAATTGACTCAAATCTGCCTGGTTTAGGTACTAGCATATTAATAATTGAGGGCAAATGGTGGCTAGAGCTAGGGATTTTGAGTCATATAATGCCAAAACAATTTTCATTAAAGCCACCTGCTATCATTGTATTTCCTCAAGCCGTAATCCTTATATAATAAGAAAACGTGTTTCAGAGCCAGTCCCAATTCTCTGCTCTGTCAAGTGACTGCCAGAGCTCTTACTGTGAGCCGGAATCTGGGATCCCCGGCTTCCTGCGCAAGGAACGGGGCAGCCCACAGCTCTTCAGTGCTCAGAAAAAGACTGAGCACATCACTCTCCCAACAGCCATCGGAGCAGATATGGAGGAGGGACCAGGAGGAGTGGGAGAGGAACAGGTTGGGACGAAGAGGTAGGAATGGGAAAAGGAATGAGAGCAATAAATGAAGAAATCAAGAATAAAGCTACCATGAGACAAGGAGAGGAAATGTATAAACACAAGTCTCTGAGGTCAGAAAAGGTGCTTAGCAAGGGCATTGCTCAGGTCGGAGCTAGGCTGTCTCCGGGCCAGTGGAAACTCCAGAGAAACTGTTCAAGATACCTGAAAGCCTACTGGAGCTGGGGTCTTGTTCTGCTGCACTGGCTCGCTCAACACACCAGTGTCCAAAAAGAGCCATTCTTGTGTTGTCTGGATGCACTCTGCAGGAATTTAAATAGTTATTATAATTTATTTTGATTTAAGAGCACTTTATTGTGATAATTCCAAAATACTTTTGAAAATATATAATACTACATAATAGGAAATACAGATTTCATGCTACATTGTTATACACAAGCTTTGAACATACAGCAAATTGAAATGAAAATAAACAAACCCCAGAATCTGTATTTCTGTATATCCAGCAGAAAACATTTGGATACTATCATGACAGTTTTAATGTTTTGGGTTTTTTTTCTCCTCTTACAATTTATTCACCATTTGATACATTCTTGGGAAGGATCTGTTCTTTGGAGCATTTCCAAAAGAAAATTATTCTTTAGAAAATTCTTCAGCCATCTTTATTAAGGTTAGCCTCCTGTAACTGCAGTCAAAACTTAATGGCTAAAATAAAATACAGTCTTAAATGAGTAAGTCTGAAGCTGTGAGGGATATGGATTAGAAATGAAATGCTTAATATTGATTTCATCTCTAACTGATCTGCCTCCACGATGAATAAAAGACCCATATATGGGAAGAAGAGAAAGGAAGGTGAATAAATAAACCAAAATAAAAGTTTTAGGACAATTATTTTGTACAAAGCAGGTATCTGAATTACCATATTGAATTATATGAACATTTTTGTTGTTCATAGTCAGAAGGCTTTAGTGAATACAATAGAAAAAGGACATAAAAAGAAAAGATCTCCAGGAGCACTAGTATGGAACAGATACAGAAACAGGTGCCGAGAGTTTGAATAATCAATTTCATGTGTTTACAAGTTTTAGTTTTAAGGACTGATGTTAGCTATATATTTCCATTTGAATAGCAGTGACATTTGAGTATTTGAGACCTCCTTAAAAAAATGTGGTTTTAAAACATTGAAATCTCTTCCTCACAGCGTGGGCTCCTTATTCTTATACCCCATTCCAGATAATAAAAATACGTGGCAAGACCTGGTATTTCGAGCACAAGCAACAGTAATGGACAACTGGCTTCTGGCCCAGAGCTGAAGAACAGTAAGGTTGCGTCTGTCTGCCACCAGGTACGTAGGCATTCCCCAGCAATACCCATGCACTTTTAGTAAGACAATCTGGGATAAAGCATGCCAAATTAGTCTCTTTATCCTTTCTTTGAAAACATTACACATTTTTTCTAAGATTCTGAAGACATCCCTGAAATGGAGAAACTTTTCAGTGTTCCCCATATATTATTTTCTCTCTCTGCAAACAAACTTCCAGTAAACAATACGCTCTGTTCATGAAGATGCAGACTGACTGAGATTTCAGAATGGGCTAAGCTACAAGCGTGTAAACCTAGAGTAACATCTGCACAGTCAGTGATGTTGCTTTAGATTCAGGCTGGTTCAGCTGAGATCAAATTCCAGCCAAATCGATGTCTACGTGCACAGAAAATGTAGATCTCCTTCCAAAGAGCTGCCATTGCACATATGAAGAATGTGTGAACGTGAGGCTAATTCTGCAAGATTCCTCTGCAGCACAGAGTGTTGGGCATTCAAACAGCTAATTTGTGACTATTTTCTGTGGCTGCGCTGTGACTCTTACGGCAAAAATCAATCATTTTCTTTGAAAATCCAGAGGGGAAAAAGCACATGTGAGAGATGAGAGGAGATTATATGGTTTGCAAAATACTGTCTCCTCTCTGAGACACATGCCTGTGATTTCAGCTAAGGTCAAATTTTACAGATGAAGTATTACCCTTCTGAAAAGTGTCAGCCATATGTGTCTTGAGATCTGGAATTTAAAAAGAAATCGGCTTAGCTTAGTCCCTCAAAAGATTTATCTTTTCAAAGAATGTAGGCCATGTGCACAGGATGGAGAACGATGCTCTGGGATGTGATTATTTGGAAAGGATTTGAGGGTCAGTGGAGAAAACTACTCATGCTGAGGTCCCAAAGCAATGTGCTAACGTGATCCTTACATTTTCAAATGGGAATCCCAAGCAGAGGCAGGAGAGTATGTTATTTTGCAGGAAGACTGTCCATTTCTGGTGTCCACTCTTTGAGAGCAGTGTTAAGAAACTCAGGGGAGTTTAATGAAGAATAACATAACAGACTAGGGAAGAGGGGGAAGGAATGGAAAACAATCTTAAAAGGCTGATTCCAGCAGCTTAGTATGTTTAATTTAATGAAGCAAAGGTCAGAAATGTCATGAGCCCATGTCAGAGAAGAATTTATTCCACCTGATCTTAGCTGATCTAGTGTCATCTAGTGTAAGCCACCTCTTTCAGGCCCCCTCTGTAACTGATGGAAAGAGAAAGTATCATCACCCCAGGGTGCTTTTGCTCCAGCATAAAATAGATGTCCCAAACAGCTTGGATAAATCATTTTCTGTGTCCATGGGCTACTGGGAGAAACTAAATGATTTGTTCAGACTAGGCACCTGATTCTGAGACAAGTGAATTAAGAAGAGATTAATCCCCACATGCACTGCATGGGAACAAAGCTATGCAATAGCTCACTGGAGCAGGCTAGGGTTTAACAAGATCTATCAGCTAAAAGTTGAAGCTAGACTAATTCAGGCTATAAATAAAGGAAAGAGCTTTAAAAACACTATAAACACAATTAACAGATGGATCGATTTACTAGAAAATGCAGTAGATCCTTCATGACTGATCATTTTAAAACCAAGATTTGTTGGGTTTTTCCATGACATGCTTTAGCTCAGAAAATCAATTTCAGAGAAGTCCTACGTCTCACATTAGTTTAGTAGTAGGATTCAGCTGTCCTAAGTTAGGGATCTAAAAAAATATAATTTACAGTGAAAACTCAGCACCTCAGGCTGAGGTGCTTTCCTTACTCACAAACAATAGGCACCTCCAGAGGGGGATACCTTTAATCCTAGAAACAGGGCAGAGAAATTTTTTACCGGAGACACCTGCTTCTTTCCATTGTTTCTGAAGTGCACACTGGGCAATTCACACTGGCATAGGACATTTAACTTCTTGCCGTCCTATCCGAGTGAGATGATTCTTGCGCTAGATGGTTTCTCCTAGCCTGATAACTCTTGAAGCTCTAACCAAAGTAATGGGCAGTGCTTTCACATCCAGTCCAAGTTTGTATATATTTCTTCTCACTAATGCAGATCTTGACATAAACCACCAAATTCCCTCAGTTTGCCTGAGCATATCACTGTCTTCCAATGTTTTTATATTTATATGTTAACTATCAAAACACAATTCTTTTCAGTTACATGACCATGTAGGAACAGCAATGTTTTATTCATTGATTTGATTCCAATGCCCATTCTAAGAAACATTAACTTATTTCCACTTATTTTTATGGAAAATAGAAAAACTAAGCTATTCCTAGTTTTCTGCTCTAGAAAGTCCAGCAAAGCGGATAAGCAGAACATTTTTATTAATGTATTCTCAGCTGAGGGAGTTCATCTGAAGAATCATTAAGCCTCGGTCATAATAGCATGAGGACAAAATAATGGTTATGTATTCCCAGCCCACCATTAGAAAAGCATTTGTTCCACTTCTACCCCGAATAATTTGAGAAGACACTTAGAGATAATGCTGTCCCTATCCTAGGCCTTGTCCTCTATTGCTCAGCCCTTTGTTCAGAAGGAATCTGAAATGCCATTGCTCAGTTATATCTCATGTTAATGCCTTCAGACAAGATTTCCCTCTCCACTCTCCATACATTTAAAGGTATGTTTCAGAGATGTGTTTTAGAGGCATGAAAAAAATCAAAATGCTGTCTTGTACAAAAAAGGCAATGACAGCAGATGTTTCTTCTAATCCTTGACTAATAACAATATGACTCTTTCTGAAGTCTCCAAATAGCCCTTCATCTTCATTAAATGCAAAAGTGGTTTGAGAGTTCTCCTCGCAGGCTTTGGGCTCATGCAATGAATCAGTCCCGGAGGTGAATGTGAAAAGCTGCAAATTCCCCCCCACCATCAGCACCACTCCGTCTTTCTTGCAGATATCCTCAGAGAGAAGGATTGTGTTTTGCAGAGAGAAGCAGCACAGTCTGTGCAGCAGAACCACATTTATCCCTCTGCCAAAGTGCTTTATACATCTGCAGTGATGGGGCCAGATTTGCCTCTGCATGCCAATTTTTCAAAAGAAAAGCCTCAGCTTTCCAGATTAGTGGTGGAATATGTTTCAGCAAATCAGCCAGACAAGCAGATCAGATACACTTCCATCTGTACTGGGCCTGGACATAAACCTTAAAAATAATCCCACTTCACAAAAACTTTTGTGACAAATTATAACATCTCTCCACCATGAGACAAGAAACCATAAATATGGGGAGAACTGTGTAAGATCCGCTCTGTTATGAGCTCTGTCAAAGTGCTACTGACATGCACAACTCTCTACAGAGAAACTGTCACTGTAAGTACATAGTCAAATGTACCCTGGGCAAATCATCAAAGAAGTCAGCCTGTGAGGAGATCAACACAAGAGCCGAGGGCACTATGTCTTCAGGGCCAGGGGGTGCTTGTGCTCTATGGGACAACTGACAGCAACAAAGCTGTGGAAAGTGACCCTCCTAGCCTCAGTCCCTGATGGGGGCATGTGGCGGGTTCCCAATTGCAGAAGCCGAGCAATAGAGAAGCAGGGAAGCATACCCACAGTGAGATTCAGCAGGTAACCATATCTCTCTCTTTGGCTGATGTCTGCATCTCAGCTGGTTATCTAGATTTCCTTTATAGCTACTGAACAGAAGCACTTGTCCGATACAGGTCATATGCTATGTGCCCTAGATGGCTCTGCTGACTACAAAGTACATCCGTATGACTAGCTCAGATGTAGATATCGGTACTACAGAGATCTACTCTTCAGTGAAACCTATCCCAGAGAAAATGTCTGACAGTGCAAAGACACCAGGGGGCAAAACTACCTATGTGAGAAACATCTGGTCCCTCTTTTATCCTGTGTACAGTATTATGGCCAAAATCGGCTGTGTGGCCTATTCACAGACGGAAGAGAAGGCTTAATTGTGCTGCAACAGCTATAGCTCCTTGATTTGAGGCTTGTCCACAGGATTAGACTTTGGCATTGAACTTTAATGGGGTACAGTCACTCATAATTGCATAATACTAGAGGGAAGTGTTCACACTAAAAACCACAGATGTTCATCACAAAATATGGTTTCACCAATCACATCATATTGCAGAAATACACAAGGTCATTAGATTGCAGAGAAACCTCAGTATCTTAGAGCTGCTGAAGGGCAGTTCTCATGGTAGAGGATATCCTAAACTGTAGAGCCCTGAAAGGCTCAGTTGTTGCCTAAACTTGACATTTCTGCTACTTCTCTTTTCATCTGTTTTGCTCAAAGCAGGCAGCTGACAAAAATGTCAGTTCCTTTCAGTTGCTGCCAGAGTCTGGGAAAATACATGCTGTGTGGAAATGCTTTACCGCCCTCTAAATTACAACAATAACAATTATAATTTCTTTTTTTTTATTTGTGGAAAAAAATTTAAGAGGAAAACCTGTTCTATTTCACATCCATCAAGAGCAAGATCTGAAGAGACCAAACAGAACAAGAAATCCCAAGTTTGGGTTATCTCCAAGCCAAATATATCTGAAACAATCCTCCAGAAGAATAGAATTAAATGAGGAGGAATAAAGGCTAATTGCCGCTAGAGGTCATTTCCATGAGCAATATGTAACTTGCTCTTAAACAAGTACTAAAAAATTTGTGGTGTCTTTCTTTCAAGGAAATTAACAGCCAGAAAACTATCTCATGCTTTTAAGTGAAATTAATATGTTAGGCATTTGACTTCTGTTCTTTATCTTAGCTTCAAATAATAAAAGACTCATCAGTTTTTGGCAGAGAAGCAGAATAGGCAAAGGATGAAGTGGGCAGGTACTGGAAGTCTGCCACTCTGTTCATATTCCCAAGTCCCATCCACTTGCATAGGTGACCCTCTTGGGCTGCAATCCATTTTTAGAAGCACATAGTTCCTAGAACCCAGCTTCTGGGTATTCTGTTAATTTAAAAAAGAAAAAGTTCCTTGAAAACAGAAAAGTTAACAAAATTGACCAGGAATGTCTATAGGCAGAGATAAACAGCCACAGAAAGGTGGGAAATGCAGCAGATATCTTCATTAACTGCAAGACCACCACCCTCAGGGGACCATAGCAAAGGAGTATGGAGGGCCCAGCACACCCACTGAAGAAAGTGTACCTTCCTTTTTGACACAGTGCAGATCCCTCTGGAGAAACACTCCTAATTGCTGGAGGGAAGTAATCAGCCCTTCTTTCAAGTGCTGCTCTGGAGGAAACAGCAGTTGCATCTCCAGCACCCTCAAAGACTGGCAGAGTTGCCGCTGGGAGCACAGCGCGTGGCATGCTGAGCTGTCCAGCAGCCTCCTCACATGCTCTCCTTGAGGCACTCTTACCAATGGTTGGGATTGCCATCTACATGGACCACAAATCTAGATTTAAAAATCGCCACAGGTTAGCACTTGGGAGGAAACACTGACTTCTACTCTGTGTTTATTTTGAGGATACGATTATCTTCTTTTCTAGTTATTTCTGCATCTCATGGCTGCCATAGAAATGTTTTCCAGCTATGTGATACCGTCAGTAGGCAGGGTTACCCCACTCATTATACTTGCTTTGTCGGTTAGTTCTAGCACAGATGGAAAGTCAGCAACGTCACAGGATTTGCATACGGCTTGCTCTTCAAGCTTAGCCTCTAATAGAATAACAAAATGACTGACATACAAGAACTGATTAGAGGGAACATGAAAATATAGCCACCAAATGCAAAGGCATGCACTGCAATTTGACAGAGGCCAAAAGTCATGGTGCGGTGCAGTGCCGAGTTCGTATGATTCACATCTAATTCAATGACATCTCTTACCCATAGGCAAGTTAGAATCATTCCACAAGAATTTCTTGTCGTTTCTTTCTTTTCCCCTCAATAATCTCCAAGATCTGTTTAATATTCCAGCTGCACTGGGTACCATGCTTTTAAATAGCCTCCCCATTCTCAAAGCAAAGATTTTCAGCCTTCCCATGCCGTGAATTGAAGTCACAGAAATGTCACCTTTCCCATAGTCTCAGGACCTTCTGCTTATCCAGCTACAAAGACAAGAAGGAATAACGTTGGGCTCATTAATTCTCTTTCCAACTCTCAATGAAAAAAACAGTCACTAAGCAAAAGTAACCAGCAACATACCTTCTTGATGCTCAGAGCATATTGCTGATCTAGTGCTGGTGAAATGTTGTTTCCTAGGAGCTGAGCAACCCCGTTGTTGCACCAGAATTTTCTAAGTGTCATTTTTTAATAGCTCTTGAATAACTCATCACAAATATTCACTCAGTCAAGCTCCTAGATTCTGAAACCAGAAAATGAGTATTTTATCTATGTAGTACTAGATCTTATGTTGGGAGAAGGTTTTTAAACAAGCATTTCTAATTTCACTGCAGCTAGAAACATCTGCTGTTGTGTCATGTCCAGTAATATGCTTTGACTACCGTGCCTCATTTGCAGCAACCTAATATTCAGAACTGAAATAAAAAGCAGGAAAACAGCAAATATTTGAAAGTCTTCTTGGGTTCTGCATCAGCATTTTCATGTTTCCTCCAGTCACTGCTAATTGACCATTCCTCAGTTCTCAAGAAAAACCCATGTCTCTTCACTTACATTGATCCCCCCCTTTTCACATTAAATGTGTTTCAGGTATAACTCTGTCAATTTAGACACCATGGCCAGATTCAAATAACCTAATTTCCACACATCTCCACCCTGTGTCTACTGTATCCTACTGACCAGACAAGAAGGGCAAAGAACAACGTCTGTGCAACGGACAGAAGAGATATTTAGGCTTTGTGAATGTGAACCCCGGTGTAAATATTGATGCAGAGTGAGATACTGTAAACAGATAAGTTAATGACACACTTGTGCAGATTTCTCAGGGTTGATTCTTTCATTATTTAATATTATTCTTATCTCAATGATTCAATGTTATTACTGCTAGCAATGGCTGTTACTAACTTGCTGTTGTCTTACCACATGATCTGCTTTACTACAGTAGTGAGACAAAGATTTGCCACATGTAATTTAAATGTTCATCATCTATCTAGTCTAAGCTACTCAGGTAGGTTTTTCCATTACTAGTGAAGTATATTTAAAATATGTATCTAAGTATCTTGAAAAACTTGCTCTGTGAAGGTGTGGGTTTCTGTCCCCTTATATGAAAGAAGCTAGATGACTATCTTTGTTAGTCTAGTTCCCCTGTGTGTTCCTAATTTAGCTTTGACAGCTAGAGTTAGGCAAGACAGATTCCATACTAAAACATTAAATTGCCTTTTGGTCTTATATTCAGTGACCTGTTATTATTAGCACATGTAACATAAGTTCTTTCCAATTTTCTTCTAAACCTAATTATTTGAAGCCATGAGTTGCTTGGGTAATTCATACCTTGACATTGGTGTTTCAAAGCTGTGCCACCTTAGTGAAACGATACAAAGAAAGAATCATGTCAGGTCCAGAGGTGTATTCTGTGATTCTAAGACAGAGACAGCAAAAATACGCATTAACCAGCTTTTCACAGGAAGGCCAAGTGAAAATACAGAGCAAACAGCTGTTCAGAAAAATGGCTCCAAAATGAACCACCATCAGTCTAATTAGCCACATTCTTCCTCATTCAGCTCCTTTCGCCAATAACATGAATTCAGACTATGGTTATGTAAGAAAAGGTTTCATAGTATATTTATTTCCAGAGTCCATTTATTACAAGGATTTCTTTTCTTTTGGCTAGTGCTCCCAGTTTCACCATTGAGTAGGACACGGGGTATTTGTAGCTATGTAGGTAGCAAGAATCCCTGCTAGATCCCTCTATGTACTAACCCTTCAACATAAAAGGGATGAAGAGGACACCAAAGCAGCGCCTGGCCAAAGCTCAGTTCTCTTCTCCAGCCACAGTCTTCACTCCAGACAGCTAAGGGGATACTTGAATCATCAAGCAACATGCACAGGTGACCTGTGAACACAGCACATCTAGCAAAAACGTTGCCACACACTGGACTCCTAAAAGCCACAATAATAATGTGGCACAAAAGGAAA
Source organism: Nipponia nippon (assembly GCF_047370975.1). NCBI lineage: Eukaryota > Metazoa > Chordata > Aves > Pelecaniformes > Threskiornithidae > Nipponia > Nipponia nippon. The sequence continues at coordinate 35,128,641 of NW_028262347.1, read as the reverse complement.
GTAAGAGAGATTGATGTCATTGCTGCTCCCTGTAACAGCAGAAAATGTGCTATGATGTCCTGTGTCCAGGCAGCTTCTGTGTCAGGAGGGTCTGGGTCATGTTGGGGACGGCTAGGATGGAGATGGAGATACACTCAACGCAAGGAAAGAGCCTGCTGAGAAGGGGTCCCCTGAGACACTACAGCATCATTGTTATGCTGAACGAATACTTCCTCCAAGTAATTAATAAACAATAATTAGTAATATATATAACATGATATTGCCATTCTAATAATCAACTGTATTAATAATTAAACTTTATTGGCATTCCTATTTAATGCAAATAGTATAGGAAAGAACACTCAGTGGAGATTTTTGCATGCCTGGATAGTTCTACCCAGAACAACTTTACAACTATGTTGACTCAAACTAGGAACTAATGCAATCATTTTTGAAAAATAATTGTTACATTACTTTAAGAGACATAGCTATAAAAACAGATTAAGGCAATCCTATGTCTAGAAAACATGGGATGACTTGGCCCTCTGGTCTTTGTGCAAGACCTTACCTTGCATTATAAATACACAACTCTTGTTGCAAATAGCAGAGTTAAACACGTTCTTTGCAAACTCTGCAGCAACTGGACCATGGAAAGGTCAAGCATGTGTGCAGTGGTCTTACTGAAAGGTCACAAGAGATGCAAATATGAATCAGCTTTAACGTGGTCCGCACCATTTCTCCCTTTGGAAAATGTGCACTAAGTCCCTCTGGTCAAACCACTCCTCCTAATCCCTGAGTGCAGAGAGAGCAGGACAAGAGGTCAGTGCACTTCACTGGTGGCTCTCCCCACGGGGCAGTGCTCCAAGAGGTGTCTCCTGCCAGTACAGGCTGTGAGGAGGGTACTAAGGCGCAGCTGGGTCACATTGGGCCCACAGACACATCACAGGAGTAGCCAGTCTATCTTCCTTAATCCTTTTCTGGTTTTATTTAGATATTTCTTCTGTATACTTTTTTATTCAAAATGTGCATGCTCACCGAGACTCTGAAAGGCAAATACATTCATACACATTAATATGGAAAGATAGGGCATTTCCACTTACTAGACTTTACCTCATCCTCTGCAGTTAATCATGCCTCAGATTAAACCCCCTAAAATCTAACACATGGGTTTCAGAGTAGAAATAATACACGGAGGTAACTACTTCAGGATTGAGACCCAGCTCATTGCTGTCCATTGATCATATTTTTTCAAACATGCAGGACTGCACCCAAGAACTGCACACCAGTGTATAAATAATAAAATGATAAAATCAAAATAAATTAAAAAATATTTTTCAAATATTATTTCAGTTGGTGATTTCCTGGAAATTTCACTATGCTGTTAGAGTTCAGTACCGTACCTTTTAAATCTGCTTATTATTTTTAACAACTGAGTGCTTTAGGATGGGAACTGTAGGATTCCCTGGCCAACAGGCTACTGAAGTCAGACCTTTCACTCTATTTAAGCAAATGTACCTGGAAATAATGACAAATTATTTGGGGACCATCCAGCCAAACAGTTTATATGGTGTAAACACCTGCTGAACCAGAGCTGAGCCTAGATGTCTGTATGGTCAGGTGACCCAGGCACCACGCATCGCAGTCCTAGCTGGTCCCTGAGCGTGGCCAGAGGCATCGTCTCAGCGTAGCCATGGCTTGGGGCTGCTCTCCCCAGGACATTCTCCCAGCAAAGCCATGCTAAACCTACAGTCAGGCATCACCTTCTGCCTCCTGTTCTGCCTGGTGAAAAGACCACTGACTGAGCCAAATTTATTGTCCCTCCTGCCTGGCGATTACCACCTCCTGAGTTCTGCCAGAGCAGTTCATGTGAAGCACTTCTTATTCCAGGCATTTCCTAATTCATTTCTTTGCTCCAGGAGAGGTCTGTCAGGCCAAGACAAATGACACTTTAGAAACACTGAAGCTCAGCAAAGCAGAGAAGGGAACACCCATGCAAACTGAATGAGCAGGTCAGGCATCTGCACTGCCAAACAACACAGATCTGGGCTGATGGAAGAGCCCATCAAAAGCCCAGAGTGGGAAAGGGTAACATCTAGGAAGGTCTTCTGTTACTGAGAGCACTCTTTGCAAAGCATCTTTCATGTTTGTTTTACTGGAAATACTTGGTGAGAGAAAATGCCTTTGAACGCCTTCTGGTCTATTTAATCCCTCTCAGTGCTCTGTAAGTACCCTTTCTACTGAGCCAATTGTTCGTGCACCTACTAGAAGATTAAGCTCTATATGAATAACTGTGAACTGACTTCCATTTTAAGGTAAATAGAATGAAATAAAATATCTAAGTGTACATTGCACAATAGTATATATAAAATAAGCTAGAATGGTTACACTGAATCACAGAAAGTTATAGAAATGGACAAAAAATCAGCCCCACCCTGTTAATTAAAGAACATCACCAACAAACTAAGAAGGCAAAAAGCCACATCTAGCTGTTGAACTATTCACTGAGGCAGGGCACTTGAGAGATTGGAAGGAAAAGGCTTTTTTTCTCTGAGGACATAGTGGAACATTTCTAGCCTCCTCCAAGCCCAGAGGTTGGGCAGAAGGCAGCTGAAATGGAGGTTCCCTCCCAGCAATCTCCCAGTGCCCCCGTTGTGCTGTTCCTGCCCCTGCACCTTCAGCTGCATGCACAGGGGTGGTGGTGAGCACCAGGGGTGGACCTCAGCTGTGGCTCTGCCCCTCAGTTTCATTCCATTGCCCACCGATGGCAGAAAAGCCATTTGTCCTTGTGGTCCACACTCAGCCAACACACATGCAGCTACCTCACATGGCTCGCGAGTCAGCTGGACATGGATTTTAATTTCATTACGCTAGATGGAAATGCAAGCTATTTCTATGAGCTCTTTTCAGCAGCAGAGACAGCCACCCCACATGCAATCACGGCTAGGCAAATTTTTTATTGAATAAAGCCCTCAAAGATAAACAACTTTGCTATTAGTGCAGTGCAATGAAAATAAAATTGATGGCAGATGGTTGCCAATGTGTCTTGTTCAGACACTTCAGATAAACATAGGGAATGGCAGAGAGACACAACAAGTGTAAAACAAAAATTGGTGGAAATGAACATTGTGGATTTGCCACTCTCTTATAGAGTGCTTTAACCATGGGAAAGTCAAGGTAGTTGGAGATTTATACCTTTCTGCTTCCTCCACTCTAAAAATTTTGTTTAAATGTATACTACAACCTTTACATACAAAATAAAAAACCTTGAATAAAGTAAAAAATTTGAATATAGAAGTCTAGAAACATGAAATAGAAGTATAACATAATATGCCTCCTGCACAGAAAAGGAAATAATAGAGAAAAGTCTGTTGTTATTGTAAGAGTTTATTATTGTCATCTGAAACACTAGGGTTGTGTTTTTGAGTCATCTTGTCCAATTGTTTGGACATATATTTTAAGCAACAGGCCTGAAATTAGAGCAGAATGGAAAAATAACTATTTCTGCAAGCATTTCACAGAAACAAAGACTAGCTGCATTGAATGGCAGCATATCTTATTGATTTATTTCATATTTCATTGAAAGCAAAATCCACTTACCTTTCTTAATAAGGAGATCACAAAAGACAAGAATATATGATTTAATATTCATGTGTGTGTCTATGCACATTTAAGTGCTAATTTTATTGCAGCATTTTACCATCAGCTGTCTCAGTATTCCAGCAAGCCATGGTCAGCCCAGCCAAAAGCTGCCTGTGGTAGGAACTGTGAGGAGTTCCAGACTAACAGCATGCTATGTAACAACACATTTTCTTTTATCGGTTTTAAAATGGCTTTTTTTCAATTTCACAGTAAGTTGCCTTGTTCTTCTACTATAGAATTGAACAGAAGTGCTATTCTTGTATCATGCATTACATAATTTTGTCAAATCTCTTCTTTAAACTAGATTGGTCCTACTCTTTTCAGAATCTACTACTTGCATTTTCAGCTTTAATTGCATCTGTCAAACAAGTTTCTAGATATTCATCAAAGATCTCTTAGAGCATCTTTTCTTCCTATAACTCCAGCTTCCAGCACTGAGGAGAGGAAAAGCACAAGAGGAGACCTAGGAGTGCTGCTCCTTCATTTCCCTCTTCACCACCCCTCCCAGCCTTGGGGGGGGAGAAGTCCCATCAAAATATCCTAGTTACTCCACTGCCCTATATTTTTATGAGAACAGAAGAAGACTTAGAGGGACCCTCCTTGCACCACTGCTGTCTGACATCTGTGCAGTGCCATCCACAGAGGTGGCACCCCGTGGGGATGCCATCAAGCCCTGTGGCAGGGAACTTCACAGCCCACTTCTAGCTTCAGACCCCTCCCCACCATGGAAAAGGATGGGGCAAGATGAGGATTTATTGTCAAGAAATGAGCCAGAAATCTGTGGCAAGTGGTATGTTTGATTGTATGTCAATGATAAAAAATCAATTATGATAAAACAACGAATGAATGAAAATGCAAAGCAGATAATTAGGTGTACAAAAAAGACAAGACCCATACTGTGAAAAGTAAAAAAAAAAAAAGTTGCAGAGAACTGCTCATTTCTCACAAAGCACTCCACATTCCTACCATCACTCTTTCATTAAAATCTATTCAGGTGATATAGACTCCCAGACTATCTGCAAACTACTTGCTATGCCTTGCAGCTACCAGTTGTCTCGAGGACTCAACTTGGGGAACATCAGAGCAGGGTCAATGCCACTATTTACTGAAATGGGGTCTCTGCTGGTTGAGTTTCTGTTCCATAATTGAATAAAGGGCAGGAGTGCCTGCAAGTCCCCACTACACCAAGAGGTACTAGTGCAATTCCTCAAACCAGGATGACAGGAAAACTGTTGGAAAAAAATATGTATGTTTCAGGAAGAGTTTTCATAAAATGGGTGGGGGGGGGGGTAGTCATAAAATTTTGATGGGTTTTTTTTTTCCCTCCCAGTGCTACCCCAAATCCTGCAAAAGTTGGAAAGATGACTGACTCTGTCCTATCCTAAACAAATTAATCGAATTAAGCCAAAACTTCAAGATAAAATTGCTAACCACCTTGTTAGAGAAAGTTAGCAATTACTGGTAAAAAATTCTTTTTTTTTCCCCCTTGAAGAAGACAGGACTGCTTATGTTACAACTGTATCAGTGAATCACTACTTCCTCTTTGTTTGTGTTACCTTCAAAATCAGTGCAAATGTTTTTTCTACCACACATTTGATTACTAGCAGGGTTTATGCTGAAATTTTATGTGCCTTTTCCCCTTCCAAATTATAAGTCTGAGTGTAGCCTGTTTTATTCTTCATGATGATATGAAGTGCTACCACCTACCATGAGCAGCTAAGAAAATAGCATATTTTACTTTTTTAATTCATTAGCAACTACACAATGTAGTATTTTCTGGCCAGATTAAAAACTGAAACTTTTGAAAATGTTGCAGAATCAAGGGGTCGAATTATTTCTAGCTGAACAGGATATTTTCTTCTTTTTACAGAAACATCATAAGTCAATGTGCTTTCAGTGCTGTCCATTTAAAACTATGCAGTGATTTTGATGAAATCAAAGGAGAAAAAAATCATTTCCATTTGGAAAGTGAAGCATTTTACTTTGAAAAATGTTGAAATTAACCATTGTGACAAATGGTTTTGATTATTGTTTCAAATCTGCAAAATAAGAAAAGCTCACAAAATCTCTCAGTATCTTTTTAGTTTCCCTTTTTTTTCCCAAGCCATTTTTCTACATTTTTTCACTTAAAACATGACCTATAACTCTGTTTCAATATTCTTATCCATACAAACACTTATTTTTCCAGACCTATTCTTTGCTAATTTCTTTTAGTTCCTGCCTGCTGAGAGAAGCAGAGAGTAGATATGAACGCCAAATAAAAAGCATGGGCTCAATACCCTTATTGAAACAACTAATTAAAATTGTTTTCTAACCTTCACCCAGCACTGGGTTTTGTAAGACAGTGATAAAAGAAAGCAAAGTTAAACTGATGCTAGTCCCAAATATGTTTTTATGCTAGAGCACTGATATCATCAGTTCCTGCAAATGAGGTGACTGTGGTTTGAAAAGCCCATGGTCTGTAACAGAAGCTTTTTGTTTTTTCTGTTCTAGGAGAAACATTTTTCCCCAATGCCTCATTCTTCAAACTACTGAAAAATTATATTATGCTTTTTTTTGTCAAGTTATAAATGTATTACAATTGACATTCTGCCAGAGAGAACTTTAAACCCCATACATCTTAAATATAACTCAAACCCTTTACCTTTCTCAAATAATTTTCACTCTGATGGACTATCAAGTCTATTTGTCTTTTGCTTTCCTAGGTGATCTTGCATCTATATTGTCAGGTCTCATAATAAGAGGTCAGAGCAGAAACTAAGAAGTTCTACTTAAAACTTGGACTTTATGCCATGAAGCCTGTCCTGCTGTTGTACCCATAAATATCTACAGGTTAAGCCTATCTGCTCGCTATCCTGAGAAATGCAAACTTTGCAAACTGCCATAGGAGCCTGTTTCAAGAAACACCCAGAAGCAGCTTTTTCTAAGGAGCTTGGGAACAACCCTGTAGGCTCCACAGAGCAGGCTTGGAAGGTGATTTCAAAGATCACAGCAAAGCATAATCAAGGACACCTGAAAGAGGTCTGTAAAAGCAAATTTCTGCATTAGAACATTTTTTTTTTCTAATTCTGCACTTGGTTACAATAGCAATATCCTATTAAAATCAATGGAGTTTAACAAAAGAATTAGACTACAGCATTTTGAATAAAATAGTGCATACTTCAGTAATATGTGAGAGAGATTGAAAGCATGAGTACATTTCTGAACATATAAATGTGCGCTCTACTTTTAACAAACTACACTTTGCATTTAAATTATTTTATCCACTTCAGTACTTTGGGCCTGGTTCCTCTTTTGTCTGTTTTTATTCAGTGAGATCACTTGAATAAAAATACAGATTGGGTGACGCTGAAAAGTATTGTGAATTTCTATTCATTTTGCCGAATTTCAATGTCAGAACATGCCTTAGCTTATTTCTCAGGGTGTTTTCAAAGTGAAACGACTGAGAAAAAACCCTTGCTAGGACTTTAATAAGAGCAGATTCTCGTTCCTTGTTACTCCCCATAGCAGCAACTTTTTTGTGATTGCAAATTCTTACCGGTTTTCTTGGTTTATTGTCTGTAGCCCTATTATCTTTACAGAAGCTACAGATTTCATTAACTCAGAATACAAGATTTATCTCTTCTTATTTTTTTAAGTTGTCTGTGTGTAAATATTACTGTCCCTGGGGGAGAATGGAATTGCTTGTGTTGAATTTAGTGCAACCATAACTCCTTCAACTTTGTATTGGAACAAATACAGAAATAAAATTCATCTTTCAAGGCCTTTACTGCCTGACCGGACTGGGAGAAGAGGGCATGGGACAGGAGGGATCCTCCTCACATAATTTTTCCTCTGCTCTCTTTTCTTTTTTTCTTGTATTTGTCCATTTGCTTTCTCCCACTTTTTTCAGGCAGCTGGTGGTGGCTGGAGGCATAGCTTCACCTCGTGCTCTGAGGTAGCAAAGAAAATGCCTCAAGTGCTTGGCTAGTGCAGTTTCTTCTCCCATCAGGGCTGAGAAGGGCATGACTTTCGTGACTTTGGGGCTTTACAGTGGTCCGTGGCCTTGGTTCACCTCATCACATCCTCTGGGCGAGTGCAATTCAGTCATGCCACAGAGGCCGATGCTGCCCCCAGGGAGGAGATCTGCCCTGAGCTCTGGGAACATGGCTGAGTGCCTGGAGCAGGAGGCAGCTCTCCCTGTGCTCCCAGTGGAACTAAGGGAGGGAGACAGGCTTCTCCACACCCGAAGGTGTCAAAGCATCTCAGCTGGAAACCTGCAGTGAACTGCTGTCCCAAGGCTCAGGTACCACCTGACGAGGCAGGGAGCCCAGGGACACCAGGGACTGGACACCTGTTGCCAGTCTTCCCTTGTGGGGAACACTGTTTCATTTGGGTACATATATTTTGACCTAACCATTGCTTTTACTCTTGATATAATGTTCCAAAAGCCTCTAAGCCGGTTTGCCAGCTCATTTGCTTCAGTACGTGCCACACATAACACCAGGGGCTGTTTTTAAGGGTCAGTCTGAGAGCGCTGGGTAGTTTGTTTGGTAACACTTAGACTAGGCAGATAACCTACAGGCATGTTTCGCTCTTCAGATGCAAAGTCCCCAGTGATTTTTTTCTGTCTTTAGCAAGAAAAGGTTGAAGGAATTGGAGGGGTTGTTCAGCCTGGAGAAGACAAGACTGAGGAGGGAATAGCAGCAGTCTTGCAAAGTGTGCAAGACCCTTGAGAGAGAAAGTGAACAAACTCTGATCAGTGACCACTGTGGCGAGAAGACACATTAATGGGATTCTAGGGCCAACTGTCGCTGAAGTTTCACTTAGATATCAGGAAACTCTTTCTAACAGTAAGGATCATTAGCCACTGGAAAAATTGCCAGGAATGATTTAGGTACAGTTAACTCTGTCTAGGGGCAAAGGGACAGACTACACAACCTCTGAAGATCCTATTTTACTATTAATTCATTTGGACTAGGCATTATGGCTTTTAATGTACAGGGATTCAGACCAGATGTCTGTTCTGTCTGTTCTGGTCTTTGGCTCAATTTAACTGTGGAAATGAAGAAATCTGTTTCTCAGTCTGTAATTTGACATAAAACTATTTCAAACCCTCATGCCTGTGCATAAACTACAGCAGCACCAAGGCTGCTCAGCCAGAGCCTGTCCTGGCACTTGTCGAAATGCAGAAACTGGCAGAAGCACAGAAGGGCAGAGGCTGGAGACCATCTAGTGCAATCCCCTGCTCAGACAGGACCACCTAGAGCAGGCTGCCCAGGACTGTGTCTAGACAGCTTTTGAATATCTCCACACCTTCTCTGGGCAACCTGTGCCAGACCTCAACCACTCTCCCAATAGAAATGTGTTTTCTTGTGTTCAGAGGGAATCTCCTGTGTTTCAGTTTGTGCCCATTGCCTCTGGTCCTGTTACTGGGCACCTCTGAGATTAGTCTGGCTCCCTCTTCTTTACTCTCACCCATCACATTCCTACACATTTATAAGATCCCCCTGGAGCCATCTTATCTTGAAGCTTAACAGCCTCAGCTCTCTCAGCCCCTCCGCCTGTGTCAGATGCTCCCATCCCTGCACACTCCTTTGCTGGACTTCACTCCAGTATGTCCTTGTCTCTCTTGTACTTGGGAGCCCAGCACTGGACCCAGTACTCCAAGTATGTCTCACCAGTTCTGGAGATAGTGGCAATGAGAGAAATCATCAAAAGAAATGTAAAGTGGATCTGAAGTTCAAGGAGAGACTAATTTGTATGAAGCTGCCACAAGTGTCCTGCTTACTGCATGGGATCAATCAAGAAGATTTAGCTGTGATGATGTCATGTTTCTAAAGATACCTTTCTCCAGCTGAATATGTTACCATTCATTAGCCTGAAGGAGAACGAGATAAACTTCACTGCTATTTCAGAAAACTTTCTCTTTTCTGAGAATGCAATTTTTTTTTTTCTTAAAGGAGCTTCCTATTTTTTCTAAACTTGCCAGGGGCATTATTAAAAAAAAAAAAAAACCAACAAAAAAACCAACAAAAAAACACTTAACAGACACCCATTTCGTGAAAGGAAATATTGCTCCTCATCCAATATTGAATGAACCACACAATCAGCACTAAACTGCAGTATCTTGCCCAGGGATATTTTCTACTGTATATAATGACTTGCTGCAAGAACACCTTCCTGTTCCCCATCCCATTAATGCACTAGATGTCCACAGAGACTTTTTAGGAGTTTGTAAACCACTTACAATTGAAATGGCAAAATGAGTTCCTAAAAGATGAGAGCTGGTTGCAAAAGAATACAAAACAGTTCCTAAAGAACAGGAAGAGGAACCCAAAAGCATATAGAAGCTTACAGCAAGCAAGTCCTTTAGACAATCCCTTTTTTAAATTAGTCAGGTATGTTTAATTTTGTCACAAGGATAAAACGTTTTTCATGCTGTCAACCCAACATATGAGCTATAAAAATAATAGATATTCTATCATCCTATCTGGCTATGCCCCAAAACACAAGGGTTTAAGAAGAAAGGTACTTGGAACTAAGCCACATGTTTGGTATGAACATCCCTCAAGACCCAAAGTATGCTTATGAAAGAAATCCAGAAGGAATTAAAATACTATAGAGCATTTTACAATTCCATTTATGCCCTCTAAAAAAAGAAAAGATAATGTTCTGAATTACTGCTAATTCAAACTACTCCTTAACAGGAAATCTTTATTATTTTGAGAAAAGAACATTCATCCATAAAACAAATAAAACATCTGCAGTAGGAGACTAACCAAGAAAGCGGACAGTGAATTAAGCGACTCCCTGAAGAGTGACAGTATATTTTAAATGATTTACCAGAGCCCTCTTTCTCCATCCTTCCACTCCACCTTGCATGCCCTGTGTCCCAGCTCAGGCAGCTGGGCAGAACACACTCATCCCTCCTGGAGGGATGCTGGCAGATGGGATTCAGAAGGGCCCCAGGAGGCAACCTGCAAAGGTGCTCAGGACATGGAAGTGTGTTACCCTTGACGCAGAGCCCTCTAGACAGGCTTTCCTCAGGCAGCATCTTGGCTACACCTGCCCACACAGTTCCTCCAGAGATCCCATAGCTGCAGAAGGGTAATGTGCTCCTGCATCTCCAAAGAGTCCCAGGCTGGGAAATGGACCTCCTTTAGAATAACTGAACTCTTCCTGGGAGCTGCAGTCTCTCTCAAGCCCCTGTTTGTGTTGGCAGCTGCCTGCTATGTACGCTGTTCTCTCTCAAGTGCTGCAGCTACCACATACGCAGCACAGAGATTGTACCTGGCAATTTCACACAAATGAATGTGAGATTTGCAGGACCACACCGACAGGGCAGATGGGATTCATCTTGCCATAAGCTAGATATATATAATACACAACCCGTGTAGTCATCTAGACTTCCTTTGTAATTAAAGGAGGGGAATGTATACTTCTCAGGTATGAGCTACATGATGTATTTTAGTCATCTACATTAAGACGAAGTGAATAATTTCTTAGAAGTGCCTTTTTTTTCCTTTACTAACCATAGAAGGAGTCCAGGAGACTAAGTCAGATGCTAAAAAGTTATCTGAGATTAATCCCATCCATTCTATCTCGCTGGAGAGTTAACAAGTCTTTGTATAAAATAAAGAGGGTGACTACTCACATATACATTATTATCTTCCATATCACTGCTAACGAGGGAAAGATTTGCTTAAAAAGAACAGGAGGGGACGTTCATTCTTTAGCATTCATTCATCTGTTATTACTAATCACAATCACTAGCCTGGCAGCCATACATTTGTCTGAAAATTATTTCTTACGCAAATGTGTAATTAGTTTCTGGAAAGGCAAAATTAAGCCTGAGGGAAAATACATAGCTTATGCCTCATTTGTATCCAGTGACAGCCCTCCAAAAGATGGGGCTGTGTAAGCACAGTGCGTTAAGTGGGTAACAGAGGTCACTTCGAACAGCTATTCGTTACTCTGGGATGAAAGGGCCACTGGTATTACGCAGGTTGTTTCAAGCAAATGCCAGTAGAGCCAGTCTACACTGCAGTATGTTTCCTTTTATGTCACAGGCAAAGTATTTTAGGAAGGTTTCTGGCAATTTTAGCATTTTATTATTGGAACCTGTTTTGCCCTCTTTGGATTGTGGAGTCAGCTGCTCTAGCTATCATCCATCAAATTATATAGGTTTCAGCAAAAGCCATAAAACTCACAGTGACATTTTTGTATTTCAGTGCCCAACACTTCAGACTCTTCCAGGCTAGGAGTGAGTGAATGGTTGGTCCTAATGACATATTCTCTCTTCATATGATCCAGCTTTCAGTTTCAGTCCTGAAAGGGCTGCCAAAAATTTAAGACCATTTTACACCTCTCTATCTAAATGTCTCAGAGATTACAGCATAGGGGATGTCAGGCCTATTTAATAAAGGGGTTGTGGAAAAGCAAATGGGGAGAGGAACAAAAAGGAGAAGTTTCTGGAGTTATTTTTAAACTTCGCATGTTTCTGAACATGTTCAAAGGTCTGGGTGTTACTCTGGACTGCAAGGAGATAGAGCACAAGGAATTGTTCTTCTGGCAGGATAACCAAAGGCACAGAAGTTCTCTGCACAGACACATCCACAAATATAGAGCAAAAGAGCATGCCCACCTGCCGTATTCAACTCTACAAGGAGAAAGAAACATTGCTCTAAAGGAGCCTTTTCTTGTTTCTTAAAGTATTCACCCTGCCCATACCTCACACTCAACAGCAAGGGGAACCAAGCTACTTCACTCCTTCACAACCAAAATACAAGCTATGGAGGTAAGGCTGGACGTAAGGCTTGAAGTAAGGCTTAACATAAGGCAAATGTCTTCATAGGGAGTGGTATGAAATCACAATCCTCTCGTGCACACACAGGGAGTCTACTGCATCTATATCTGACTCGTAAAATAGAAAGGACATGGGTGAAATCCAGGTGCTGCTGAGGAGATACCACCCTCACCAAACTCCAGAAAGCCATGCTCTTCTCTAGGGGGTAGAAGTCACTTGGTGACACTCTCCTTCAAGGTATCTTCTTCCCCACATCCTTATTTGCTTGTGATTGTATTCATCTTACACATTTCATTGGTAATAGCAAACCCAGAAAGTGCAAGAATTCTGGAAAATACATTCACTTTTGTTTATAGTCTTTTCAAAAATACCAACTTGCCAAGCCAATCTGTTAAGGTGGACTTCAGGGCCCTCTAGTGGCTTGGGAGAGGGGAAATTATGAAAGAGGAATGACAAATCTTTCAAAAACTCAGGAGCATTTCCTATTGCTTTCAAACCAAAACACAAAGCATAAGCAGAGTTCCTCCACCACTTCCAGTAGAATCAAAAGTCTTCATTAGCCCATGTTCCTACTTTGCTCTTCCACTCAACTTTTCTTCTTTGAAGTAGGACTAAACTGGAAGTTGCACATTGCCATCATTTTTCTAAAGCCAAAGGCCGACTGTGGTCCCAACATAAATCCTGAACTCCTCCCGTCAAGGCATTCCCAGGCTGTCACAGATATGGCAAGTCTGTAAATTGTATGACCTGTCAAAGTTTGTGCACTGAGAGTGGGACACAAAATTGGCTTCCATCTTATTCTGCTTAAGTGCAGTAACTTTTTTGCAGGGTACTCATTTACAGCACAGCTTTTCTAGTTCCTATCTTATTCTATAACTCAAATACCTGGGAAACAGGTCAGTGGGCACTTTGAACTTCTTACTGCCATGCATGAAGATGTCCCAGCATGTGAATGGAGCCATAAGGCTGCACCACAGCCAGGGAAGCAGCACTCTTTATCACCTCAGCCCTGGAGGGATGTTGCAGCAGGCCAACACTGTGTCTCCTCAAATGTCATATGGCCTGAAGGCCGTCTCAGGCTTTGCAAAAAAGGCTGCAGCTGAACCCCAAAACCGTATTCAGCAGTAAAGTCAGAGGTCACTCAAGTGTTTTCTCTTAAAAATGCCATGCTATTTTGTGAGAAATTTGGATAGCTGGCTGTTCATTCAAAAATTTTGGAAGCCAGATTAAACATTTCTGAAATCTCTTTAAACACCTCAAACTGTTGTAAAACAGTAGGAAGAAGACTTAAAAACACTCAGTGAGCCTGAGGTAGTTCCCATAGAGGCAATTTCAGTGTTGCTAACTAAGAACACGTGAAATTCTGGTTAAATGTCTTCTGCTGCATATTCATAAGATTCTTGTTAGAAACTTGACACTGTAGGAAAGGCAGTATGGGTTTCTTTTTGCCTAACTTCTGGTCTTCAACCTTCCATATAGCACTTTCTGTATAAACATTTCTTTAGATCCCAGCTAGAAACCTATATTTATGTACCATTGGAGTTTTCCACAGACCTCTTAGAGTCCTAGAGAAAAGCAGCTTCTAGGCAAGACTCACAATAAAATCACAACTGGCAGCAGAGCAATTTACTGCTGTTGTCTTGCTTATAAACATTTAGAGCGGATAATCTCAGGTCTTTTTTTAATCAAGGAAAATTTCATGCCATATCATTGTCCAGTTTCAGAAGAGATTTTTGAGCACACGTAGGCCAAGATACAAAAAAGAGATCATGTTTCTGCTACAGCTTAGTTGATGGGCTGTTCCCAGGCTGCTTTCGGCAAGTGTGCCAGGACCTGAGGGGCAGGTACTTGAGGAGACACCAAAAGCCTTGTTGTGGTCACTGCAAAGGGGAAGGATTAGGTATGAACACAGAAATATCTTCAGCTGACCAATGCTGTGACTGTTCAGTAATTATTATAGACTCTTGAGACCCAAAGCTTTGGTAGACATGACCCCATTTAAACTTGGTGCCTTCTATCCTCTCTCGTGAAATCCTGATCTCATGACTTGGCGATGCTGCAGAGAGGATGCTGACTTTAGCACGGTGCAGATGACAGCAGACATTATATCTATACAACACAACAGCATGTCAAGCAAAGATACCTCACCCCTGGAAGCAGTCTGGCTGCATGAGCACAGTGTTTTGTTGTGTTAAATGGCCAAGAGGAGGCCAGCACTGTGGTATGAGAGCAATACTGCCTCTGGTAACACTTGCCTATGGCAAGCACGGCATCATGCTGGTCCTCATACCTGAAGTGTGAATCAGCAGCTCAGATCTCCGACTGAAATAAAACAACTGTTTCGTTAAATGTATCTCCTATTTAAAGGCTAGTTTCCTTTTTGTCTTGTTTGGGTTTTTTTTTTTACTTCTCTTTGCTGATTTCACACCAATTATCACCTTTACATAGACAATAAAGCATAAGGGTTCATCCAGACTTGAAAGTTAAAGCAGATTTTTGCTGAGTGTGAATTTGCACCACCACAATAGCTTTTCTGAACAATTTCCTGTATAGCCAGTCCCACTGCTATTATAGAGTACAGGGAGCAATCTCTAAGTCTCTCTTGAGCATCACCTCAGACCACAGTTAAACAATGATCTTAAGGGTCTTTTCCAACCTTAACGATTTTATGATTCTAAACCAACTCAGCCGACCTCTTGTGGGCACTCAGAGAAGGAGTCTCCAAGTGCCCCAGCCTCCTTTCTTGAATGAGACATGGCTGAGAAAAAAGGGCAGTGGCCAGACTGATGAAAATGCCTGAAATATTGGGTGGAAGTCTCAGGGCTGTGGCTCCCCAGTGCCTTCGGCACAAATGGTGGCAGCTGTTCTCCACCTCCCACCACACTCCTCTCCTGAGCAAAACCTGAACAAAGCACAAGATGTAACCTTACATATCTTATATTTGGCCTACAATCTGATTGCATTTTTCCTCCCTCCCACATGCTGTCATACTGAATTAACAGTTCATCCATAAGTCTTTTTTCCCTTGTACTCTGGTAGAACGTTGTTTCTAAATGACCAAGACGGAATAAAATGCACCATGAAGAGCCCAAAAGGATCAAATTAGTGGAGAGTGGATTAAAAGTGCAACATTTTCCATTTCTCTAACACTCACAGGGGAAGAAATGAATCTGTGGGATATTAGGAAATGTTGCACTGATTGACATTCCAACCTGCCTGTGACATTTTCTTTTGAAGTCATCCGTTAAATCACAACATGCCTGGTCAGTACATGTAGCAATGTATTATTATCGTCACAGCACTTCAAGCACTTCATCCGGAGTATGCTATAAGTAAAATTACTCCATCTGCTTAAAATCTTATTCTGTATTGTTTCATATTTTTTCTAAGACCGTAGTTTCCTTAGATTCGCAAAAAGATGCTGTGGTAATTATTCTAATTGGAGACCTACAAATGCTACGCTTTTATTTGCACTTTTCAAAGCTGATCGTGGCATTTAAAACTAAAACTATTCAAGTACTAAATCAAAAAAAAGAGAAAACTTAATGAGTAGGAGAACTGAGTACTAGATAATTGGTATATTTTTTAATAATGACCACTCTGTGTTTGAATTTCTCATTCAGAGCCCATTGAAGACAATGGAAATTCTCCCTTTTACTTTCTGTTTCTTTTCTCTTCTTCAAGAGTTCTTGTCCAAAATATCTAGTAATATCTGTTGTCAGAGAGAAAATATCTGGTCAATGGTCTGGTGTTTTCTTTTGTTTCTAAAAGTAAAATCATTTGTATTCTGTTAAGCTAGCTACACAGCTTCTTTGGTTGTGATTTCCTGGTTGTTTCTGAGCTTCAGCACATCTGCAATGCTCTGCTGGAAAACTTAGCCCAAAGTGTAGTTACAATGGAGACATAAGAATGTTAAGGGAATGAAATGGAAAATAGCACAAAAATATATTTCTATGCTACTATGCATTCATTGGACTAGCATATCTGCCACACTGGGCGAACACCTGTCAACCTAACCTCAGTAAGAAGGTACTGATTATACATGAAGTGTGAGAGGGACTATAAGAGGAATCAAAGATGAAAAAAGACCTATGCAGGAGGGTAAAATGAAGCAACTGTGAAGAGCTTTCTTCAGAAATAATTTAACAGAGGCATTAAAAATAAGCAATAGTCAGACAAAAAGTGAACCAGACTTTCCTGCTTGCTCTTATTTATAATATAAAGACTTGGGGAACTCCAGTGGAATGCTACAATTTACAATGGACAAAGAGAAACATTTTTATTTATTTATGCATTATTTAGTGCTAGAATTCTTTGTCAAAGGACCATAGCTGCCTTAGCAGATTAAGGCAGATGAGCGGGGAAAGGATTAGCTAACGGTTCTGGTAATGAGAACTTTCCAAGATACTTGTGAAAGGTTGTTAATAAAGGGATAGAAGCGCTTATGTCTCAGGACATAAAGCAACTGCTAATTTGTGTGGAAAGAACAGCTACCTTAATGGGAAGTTTTTTCTTTATTACCCAGTGTCAGGCTCCATCCTATAAAGGGTGTGGCACGAGCCCGCACCAGAGCCAGAATTCTGGTGGAGATGGCTGCACTGGGATCTTCTACTAGGGAACCATGACCCCTACAACATCAGAGACTGAGGTCCTCACACGAGTGCAAGGTAATCCTCAGTGTGTATCTTCACATTGCATCTCTAAAATAGGAGATGGGAACCTGAAGCACGAAGACTGAGTGACTTGTCCAAAACCTCCAAAATGTCTTCTGCAGAGTGCTGAAACGCTGTCTTACAGCTCTGGTCCTCAGAGCCCAGCCTTCTGGTTCATATGTGTCTACTGCACTGAACCGAGGTGGTAGCTGCAGCCAAGCTGAACGTCAGTGTCCTCCACAGGAGGCCTTATGCTCCCCTAGTCATCCAAACTGTGGACCTCTATCACTTCTCTGTCCGAGCACCCATGTTTCCTGTCTGCACTGTCAGGGTAAGCGTAGCAAGTGCACCTGCA
The DNA here is from genome assembly GCF_047370975.1 of Nipponia nippon. Lineage (NCBI taxonomy): Eukaryota > Metazoa > Chordata > Aves > Pelecaniformes > Threskiornithidae > Nipponia > Nipponia nippon. The sequence continues at coordinate 35,111,228 of NW_028262347.1, read as the reverse complement.
CCCAGGAACTGGGAAGCTCAGGCACATCCCCTGAGAAACAGGTCTGTATCATTTACAACACAGAGTTGTTTGCACATGCACAGTACAGCCGATAAACTGGATTTACATTGTGAATTTGGAATACAGGGGACCAGGACCTCCCAGCTTCTTTAAAGCAGTCCTGGAGCAGGAATCTGGCCTGGACTTCTCAATTGCTCTGTTAATATCTCTGTTGTTGGAATATCTGTTTCCCACTCTATCTTAAACAGTTGGTCTCAGCATGGAAATAGTTTCACCAAAATGAGCGTGGGGCAACGCAAACACTTAAGAACTCTGAATGCAAGCTGTGTTTCTCCTGTGGTTACATTTTCTTTACCCAGTGAAAATATTCGTTTTCTTTCACTCCATGTGTAGTTACCTAATTTGGTTTACTGGTCCCTTATTCTGCACCACTTCCAGAAAAAACACAACTAAGAACCTTACCTGGGATTTTTTTTCTCCCGTTGGTCATCTGTCAATCACTCTGAGACTTAGGCTTGTCCTCCAAACCCTCATAAATAAGTCATGAGCATGGTAAGGTGAAAAAAAATTAAATAGGTCTGTGTTTAAAAAATACTTGCCAATATATCTTGCCCAGTGGTGTTTCAGCTCAGGTTTCTCTTTCCTCTCATGTCTCCATCCTATGGTGTTTTCATGACAGCTATCTAGGAACTATATGACTCACAATTCAAGAATAGAAACGTTTGAAGATTTAAGAGAAATAGGAAATGTCTTGTTGCAGACACAGGGATTTTAAACCATTTCTCCCAAGTTAAGAACTCAAAATACAGTCACATGCACACACAAAAATAATTTAAAATTTTTGAACAAACAATGAGTTCTATGTTTTATGCCAGGAATGTAGACTGGAGCAGAGAGATTACAAATCTGAACACGTGAGTGAAAATATACGTACAGATGGGAGAGTATTAAAATCCATGTTGCTTATTTTAGAACAGATGGAGACTACATTGTATTACAACTAATATTTTGGGAAAATACTAAGCTGTGCAACTCCCAAATTAAAGTGTAAGTACAACAAAGCAGGCAGTATTTTTTGTGTCAGTAATCAGATGCTTTTAGAGGCAATGTGTTTAAAAAAAAAAAAAACCTGAAACACATAAATAGTTCTGTTGCTTTCTCACAGGTGCTTAAGCTTTGGCAAAATAAGGACCTTAATCACCAGTTCACTCCTTGTAATTAATAAGACAGTCTGATCTACTTTTTCCTTTTAAAACCACTGTTCCCTGACTCAGAGCTTTCTTATCAGCATTACAGGGTGATTTTAGGGCACTCAGACTGATACGATTACATTAAGATGGAAAAAAATCACAAATAATTATTTGGCCAAATGTCAGGAAAAACTTCCTGATAATGACCTCTTTGTTGATTATAAAATAATTCCACATTGGAAGAAGTGGGAACAGCATCTCTTGGGACTAATTTGTCATGAGGCTAAGAAATAAATGATGCAATAAGTTACTGCTCCCTCTAATTTCTGTGATTCGGCAGCTGCAATTTCAAACTGAGCTTCAGTGTAGAGTGCTGTGGAACTATTTGAACTCTTTAAAGATTTTATAACAAGCTCTGAAAGAAACCAAGCTATAGCAGAATGAAGAGCACAGATTTGTTTTGTCTTAAATCGATGCAAAAATCCCTTTGAGCTAAGGCCAACAATTTAAGCTGGGTGGGTTCTGGTGTTTGTCGCTCAGGGGTAAATGATCTCATGGAGGCATTGAGAATACATAGCTCAAGTTTTTTGTCTACCTGTCTTCTTGGGAAGAGTAACTCAGATTTCCAAACTACCTAAAGCAACTGAAATATAATGGGAAAAATCTGACAAAATTAGTGGGGGATTTCCAAGGCTCCTCTCAAATAAAGGAACAGATGTAGCTTCTGTTTTTTAACACCATCTCTCCCTTCAGCCAGGTGACTCTGACCATCTGTGTGATTACAGTTTTTTTCTCCTGCCAATAACAGTACTTAGCTCTGAGCCACTACAATGTTAGAAGACACAGCTCAAGGATGTACCAGACCATATGACTTCTTTGCTTTCTGTCCTCCTGCTTTTCTTCCTCTGTAAGAGAGACAGAGATGTAGTCAATATTTTTTTAGTGATTCCAGAGTTTTGGTGTCACAACATAAGCAGTTGGTAGGGGATGTGATCTGTCAAAACTTACAGTATTTGACTTGTATTCAGTCAGCTCACTGAATAATACTTGCAGAGTAATACAAGCAGCTCAGAAAGATCCTCCAGAACTGATGCACCACGTTCTTCTGCTGGAAGATGAGAAAGAATGTAAGAAGACAATGATAGACATAATTCAGGATAAACATACTAAATTTGATGGCTCCCTGGCCATTTTTAACTGAGATAAGGTAATGAGGACTAAGTTATATTATAAAGACAATTCTTCTCTCTTACAGTCTTTTGGCTAGCATACACTAGCTTCACATTGAGTATACTTCCAGTCTTCAAGTTTTGTACCCTACAGACTTCAAAGGTTATGCAATTTTCTACCTTATTCTCCATTTAAATTTTTGCCTCTCACCCTGATAAACTGAAAATGGTGGTAGGTTTGGTGGTTGTTGTAGCTGGTGGGAACTTTGTTTTCTCCCTGTGGGTAGTGCAGGACAGCCCAGCCCACGCAGGTTCACTCAGTTACCAAATCAACAAACAGGTATTTAGTACCACAAAAGTGATCCCTGGCTCTAGCTGTGATCATGTGACTGTTCCCTGCAGGTAATGAGTACAGCAGTTCTGTTTTACTGTTTTGTCTTCACCAAACCATGGCTGTTACCTCAATAACTTCTGGGGACACTGAGCTCTCAGTCACCAAACTGAATGCAGATATGGGCAAGATATCTTGGATATAAAGTGTCTTGTTATTCCATCTTTTGCAGTTTTAGTGGCATGGACAGCTGTCTGAGACATCTTCACTACCCAGGGTTAGATAAAGGTTCATTCATTAATCAAATACTCTGTAAAATATATGTGATCCAAAAATTATTATGCAACACAGCAGATTTTTCAGGAGCAAATGAAGAATGCTAGTGGCAAAATGGAGGAACATAATGCAAAGGAGCAACAGTAAAGGAAGCATCTCAACAATGACTAATCAACATATCAAACAAAAGCTAATAGATATGTGTCAACCTTAAACATTGAAAACCCTTTCTGTTTTACAAATACTTTTTAGTTAAAAAAATGTGCTTCAGTTATTTAATATGTTGCCATTATTGGTAGTATTTAAAAAAAAAAAAGTGTGCTTGAAAGTAATGAATATACTTAGTTGGTAGCTTTTTCTACATGACTGGTTTTGAAGTGTCAGAATTGATAGGTCTGCTTAGTCATATACTGGAAATATCTTTAAAATTTAATAAACTTCAACCTAAGCAATAATCTAAAAATGTACAAAAATAAATTAAATAACTCAAAGGAAATATTTTCTTTTTATTCTAATTTCCATACAACTATTCTCTATCAGGTGGAATACAACTAAAATAAAATTAACAAAGGCCAGACTTTCACTTGTTACCTTTCAATTTCCATCCTCTGTGAATGTGTTATGATTTGCAAATATCAGAAGCATTTTACAAACAGTATAGTAGGCAGTTACTAACAGTTCAATGCAAAATTAAACACGATTATTTGAATTTCTAAGAAAATCTCTAAGTCTTCCTCTCTACTGGCTTGAACTTGCACAAATCCAAGACAGCAGAGTCAAGTCAGTCCATGAAGAGGGACTATTCATGCTTCTTCTGAGTCTGATAGGATGGGACCAGTCCCATTTTATCAATGTTGCTGCTATATCTAAACCTACATTTAAACTCCTTGCCAAATGGAGCTTTCAGAGCAGAGCTGGAAGAACAGAATTCCATATCCCTACTCCAAGGCTCAGCGATACAAGCCCACAGCTGTCCAAAGGAAACAAAAAGGAAAACGCTGTTGACCCATTCTCATTTTAATAAGGAGCTTGATGACTTCCTCAAATATCACTGCATACACATTTCTACATATTTATTATACAAGGAGGCCAATGTATTGATTCCTATTTGTCGGTAGAGATATTTATGCCACATACAGCAGCTGTATTTGCTGCCAGTTCTTGGTGTTGCCGACTTTTCTAGCTGTGCTTTGCCAGGATCTTGCCTAAGGGATCTAAAATCTTAGATTTTAACATAACATACTGTCTTATTAGCACTGTCTTTTGTAAATTAAGATATTTCTGATGGTGCTACATCAGTGCCACAAGCAAAGACTTTATTTTCCATCCATCAACATGGTCCCTCTGTTTCTTCCCGGAAGAAATCATGCCTGTGTTGAAATGATTTTTTTTTTCCCTATATAATATATTTTATACATTGTACTTATCCTGGCTTTTTTCCTACAGGACCTTCCCAGTACCCAAAAAATTATTTGGACTGAAAAGGACCAAGGGGAAGCATATCACAGCTAGCCAGCCTTCTGTTAACACAAGGTCTGCAACCCACTGCTATCACCTCTGCAACTAAGTATACTTACTACAGTACAAGTCAGCCAAAGTTGTATCTACTTTGCCTATATGACTACCAAATAAATTTAAACTGTCAGAAGTATTTCTGAAAGATTCTTGTCCTTCAGGATGGTTCAGGCTCCTCAAAAATTGTCTTCATTCTGCTGTTGACACTGTCACTTGCTGTTCCAGCCTTTCTTACTACCATTTAATTGCCCTTTTTAAAAGCACACTAAAACTAGGAAGGCAGTCATTTTTGAAAAAAAAAACTTGTAGAGTAAATGAACTGCCCCTATAAACTGAGTTTGCCACAGAACTGAAATTTTACCCACCACATTACAGTAATCCTTTCCCAAAATGGCTCTTCCAGCTTCTCTCTTTGCCATCCTGCTCCTTATCAAGTGCTTGCCATGATAGAAGTAGCTTCATACAACAGATCACAGGTATTTAGCATCCCTTTCTATTCACAGGCTCAGTTCTACTACTTGTGAAGCCAGTCTCCTGTTCCAGCCACTGCTGCAGTCAGGGTGAAAAAGTTAAGTTCTGCAGCCGATGGAAATAGTTGTTTGCCCTTTTGAGTACAAAGAGATAAAAAACAAGTGTTTCTCCCCAGTTTTCCTTTCCCTGTGGAGTTTCACTTCTGAGACTTTTTTCAAAGCCAAATTTTCCCAAAGCAAGGTTCTTTTCTTCTTCCTTGTTATTTGTTCTTTCTTTATTTAAATGAGAAATGACTGTCTGATCAAAATTGCTTGAAGCCCTTGGTGGCCTGCATGGCTGAGCATGCTGCCATTGAAACTCCGGGGACTTTAAATTAACTGATGACAAAGGCTCCAGACAGTGACTGGCTGGCTGCACTGGGACTCTGGGCTCCATGTAACAGTAGTTTGCCTCTTCCCAACAACCAATAAATAGTACCCGTACCCAAGTGATTACTATCTGTAGCAATAGTCCGTGTTACCATCATATTTAAAGGAATAAAGAGCATGGAAGTTGTAGAAGGGAAAAATATTCTTAGCTATATATACACTCTTATGCTAGATTCAAACAAAACCCAGGCATTACATACAAGTGTCACCCGCGCCCTGAAATGCTTTTTTACCACTTCCTCATGTCCTCTAATTGCAGGTGATGGATTGCTGGTTATGGCCCAACCCAGCCTTCCTCCCTGGACGTTTTAACCTTCTTCAGACTGATCAGTTGAAGCTGTTGGCTGGGGTGAGGTTCCTGTCCCACAGCTGCTCAGTGGGGAGGTGATGAGCTGTCCCTCAGCAGCACTCTCAGGCTTTGCAGAGAAGTGATATTTTCCCTCGGCAGCGTTGCCTCCAGCAGTCTATGGATCAGTGCGTTACGAGGTGACTTCCATGACCCCAACAGCCCACCTGTGCTGCCCAAAGAGGTTTGTGAACTCATGAGAACCAGAAAATTTTGTAGAACAGAGTGAACAAACATCTGCCAGGAGCTCTTGAGGCTTCACTGATCCTCCCGTGATATGCCTGCTCACTGAAGGCCCATTGTCATACAGACAATGGCCTCTGAAGTACCATTCAAGTTCCACTTTTTGAGATTCCCTGATGCCTGTATAAAAATAGATAGTTTTGTTCTCATAGCCTCACAAAAGACCAGGGTAACACTGAAAGCAGTAAGGCCTAAGGTGGTGATCAGCAAGTGGATCTGTCCAGCCGTTCTTCTGTGGAGCCCAAAAGTTGTCCGCACCCTGAGCCAATCTCTTCTACTGGAGAGCTAAGTGCAAAGTCTAGGAATAAATGTTAATTAATGATTATTGAGCAGAGGGTAATGGACTGTCTTCTGCTAATAGATTACTAAAATCAGCTAGCAGAAAAATTAGCTCATGTTTGCATTCTGGACATGTCTGAGGCATCTTTCCACTGAAAATATGAAATATGATGTAAAATTAGGATTTTGATGTACCACTAGATGGCAAACTAGCAGTGTGATACACATCAGACTTCCTATCACAGAAATATCTGATTAGGCATAATGTAAAAAACACAGGCAAACATTCTGTATGCAAATAAACAGAGGCTTGATGTGGTGCATGCTGATAGAGAACAAAGAATACTTCAACTTTCATGTTTTAAATCAATTTGTTATGCTTTAAGGCTGGACAATACGGATCATCTTGGAATCACAAAAGATTTCCCTTTTGATTGCCCACAGCCACGCATCTACAGCTTCCTCGCCTGGGGCTGAATGTCAGACAACGCTGTAGTGGCTTCATCTGGAAACAAGTGGGGGACTTTGAACAAGACTATCACAAGGCGCTTGAAGAGGGCCTGTAACACCAGGCTGAGATGTGTGGAAGAGATTGAGGGGTGCAGTCAGGCTCTTTCCAGTGTACACGTTTTGTAGGGCCCTCATCATTAATATAAGCACAAAGATCTTCACGGGACTTTAGCAGCCAGCACAGCACTCAATCAGGATAAACTTTCATCCTTTAGATAACATTATGAATGTACAAACATTTATTTCAAATCTAACAGCCCTGGGAGCAGTGAAACCGTGAGGAAGCTCCAAGGGAAAAGTCATTATTTAACATTTCGTTTCCTCTGCACCACCGACCACTTGTAATCAAAACTGCTGGAGAGTCATTTAAATTGTCCTTTTTATCCCTGCAAAGGATTTTTTACAATAAATGCAGGAAGATGTCTTCTCTGTCCCTCTGGCCAGGACTATGGCATGGCAGGGCTGGAGGGGCAGCTGCCCCGCGTGCCTTTGGGACCAGGGACAGCTATGGGGACAAGCATGGCAGGTTTCACAGCCATGGCTGTTAAAGCTGCTGCTGCTGCTGCCGCTTCCTGGGGAGGTCTGCAGGGGCAGAGCAATTAGAAAAAGTCCACTAAAGAGAGGGGAAAGGCAGTAAAAAGTCTCCCAAGAGCTCCCAGTCATTTCCCCCATTGCTAAAATGAAGTAAGGGTGTAATTACTAACAGTTGGTTTTCCAGCTCAGAAAACCTCTAAGTTACAGAATAATCACTGGAAATGCAGAATGCTCCATAACCCTACTAAAATGTATGGAAAATTGGGAAGAGAGAATGTGCTCACTCAAGCCAAAATGCAACCCCATAGTGACTCAAGGACCAAACAGAAATGGACGCTGGGCGAAAAGTGAGTTACTTGACTTGTTTGTACATATTTAGTCCCTTTCATTTGGTTTATATCAGGAGGAGATGACAATGGAAGCAGGTATTTCTTTGGACATCAGTGAGGATCTTCAAACTATGAACAGAGAAGCTTTGCTTTCCCGTGCACCACAGAGGGTCAAAACCCAGAGATCACTCCTCTTGTCACAGCCCTCAGCCTGTTTTTTCCACACCTACCAGGCCCAAACACTTCCTGAGCTCTCTGAGGGCTATAGCTACAAAGAGATCTCTTTTGGGTTCTCTGCCTGACACCAGTTCGCAGACACAGCAGTTAATCCTCAACTCTTATTTTAGTTACAAGCTCCCACAGGAACACCAGTGCCCACATGTCACAGCATCTGTCTGGACTTCTATACAGTGCTGTTTTTAGGGACTAATTTCCATTATTTCAGCTGTCACCAAACACACATTGAGTCAAGACATCCTTCTGCAGAACAGGGCTTCAGCAGGCTTCCTGTTTGTCTTGGACAAAAGACACCTACCCCCAGCATTCGGAAATTGCCCTACGGCCCTGTTCATAACAGCAAAAGTATAAAATATTGTATTATCGTTGTTGATATTAATATTATTAGTCATGGAAGTGCTTATTTCTGTTTTCTTTTTATTCACATCTGGAGGATCAAGGCAAAAGCAATAGACATGTACACAAGTTTTTGGGCATGCACTTTTTTTTTAATGTATTGCAGTGTTTGGACTGAAAGAAAACTGCTCAGAAGTAAGCCACAGTATTAACTTGTGATGCATTTTTTCTGCTTAGCCTGTGTATTTAAGTCTTAATTCATTGAGACTACGTCTTACACGGCAGAATAAATGCTTTTTTGTGAACTAGGCCCTCCACTGTGTTTAATAAGTACCTAAAGAGTTGAACTAGACAGGTATCAAAGGCTGTTGGGGGCAGCTTCCACTGCTTATTTTACCTAAGCCTGAGCTCTGGCAAGCTGAGAGGGCTGGGGGTACATGGGGTGATGGGCAGAGGTTAGGGACACAATGCTGTGTTCCACCTCCGCCTCCAGCCAGCAGAAGCAGTGGTTGCAGCAATCTTTGCTCTCTCCATTTTGCATCCATTCTCAGCTCTCTGTTTTGCTCCTGTCCCTTTCTTTTCAGTAACAGAAGCACCTTAGGCCCTGCCAGGCTCCCATCCTTCACCTCTGAGGGAGTAAAATCATTGTTTTACATATTTTTCAGAGGGCACTCAAGCTGGCTCAAGTTGTCACATACACACAAATAGCAGATTACATTAACTGAGCTTCAGCTGCGCTTCTGAAAGCAATGTGATTATAACAGTTTGAAAAGGCAGGACAGTCTGTAATTAGCAGAAGGTTTTTCCTGGTAATTACATTAACCTTTAGTTGAATGTTACTCAACCCATCGTGATGTTATTTTTATGGTCCCCTACCAAAGTATGCCACTGTAGGATTGCGAACCTGTCTTGGTCAGTGGAAAATTCCACATCCTTGCATAAATCCCACAAGTGCCTTGCTTTGGTTGAGTGCCACCCTACACTGTGCCTGGTAAGGTTTTGCAAACAATGGCCTCGCTGGCTGGAGGGAATCCAGGCCCACTAGTAGCATTTTCAGTCATTCTTTCCCTGTGCAATGAATGAAGAATGAAAAATGCAGCTATTCACAGAAGCAGTTTTGTCACATAGAATGACCCGAGTACTAATGTAACACAGTTTGTCACACGATATGTTCTGTATATTGTTGTTTTCCATAGGGTTTGTTTGTCTCCATGTTTTTCAAGAACAGAAATATATATAGGGTTCAGCAGAGCTCTAGACATGTACAGAGAAAAGAGGGGCCATGACTATAACAGAAAACAATTAAGCTGGATAAATATGCAAACATTCCTCATAAAAATCCAATGAAGAGATTAGTTGCACAAATACACAAAAGTTCATGAAAGGTGGTCTGGCACCACAGATTCTTCCTTTGCTCATTTAATCTGATTAAGTACACTCCATATGACAGTAGTCTACAATGCAGTAAAAGTACCAGTGTAACTTAGCTTAGTTCAAGTACTAGTAAAAATTTCATGAGTGCAGTTAAGACAACAGAATAAGACCTCGGAACAAGCTGAGTGGATAAGGCATGAGAAGTTATCTTTATTAAAAATAAAATTATAAGAAATAAAACTTTGTACAGTTTTGCCTAGTTTTCTTTCAGAATTCTTAAAATTATGATCCTGATACAGATCCATGAGTAAGAGAAAGAAATATTAGATGAAATAGTCCTGTAAGCTGCTGAGAGTGGAAGTAACCCTTGATGACTCAGGTCACCAAGCTTTGGGGACATTCTCTGATTTATCTTGGCTTCAGTTCCCTACCAGCTAAATGGACATATGTCTTTCTTTCCCCCAGCCTACTTTTGTGTTCAGACCAAAATGTTGTTGGGGCAGCAGGTTAGGGTTGGGGTCTTGGCAGGACTTCCAGGTGCCACCATACCCCTGTGATAGCTGTGTCAAAGTATAAAGGGAGTTTCTCCATAATGTTCATACCACCATCATTCTGTTGCTGTTTTCTCTTTCTTTTACAAATATACACATTTGTGAAGTCTCCCACTCTAGGTGTGTAACATGGCCCTGCTTCAAGCCCAGGTGGTCCAGTCTAGGCACCCAGAGCTGAGTATACAGGTTCAAATGTTGCCAAGGGAGGATGGGCAGCTGCCCCAGGGTTTCCTCTGAAAACGGGGATACAGGGACTGTGCAAAGTGATGCACCTGGTCACTTGCCTGCTTCGTTTCTCAGCACAACCGAAGGACTTTTGTCACACAGTCACAAGCACCACTTTCAGTGAATGGATTTCAGTAGCGATAGTATTCCTTCTCTACAAATTTTTGTTTTTCCACTGATTCATTCTCTGGTATACCATCAACTCTTTCTTTAACTGAACAGATACATTAATTATATTTCCCTCTTTCAGGAATATTCTTCATCTGTTTTTTACCCTGTAATGTGAAGGCCTCCTGGATGAGTTTGCATTATAAATCATTCCTGTTTTCTCCATTCAATGCTTAGCATCTTTCAAACTGGCTGAAATATGGTAGTGAAGGGAATAGTATCTCCATCTCCCATAGCAAAGTATGCTGAAGTTAAAAGAGACCCTGATAACTTTTGAGTGGAAATTATATCACCTAATATCTGACCTTGAAGTTAGGTGTCTAAATTTGTGTTATACTTACTGGGGAGAACTGGGCACTTCTGGAGGACGACTCGACTCTACTATATTGAACCTCTACACTAAGATTAAATGAATTGCATCATAGAAGTACTTATTCATGTTTTAATTACTATAAAAGGAGTCTGGATGAGTAGCTCACCTTACAGCCATCCTCATCATGGGCATGCAAAGTTGATTTACATGAATCCCATGCTGAATGTCCTAACTTCCAGAAACTTCAGGAACCCACCTACTCCTGTAGGAGTTACAATCCAGTACAAAAATCTCAGGTTATTCAGCAGCTTTTCAAAATACTTCTGTTATTAACAAGTCACAAACTCATAGTCTTCTGCTTCAAATTTGTGATGAGCTCAACACTTGAAAGCTGAAGTATGGCAGTTCTCATTCCTCCTGTGTAGTCACACTTCTTGAGATGGAAAGGACCTCATACTGCCTCACTTTCTGAGACAAAAAGGCTGTTCTGTGCTATGATGACTACCCAGTACAGGAGTAGAAAGCTCTGGGAGTTCCCCATGCTGTGGTATGCCTGGGGCATGGGATGACAGCTTCCATCTGGAGCACTTCTTATATCCTACCTTTCTGCAAACTGTTTTCTCCACCAGACTGGATATGTACAAGGGTGTTCTCTGAGGTTAATTTTGGCTCCAGAGGAAACTCCTTCCAGAGCCAACAGAAGGAGGTAGACTTCTAGAGAGACCAAGTCAAAATGTCCAAATTGCAGTCCCTTCTGGGGCCCTAAATTGGGCTTGCCTAGACCATGGATGGAGGGTAAAGGAGATTGGCTTCATGAGGCTGAAGGTGGTTTCTCAACTCTGTGGAAAAAGGTTTTTGAAGCAGGACTAGTCTTTTTTCAATTTATCAGCACTGTGTCTTCCAAATCAGAGCCCCAGACCTCTGTAGCTCTGAACTTAGCTGTTGCATAGGGCAAAAGAGCAGCAGAGTGAGCTGTCATCAATAGTTGTGAGCAGAATCACTATGAGCAGTAATTTCTTCCCTAAATCTTCCATTGCTAAAGAAATGGTATCCGCTATGGTGAACCACAGGGGACCTCTTCCTGCATTTCCAGAAGGCTGAACCATTTTGGAAGGGTTTTGGTGAACGTTGTATATTTCTCACCACTGTACTTAATCAGAATCTTTTTAAAAATTAAAAAGACCCCAATAAGATAGCTACATAAAGTATCTTCATTTCTCATGAATGCTTTCTCAGAAGAAGAACAAACTTGAATCCACAGCACTTTTAGATTAAAATCTGGAAAATTCCAAAGCAAATAAAAATTAGTCTGTGGTGTGGCTGAGCTTACACAGAACATCTGACTGTCCCAAATTATCTATTTAATGTTCTTACAGAATTTGGTAGAGCAGTTTATGTTTAGTTTCTATCTTTATATGAAAATGGTAAATCTTCACCCAAAGCTACATCATAGACAGCCTTCAAAAGAGCATGATGTTTGCAGAATTTCTATACAATACTTTAGGATACGTACTGTTCCATCAACATCCATTGCAAGGCTGGAAACACGGTGTAGTGGCATCCTTTATTTTCCATCTCTACAAAAGTTTTACTGTGACTATAAAGGGCATTGGACTTCACAGTTTATATATAATACCATGCATAAGTATCATCAAGGCTAGAAAAGGGCAGGCATGGGATAAATTTGGGCTTGACAGGACAACAGGAAAGTCCATTTCAGATAACCCTGGCTGACAATAATAAATCTTCACTTAAGGTTCATATGAGGCCTTTTCTTGTCTTTCCCTTCATCTTTTCTGGAAGCAAGAAAATATCATCTTCTAACTCTCCTAACACTTCCTGGGGTAAATGGAGTTCTAGCATAAATGCCTAGCTCCTTTTCATGCTCAATTTTTGTTTTTCTTTACACTTCAAAATAGTGTGGAAGGAGTCCCACAGCACCACAGCTTCACCTAACGTTGTTTACATAAAAAAACTTTTTAGTCAGTTTATCACTCAGGAAATTTGCATCAAGATCATAAAATAAATGTCTTTATTCCACTTAACAAGGATACAAACTTCATCTTCTCCAATGATGTGTTTTACTTCTGGCCAAAAACATTAAAAACCTTTTTCTATAGGTCCTAGTTGTTCAAGCTATACCAGGGAGCACTAAAATTTTACAGCCCTGTTTAAAATACAGCATCACTACTCTTTGTGGTTAATACTCAAAATCTAATCACCATCTGATATGACTACATAAGTCACAGTAAAAGTATTCTTTAAAATTTTTCCAAACCTTCTAACAGATCAGCATTAGGTGGTAAATTTGCCTGTGTTGCCAAAATACTGAACTTCTCTGCTAAAATAGATGCTTTAAAATAGATCATGGGAACTCTTACTGCCTGTGGAAAGAAATGCTTACTTGATTGTCAGTAGATTTTTAAATACAGTTACTGACATCCTCTTTAACACATCACACAACCCTCATATACTTGTGATGACTCTCCACCTTCTTGTTTGGTGCTATGGTGCCCATGTGCAAACACACCTGACTCTTTGCATTTGAGCAAAAGCCTGCTCAGATCTGTGTCGTCTCCTTGTCCAGCTCAAAGGTCAGAGCCCTCAACTCTGTCTTGCAGCTCATTGCAGTTTCAGTGCCAAAGCTGCCTGGCTGCCTTGGAGCATGGGGAAGCCAAAACCACAACTGTCTCTGCCTGCTCACACCAATGTAGCTGTAGCCTCATCTGTAGCAGGGCTTCCAAAAAGAAATTCATATGGAAAACATATTTATCAAAAACTATCTGTAAAAAGCAAAATTTGAATGATGTTTTCCCCCAGAATATTTCTTATTCAGCATTATTTTCTTCAATGTTTACTAAAAATAAAGATTAAATTTTGGTGTGGCTAGTTAGATGTTTAACATTAGTATCTTTCCCAATAGCATAGTTTTTCAACAAAGTCAAAACTTACCACTGAAAATGTTAGTGAAAAAATATTATTTTTTTATATTTTTGAAGATTTTTTTACAGTTTTAAGGAAGAAAGACAAGTATTTTTTCAACAGAAGAAAATCATAATTGTGGTGATCTTCATTAAAGGAACGATGAATATCCAGAAAACATAGCAAAAAATGAGTGGAGATCAACTTTGAACGTCCTTAGATAACCCTAAGAAATTAGTTAAAACAGTCATTTTCCTGATTCATACTGAACCTTATTTACAACCCAGCCCTCACTAGGAAATACCAAAGTTCTCCCAGTTTTGTCCACTTTCGCTACCTATCACATGTTTATGTGTGTGGTCTTTGTTGACACACCTTATGGCAGGTATTGCACACCTCTTGATGGATTACAGAAGTAGGTAGGAATTGTTAGGACCTCAGAGGCAGCAGAGCAAAAAATGTGGCCATGGGAAGAAGGGCTGCAGAGCTTCTATGTAGACTCCCAGTGCTGGAAGCATCACCAGCGCAGCTGTTAAGTTGTAGCTGCCCACACAAGCACATGCTAAATGGATCCTTATCTCTCCATTCTACCATGAACAATTATTTGTTTTATCTTTATCTGTATTTTTATCTCCACCCTAGGACTCATTCAGCTCTTTTACAAAGACAATCCTTGGATAGGATTCAGATTCAAGCTTTTTTTTTTTTTTTTTCTTCAGACAAAGCCTTTTTATAATTGTGCAGGCATTACACAAGATTCCTTTTTTCTAAATTTTCACTCAAGTCAAATCTCTTTGTATTGTATAATTAGGTACTTCAGACAAACCCTGAGAGTATAACTCCCTAGCACTGAAAAGTGAGAGTACAATGCTACCATCCCTTACGGAGAATCAGACCACAATTATACCTTAGGTCTTGAATGCATATGCCAGCTGAATTAGATAAATAGCTTTAGATAAATAATTAACGTTGGCCATGATCTGCTGAGTAAGATGTGCAGTCCCAGGTAAAAGAAGGTAAGCAGAGATTAACCATTTCTAGATTGGATCATCCAAAGTTTGCACATTTTCACTGCCCACCTCTGTATAGTGGGAAACTGAGTTCAGTCCATCATATGTCATTACATTCCTGGTTTGGGGTTTGGTACAGAATGGACTAGTAAACATCCGCATTGAATTTACTTGATCTTGCTGCATTTTCTCTTTCGAGATGGAACCTCTCAGAAACTTGAAGGTAACAAGGGGTACAAAAAGGCCTAAAATGCATCATTATAACAATGATGTGTCCCAGCAATAGGCCCTTTCCCTGAACATGTACCCTACTGCATGTTATAATGGCAGCAACAGGAAAGAAAAACATCAGAAGAGCCCAAAAACCACCTCTGTGCCCCTGTGTGACCCCCTGGTATGGGACTGCTGTTCTGGTGCTCAGCATGCAACACTAGCCTAATAACCAATGTATCAGTGAAGTGTAGCACTCAGCAAATCACGTTTTTGAAACATCATGGGGGTGTTTTTTTACAGACAGGAAACCATATATTTTACTATCACATGAAAGACAGCAGTCTGCTGCTCTTTTTGGTTTTGTTTTTTCAAAGCAACGTGTTTTCTAATGGCTTTGCACAAGTATAAACTAGGTTATTTGCATGCTTCTGAGAATATTCTTGTTCTTTTCTAAGTCACTTGTTTATTAAATGGCATAGGAAAGTCTCAGAAGTACTGAAGTTCAAAAGACGTAGAAAGATTAGAAAAAGCAACAGTTCCTCAAACTGAGTTTTCAGTTCACGTAAACTCCATTACTATAATTTTAGCAATTTAAATTAAAAAACACTTTGAAAAAATAACATTTCCTTTATTGTCAAAAACACCTCATTCAGCTCCTCCAAGTAGGTGATAGCATGTCTCTTCATGTAGCTGTTAAATTAAAGCCACAAGGAACTGTCAGATATACAGAAAATAACAATGTATCTTTGATAAAAGCCATGTTTCTCAGAAAACCACCCAGTCATGAAGGTAACAACAGATGAGGAATCCACCACTTCCTATGGCAGATCAATCCCAATAGTCCTCAACGATGTGTCTGCCATTTAAGGTTCTTCCTGGATACAGGAAGAAACTTTTTCCCTACGAGGACAGAATTGGAGCAGGTTTCCCAGGGCAGTTGTGCTCTCCATCCCTGCAGGTTTTTAAGACCTGACTGGATAAAGCCCTGAGTAACCTGGTCTGAGCTCAGAGGTGACACTGCTTTGAGTAGGAGGTTGGACTAGTGACCTCCTGAGGACCCTTCAAGTCTGAATTATCCTGTGATCTTATGACACTATAATCCCAACATTAATTTGCCTGTCTCCAGTTTCCAGGCACTAGTCTTAATTAGGTCTTTGTGGGCTACCAGGCTTAGCTCTGCTGAATTATATCTCCTTGGAGTGCTCACCCCATGGCCACCAAGGAACCAGAAAGCAAGATGTGACAGAGCTCTTAGTCTCCCTGCTGTGAAACTGAGGCAAGAGGCTCTGGCAAATCCAGCCTCCAAGGAGTTTCCCACTCCTAGCTCTGCAGCAGGAGATCTCCAGGCTCCCAAGTTGCCTGTTGGTGAGCCTTGGGAAAAGCTCTCATCTGCATCACGGAACAGCTCAGAGCCGCAGACCTCGGTCTTTCTTCATTCCCTGCCCAGCAGACTAGCAGAAATGCTTTTGACTGGAAAAACACACCACAGTTTCCAGGCTGCCCCTATGCCCAAGAGCAAGCAACTAATTGCAAAAATATTTGATTAAATTTTTTTATTATTAAAGAAGACCAGATATCAAAGCTAACTCAGACACAGAATTAACAATAAGGCACTCTTCAAGACATGATAGACAATCATGCTAATACATGAGGTGCTTTCCTATTATAATAGAAAAAGTAAGTAAGTTTTGAAATTGGAATGGTAGAGTTGTTTCCCACGTGGAATAAAATAATACATATTTCAGACCCTTTTGTTAAGAATTACAACAGAAATCAAAATAAGGTATTTTTTTCAATTAGGAAGCTAGAAAAAATCATAGTAGGAAAAGGGGAAAAAATATGAGCGAAGTTAATATGTTCTCTTTTATCTGTAACAGACATTCTTTACTGTTTTGGAGACAGCAGTTAGTCTAAGTAAATTAAATCAAGTGTTTAATAAGATTTTTAAGAAGTCAGGAAGGCTGGAAAGAGATAAATAAGTCTAGACAAAATATCCCTGTTTAATGTGGTTATTCACGCCACCTATGAAGGATGTGACTTGTGGTGACGAAGCTCTGTAATCATTGTAGCATGATATAGAGCATCACTGAATGAAAGAACTCAGTTGTTTGAACTTTGGGGTATATAATAGTCCCTCTCCTAATGGAAGTGTGTTTAATGCATTGAAATTAGTTTGAAGAAAGAAATTGTCCCAGTTCCCATTTTTTCTGCAGATTCTTTTTAGGCTTGGACATTCTCCCAGGATATTCAGGAAACTCCACTCAGGAAATGGGAGAAAAATCTGATTACACTTAAAATACATACTGTAGTCAATGCTTTGCACTACCTTGCTTACTACTATGTTAATTTCTGCATTTCCTGCTGACACTTTGGTAGAGCTTTCCATGCAGCTATTCCAAGGCATAGATTTTCATTATAAATTTTTACATTTCAGTCATGGAGAAGCAAGAAGTAGAAGGTGCTGCACATCATCCCGGATGAGATCAGAAGTGTCACAGAAACAGGAAGCTGATACATCTTTGCCAGAAGATATGGATCAAAATCTGAGCAGGAAAAACCCTGAGCTAAGTAAATATGAATGAGAATTTATTGATCTACTTCTTCCCACCCCATTTCAGTGTTTTGATCCATCATTTCAAAAGAAGCACCATCATTATTTTGGAAATTTTTTGGCTTCTCAGTGAGATTTTAGGCTCAAGATCATAGTCCCAGATGACAACACGGTACTTACCTGATCGGATCTTTCAAAAAGCAGTGAGTGTTTTCTAGGCCAGAATGACAGTTCTTCTTCCTGTTCTTCACTTGCAGGTTTACAAGATGCATCTCACTGTACAACATGAAAAAGATTTGACGGAGAAGAGCTGGAATATGGCTATCATATGGGGACAAGGTTCGGCTCTTAGTCTTCATCATCTCTTCAAATGCTTTGCAGGATACAGCAGGCAAACTGGATTTCATATAGAAAATGCTGATTCACCTCAAACCAGACAGAAAATATATCCCCTTTTGCTTTCAGCCAGTGAGTTACCATGGGTATCCCTGAACAGCTTTGTGCTTCATGCAGTGCTACATATACTACACCACTGACACTGCAATGCAAATAGTAAATGATAACAGAAGAAAGAGTAGGTACTGTGGGCATGCCATCCAGCCACCAAACCTACCCACCCCACCCCAGCATCCCCCCCCCAAAAAAAAACCAAACAACCCCCAAATCAATATTTTGCCCCTAAACAGTAAATTAAAAAGATCACTATTGAAAACAGGAAAATAATCTTCACTATGCAGTGAATCAGAGCACGTTTTGGCCACATGTTAATTCCTGATGGATTGGACTTCTAGATAAAATATAAACCACAAAAAGCTTATTAAAACAGGGACAAGAATGGTATGTCTCATTTCTCCTTTTATATTTTTGTTTGGAACTTAATCATTTCCTCGTTTTCGAAAACTGAAGGCTACAGCACCTTGAATTCTTTTTGCTGACTTTCTCCTGGCTTGTGAATAATGCTTTTTCAATGACTGACTTACTTATCAAAGAGTTTTCACTGTGGTCGTTTAAAATCTTACTTCTGCAGTCTATTTCATCAGTATTGTCAGGACAGCAGAGATGGCTTTGGCAGCAATCTTAATAAACAAGACAGAAGAGACATCAATAAAGTTTTATACACAAGGCTTTGCCATTAATAAGACTCCTTTTAAAAGCCAGTAAATGTTGCCCTGTAGTGGATTTACTCTTGAGGCTTGCAGAGTATCACACATGGCGAAATACATACAAGTAAGGTGACAGATAGGAGGCAGCATCTTACCTGCATCATATGGAGTCTCATCATGGCATTCAGATTTTATAATTTTTGTAAAGTTCATGTTAAGTGCTGATCTGGAACATGTCCCCTTTTATTCAGACATGACTGCTTCATCTGAAAATCTGTACAACACTCCACAGTTATGGTCACAAGAACCACCAAAGACCCAAAACCCAACTTTGTCCTCCCCTGACTCCCATCACTATCACAAAGGGACAGAAAAATTTTTCAGGTCACAGAGAAACAAAACCAAGAGCTCAGCAAAAGTCCAGGAACACAGCAAAATAATGTACAATTTCAGCGTCTGTTCCAACACCGTGCCATGGCCAATGTTTTCCAGTTCAGACCACAGGCTTCCAGGGTGCTGAGCAAAAAGCCAGGAACTGAAAATTCTCCTGAAAATGTGGCTACTTAAAATAATCAAATTTCAAGAGAAATTTTCTGGCTGATATATTTTGAGATCCTCGGATGAATCTAAGGAGTATTCACAGAATATGAAAGGTATGAAGGATGTTCCCGAAAATCATCACCTGTAGATGTCTGTAGATTTATGCATGGGGAAATCAAAGCTGTGCAAAGTAAAAGGGTAAAAAAAATTGAAGTTGAAATTCAGCACAGAGTTTATGTGGCAAAAAAGAATGTTGCACTAATCAAGTGTAAGAACTGGTATTCAAGGAGCTTGTGCCTCAACACAAAGGGACTGGTTAACACTGATAAGACATTAAAGCTATGAGGGAATTAAGATGGCAGAGATCATTTTTGCTATAACTTAAACTAACAACTCAGCAGGCTAGCAGCACCGATGAACAAACTTTGTTAGCACATGGTTCTACTCTTCCTAGTGACTCCAAGTGCTCTGGCATTGTGATGATCAGTGCAAAGGCTGCATGGGTACTAAGCTCTTGTATGGTCCTCAACGTCACCCTCCTCCAAACTGGGAACCAGGCAGAGGACAAGGCAGGGCCAAGATGGTCTCTTTTAATTGATTCAGGAGTGCCTGAAGGAACACAGCAGAGCAGTGGCTCTCAGTGAGCATCTGCAGCCGTTTCCTCCTCAAAATGTTGTGTGATGCTGCTTCCAGCAAAATTAAGGCAAGTCAACCCGTTCAGGGTACCGGCTATAGCTATATGATCTCATACTTCATATCTTTATTACAGCCAGTGCAGAAACACCTTTCTTGCCCAACTGTATGAACTAAGTTCTACCTCCTCCTATTTAAATCATATGAATTCTCTGAAACCATTGTTACAACACTGGTTGGGCTCAAACGAGAGAGCAGACAAGCACAGATAGACTGACTCATTACTCAGATTTGAGGAATGTCTGCATTAGAGTGATGAATAAAATGCTTAGCCCTAATGACTGTTATTTACTCTCCTTACTCTCATCAACCATGTGAGCAGGAATAAAATTGAAATGCTAATTCTCAGCTCGTGTGAGTCATGCTTTCTTACAGTATTCAGACTTCTTTTTTCTACTTGTCCCTTCGGCACACCAGTGCAAAAATAGCTGCTTGGAAAGGAGGGGGAAGATGGGCAGTTGAAAATAATTGATGGAAAGGGCTTCTTCTTCAAATTTGAATGGAAAAGATAAGTTTCATGGCTAAATTACCTAAATCTACTAACATGTAAGTCTTACTGTTAAAAATGACGATGAAGGAAGGGGACTCCAACTATCTTTTCTTTAGCAACCCTGCTCTTGAAAACCCTAACTTTAGTTAACAGAAAAAAACCTTCTTACTTTAACCACCCTTACTGAGCCAAATGCAGTTGTCTCCAACAGATTTATTTTATGCTTCTGCACACCCATTTTCCCAACTCAGAGCTTAAACTCTGATATTTTTATTTCTTCTGAATGGCCTTAAGTAGTCATACCTATTTCAGTGAGTCTTCGAGAAGAAACCTCTGTGTCAGCTAAGGTTTCTAAAACTGACCATGCATGGAAAATTCTTGTGTGAAACTAAGTCATTAGGCTGGATCTCATCATGTATCAACAAGACCGTCAATTCATTTCTGTTTTTACAGATGTTTTCCAGTTGTGTCATACTTACCCTTTAAACATTCCTTCAGAGTTCCAGCTCAAAATGAAGTCCACAGATACAAAGAAAGATCTTCATCTAGATGGTATTTATTTTCAGTATGAATGTTGAAGATGCTAAAGGGTTTGTCTAAAAAGCACAGATTTAGGGGAAACACATTATTTAAAATTGTGTAGTCTAAATTAAAAAAAAAAAAAATCTATTTCAGGCTCTTAAACATGAGAAAGGGTCATGTTCATTACCTAGAAATGACTTTTAGAAATTTCAAAGACAAGAGAACAAGTGTCTATGTATCTTTAGCGGGTGCATTGTAAGCCTCTGCTTGGATTGAAAGAGCTGCGGAGATAAGGTGTTGGTACTATACTTTTACATACGTTTCAGTAACAAGTTCATTGTGGTCATCTAGGCTATATCTATACTTGTAGTTAAGGTTGACCTTGCAGTTGCCCCGAGCCTTCTATGTTTTAATCCCAGGACTTGTACCCAAACACATATGTATCTTAACACTAAAATTTCCACTCAGCTCCCAAGACCAAAGTGCACTTCTGCCATTTACCTCTAACTCAGTATGTTTTGCAGGATATCTTGAATTTACTGATTAAGTGCCCAACCTCAGCAAAGAAATTCATCCAGAGGCAAACCTATAGTTCTCTATTTTTGTCTTTCAGATTGTCCACTTTCATTTTTCCACCTATTTATTAGAAAGAAAATTCATCACACTGTCATTTTTACTGGTAAAAAAATTTTCAATACTGGGCCAAATTTTTGTCAAACTTCACTCCTTTTACTGAACTATTTTTGGAAGAGTTTTCCACTTTTAATTATAAAGCATCTTCACTCCTGCTAGACCTAATCAATTTCTCAAGATGTTTAGAATATTTGTTCAGGTAGGGAAATTTTGCAAGTGTTCAGTTTGCATCTATGGTTCCAAAAGAGCCCTACAATTTTAGTTCTGCATTACCTTTTTTCTCTGAACTGATCAGGAGAAAATCAAAGTTAAGACAGTTTTCACAGCTGGTACCAAATTGCTTGCTAGAACTAATAGCTGTTTGACCTCGGAATTTTGCACTTTTGCCCTAAAAAACTGTGGCAGTCTTGAGTAATAACCCAAGCTGGTGAGCAATTCTGCTGTCTCATTTCACAAAAGCAAAGAGTTGGAGAGTCATGGTATCACAGCACCATGATATTCAAAACTCTTTACAGCTACTTTGAAGCAAATTTTTCAGCGGCGTGACTCAAGGTAAATAATTATTTGGCAAAATATTCTGGCTAAATTTGTTTGGTGCACGTCCATGTCAGCCGAAAGAAAGAAAACACTTCAATCAGTGGGTCAAATGTTAGCTTAGAACAAATACAGACATGCTCTGAAAAACTGCACTTAAAATCTCTTATGCAACAGGTAAATCCTTAAGGTTTTACTGGGTGTGTAGGACCAAGAAAAGGTCAGCCAATTGACTACATATGGTTCAACAGATGCTTCCTTTGACCTGCCAAAATCTTTCCTGTTGTCATGCTAAAAGAAACCTAGTACTTTGTATTTGTGACTTTAATTAGTGAGGAAACTAAAAGTATTGGATTATCAGAACTAAAACTACAAAATATTAAGCACTTCTTAGAAAGATTAACAAATATTATAGATAGTCTTTAGTTCTGAAGAGGGTAAAGTCTAATGACACCTCCAAAGGAAAAGGAGCCTCCTTGTCTTGTTATTGTTAGGAAGATTAAAGCTGGAAAGCAACACTGCTGTCACAAGCCATGTCTGCCAAAGAAGGAAAAGAAAATCCCGAGCACCAGCATGATGGGAAAGAGAGAAAGAAATCATAGATCATATCAGAAATGAAAATTCATGTCAGTGGAAATTGTCTTCACTTTGTGTTGTGTAACTTCTGCTCCGCTTCTCACTTCTTATCAATAAGACAGTGGTCCGCTTTACATTCTTCATATATCATCTTTATTAATAAATTCTTTTTAAAGTAATCATTAATTAGTGATTAGTCGTTTGCATAAGATCTCTTGAATGAATCTCTTGCTAATTTCTCCTTCCTTGTAATTGCCATGACTCATAAAAAGTTTGATTACTTGCTTCTTATACATTTTTTATTCACAATTAGAAATTTGTCTCAATGCAAAATTTAAGTCTGAAATGTAATATGACAATACATCACACCCTACCTTAAGTAACCATGAGAGACAGCTAATTTGGTTTCTTTATTTAAAACAATTTATGAATGTGGATATCCTTCATCTGGAAGCTGTCATATCTTTGCAGATTAGGCTGGCAATGCTGCGTTATCGGAGCACCAATCTTTCAACTAAGTCAAAGCCAAACTGCAGACTTAGCCTTAATTAAGAACTAGCTAAAAATTTGCTTGTGTTTTTGAAACTTTTGAAATTAAAAACACCGCAAATTAAAAACTCAGCACTTTTTCAAGTATTCCTATTCAATTTAAGACTTATTTATGAAAAACAGAAAACAAAAACCTTTATTAAAAGTTTATAAAAAGTTTTGTTTCTGAAATTCAACTTATTCCTTTCAGATACCTATTTTCAGATTTCACAGATCTTTTCAACCACTCTAAAAAAAAACCCACCACCTTAGTTTTAAAATTACATAAATTATAAGGACAAAGGAAAAAAAACAAACTCAGATTAATTTTCTGATATCAGAACATTTCATGATGTTTAGATATTCCCTAACTCCAGAAGAGAAATTATATCTCACAAAAATATATATTTTAAAGGGATAGTGAGAACAGGACCACAAATGCAAAAACCATTTTGCGATCCTAAATAATTCTCACAGAGAACGAAGTAACTAACTTCTTGCTCATATTGGCTTGCTGCATGCAAAGCCAGTAGGTCTTCTTCCAACAGTAAATTGTCATTTACAGAGCAAAACTTGATGGTTAAATTGTATGTTATCTAACAGCCCAGGCTCCCATTTCAATACAGCTCCCCAAAGAAAACAATCAAGTTGGTCAGCATTCCAGTGAGAGTGTTTAAACAGACAAGTTCATAAACTTACAGGACGGCAGAAACAAAAAGTTAAAGAACTACGTACGCCAAAAAAGACCTATCATGAAGTAAACATAAACCAACCTGCTGATTCTATGTCCAGTTTAGAACAGTAGATAAATCAAATTCTGAGAAAAAACATGATGAGTGCTGCTGTTTTGTCATGGAAAATTTTGTAGAACAACGTCAGTGCATCATACTTCATTTGGATAAAACCAGAGATTTCTGACCTCTCCTGTCAGCCTGACTTGGTCTGTACATTCACCTTCTCCCCATCTGTCTGGTTAGTTGTTACAGAAGGGCAATAGAAAAGGAAACACACAAAGCTTAACTATATTAAAATATCATGTCATATTGAATTTAGGGATGGATGGAAGTTATATTTAATATTAGTGTACAGTTTGTAACTGTTTTAAAATTGAAGTGTTTCAAAGGATGAGTTAATACAAAGTTAATATCTATCTTCAAGAAAAAGAAAATGTGCATGATGTTCAAGTTATTTTCTCAAGAAGGACTTCTGAAATGATGCAAGTGCATGCAGTCCTTTAGTAAGCTTTGTCTCAGCGTCTGCTAAGGACCTTGAAAATCTTCCCTTAACGTTTTTCATGCAGAATTTGAACCTGTCTTTCTTCACTCTTCCTTAGGTCAGGTTTCTTAATCTCTGTAGTCTCCTCCTTGCCTTACAAGGGCTTTGGAATAGGAGCAGCTATGCTCTTTCACTCTCTGCCCTGCCACACATGAAGTCAGACAAGACAACCTTCAGGCCTAAGAGTCCTAGGAACAAGGCTATTCTCTGTAATGTTCTCCCATGTAATTCAGAGTTTGCAAAATTCATTGTCTACTGTCAGTAGAGACCAAGCCACAATTTCAAACTCAAGCTTGCGCATCCTCAGCTTTTCTCTGCTTCTTTGCCACTCTTGCCTCTGAGAAGATTTCTAGGAAAAACAGGATGTGATTGACATTTTAATAGCTGTCTTTCACTACAACATTTCCTTGGGGAAGTAGCAGAAATGATGGTGACTGCTACAAACTAATAAGGGCCAGAACACAAGCCACTGGCTTCAGCTGGGGAAGCTGATACCATCGGCGATAAGAGATTAACTTATTTATAGCACTGTCTAGAAATAGTCTAAGACTTCCTACTGCCAAATCCTTAAACTGAAGTGTAATAAAATCACACAGATAGTGAGACATCTTCTCTCCTAAGGCAAATGGCACACATTAAGCTCAATGAGGTTTCATACAGGTAGGCCAACACAGAGGGAGGTGTAGGTTGTCTTACTAAATTTTTAGTAACTCTGTGGTATGGCTTATGCATACACTCTTCAGAGGCCTGTGGCCTCCAAGGTTTTTATAATTTTATCCTCCAAGGTTCAAATCACACCCAACCTCACATCTGGTAAACATGCATGAAAATGAGTGTGGAGGGCATGAGTATAGTCTCCAGGATTTTCAGGTCTCCTTGTTTCCAGCAACATATTTACCCTGCTTAAGGAGGCTTCTGGCTTTTTGGCTTTAATGTTTTGTCTCCTTTATAGGAGATGAAGCAAAGTTTTCCTTCATTCTGCTTTATTTTGTCATGTCTTTGATTGTTGTATGTTTTGTAATTAAACAAACCAATTGCAACAGCCATTGCATTTGATGAATCTTCTCAGGACTCTGAAATTTCTGCAATGTATTAATCTTTATGAATGACTGTCCTCAAACCTCTCCCTCCAGATTCTTAACTACTCAGATAATAAGAAAGACTGAACAAGGTGTTTTCTTGGAAATATTTAAGATCCACTGCACTTTATACCAATCTTGTAGAAGCAGTCCAGTGACACAGCTCTGTAAATATTTCTTGTAATTAAATTTACTTTTTCCCTGCCCACCATATTTGTGTTTATTATAACTATTATTGAAGATCTTTGCCAAAAATGTAAGTATTATTGCTTACAATTTTTACACTAAGTATTTCCACATCCCTTAAGTCATGCTGGAGATATATTCTGAATGCCTTTCTGAGCAGCCATAAGGAGAGTTGTACAGTGGTGGTTTATGATGTGACCAACAGGGCACAGCTGTTTCAGTTGATATAGCAGAACTAAAACCTTCAAAGGAAAGAAAAAAAAACCCATAAAACAAAAAAACCCAACCTCCCTTTCAAGGGGGAACCTTATTTCAGTGCTCTAGGAGGTAATGAAACTCCCCAAATATCAAGGCTCTAAAAGCTTCTTAACGTATTCTACATTTTTTCTCAGTGATTAATTTCTTGTAGTAAGAGAACAGCACAGTGAAAGTGTTGGCACTGTCCAAAATCATTAGTGTGGTAATTTCCCTGGCCCAGCTACAAATAGCATTTATAGGCAGAAGAGAGGAGAAAACACAGAAAAGCAGGGGAGGCCATGCTGCAGCAGCACCAGCAGCAGCAGCAGCCCTGGCACTCTGGGAGGAAGGACTGGATGTGGGAGGTGAGGAAGAGCCCCCACATTAAAGTTGCACAGCACCAGGAGGCTGCGGGCAGTGGTGAAGAGGTGGCCCTGCTGTGCTGCGTGGGAATGTGGTGGCAGAAGGCAGAGGGAGAAGCTATGTCTCCCGCAAGAGAACAAAGCATTTATGTATGTAAAGCTCAAACACAAAAAGAAATTGAAACCACGGTTTGGGAATGCTCCAAGATGAAAGAGACAACTGTGCCTTTTGGAGGGGGACAAGTAAGTCCCAGCGATAAAATCCTCAGGCTCTAAAAAGCTAACATCTGGACTTGTCAAAAAATTCTTATTTGCCATCCAAGAGAACATAAAACCAGGCCCAAAGCAAAAAAAAACCCAAAAAACTCAATCTCAAAATCACAGTCCGCAAGAGCAGACGTTCCACAATAAACTCTGCAAGTCAAGACAAAGAGATGTTGGAAGATGATGCAAGAATTGGAATGAATTATCAGCTTTGCAAGAGACTGAAGATACCATTTCAACATGCAGAGCATGGAAAGGAAGATGGGAACAATAAGACTGCTGAAGTTTCCCTAAGATCGGAGCCTAACAAACAAAAGCTGAAAGCAGAAATAGCAGAGAAATGTGTCAATGCACTGAAAGCAAATGAACTATGTATTCATTTAACATGTCCAAGGCAGAATAACACAAGGACCAGTCATTTTAACACCAAAAAATCAGTGAAACATTCCGATCTTAAGAAGCGTGATTTGTTGGAATGCCATAGAAAAAGAAAGCGCCCTGTAATTGGCTTAGAATGGATCAGAAGGTCTCATTTCCACCAAAGTCCAGAGCTAGAGAACAGGAGGGGACTAACCAGGCTAAGAAAGAGTTTGTAAAGTCTTGTAGAGGGCAGCAAAGCTCTCACTAGAATAGATCTGGAAAAGACTGTCTACGTCTCCAAGAAAGTGAGCCTCACCCTGAAGCTACAAGGCAGGCTGTAGAGATTCTTGCTTTGGGATATCACAGCATGGAGGAAAAGAGGAGGGAGATTTGTACTGTCTTAAGTGAATTACCATCCAAAGGAAACTCCTTTGCTGACCAGATAAAGAACCTAAGGTCCCCGAGTACTCTGCTTTATAGCTAATGTAGCTACCTCAGGTAGCCCAAAAAGTTGAATGCCCGCAGTATCTCCCCCCATCTTCCACAGACATCCAGGCTAATTAGATGGTATGGCAAAGGCAGCTCCATTGTCATTTTAAAAGAAGGCATCTACAGCTTCATGAAGAATTGAGCCCATTCTTGGCAACTTTTTTTGATGTATTTTGAGAACCGCAGCAGGTCTGAGCATGTCAAAAACAGAGGCAGAGGAGTGCCTACTTTCTGGCTCCTGATTCAGCTTAGATTTGACTTAGATGTCAAATTGTTCAGACCATTTAGGAAGATGATTCAGAAATGTGCAAAGGTATTATTCTAGGCTGCCCAGACAAAATGCGAGGTATTCTTGGAAATTACTCACCCCAAGAAGTCAGGCAGCAGCTGAGCAGTGTCATCACACATTTTGGACAAAAGCACCTAAATTCTGCCTAGTCAATTACTGGAATTAGGTCTGATCAAATACACAGAAAGGGAACATTTTCAGCTTTCAACAAAGGCAGAAATGCTGGCACAGATGGTCAACATCCATGTTTTTTCCATGACTGATGCATCAGCATGGGTCTGATGGGTGGGTTAAGAAAATAATAGATCATATTTGTTTTCATTCAGCACCTCCTTTGGGAGACACTGTCTGCATCTCAAACAGCGAATGCAGTCTGTGGAAATTCCTGAGCCCTGTATCTATTTCCCTTCTGTTAAGACTGGAGACCTGTGAGAAACCAAACTATGGAAGGCAGAGGGGAAAATGTTGATTTTCCTGTCCTCAATTTGATACGAGGTCAGAACAGAGCTGGAAAGTGCACCCACATCTAAGGTCTTCAAAGATCTTCCACATCCAACTGTTTCGACATAGTCACTGTCTGTGTCTCAGACCATGGTCTGAATTGGTTCAGCTCCAGGTGTTTCACCAAAAACCACAAGATTTCTCTGTATTCATATTTTAACCAGCTCAATGTGCTAAAGTTTACATAGATGACATTTTGATCTGACTACGTATTTATATAGCAAAAAGCATGACAGATGGCTCAGAACAACTTGGGAAAAAGCCCAGCCTGATGGTTTAATGCTAAATAAACAAGACAAGAAGTTAAGTTTAGACAGATGAAAGAGGAGGGGGGGGAAGTTGATACAAGAAGATATGCAAATAGGGGCTGCCTGTCCCTGGAGCACTGGAAGGAAAAAAGTTTCCTTGGAATGATAAAGTACCCCAGGAAAACACATCTAATTGTGCTGCCTCAGTCAACAACCTGCAAGCACTACAGGACAAAAATGTCCGAAGAGCAGGGGCTGGAAGTGATGGCCAAATGCCTGAGACGCATTGCAGACGCTAACAAGAACTGAGCATCAATGCATTCACACAGAAAAGGAGGGCATGCTTGAGTCAGGCCTATGGAGGCCTTCTGTATTTATTATAAGAAGCGTAATCACAAGATAGGCTCAGGATGACAGTAACAAATCATACAGATTTTAGGCTGGAGCTGGCTCGTGTCCTGCTGGTCCAGAACTTGAGCACATTGTGTTGGCAGCATCCTGCAATACAGCACTTGGATATCACAGGCAATGACAGCATTTCTTTTTAAGCAGAACAGACCTAAAGTGCATAACAATAGGACATTAGTAAAATATTATCCTCATTTTAAACATGGACTGTAGATGTCACTGTGCTATAGGAAGACATGCATTAGCAGTAATTATCCAATGCAGTAATATTAGGACAGCAGTTTATACAACCCATCCATCTGAATTTCCAGACTAGATTTTCCAGGCTAGATTGCAGAGGGGCTCTCTCTGTTCCTACCATGGAAACCGGGCCACTGCCCAGCTGAGACTGCAAAAGCAGCAAAGCCAGCAGGAGAGCAAACCAGACGGAAGCTGACTTCAGACACACTGCAGGGGCTGGGAGACCAGCCTCCCCTTTGGCAGCTGTTTAGGGATGCTGCTGTCTAATATCTGAAGTTCTCAACTAAAACAGGTTGCTGCTGGGTACTTAATGAGCAGGTATGCTATAAACACTGTACTCTTCTGGGTGCCTCAAAGAATTTAGTGTCCAAGCAGCCTGATTTCTCCTGACTCTGACACCAAAAGATGAGGAAAGAAAAGATGCATTTATGATTTGGAGCACAGGCAGATTTAGGGTGTCTCCTCTGCAGTCAGATTGATATGTGACTGCAGCACAAACAGGCCTTCCTCATCCATTTGGGTGCCAGTAGCAATGCCACTATTAGCCAGGCTTGGGGTGCAGTCTATGCATACAGCATCCCTCAAGATTTCCAGTCTGGCTGGAGCTTATGGTCCACACTTCAATTGCTTTCAGCAGCAGCAAAATGAAAGCTGTCCCAGGTCTGCCTACAGGCACTGCAGTCATAGCCTTTCAGTGGAGACAGTCCTGCTGACTCATTTGAAGTTGCACACTGAGTCTTATTTGGGATGTTTGACACAGGCAGGCCTGAGCAATGGAAATGCAGCATGTTCAGCAGCACATTTGCTACCAGCAGTGATTGTCTATCTGTACCAAAACCTATTAATTTTACCCTATGCTGTCTTCCCAAAGGCCCCCATAACAGTTAGTTGTCTTGGCTAAAATCCGCTTCCCTGGCAATGTTAGCATGCGGACACAGCACTGCTGTTGGGCAGCATATCCAGCTAACTGATGGAAATTGTCCTGGTAGAAACCCCATAGAACAAGGTAGCCAACAAATGATGCAACTAAAAATATGATGTACTGTGGCCTGGGGTAGCAAGCAAGCATCCAGATTTGGGTTGTCAGGGAGAGGGCACACAGGAATTCCTCAAGCCAGCATCCCTGTGGTCCCCATGTGGTATAGCTCTGGTGTTGCTAGCAGCTGTGAGACAGTTTGCAGTGTCTTGAAACCTGTACTCATGACTGACACATTTTGTTGCTGTACTGTTGTCCTGGAGGGAATATTCGGGCAACACAGGGTGACCAGCCCGTGCCTGAGTAATTTGGCATGTATTTTTTGCCCCATGCTGATACATGAACCCCACCCTCATTTTCCTCTGGAGTCGTGCTGTGTTGGGAAAACACAATGTGGTGGAACTTCTCTCATCATAGATCTTTTTAATGTCCTTTGCTTCTCCCTCATCTGTGTGGACTTCAGATGCTTTATTCCCTGATGTCCTTAGCGTCATGCAGTACATCCAGGGCAACATCTATAACAGCTGGACCACTTCTGTTGCTTTCCAGTCCCCAGTAACAGCTGAGATGATTGGCTGAGTCTGGCTGTATTTACTTCATGACAGGAAAGCACACACACCAGGATGGAGAGCGGACCTTAACTGGACATGGTGGGTGGTGGAACTGTCAGATGTACACTGCGCTGCAGTCCTTGGACGGAGGGTCCCAGGGCTGAGCTATGAAGAGAGGAAAAGATAGGATGGAGCAATGGTAGTTGATGCTGGACTTGATTTCCACTGGAAACTGCTTCAGCTGCTGCTGAACTCTTGTTCAAGAGCACAGTGTGATGAGATTTGGACACTGTGAATGCAGTTCTTCTCTTGTGGATGCTAATTTGGAAAAACGTATCTTAATTTCCATTTGTATCAGTGTGACAAGGCAATAAGACTAAGGGGTCAGAATCTCACTTGCCCTAAATCAGCATTGCAGATATGCCAATCTTGACCCACATTGGCTTTTACCTGCCTAATTCCTGGTCATGGCGCCAGCCCAGCTGCAGCAGCCCAAAACTCAGAAGAAAACACCACGATATAAGCTGACTAAACAAGTCCTGCCAGCCTGTTACTGCTACTCAGACTGGTTCAAACTAGCATTATACCTATGCTAGGGTACTGCAGTCATTCTTCTGGCTGCTGTTTAGATGTAGTAGTAGTGCAATCTAAAGGCATTATGTTAGGCTTGGTATCAGCCTTCTTTTATGGTTACTGTGTTTGGTGTTGGCATTAAATATGGAAACATGTAGACACTTGCAGTATAGATTTTGTCTGGGACATGGGGGAAAAGGCGTGAAAAGGGACATTTCTATGGAAATAGAGCCTTCTGGACAATATTTTTCAGACAATTCTACACGTAGTTCTGCATCCTTTTTTTAATGGCATTGCACTGACTGATGGTAATCTTGGATCATTCATTAACTACAGTTTTCTCTCCTGCTATTGACCTGCTATAGTGTAATTGCAGCAGTGCATGTGTGGTCTCCAGAGAGTCCCTCTGTGGGGAAAAAAAATCACAGAAGTGTCTCCCATCCATCTTGATTGTAATTGTGAGCAGAAGGCTGTGCAAAGTCACACAGTCTGGCTTTGTTTCTGCTGACTCACGGCTGCCTCTGGGAGCTCTGAGCAAATGCAGCTGCTGAGCAGTCTTTTAAGCTGCTTGGTTGCAGGTTGACAATAATTGCTATCAGAGAGCCAAGGGATACAGAGCTTTTATGCAGAATTCATATACAATATGTTTAGTAGCCCAAAGGGGAGATTTCTGCCCAGTGATTTTCTCTGCACATCTGCTCACATACCTCCTTTTTTGCCTACCTATTGCTATTACCAAGTCCTATTTCTCCTGAAAAAAGAAATGAGGGAATCTCAGCAAAGCTGCAGAACCAGATCACTCTTTGACACTGTGTCATTCAAGGAGGGGGAGGGAAGAAGAATCAAAGCTGTAATTCCCTTCTTTGTTTGTTTGTTTGTTTGTTTGTTTGTTTGCTTAGTTGTACCTGTAAGAATCAAAGGCAGAGCAATTGCTGATCCCAGATTCAGCAGTGCTATGAAACCAGATAGCTCCATTGATAACACTGTTTGGTGAGTTAGTGCTATTACCTTTCTTTTGAAGCACCACGTCGTGTCAGACACTCCTCCATCCTTCTGGGACAGAACACAGAACTAAGAGGTCATTCCTCTAACGCAGTATCTGCATCTTTTCCACTGTAAGACATTTGCTATGAAATACCAATGTAGAACAAAACACAAAGGGGTGTCAGGAGGGAGAATCCCTGACAGTGTCATTTTTGTTTCTTGTATTATTACATAGTTCATTCAATTTCTTTAATTTTTACTAATTTTGTATTAAACTATGGATATAAAAGATGAACGTATGTTACCCATGCTATTCTAGTCGTGGCTTCATTTTTAAAAGAAAACTTGTCTCTGTGACCCTGTAATCACTGCAAAATTTAATTGTCATATAACTAAAGTACTGCCTCTTGGTCATATGTTGTCATTGTACAACAACCCTTAACTCAGGTACAGTGATGCTTTAACTACATTGACTAATCCAGTAGAGATTACAAGATAAAATTCAAATAGCAAAACCTGAAGGTACTCCATGCAAGAATTATGACAAAGAAAGGGCATAAAGAAAGCTGCTCTTAGCCCCATAAGTATTGTAATTCCTTTTGCATTTTCAGAGGGACAGAAAAATTCTGCCCCAGAAAACCTCACTGCAGAGGAGTGGTTCTGCATGCTCAGAAATATAGGATGCAGCCTTAGCAGTCAGCTGCACATGCAAATGGGTACCAGAGCACAGCACACAGCAAGGACAGTGTTTCCACCCAGGACAGATTAACTGGCATGTAAGTATTAACTTGATTGCATCAAGTCACTGTGGAGCACCTCAGCTCACAACTGAGGAAAATGAGATGGGATTTTTAGCAGATGATTTAGATGGGATTTTCTCACTTCAGCTATTGATGGGAAGGGGATCCAAGGAGTTTTGAGCTTCCCACTGCATCATTGACAAAATAAATTTAAGACACAAGGAGGGCTTGGATCATCCCCAAAAACATCCCCCTGGGCTTGCACAGAGAGCAGAACAGGGCTTGGCAGAGGACAAGGACAGGCACTGAGGAAAGGGACAGACCACTTGCTTGCCAGGTCAGACCCAAGCCTCCTCCAGGTCTATGGTGTTGCAGTCTCTCAGGTAAAATGAGACAGAAAACTATGGCTATGACATGATATCTAAGGTATAATGAAAAACTGGAAGAAATTAACTAAAATGATGCATCATTCAGATGTTAGTCCTTTTGGACACAGAATGAATTACTGTGTTAGTTATACATTCCTGTGAGTTGATGGACAACAGCTTGTGAGCCAGCCACAAGTGCTTGAGTATGAAGTTGGAGCTCCTTTAAACCAGCACCTCAATGACCTTTGCTGAACTGCAGTACCACAGAAGGTTGCATACATTCATCTGACTAGCATTATAAAAGGTTGAAACATTTTAATGTTGCCTTTCCCTCTAGTAAAACAGTCAGTTTTAGAGCCACAAGAATAAACTTGACCTCGTCTTTGACACACTAGTAACTAAAGAGATGATCTCCAGAGGGCTCCTTCATAGCACTTGTTTTTTCAAGCCCTGTCATGTGTAAGAGTTTGTTGTAGGCTTAGTGAAATCAAAGTGCAATGTGTGCTGTCTTCCACCAATCCCTGGTAGTATTGCCAAGAAACTTAGCAATTCTTTTCTCAACCTGGAGCCTGAAAAATAAGACTCTAAATTTCCATACTGGCCTGCACTGTAAGTGCTTAATATTAGAAAGAGAGCACTTATAAAATGGCATCCAGCTGTCTTTCCCTTACATTTTCCTTCAGAAACTCTAATTCTCCCAAGTTATATTTGGTGGCAATTTTGTTGTTTAAATATCCATTCAGAATGCAAGTCTGTCAGCTGTATCATCTCACAGTCTGATCAAGGCTGCTGAGACTATGAGGCACGTTAGATTTAAGTGAAGTAGGTAATGCACAAAGCTTCACCAAAGGGTGCAGCAGTACCAGCTCATTACAAGATCATTCAGTTTCAATACAGATTTTATAAAAGTATATCATAACATGAAACTAACGGCTTTTATTGCTGGCTTGACAGCAGAAAAGTATTAATAGGCAAACCACAGCCTCTGAGTATCTGTAGAATATAGAGTCCCAATAACCAAAAAGTGCCGAGTTATGTAAAAATTCAGTAAGGTTCATTAATGATTAGACATAGGTGTGTTATTCCACCTCTAGTAATTTTTCTAGTTGGTCCTTCCATTACAAACTTTAGACTCTGTGCCCACAAAATGCTGAAAGCCACCATCTTTCAGGACTAGAATGGCTTTGGTCTGTAATCAGAAGAAGACACAAGTCCTGGACGATTACACATCGTGGTGGTAATGGTGCTTTCCTTGAGACACTCAGGCCAGAAGGTCTGCATGCAGCTGGGTACCTCTGCATGCAGCATTTCAAAAGACCTGTCCCCTGGACAGAAAGCAAGGTCAAGTCAGCAAACCTGCCTTGCAGCCACCTAGCTAGCAGACTGAAGATAAGGGAGGTATCAAATGCAACCCCTTTGGACTGCTGCACAGGACTACCTTGTCCTTTATATATCACCCCTTTATAGAAGGAAAAGTGGTAGCAGGGAGCCACCAGGACTGGGGACCTTCCCATGGAGGTCAGGGCTCCCAGCACAGCTCCAAGATATTTCTTTCCAAAACTGAGCAGATGATGCAAGAATTCAGTAATTAGACTGCGCAGCTAAGATATACAAGACCTCTTTCAGTTGTCTTCTCCCTTTTGAAGGATCTTAGCCTTCTCTGTGCCACTTTCACAGAGGCTGCAAAACTTGAAGGCTTAGGTGTATAGGTTGTCATTGCTTTTAAAATGAGAATGCAACGTGGACAGGTTAAGGGCTGATTTTGCTTGAAGCCAACAGGAGCCGGCAGTCCCAGTCACAGGACCTGTCAGTCTGTAAGCTGATCCTGGCCTCTGGAAGGAAAACAGCTCAGAGTGAAATTGTGTTACTTCAGAAAAGCAGTTTTCTGTTAAAAGTCTAGTTTTCTTTCAATCAAAAATAAACTCTTCGTGGCCTTCACAACTCATTATTAATTAGATAACCAGCAGATAACCTGCAACTCAGCTAAGCAGAAGTATCTTCTCTCATCACTATACCAAACAGGCTTGACAACAGAGAGAGTGGATAAAGGGACTTCCTCCGTTAGCTAAGCCAATAAAACTGCATAATGTGAACATGGGCTGAGGTGAGAACATCTCATCTCTGGAGATTTCTCCACTTGTACATGATCATCCTTTCCTCACGGCGCAAGTGATTCAGCCCCTAGCCAGTCTGGGGCTCCTCCACTTAACTCACTCCAGCTTATTAAGGTCCTTCTTGTGCTGGGTTAGAGTGGGGGAGAACTAGATCCAGTATTCTGAATGTGGTCTGATAAGTCACATCTCTAAATCTACTGGCTCTGCCCCTGTTTGTGCAGCCCAGGAGGCTGCTGGCAAGCCCTGCTGCCAGGACACACGGCTGCCCTGTGCTCAGCTGCCCACCAGGGCCCCAGAGAGCTGCTCCCCAGCCAGTACCCCCCAGCCTGGGCTGCTGCAGGGGTGCTTCCTTCCCAGGGGCAGTGCTGAGCATTTCTCCTTTGGCATAGTGTCCATTGTAACTGTCTGTTAGATAAATGGTTGAACCATAGAACCATGAATGACAGGATTGGATTGAAAGTTTTGTCTAAATCACTTCACATTGACATCCTTTTTCCTTTATATTATTTATACAACATAAACCTGTTAAAATAATTCCAGATTTATTAGAAATACCTAGCAGAAAATGTATTTCTATGTTTATAAACACAGATTAATTTCTCTGTACATACGTATACCTTCATGACATCCGTCAGTTTCTTTGAAGTAGCACTTAAGGAATACAGCTGGCATGCCAGAGTGTGTTGCTTTTCCCTTTGTCATGCCTAACAAATGCATCAGTGGCAGAAGAGCCCCTCAGTCTCCCAAAGGTGGTGCAGGAAGAGCCCTTCTCCAGGACTTTGTCATTGCAGTCTTGTTTTCCATGGAAGAGCATAGCACAGTTTTAGAGAAATTGAAGTCTGTTTTCCATTGTCTTCCACTAACCCCTGCAAGATCTTCTCAAATCCCAGCTATGCTTTTCCAGAGCTAGGTGATGTGGTCTCCATATCTCTTCATAACACAATAAGGTCTCAGGCACCACTTTCTGAAGGGTAGTGATCTTAGCTGGCATGAGTTCAGTCTTTTTCCTGGACAAATGAGAAAAAAAGCTACTGACCAAACTTTTGAGCAATGCTGACCAAACTCAGTCCCCACAGACATCTCACTAAAATCCCTTTGAAAGCATGACATGGGCAAAGGTGTCTCTTCAGCAAATACTGCTTGGCATCACCTGGAAGCACACACTGAACACTGCTAGCAAGTATGTCTTATATGACAAGATCTCCATTTGGAACAAGTAAAGTTATTACATGAGAGGAAGGTCAAACATTTAAAATTCTATGCACTCAGAACAAGGCTCCATCTAGTCTGGTATCAGAGATGTCAGCTTAAGAAAAGCTAACTAAAAGCAAAGCAATTACACAATGTTTCTGTCACAAGAACACCTCCCTTTCTAGTAGTTTTGAGTTTAGGAACATGCTTAGCTGCAGTTTACATTTGGATCAGGGTACTTAACAGGCACTGATGAACCTCTTAGTCATGAATTTGTCATTTTTAAGTCATTTTTACTTGAGGTTTCAGTAACTTCCTATTGGAATGAGTTCCACAGTTTAACTATGCTTTAGATATGTGGAAAAATATTCACCCACAGCGTTAATACAGAACCCCACTGTCCACAGTAAAATGAAAATAAAAATTCTCCTTAAAAGAGAAGCATAATCTTATGCTGCAATAATATTGGCAATATTTTCCTCCTTTTTATGATGCGGATAACTGTCTGTGGTTTATACTGCCAAAAATGGAAAAGGTGGCAGTGAGTGTATAATTTCTACCAGGTAGCTCTCTTTTATGCTTGGTACAGCACACTAGCATGTTTGTATCTTTCTAGTTGGAAAGCATTCATTACAAGAGGCGTCCAGATGGAAGAGGGGCTTGTAGTCAACTCACTGGCAGCTGTGGGCAGCCGATGGACAAGCAGGGGAGTAACCTGCTGCAAAAGCAGCAAAGACCCTGGCAGGTCATCACCCACTGCAGATGCAGCACCAAGCTGAAGCTGCTGAATTGCTTCTATAAATGCAGAACAGCTCAAAAACACCTGACTTGTTTCCATATCTGGCTTATATCTGGAAGCAATTTGATGTGCCACAGACTCTGATAAACATCCTGCAGAAGCTCAGCCAGATCCCACTTCCCTACCCCATGGGCTTCCCAGTGATCTCTCACCAGTTCCTTATCTTTTCCACTCCAAGCAGCTGACGTGGGTCACAGGGATGCTCAGGGTTGGGACACCCCAGCACCAGGTGATTCAGTGCAGGGTGGGCATATCTGCATGATCCCACCCGGGTGACTCCCAGCACCCAGGGCTGCCCACAGCAGTGACCCCTCGCAGCCCATGGCATGGGGCACCGTTGTGCAAGGACACCCCATGGCTCCGGCCGAGCTGCTGCTGCCTGCTGCAGGGCAGTGCCCACTGCGCCCCATCTGGGCTGGCTCCTCAAGCATCTCCAGACACACATACAGGCTGGATTTAAGCGTTTCCATTAAGCAGGAGATGCGCATTCCCCACGCAGCGAGTAGCTGGCTGTATATGCTACCATCAGAAAGGTCATGCTCAAACCATTCAAAAAGAGCTGAAGACAGAAATTTTAATCTTAGTGCTTGGGCCTTCTGCCACTGACTTCTGGTGTGGGCTTTGGCTTGTTCTGTAGACTCAACTTGACCTGAAGAATCAAGGTAAATCTGAAGAAAATATGTTTCAGAAATGGTAAGACTGTAAAATGGCCATTTCTGGCAGTTTTTGCTTTGTGCACATGAGATTGTATCATTTAACATATTTCTAAGTTGTGACAGTGAAAAACTTGTCTTTGGAAGACCTATAATTTGCTTGGAATAAGCAGAATACCAATTTATAAGATAAACCAATGGAACAGAACAGCCAATTTTTACTTCAGGCACTGACTCAAGCACAGTCTGTGGAGATTTCTCGATCTCACTCAATCCAGACTGCAGACAGAACTTCTCTTAGTTCGCTGAGCCCTGCTCTTTTCTGTTCTTGTAGCATGTGTAGTTTATTGTTATTTCAAGTGGGTTTTGTTAAATATTGAGAATACTGAGACAGAATTTTCTTCCCACTGACACATGACACATAGTGGTTAAATCTGTTAAAAGGAATGTGTACGTATTGCGAGCAATCCAAATGAGGTCAGTGACAGAAGTAGAGGTGAGTGTGCAAAATACATACACAAAAAATTCATGAACAGTTATGCTAATTAAATTATTGCACTAATTAGAATGAAAAGCGAGCCAAGAAGAACTGATCAGAACTAGCGGCTGGTTACCATTGTTATTTTCTAGATTCCTTCTGTTAAACATTCACATGAAAAAAAAGTGATCATAACTTCAAATCAGCAACCATTCTTATATGAGACCACAAACCCCTGCATCAATTAAACAAGTTGATTTTTCTTACGGATGGCCCAAAAGAGCCAAGTGCACCAAGGGTCTGGGCATGTTCCTGTGTCCATTAATCTATGTGCACCTCTCATTGTCCTGGTATTGGTAGTCTCCACAGGCAGCACAGGGCTGTGTCATGCATGCAAGAGTGTTTAATTACCTGGCACAGGTCTGGAAGATGGCTCAGCACTTCATCTGGGGACTCAGCAGAGCTAGGCATAGGAGTTAGGTACTCAAACCAGCTCACTGTCAGTGTTACACAGCCTGGGCACATCCTGATGTCTTGTGGTCTTTAACTGATAAAAGCTTCAGAGCTTGTCCTTGACATAGATGAATATTACCACCATTTCCACCATTTCAGGAATAAAGTATAGAGGCAAGGGATGGGCTTTGGTTGAGAGGAAGCTGGTGGCTGAGATAAGATCAGAACAGTGATTTTCTGCAGGAATGGTGTCCCTTTTCACAGTTTCAGAAACATTTTCAGCTCTGAGAGCAGCTCTGGGCTTGACCTGCCAGGCTGTCTTTCTTCCCTCACTACTTGGGTCTTACATCACTGCTTGAGCTTATTATTAAAATTGCAACACCAGAAGGAAAATTTTTCAAATAATCTCTGGATTTTCATATTCTTTATGTCTTTGGATGGGGAGAAAGATAATGAAAGCACCAGACACAGATGCATTATTCAGCAAAGTGACTGCTACATCAGAGAGGCCCATGCCAGGGTTTGTGAACCGCAATGGAAATAAGTGGATGTAGATCCACTTAGGCTGTGTTTCCTCAGCATGCTTGGTCACCATCCCAGACCATCACCATTCCACAGGACATAGCAATGATAGTTGTCCTACGAGTCTACCTATCTGTAAGTAATAAAAGTTTTTATTTTAAGGATTGCAGGACTGAGCCAATGGAAACCACAAGCCTATTTGGTTTCTCTCATAAGTAGTGCCAGGGAGCAGGAAGGAACTGAGGATACCTCAGTAGGAAACTAGAAGTCCAACTTATCTCTGCTGATCAAGCATAGCTTGTCTTTAAACGAGACAGGGTTCCTTATGAGATCATTGGGAGCTTGTGAAAAGTCTAGTAATAAATGTGGGTACTTTTCAATAACCTTTTTACATAAAAGCAAGTAGGGCAGAAACACCACTAGCTGCCTGATGAAATAATAGCATTATTTTTTTTGTGGTAAATGGTGTCAAATCTCAAGGCCAGTTTTATCAATAAAATTTTCTTCTGCATTCAGTGCAGTGATTTATCGCATCTTTTTACAACATGAGTCGCTTAGTCTTGGCTCATGTGCAGTACGTTTGAGTTTTAATAAGCGTGTAGGTAAATCTGGAATTCTCCATTCAGCTGGTATTAAAAACACCTTTTCATCTTTTATGAATAAGGTTTTTAAGAATGTTGTCTCTGCTCAGGTAATAGCTCAACTTGTAATGGCCATGTCCTAATCTGAAGAAGTAAGTCTACTGGTAGTTTTCAAATAACTGATTGTAATGGTCACATCCTAGATTTTGAAAAGCCGACAGAAGTCCTATT
Organism: Nipponia nippon; assembly: GCF_047370975.1. Taxonomy (NCBI): domain Eukaryota; kingdom Metazoa; phylum Chordata; class Aves; order Pelecaniformes; family Threskiornithidae; genus Nipponia; species Nipponia nippon. Next base: position 35,070,936 of record NW_028262347.1, on the reverse strand, counting down.
ACCATCACACAAGTAATCAGAGTATTCTTCACATCCCTGTGTATGGTAACAATATTTTTGGTGTAAACAGGTTCCTGGACAACAGAAAAGTACAAATTGTACTCATGTCTTTGCTCTCAACTCAGATCATTACGACATTACTAGCACAACAGTTTACAAATGTTACCCCTTCCCATGTGGCCAAAGCGATTCTATTAGAAGCCATCCTGAGAATAGCAGTGATTTAGGCAATCACAAGTTACTTTTAGTTTGGTGCTAAATATGGAAGTTATAATCCATTTGGTGTTCCAGGCTGAGCAGGCAAAGTGGTTAAATGTTCTATTATCCAAATCATTACTAAGAGATTTCCATTTAACACCATTTACTTTTGGTATTTCAATGTGAAAATGAAACAATCTTCATTTCCAGTAGATTTGGATGAGTTTGGTTGTTTCATTTTCTATGTGCCATGTAGATTTGAATCTATCACAGCATAAATACAGGTGTCTAATATTGTTTTCTCAAGTTTACAAGACTACTTACCTCTTTAGGCTGCAACATGGTCAATTGTATCTTCTTTGGTCTTTTTGCTTATATTAATTAATTATATAAGACTAACCTTTGTAAAGAAATAATTTGTAATTGAATTGGCATAACAGAAACCAAGTGTTAAAAAACTTGGCAAAGTGCCCATTTTAGTATATTAATTCTGCCAAGTGAGTTGATAATAAGATTGAACTGGATTTGAAAGATTAGAGACTTGGCTTAGAAGGACATAAAGGTTACTTCCATACAGTTTTTCAGCTGTTTAAAGAGAGACAGTATCAGAATTTTTGTCTGTACTTTTGTGATAAACTCTTTCTATAACCTTCTTCTGTGGGGAAAAGGGTGACAAAATTAAAAATTAAATAAAAATAGCTGATGATTTATTTCCATTAGCTTTGGATGCTGAAATTGATCCACACAGTCCCAAGGTTTATTAGCTCAGAAGCTTATGTGTCAGGGCCTGCCGGATAACTGATCGGGTGACCTACATGCTGTGAGAGCGTATTCAGACTGCTCAACTTTAAAAGTTTTTATTTCATGCTGCAGACTATAGACAGAGGAACATGGCAAAATTAAATCAAGGGGGTTGGTAAGAGCTGCCTTGTTGCTTCTTTCATGGGTTTTGCAGAAACTGTTTCTACCTGCTTTAACTGCAAGACAGACTGCACAAATGGTTGAAAATTTAAGCGACTGCCCACAGAAAGAAGTAACTAAGAAAAGCAGACAAACACAACACTGATGCAATCAGCAGCCTTCTCAGGCTATCAGGTTTGTCTGTTTGACAGATGATCAAGCCTTGTTTGCAGCTTCTAATGCCCGTTTCATATTTATCATTCGTAAATCAAAAAGTCTTGGCAAATTCAAATGCATCTGCAATGTTGTTAAGACAGAAGAAAATCATTTTTTGTGTTTATTTGTTTTGAGCCACACTACTATAAGGCATTGCATGCACCTTATTAAAAATATCTTGCTGTTATTCCGTGATTGCACCTTTATATGCCTGCAGTTTTACTCTGCACCTGTGGCCCACAGGTTAAACATTTCTATAATAAACCCAAAGCAAGGCATGAAAGCAAAGAACAAAGAGGTATTAGTCCAGTACATCCAGACATAAAGCTGAGATGGATCAGACCTTTTTAGTCAAAGGTTTGGGGACAGAAATTGTGGAAAGCCATTTCGTCATGGCATTTGCTCTCCAGATATTTCCTAAGGTGAAGATTTTGTTTTACTCTTCTAACAACCCAAGCCAGTTAAATGAGCCTGGAAATTCATGTCTGTTTTGGGGCCTTCTGTGGGCAGATGGCTGGAAGGAGACCTCCAAGAGAGGCTGAACGCTATTCCATGAAAGTTTCGTGCTCTGCACAGTATGAAAGAAAACTGATACTTCCCTTTAACAATCAAAATCTTCTTAGGATGGCAAGAATCAGCTCTGTGTCTTGAAACTAGGAGTAAGTTACTGTAATTGCTTTTAAGACATTGTTACCTTGCAGAAAGAGGACTAGGTTCCCTGCCTTTCACTTTCTCCTGCCCTTCCTCGGCTCTAATCAGAGCAATGCTTCAAGTAGGTATCACCCAGCAGAAACGTCTCCTTCTAATGTGGCTGGCAATTCAGTAAATCTGGATGTTGAGGGCAGAGGAGAAAAGAGTCAGGAGTTCTGGGAGCTGCTGGATAATCAGTCTCTTCCTCCTTTCATATGCTGCACAATGTTCCTGCCCCTTCCCCTGCCAGACAGATGAGCCAGGTGTGTGCGGGAAGGAGAAGAAACCTGAACTTCTGCAGTCAACAGCCTGAGGTCTGGAGGTGTGGAAAGGAGCCCACGCAGCAGCTGTGTTTTCCCTCCAGGAGCCTCAGAGACTCCTGGCCCTTTCTGCCAGCCCCATGTCCTGGCATGACCCAGCCCAGGACTCACCACCATTGCACAGCCTGGTTCTCACCAAGCAAAGCAGAGCAAGCTTAGCACATTAGCTACCTTTTCTGTGCCCATCTGGCTGGACCCAAAGCCAAGCAGGCTGGAGGGAATGTGTATCTGTATGCCCTGGTGTGAGCTGCACTAGGCGATGTGAATCAGCCGCTCCCTTCTCCCAGCTGTGGCAAAGGGGCTATAAACTCCCACAAGAGAGAGAAAATGTGGCCAACGGGGCAGTAATGTTGCAAAGCTCCTTTACCAGACCTGTCAGAGCCATCAATATTATTTTATAACTAGCTTTCTTGTCTCCAGAAAACATATTCAGTAACCAAGGGTTGTGAGCATGTTCCAACTGTGGTCTTGATCCCAGCTCTCACTTCTGCACAGACCTCCTTGAGGTTTCCTTAGGTGAGGCATGACTAAACTTCTGGATGGGACAAATTACCCAGCTATGATGGGACAAAGGACAGGACAAGGGCAAAGGACAGAGCAAAAGGTGTCTCTGTTTCCTTTGGGTTTCTAGCGCAGAGAAAGTGCAAGGTCAATGTATTTCGCCACCTTCCTCTAATATGTACTAAATTTACAGAAGAAAGGTCACAAAAAGGTGACTTACAAATAGAGTTTAATGATCCTCATTTTGATCATGGACAAATTTTGCAATCATAATAATCTTAAAACAGATTAATATATCTGCTGTTCAAGATGGAGCACAGTTGTAGAAAAAGGTACAAAATATTTTATTCATAAGTCTAGCAAGGCTGGGAACTCCATCTGATTGCGCTGACCTGCTTTTCATGAATACCTGATCTCACACAGCCGTGTTGGCTGTCTCAAAACTGATAGTACAACAGGTGAACATGCCTTCCTGGCCACTTCAGAGTAATGGGTTAAAGCATGATCTTTAGCTCCAGAGTTCTCTTCTTTGTGTTTTATTTGAATTCATTGCAGTGATAGAATGATTTTTCCTTTATTTTTAGTATCTGGTTTTGGTCAGACTTGCTGGCTTAGTACTCGCTGAATGTAAAAAACCTTTAGCATGAAGCATTAAAATAATGTTGTTGTCTTTCTTGCAGCCTGGAATTGTAGCTAGATGAGCATCACTACAAACAATTTACAAAATTCTATGAATTTTAAAATTAAATACTCTTTCTGGTGAAGATTTGATATATTGCAATTCAATATCCTGAAGTGGAAATTTCCAGTCAATTAAGTCTTTTTAGTATTAATTTATGGATACTCAAATTACTGCCACTTATTTGAAACCTCTCACAAAATGGACTTTGATGTTCTACAGATCTTTGTATACAAGATGAAACTGAATTTGACATTTCTCTCTATTTTTCTTTTCCTTCTTCTAAGTAATATTTTTTGTTGGTATGTTTATTCCTTACTGAAACATAGCACTCTCCCTCTTTTTTTTTAAGAGCAGCATGCTACGTGTTACATGCGCTAATGAACTGGCATTTATAAAGCAGAATGTATACCGTATCTAAGACGACTGCTGTGAAAATGCCTGAGTTGCTGCACTCTCTAAATAGAGCACAATTATGGCATACAGTTGGAGTGCTTTTATCTGTACTGCCACTGCTGGAAATTTAACTGTGTATGTGACCTGAATATTTAGAGCTCAATGGAAAATTCCATAAATGTAGTGTAGCTTCAGAGCACCTAACAGCTGTTACAAATATTATACCCATTATACACCATTGCCAAATGATACATATGAAGCCCCTCTCCCATCCTGGGTGTATTCTGTCACTTGTATCGATGCAGTATTTTAAAAGTCCCTTTGAAAAATGCAATGACTTTAGGCGCTAAGTAGCTTGCATAATAATTCAGTGATAGTTTTTCCTGTCTGTATATTCATACTCCTTCCTGACTGTATGCAGTTAATGTTCGAACCTGCAAATGCAGGAAGAAACTATATCATATGTAGACCACGCTTACTGTGTGCTTTTGTTTGCTTAGTTTGATATACATGCTAAAAGCCACTACCTAGCTGAACGAACGCAAAAAGAGAGGGAGCAGCTCCTCACGCTCTTAGGAGGTTTCTTATTATAGTGGGATGGAGCAGAGTTGTAATATATCCATGGATGCTCCCTTTCACTCTAACTTACTACAGGAGTACACTAAAACCCCACATCATCGTTGTAGTATGAACTGCAGAAACAACAAATAAGAATGTTTATAAGAGCAAAAGAGAGAGTTTGCAAAGCATTATGTTTGAAAAAGCATAGTTTAATCAAGATTACACAAGCTGCAGGCTGGCTTCCTAACTAATGATTCTTCCTGCCTCCTACTTATAGTTCGGTTCCTCTTACTTTTAGGCTGTTGGAACACGTTGAAAGACTCTTTGCCGTAGAGAGGAGAAAAGTGCTTAATGTGGTGCACCCAGCTGCCATGGACAACCTTCTGCTGTAGCACTGCACTGGCTGTGTAAAGGGGCAGGGAAGGAGAGGAAGCGTTAACTGACATCCACCTGGGTGTTCATGAGTGCCAGGCCCAACTCAGTAACACAGAGATATTAAATTTCATGTAGAAGTAATGGCAGTTTACCTACCTAAAACCAAGCTCTGTGTGGCAAAGTAATTTCTCCGTGGAGGGGTGTATTGGGTTTGCATGGCGAGGTTTTCGTAGGGGGAGGGCTACAGGGTTGGCTTCTGTGAGAGGCTGCTAGAAGCTTTCCCTATGTCCGATAGAGCCAATGCCAGCCGGCCCCAAGACAGACCCGCTGCTGGCCAAGGCCAAGCCCATCAGTGACGGTGGTAGCACCTCTGGAATAACATATTTAAGAAGGGGGAAAAAAACTTGGGCAACACCAGCAGGAGTCAGAAGAGAGGAGTGAGAATATGTGAGAGGAACAGCCCTGCGAACACCAAGGTCAGTGACGAAGGAGGGGGAGGAGGTGCTCCAGGCACCAGAGCAGAGATTCCCCTGCAGCCCCTGGTGAAGCCCATGGTGAGGCAGGCTGTCCCCCTGCAGCCCATGGAGGTCCACAGTGGAGCAGATATCCACCTGCAGCCCTTGGATGACCCCACGCTTGAGCAGGTGGATGCCCGAAGGAGGCTGTGACCCCGTGGGAAGCCCGCACTGGAGCAGGCTCCTGGCAGGACCTGCAGACCCATGGAGAGAGGAGCCCACGCTGGAGCAGGTTTGCTGGCAGGGCTTGTGACCCCAAGGGGGACCCACGCTGGAGCAGTCTGTTCCTGAAGGACTGCACCCCGTGGAAGGGACCCATGCTGGAGCAGCTTGGTTTCATGGTCTTCCATAGGCACCACCATCTCTCAAGGCCATCTGTTCCAGCACTCCCCTGTCCTTGCCCTTATAAAGTGCTTTTTTACTCTTAATGTCTAACTTGAATCTTTCTTGCTGCGGCACATGCCCATCACTACTTGTCCTAAAGCACCAGAAACAGAGAACAGATTGTTCCCTTCCTCACTGCAATACTGCCTCTGTACATTGCTCCTCACAGTTCCCCCTCGTTAGTATTAATAAGAATCATCTCCTCGATCTATGCAATGGCAAGAAGAGGAGATTGCATGTGAGGCTCTGTCAGGAAAAATGGGAGACGGAGAAAGAGAAGAACTAACCAACTGTCTAAATCAGGGTAATGGCAATCTGCCCCTGATAAATTGCACAGCAGTCAGCATATTGGGACATGTAGAAGTAGAGCTAAGATTAATCCTTGCTCCCATGGGGATGTTGCAACTCATGAGGATTTGCACAAGGCAACAGTCCTTGAGCACTCCTGAGCATTGGGAACGTGATTATAGGAGACCCTTCTGAGGCTCAGCTTCAGGGAAGGCATTTATGCAGGCCAGATTTGCTACAAGCACTTGCAAGTGAACACTTTTAGGAAGATCTTTCTCAATCAAATCCTGTTAAACTAATGGGAGTTTAAGGCAAACTTATGTTTAAAATAGGTGATGAAAATTATTTTATTTATTGGTTTACACTTTAGTACTGTGACCAACTCAGATTACAATAAGATTGCATCAGATAATCACACCACTGAAGCTCCGTTCTATTTTCCCTACCCCTGGCTTCTTTGGAATAATACAGAGGCATCAAAGAAGGTTAATGTCATTGACTATCTCTGTAATACTTTGCATCTTCTCCAGGTCTCTACCAAATTCTCTAATTGACCACAAATGTCAAGTCCCATTTCAAGGATCAGAGTCACAACAAAGGTAGCACTTAGAGACCACCATCCCCCACAGCCATGTCAAAATAATGTAGTCACATCCAAGCACCTTGTGGAGAACTGGTAATTCAGCCAAAGGTGAATTTGACCTCAAAAATTTTAACTGGCAGAAGATATAACTTTTCCGAGTGCTAAGTGAGAAACATGTTTGGGGATATGGCGGGGTTGTTTAAGCAAAAGGATTCGGAAAAAAAAAATCACTGTTTTTTAATATAGCAAAGACTTTCTAGCACTGAAGACCCAAAATATCCCTGATCCCCTAGGTATGATTTGTAATTGCCCTCACGCTCTCAGTAGCTTTCTCAGTTCTGTAAAGTGAATTATACGATGTCATTAAAACTAAAGCAACTCATGCAACTTGCTGAAGATGTACATAATTAAAATGCAATGGAAATGCCTTCATGCAGGAATTTACTTATTGTCATCCGCCCTTCAGGAGAGAAGAGTGTGTTCACGTACTGACAGGGAGAAGCAATCACCTCCTGCACACAGGGAGTGCTGCTGGTGGAGTGGGGAGTGAGAGCAAGGCAAGGACCTGCTTCTTCCCATTACTCACACCACCCCTGGGGTGCCACAGGAAAGGAGCCTGAGTGCACTGCGGTCATGTGCACCCAGAGAAACCTTCAGTTGCATATGCAAAGCTGGTAACTCCATGTCCTGCAGCACACTGGGTACATACAAACCTCTCAAGGGAGCTCATGGGCAGCTGGAAATCTGTCCAACCCTCTCATAGTCTCAGGGGTGTAGAGAGCCTGAGCCAGGTCCCAGCGTGGGCCTGGGAAGTCGGCATTGTGCCAGCCCCAGCTTTGGGTTAATGAAAACCTCAGTGACTTCTGAGATATTATTTGTACTCACTGGGATTGTAATTTAAAGGTCCAGATCTCTTCCAGTTCAAAACAATTAGCATGATTTGTCACCTACTTATTTCTAATTTACAGTAGTAAAGTCACCTCTCATAGAACTTGAGTTTTCTAAATGTCACTATTACTACTTTTACATAATAATAACAATTTTGAGACTGACTGTACTTGTTAACTGAATTCACATGCAAAAAAGTTAAATATTTTCAGTGTCAGGCATATTATTGTCTTTTTATCACACTAAGTTAATGGCTACAGTCTCTTGAGAAATTGAATACAAATCCTACTCTTATAGCGCAAAGCATGTTAGAATTCACGGGTTTTCCTGGGATTAATATTTTGGCTTTACCTTGCATTTATGACCTAAACTTTTTTCAATGTTGTACCCTGCTGATATCCTTTCTCCTGAGGGAACCCTACTGACTTCAGCCAGAGTCACTGGAAGTCATTGAAGATTCATAGAATCATGGAATGGTTTGGGCTGGAAGAGGCCTTTAAATATCACCTAGTCCAACCCCCCATCATGGGCAGGGACATCTTTCACCAGACCAGGTCGCTCAAAGCCCCATCCAACCTGACCTCGAACACTTCCAGGGATCAGAAATTCACAATTTCTCTGGGCAACCTGTTCCAGTGTCTCATCACCCTTATAGTATAGAATTCCCTCCTTATATCTAATATAAATCCAATTTTAGTTTAAAATCATTAATAGAATCAAAGCCAGAGACTCCAGAAACCTGACCCTTAGCAATGACATTGTTAGTTAGCTTTATCGTTCAGGAAGGCTGGAGCACTGTTTTGCCAACTCTCCCAATTTAATTGCAAATCTCCGAAAAGCCCAGATCCTGGATTCATGGGACAGAGAATGAAGCATTTTAGAAGGAAAAAAAAAATACAGGATTAATGGTTGTGGAGAAAAATTTGGAAAAGGGAAACTACAGGGGACTGAAATGCCACAGCACAGATAAAAATTATTCAAATGTTATTTTAAAGCCTTTTTGATTTTATAACCAATCTGAAAATTTTGCATCTCTCCCACTCATGACACTTAACACAGGGAACAAATCCTAAAACTGGGAATATTTGTGTGCTTAATTCCAATGCCTTGTAAAGGGAATGCAATCGACAGCTGCCACAGTTGTATTTGAATCACTACATGTGGTCACTTCATTTAAATGAAGGATTTGCTTTCACTTGAGAGCAGAAGCATAAATTGTTGTCATGTGCTGCGCTAATGGGATAAATGTGGGATTTCCACAGGACCTCCCGTGCTTATCTTCTCCCTGATGTCTGTTATAATCATGACCTCATCTCAAAGAAAATCTTGTTATCTAAAACTGTTTTATCCCACACAATTCTTTGGGGTGAGATTAGAAGGGAGGATGACTGGCAAGAGCAGGAAGAGTCAAGGCACCCTGGCAGTACAAAGCACATTACATACTGTTGATCCAGCCCAGCCCAGCAATGGCTACATGGCCATGACAGCTGTTTAATAACCTGTATGAAAGGAGCTGGTGTCTCCCAGCAGTTCTTTCTTGCAGGTCCCAGTGTCACTGAGTGGTGACACCTGCCGAGGTGACTCTGTGTGATACCCATGCCTGTGGCCAGGCTGGCAGCTGATGCTCCTTGGACTGGTGCTGCTGTGTCTGACTCAGAGCAGGCAAGGAGGATGAGGACACGGTGCTCTTGCACTGTTGCCATAACCCCTTCACCCTGTGACAGCAGCCAGCTATGCCAGCTGTGGATTAGGACCCCAGCATTTTAGGGGCTCCTGTAAAAATGGTAACAGAAAAGTGATCCCTGCACTAAGGATCTTCCAAACTAAATATCCACCCTGTACATAGACAGCTTCATTCCTTAGGCCACCTATCTCAAGCCCTTTCCCCACTTAAAAGCATCAACAGTCATTTAAAAGGATAAAAATTCAGTTTCATCTTTGTTGTCAGCTCCTTATTTCATGTCTCAAAATCCCATAGGAATAGTTATTGACCCGTGGAGGTTTTACTGTGTCTTGTGATTCCTATTAATGTTACCTTGTGTGAAATAAAACATGGAACTGAGACAGCAAAAAGCACACAGGCAGCAATTCCCTGTCCTGTGTTTCATGTATATGATAAGAATAAACAGCAGATGTCAGCACTAATCCAGAACTTGGAATGTTCACATGGATCTTAATCAGACCCCACTTTACTGTCCTCAAAATGCATATGCTCAGACTGTGAAGAAACTCATCAAAATCTCTGCTTGAAAATACAAATATAGTTCTATTTAAAGAACATTAGCAAATTTTAAGTATCACTTCTACATGAGTACTCCTAGCTAGCGAGGCAGCACATCTGTATGGATAGGTTTTTGCCTCGTCCTTGCACTAAAAGATCACCAGATCCATGCACTTCCCTAAAAATGGAAATTAGTTTTTAAAAGTGGCTTCAGAAGAGATACTAGTTTGGAAAAGGGCAAGTGCAAAGGTTCAAGAGAGACCTGACGAGCAGGGCTGAAGTAGGGCTGAAGCTGAAGGACAGAGGAGAATCAGAGGGCTCTTGGTGCTGCCAGCAGGTGGGGTCTGCAGCTCAGCCTTGCTTTGGGGTAGAACAAGATGGGGCAAGTGAGTGAAATGGGTGTAAGAACATGGCTTCTGTGGCCAGGGGTAGAAGTAGACTCAGTATCTTCTGAACAAGATCTACAAACCATTGAAGATTTTCCTGGAAATAAAGCATAATTTAGCAGTACAAGTACACACAAACCATGTGCACCTGCATGCTGGACTACATGAAGATGCGGGAATAGGAGAACAGCATCCTCCCTGCCTGGTCACCACTGCTTTGAGGTCAATGGATGCTGGATTCCTTCTGTAGGACATGCAGCATACATTAGCATGCTGCCTCCCAAGCCCCAGAAACTTTTTCAGCTCTTGAAAAAGAAGGCCAAAAAGAAAATTTAAAATGTGCCACAGATTGCATGGACATTTCCTGCCAGTATGAAGCACGGTGAAATTCCTCAGGGTTTTGGCCAGCACGAAGCATGGTGAAATTCCTCAGGGTTTTGGCCATTGTCATGACTACTAGAGATACAAGAACATACAACCTATGACAGAGCCCAAGGTTGCTCTTTCCAATATCTGTGGTGGGATCTCTCAAATCCTGCAGTAATCTGATGTCTGCAGCAAATCACCCCTGATAAGACTGCTCCAAACAGGAATCTTTCAGCCAGGATTTCTTCCAAAATAGGAGCAATTTTTATACCAATGCATAGGAAAATGTGGGTTTATTCTGTTGGGATTTTTTTCTAGTTTTCTGAAGCATTTTCCATCAAAACCAAAAAATGGCAGGCTTAATGGCTTTATTACCTACAACTATAGCTTGGTCTCCAAGGATCACATGTTCCTTAACTGTCATTGAATGGAAGAGGACAAGAAGTATATCCAGGGTCATTTATAAAAGTAAAAATAGCTTGGCTATTTAAAATCTTATTAGTTGTGGTTACAAAACCAAACCGACATCCATTTACATTATGAACTTAAAAGACTCAGTTCCTCCTGAGCTGAGAGCTAAGTCTCAGCCTGAACAAACTGGCAAGATGCCCAGAGCCACCTTCAGTTTTTAGCAAACACCATCACCAGATTACATCCAACTGCCTCCCCTGTCATTCCACGATCTTTGCTCCATGAACTTCTTCACTCTATGCTATTTTTGGAAAAAATAAGTAGGCTGTTTTTATTAACTAGTAAAACAATTTACTTTGATTCATCTTCTCTGACCAGAAGAACATAAGAGGTCATCAATCTTAACTTCTCTGTCAGCACAAGAGATGTCAAACCAGAATTAAGTGGTGGAAAAATTGTTGAGGGAGAAAGTAGAAAACAACAAGGCAAACAGAATGAAAGAGAGTGAACCCCCTTTCTCAAGAGAGGGGAAAAGAAATACTGCTGAGCTACCTTGCTGCTACTAGATGATGCTCTGCTAGGTTAGAAACTCCATTTTTCGCTCGGAATCAGAGACGTTATGACACTTGAGAAGAGCTGCAGGCTTTTCATAAATTCAGAGAAAAATTAGAAAAGTAAAAAATTTTCCTGTGAATTAACAGTGCATTGATCGCCACTTTTTATAATAACAAAGAAAATTGCACTTTACACCATACACCTGAAATTAGTTGCATCACCTTTTCTTTGCAGGATACTCCAGTGCAGGATTACAGTCCTCTCCTGCCTTCACCTGTGAACTGCTCTTCCCCAGGTGTCTTCTCTCATCCTAAATGGTGACTGGGTTTTTTCCAAACAGAAGCACAGGAGACTGAATTTTCTACCCATTTCAGCACTTTCTTCATGCACACCAGATGCTCTTATGCATAACCCCGAGGGATAGGATGAGCTCTATACCACACTCTGAAGATGAGGAAATTCCGGTGGATCCACAAGTAAAGTGAAATCACATGATCTGTCTACCATAAATATCCCACATCTAGACTTTAGATATAAAAAGTATTAAAAAACCCTTCAGCTGTTCTGTATTACCGCTCCAGCAATGACAGAATGAGAGCTGAACTGAAGTATATTGGCTCTATAACTGGTGCAATTCTCTACTCTTTGGAATCCCCGCTAGCCAAAAGAAACTTTCAATAGCTGATGGGTGACCTTTCACTTAGCTCAGTGGCAGGCAAAGTTAGTTCCAAACCGAACACAACATAACAACCTGACAACACATACACAAAGGTGAGATTTATGTCAGATTGAAACTTTTGTAAATACTAACAGCTGAGTCAAAAAAAAGGATTTTAGCCACTGAAGATGTCTAGGAATCTGGGAGCCATTGAGGACAACAAAACAAATGCATAGTATGTAGAAGGTACTGTCTTGCAGCATATCTTGATATCCACAAGCCATTTCTTTTCCCCATCCATCAATATCTCTCCTACCCTACCTGGACAAGAATTCAACCAGCCCTTTCTCATCAGAGATTTACCTCATTCAGACGTTGGGGGAACAAATAAACTGCATCATCTGTCAGCTGGGGGGGGAGGGGGGCATTAAAAAAGAGGCAGAGCTGCTTATTATCAAAGTAGTGATGGCTTTGTGACCCAAGGCAGTTCGGCCCCTCCAGTCATTTCACATGAGGGTAAGCAGTAGGCGGAAGCTAGGCCCTGCAGAGCACTCCCTCCTGATGCTGTTTCCTCTGAGACCTCCCAGGGAGGAGAGGATAGACGTTCCTGGGCAACCAGTGCCCACAGGGACCTTCAGAAGAAGGGACCCCAAAGTCTGTCAGAAGTTGCTGATAGTTCTCAAAGAATGAATATAAATGAATACAAGTACGCCAACGAAAACATTATCCCGATGGAATATAGCAAGTGAATCACCTAATTTATTGAATGCAAACTTTTATTAAATCTCAGTTTACTGCTTGCTTCCTGAAATTTTTTTGGGCTACTAAAAAGCACTTACTGATATACAGTAAATACAGATATTCACAAGTGTTCTGGGTAACATCTAAATGGAACTTTCAAAACACAGAGAATTTATGAATGTAGAACTGTAATTTATGTGCAAACAAGTGAGACTGGTCAAAAATTTTCAAGCACTTCTATAAACAAGGCCATTCATGAAATGCTGAGTAAATTGGAAGTGGGTGGTTCTCTCAGCAACGCTGTTATACCCTTTCTTAAAAGGAGCTTCTGACTATTCAGTAGCTCCTTTGTGTGCCTTTTATTCTTATCTGCAATCCCATCTGTCACAAGACCCTCCACGTCCTTAAATATTACCTCTTATCTGACCACTCTAGTCTAAAAGCAGATACAATATTTATCTGTTGCATAAATATATGCCACATGGCAGAGTGAGAGTGAATATGAGAATGCAGGCATGTGCAGTCACATAAAGACATGACTCCATACTGAAAAAGATGCAACCTCCATCCACTTGCAGAGATACTATAATTTTTTGCTTGTCACTTTACATGAGTAGTTTATCAGAAAAACACATTGACAGGATTGTGCCAACCAGCCTTTTTGGATATGAACACAGACATAGTTTTGGATTTTCAGGACATTTGTCTGGTTTTAAATATCAACAGTGAAACATACTCTAACAGAGAAGTCCTTCAGCAGCGCTCTCAGAAAAGCAGAATTTAGCTCATTCATCTGTTCAGAGACATGAAGTGCTAAAGAGAATAGTGTTTTCAATCTAGTAAAGACTTATATCACACTCTTTGTCACAGTATTATCACTTATACTTGTTTTTTAATAACAGATTGCTGCAAAGCCATGAGGAGTTCTTTAATGTTTTGTTTTATCCTTACTAGGTGCCCACTTCTTCAATGTCTTATCTAAAGACAGATTGATCCATTTCCTCCCAACTATCGCTATAGAAAAATGCAGAATAGTACCTGAGAGCTCTATACACATTCAAGAATTTATTTTCACATTCTCCCTGTGAGAAGGCAGCTATTATTGTCCCTGTCTTTGTACTTGGAGAATTAAAGCATTGAAGGACTGAAATCAGATTTACTCTAAATGCCTGTTTAGGTGCCTATTTTAAGAAAATGAGGGTGTGAATGTTACAGCTCCAGCTCTAAGTACTGCTTTTGCAATAATCCCAAATTAAGCTCTTGTGATACAGATTGCAGGTCCCTCTTGCGTCCTCTTTATTTATTCCTCTCTTCTTGGGCCCATGAAGAGCCATCCTTTGCTGCAAGATGTCACTGCTTCAACAAATCTCCTTCAGATCCTGTCTGCCCTTCCACTCCTGTTGCAATGATTTATACCCAGCCATAAGAATAGCCTTTGGCAGTAAGGCATTGGGATTTGGATTGATCACAGCTCAGTAGAGAGCCAGCTAAGTAGGGATCTGAACTCAAACTTCTCACTCCTTATAAAGTCATTATAGCAAAAAACGCAACCACCATCTCCATCAATACTTGGATTTACTTATTCTTGAAGGAAGCTTGGTTTTGTCAGGCAGGGTAAGTTTGAGAAGTTACTTATATGGAGACTCGCTTCATTTCTGGACCCCAAATGCTCTCAGAAAAGGGGTAGGTGCTGAGTTACTCCGTGTAGAAAATTATGGGCACACCCAGGAAGAGGACTATGGACATGCAGAGATCCAAACCACACACAAGGCTCCTACTGAAGCTGAGTGCCCCTAAGGCTGGATGAAGAATCTGAACCATGTTCTGCATGTAGACAGAGTCCCACTTTCCTCTCTTACATCCTTGATTGGACTTAATCATAAAGCATGGAGCATATTCACAGTGCTTTTAATTAAAGGGTTATCTATAATTCCGTTCTGCCTAAATTTGGAAATGTTTATTTGTTTATTTAAGATATCAGCAAATGTTTAAAGGTATCTTCCTTGTCATTCTTTTATTAAGCAATACCTTGAACTTTAATAGCATCTTCAACACAAGTGTCATGTGAATGGAAACGACAGAATCTCTCTCATGGGGAATTCCAGAATTATTTTTGTACCAAATAAAATGAGCTTTTAAAATATTAAAAATGAGCATTGATTCGGTTCAGAAACAAAAAAAGTTTTGTTGGATTGACTCAGAAATTAATCATAAAACACAAAAAAACATCACCTTGGAAATTACAGTTTGAAAACCTGATGCTCCCCTTTCCTGGCCAGTTCATATGTTTTGCAGTTCTCCTACAGCCATGTGACTCGTGCAATGCTCTGTGCAGCTTGGTCAGAGCAGAACATCTCCTGCTTCTTTTGAAAAGGACCTGAGCTTCAGATCAGGAGTTTGAGCTGCAGCTGCCACACACCATTAAAATCGTCAAAGAAAACT
Organism: Nipponia nippon; assembly: GCF_047370975.1. Taxonomy (NCBI): domain Eukaryota; kingdom Metazoa; phylum Chordata; class Aves; order Pelecaniformes; family Threskiornithidae; genus Nipponia; species Nipponia nippon. Next base: position 35,055,662 of record NW_028262347.1, on the reverse strand, counting down.
CCCAGCACTAGTATTATAAGTAGAAATATTCTGTCTCAGGTTTATCAGTGGAAACTCTTTAGGTAACTTTTATCTTGAGTGAGAAAAAAATCAGTGGGAAAAGAACATATATTTTGCTAAGAAATCATTTTGACAAAAAAAGTGCAGACACTTCTAATTATGAACATCGGTGAACTCCACACAAGTCAAAAGTTCTATGATCAGAAGAGACTATTATGCTCATTGTCTTGACCTCTGATACATGAGCAAATCATCCAGTAATTCCCACCCTGAGATCAGAAATCTGTAGGCAGCTGGAGTGAGTGGTTTAGGAAGCGTACAGCACTGTTCTGAACGCGGGATGGCCTCAGTGCAACCCAGCTTGCATTAGCCTCGAACTCCTGCCTTGTGAGCAAAGGTGGCCTATGTGCTTTCTCTAAGGAGAGGAACCTTAGACCTGAAACACCCTGTGGAAATATCCACCTTATTGACCACAAGAGAAGCCCTTGGCCACCAACTTTCACGCCTCAGCTGAGTAATCAAAGTTAGGAGTAGTAAAACTGAGCACAAGTGATAGTGAATTTATCACATGCTTAGTAACCTGCTAACAATTTCTTATGGTCTTAGTAACCACCTTACAAACATCAATAAAATTTTCCATAATTTCCATGCAGAGAAATTGAGGAGTGGGACTCTTGATAAGGCAGGGTTAGAGCAGAGCACCTTGCTCCCAAGATTAATCGTCTTCCCTTTGTCTAAGTATTTCCGATGTACTTCCTACCCTGTGCATTTTAATGTGCTTATTATTTACCTCATTTCCTGCTGACTTCTCTGTTCTTTAATCCCCCTACTTCAGTCTTGCTCTGATCCTCTCGGCTGCATCTCTGCCCTACTGCTGCATATTTTATGTACCTTTTTTTTTTTTTTTTTTTTTTTTTAATAATCCTCTCCTTGAGTGTCCCCTTCTCGCTACCTCACAGAGCTCTCTTCCTCCCAGCTCCTCATTTTCCCCTCCATCCTCCTATTCCCTGTGTTGCTCCAGGACATCTTTGTGCAGGCCATCTTCCAGGCCAACTTTTTGGGTCTTTCTGGCACAGCAAGATTAGCTGAGATGATCTCAGCAGAGATAGTTGTGATGCCAGGACAAGCCATCCACATCTCGCAAACTGCTTGCTTTGCTTACCCAGAAATAGCAGTAGCTGGTTTATTCCCAGGAGCTGTCAGAGGATCTCCCTTTCACACAGGAGTGATGTGTGCCCTGTAAAATTCAATCTGAAGCCACAGGTGGTGCTCTGACAGCAGATCTCAGAGGCAGTCAGCAGCAATAGCTGCAGCCTTGGATGCTTGACCACTCCTGAAACATGCCAAAGAGCTCCTCCTTTTTCACTGAGCTTTCTGCAGGGACCCTGGTTATGGCATCCCCCTCCCCTAGCTCTGATGGGACCACTGTCACTGTACTGTTACATATCAACAGCAAAACCAGAAAATCATGGTACACTGCTTAGCTTATCGGGTGGACCTACCTCATCCCAGTTTTTAACATGCCCAAGTTTTCCTTCCTACTTCTTGCAAATGCATACTTCTGGTTCTTATAAAAATATAATACTTTTCTTTGCAGAAGATCACTAATCCATACTATGCCTGGGTCCGATCCAGTACACCTAAATTCTGCTGAAGTTAAGACACAGGGCCAACACTGCTGAGGGATTTAGATGAAAATCCAGCCTGGCTTGGCCAGAAACCCTGCTCAGCTCTACCATCTCCTACTTCTGCACCAACACATGCAGTGAGAGACCAACAGCCTGCGAGCCCTTCCCATGAGCCCAATGTCCCCATCACAACACACCATCACTGTCTTTTTCACGACAGGTAGCCAGTGCCACCATCTGTCCAAAAAGTGTGAAAAAAAACACAAAGACCTACAAGAGCGGCGTTACCTCCAGGTCTCCTCTATCTCCTGACCAAGCTGGGGAATAGTCTGGGGCTGAGAGCGCTCCCTTGCTCCTGCCCTACAACCAGCTGAGGCCATAGGGCTGATGCACATGCTCAGTGTCCCCATGTCCCTGAGTGTGTGCTGGGGCTGTCCCTCACAAGGGTGGAGATGGGGGTCTCACAACTTTCAACTCATTGCAGCTTCCCAGCCTTGGGACGTGGGGGACAGCCACACCACCACAACTACTCTTTTATGATTAATAACATATTGACTTGCTGTTTTACTATGCTTTTACACATGATGGCCATAGAATTGGTCCATAGCCTCAGAAATGCTGTAAGATGTTATAACTCGGCTATCATGTTACTTCTGGTATTACTTCTGATTCTTCTATCACATTCTGTTGACATAGGCAAAACTACCCCCCAGTTACTGACGCAGCTGAAATCTATCCCATGCCAATAATGTAGGTTGTACTTTAGTGTTTAGTTACAGAGGAAATTAAACATTATGAAAAAAAAATTATTGTAAGTACCCAGATAGAGAAAACAAGAATGTTTAGCATATCTGCTTCCCCAGAAATAACAGCAACATGTATATTTTAAATATAGTCAGGATATAAGCAAGATCTCAAGGGGACACTGTTTCCAGCTGCGCTTATGCTTTGCATGACTGATGATTTTAATATTTTGATGCTTCTAATTTTTACATCCCTTTCTGTTTGTTTTGGGGCATTCATGAGGGGGGATTTGTACCCATTTAAAAACGTTTTGAAAAGCAAGAATACTGGCCTAGAAATTCTTGGAAAGAACTCAGCTGTGCCATGTAGAAAGGAACAGCTTTGATGTATTCGAGGAAGTGCTCCTGCTGAGCTGGCATTTTACAATTTGTTTCTGTCCAAACTAAACTGCTTGAGCTGATTCATTAGCAAAAGAAACGTCTGTTCTTTGCCAGATCACACTTGCCTATGCCAAGCTAGTTTAGCCAGGCACCACCAGTTCCTGTACATAGCATGTGCATAACCTCTCCAACATGGTCACGTATTAAACCCAGTGGCAAAGAAATACTAGGAACGGTTTTGCCTTTAGAAAAGATGACTTGAATGTATGGAAACATTTGCTAGAGTTGTACCAAATTCCAAAGATTTTCAGCAACAAAAACTGCAGTTTGAATGATAAACACGTGCCAAAATCTATGTTTGATTAAGCAATGTAAAAATGTCTATTTCTGCATCAAACATGCAAAGTGTGTTTTGGTCAGATGCAAAGCTGTCTTTGTGCTAAATGAAGACTATTTCTAATGTGAAATTCCTGCCTCCTTTTCCATTGCTTTGTGACACCTCTGACTGCCATCCCCCATCTTCAGTATGTTCACCAGCAGCACCTGCCCACTGTTTACAAGAGTTTCTGTTCCACTTAGGAGCTTCCACCTCTTCCTCCACCTTTGGGCAAAGGAGGCGATGCCTGTGGGGCCATCTTAACACACATGAGATTTTCTTATTTTGTAAAAGGTTATCCTTCTACTGTAGCTGGACCGTAAGAGGGAAAAAACGAATCTCCACCTAGCAACTGGGTTTCTTAGGTTTAAAAGTTAGCATCAGGGTCCAAATTCCCTGCTAGCTGCACTGCTGGCTGCATATGAGATTTCCTTTATCTAAAAAAATAGCTTATTTTCTAATTATCTTACTAATCCAATGTTTTTAGTATTTTTAAAAAAATGGGATGTAAACACATCTATAAAAGGAAGAGAATGTATTCTCTTTGGGAATATCACTGGTGTTGCAGAAGAATTACAAAATACCTTGGTCTTTAAAAGATGTATCTTGCAGGAATTAAAAGTGAGAGTAGGATCATCAGTCGAAGTGATGGGGAACCTACAGAGAGACACAACATCCCCTCCCAGTGACCCAGAGGCCCAGAGCTGTGCTGGGCAGTGTTTCTGGGAGGCTCCCATCTGCAACAAGGGGCTGCCTTCCCACTGCAGGAACTGTTCCTGAATATGAATCTGTCCTCTTTCTTGCTGCCTTTGAGCTGTTTAAACTAACACCTTTTTACCTCACTGTTGGAGTGGGATAACAACGTTTTGGAGGAAAAATATTCAGTGCTGAACATTATCTGACAGTTTAAACTAGGAAGTGTTAGAACCTCTCTGGTATAAAAACATGGTAGGAACACTGGACATCCATGTTGACCTACACTATTTACACCAAACTGAATTTTTATTTTTTATATGGTTTACCCAGGAGGCTCTCATTAAATCATCTGAGTTCACTACATGCCTTTTTTGCACATCTGGAATTATAACTGTTCCCGTGTAAGCAAGCTGGATGAGACTGCATATGAGAGAGCGCAGAAGTCCATGTTCAGTTTCTTCCTAGATCAAGGAAACAAGCCATTGGAATAAACCAGACACATCTGAAATTAATTTTCTGTCTAATCTCTCAAGACTAAAGAGCTTTTCTTGGTCTGGTGTTTGTTTGCAAAATTATGTTAAATTATCCTCTTAAATGTGTGCATAAGATAGATGCATGCTTCAGTATCTTGGTGATACAGGACTGCTTGACGTAGGGGCAAGGTGATATTTAGCCAAGCATTAGAGACATGTGAGGAGCTGATGCCTGCCTCTAAACCTATTTACCATGGCAAACAAGGGGCAAAAAGGACACATGACTGTGTAGTTCAGCACTCAGTATGACAGGAGCAGACTTTGAATTCCTGTTCTGACTCCTAGCACCATTTCTGCATTCTGCATTAAACCATCATCAGCTAAAATAAACAAGTCATGGGAAGGGAAGCTTGAGTCAAGGCAGGTCCTCTGTCCCCCAGGGCAGGGAAGCTCTCCTGTGCATCCTTGCTCTCCCCTGTGCTTTCTGGGAAGCCTATGACTCTAACCGGCAATATGACTCCACTCAAGGAGAGAAGTGAAAGACCAAGAAAAGGACTAGCTCAGACCATGATATCTAAAGGCCAATTATGATGACACAGAGAGCCTCCACACTTGATTTCTTTTGCAAAGTTATGGATAGCTGAGGTTTTCCAAAAACTGCCATTTGCTTTAAACATTTCTAAGTAGACTTCAAGGCAAAAGCAGACATCTTTCAGGACAATCCAGGTTTGACTCACTCCCTCCCAGGATCTATACAGAGACACTACAGTATTTCACAACTGTCTGTATGTGGCAACACAGTACTGTACTATTTGTTCAATTAATTACTTAACACAGAGATAGACTCAAGATAATATCCTTGGTAATATTTACAAGGTCTTCTGGAGGCAGACCTCAGTTTGCTCTTCACATGTTTTGAACGAAATGAAAGCTGTGTGGGTGTATTTAATGGACATTTCTCAAGCTTGATAGTCTATTAGCTTGGGCCACACAGGTCCTGCTGGACTCATGGCATGAGCAGAGCAAGGGAACATCTGCCTGCAGAAGAACATTTAGACATACACTTAAATTTATTGCTCTGACTGTGAAGAAGTCATTGGCTTCATAACTTACATTAATAGAAATTTGAAAAATGTATCCTTTATATGAACAAAGGAAACTCTATAAGCTCATCTGACCAGAGGGCTAAACATACTTACTGAATTGTTATCTTCTCCATCAGGTTATATGGATTTTCTAAAAACAGGTCCATTGCAAATTCTGGAAGTTTAAGAATTTATTTGAGCCACAAAAGGTAGTGGATTTAACTAGCTAAAGAAAAAAGGAGCATAATGAAAGACAGCTTCGACAAAGAGCAAGTCACTTTTTGAGGAATACAAACAGAAAATATGAAATAGCTGATATAATTTAAAAACAGATGGGACATTAAGCTTTAAAATCATATTTTGCTCTTTCTACCTCGTGACTCCAAGGTGCTGCCAAATTGAATGAGTAGATGGCAGTCAAAGTAATAATGGGCATTTTCACTTGCTCGCTCCTTTTATACATATATATGCACATATATACAGAGAGAGAGAGAGAAAAAGAGATTATTCATGAGCATGGAATTTGAATGAAAGAATGGCTGGGCATATATTTTTCTGTTTTACCCTCTGAGGTCCTCAATTGTCCTAAGAAGCAAGTCAGCCCTGTTTTGTTCCTTGACACATCAAGAAATTTTGATTAACTTTGAATTGAATAGAAATTAAGGATAAATGATGGGGTTTAACTGATTATTAAAATCATACTTATATCTTAAACACTAACTGGTTGCAAAGCAGGATCTATTTAAGTGAATTCAAGTACTTAAAATGCAAGCAACATGCATAACCCCCCAATGGCAATATGTATCTCCATTTGCTAAAGCTCCTTCTTCCTCTTCCTGTGGGCATCCCAATGTCCACACTCCTTACATCACTGCACAGGAGTCCAAAAGATAAAAGAAAAAAAAACTAATGCTCATCCATGTATATGCTAGTGAACATGGGGGGAGATTTTAAAAGAACAACACGCTTAATATTTTCTCAGCAGAAAATGTTTGGTACCTGGCACTTTAAAACCTGAAAGAATGAATCTATTATACAGGTACTGAAAGAAGTACATTCCTCTTTTATATAATTTTGAAATAAGTGGCTTTATAACACACACCAACGTTTTGCAGTAGTTAAGTTACAGCCATTAGTTCCCTGAGGAACTAGGTTACCAGGTCTCCATCTTGATTTTCATGAGGCCTTCGTATTTGTATTTTTCTGGTACTTTACAATATTGGGTCTTGAAATGCTGTCTGTGCTGCCTTATCTGTTGTTAGCTTGCATTTTCTCACTCAGTTTTCTTTCCTTTTGCAACAAGACTAGGTGGCTAAAGTTTAAGGTCTTTTAATGGTCCTTTCCAACCCAAACCATTCTATGATTCTATGATTCTGTGATTTATTTATAACAACATCCACATGCAGAAAATTTTGGACACATTTTACGGTAAGGAATAAAGACTTAATTTTGTTTCTAATCGAACAAAAAATTTGTTTTATGTAGAAACACTTTATGAGTTTCAACTCTTTAATCAGTATTAGGAATCTGCTTATACCTAGTTGAAAACTCTTTGAAGTGATTGCAACTGATATTTTTCTCTGCACTTTCAGGTGTCAACAAAATGCAGTTCTCCAAATAATCACTGATAAAATAGGATCTTAAAAACAGGGTGAGAAAATAATTTTTAAACAACAAATATAGTAAGTTATAGGAAACTCATAAACTGCAAATAAACTAATTTCACCAAATACATTGCAAACAATAAAGAGTTTGAATAGCACTACAAATAAATAAATCTACCTTGGGTAAAATTTTGCACATGTAGAGTCAGGTTTTAGGTAACTTCTTTTTTTCTTATGCAACTTATAATGTAACACCTTAGTATAATGAGAAATTGGAACTTCCTTGAAATATTCTCAGTTCCTTTGATGTCAGCTTGTAATTTCCTTTACTTATAGGGTATATTCTTAATGCTATTTCAATATTTTTTTAAAGTTGGCATTATTTGTACTGTACCATGCCCCTGATCCAAGAAAGTGCTAATGAAGTATGTATTTACATGCTTTCCCAAACAGAGAGATATTTTTGAACTGCAAACTAAAATCTGAGCTCCACATATAAATTGAATGTTTAATTTTTTTTTCAGACTCAGTGCCTGAATTGGCTTTTTCAGCTCCAAAATCCTGAAGGTTTCTTTAACTGCAATAATTAGGAACAATTATAATTTAACTATGTTTTAAGTATTTTAATTTCTTCCCACTCTGAATATCATTATTTCAACATTGACAAGTAAAATAGGTCATCTCATATTTCACAATAAAATAAAGCCTGAATAACGATGGTCAAGGTAACTGTTGCTGATTAATTTAACAGATGTGTCTCTGGATTTTAAAATTCAGTATCAGTCATTAATTGTAACAAAACTTTTATGATCCCTTTGGTCAACAACTATGAGTTAATGACATCCACAAGGTAGGGCAGGTATTCAAGTCCATGAGGTCATGTCCTTTACTTCTGAACCTGTTTGCATTTTGTTCTTTAGCAAGCCAAGGCAGACTGATTGCAATGAAGTGTTGTACCAGGCTCAACTCGGAGAAAACTTAACTAGAAACAGCATTAAATTATCTCTAAATAGACTCCTTTTTTCCCTACCTGGTAGACTGAGACTCTAACATGTTAGTGCTTTTGTATATTGGCCCGGTGTAGTTTGTGGCAATTCAGCCAGACTAGATGTTTGAATTGTGTTGTAGCATTTCATTCTGAGGTTTTTTTAACCCTTCCTTGACATTGCTGTAACACTTTGGTCAATTTTGAAACTAAGTAATTGTTTCAAAATAAAAAGTTGCAATATTTTGCTTTTGAAATTTTCTAAATAAATACTGCAATTCTCAGGGTATTTTTAGGCTCAAAATGTTTGCCAAACTGGACCTCAACTTATGATTAATTTCAGCCAATCTCATATGGCATTTTCTAATCATGCTGGATCAAATGCTGATTTGGCTGTGGGCTCAGAGAAGGACTACAACCTCCTTAAGAGCTATAGGCTGCTTCCCAGGAATGAAAACAGCTAAGAATGCCACTCCAGTGGGTACATCTGACCTTTTCCTCTCCTGTGCTTTATGCTTTTTGTCATATTTCCAGAGCTGTCTGTGATAAGGAAGAACATGGACATGCCATGCTGTTGAAAATTGAGCTTTGAAAAAAAAAAAATGAAAAGCCTACCAAACCAATAATTAATTTGGGCTCTCTATTTTCTTATATTCATTATGGATTGCAGTTCAGGCAAAACTAGCCAGTCCCAACCCCCACTAACATCAGGCTGTTCAATACTTCCCACTATTGACCTGTGATGTAAGTGCCTTATAACTTTGTCCAGTTTTATTTGGGCTGGATTTTTCCATGATGGATAACAAGCTAAGGCAAACACTTTATATGCTTATACATAATTTTCACGCTTCAACTGCTAATGAGCGATCAATATTAAGAAAAAATATCACCTGGTTTTGAAATAAAATCTTGAGCTTTGGCAGTGGGCTGCTTCTTCTCTGGAACTACTTTCCAGAGCTGGCCAAACAAAAAATTCTGAAAAAATCTTAGTGGGCCCAGCAACAGAGAAGAGGGAAAGATCATTAAAGATGATGCATACTTGTAAAAGGGACACGAGCTGAGAATTCACTGGTAGTCTTGATTCTTGCATTTCTATATCTTTTGAGTGCTTGAACTCACAGCCTTAAAATTCTGTTAAAGGAGGCCTGTGTGTGTAGGTTGGTATGTGTATTTCAGTATTAATTAGAAAATCATCTTTAAAGAGAGATCAAGAATATAAGACTGCATGAACTCAGGAAATATCGACAGTAAGTGGATTATATAAAAGTGATATAAGCAAAACAAGCCAGATGGTTCTGCTCATTTAATCACCTTAGTTTCAGAGAAGCCTAATTGTGAAATAAGTTGTGCAAGACAAGATTCTCTCTTAATCTTGCAAATTTTTCACTAGAAATTACTATTGAACACATACAAAATAATATAGCTTAGGTAAAATATGGTACACCAAGTCCTTTCCTAGTGTCATGGTTTAACGCCAGCTGGCAACTAAGCACTACACAGCAACTTGCTCACTCCCCCCCGGTGGGATGGGGGAGAGAATCAGAAGAGTAAAAGTGGGAAAACTCATGGGTTGAGATAAAGACAGTTCAATAAATAAAGCAAAAGCCGCACGCACAAGCAAAGCAAAACAAGGAATTCATTCACTACTTCCCATCGGCAGGCAGGTGTTCAGCCATCTCCAGGAAAGCAGGGTTCCATCACGCGTAACGGTTACTTGAGAAGACACATGCCATCACTCCGAATGTCCCCCCCTTCCTTCTTCTTCCCCCAGCTTTATACGCTGAGCATGACGTCATATGGTATGGAATAGCCCTTTGGTCAGTTGGGGTCAGCTGTCCCAGCTGTGTTCCCTCCCAGCTTCTCGTGCACCCCCAGCCTCCTCGCTGGTGGGGTGGGGTGAGAAGCAGAAAAGGCCTTGACTCTCTGTAAGCACTGCTCAGCAATAAGGAAAACATCTCTGTATTATCAACACTGCTTTCAGCACAAATCCAAAATGTAGCCCCATACTAGCTACTGTGAAGAAAATTAACTCTATCCCAGCCAAAACCAGCACACCTAGCAAAAATCAGCTTATGCTGAGGCCAGCCATTAATTAGCCCAATTATATGCAAAGCACAACAAATAATTTCACTTTTAATCATGAAATCCTGCAGAGACTCCATTTTACTTCATGAAGAAATGCTTTTAACTTGAAGTGTTTAGTACTGCATTTACCCGAAATATAACTCAATTCTAATTTAGTTCATGCTTAGACTTTGTAATAGTCTGTTTGAATTAGAGCTAGCTTATTAACAGTTAAAATATGAACTAGAGTGATGTTACTATTGGCATTTGAAATTTTAGAATAACATTTATATATACCTTGATATATGTGTGTGTATATATATATTTAAAGAAGGATAATGCTCTGATAATGTTCTGAACTTCCTGCAGTTCATTCTGATTTTTTCTCTACTCACCTCCAATTCCTGTCAGTGCCAGTATGCTGGTGATACAGTGAATCTTTGTTTAACCTGAAACAGGAATGTTACAGTCTTGATTTTACTTCATGATTTCTTTCTGGGTTTCTACCTGTTTTCAAAGTCTAATTTAAAAAAAATATATATATGTAATAAGCTATTGTAGACGGCAAGATAAGTAGCTGAGGCAGATAAGAAAAGTAGACATATCCTGTTTATGCCTTTGGTACTCAATTCTTGTCAGAGGATTTGCAATTTATTTGCAAAGTCTGCATAACTTTTAGGGGGCTGGGGGCTAGGTGGTTGAATATGGGGTTGTGGCCATTATAAAATATTGGCCACCGGAATCTGAGAATTTTTTTTAGGTAACATTGCCTAATTTTCCTCTGATTTATTTCCCATGCTCATACAGAAACTTGGAACTACTTCATTCTCTTCAGATTGATATTTTCTGGAAGGTCACTATAACTGCCCTCCCTTGATTTGTAACACCAATAACCTTGTAATTTATCTTATGGTTTTCCACCTTCTAGCTCAAGCAAGTATTAGTAGTTATGGTAGAGATTTTAACAGAGGCACAGTAAACCTGCCTCCCTACGCCAGGGTCCCCCAGCAGCATCTCACTCATCGGCTGGCACATCTCCCGTGAACACACTAGTGTATTGCAAAGGCCACAAAATCTGCCTTTAAATGGTAAAAAAGCTTCTCAGGCCTCCAGCTCAGATCACTTTAGGTGCTTGACCCAGTCTTCTGGTAATATATGAAGAGGAGTTTGCTGGCTATGGACCTTTGGCAAAGGCTGGCTGAGACATTCAGGAGTCTGAGTGTTGACACAGGATGGGTTTTTTGCTATCTTATTAGCGTGTCTGTCTTTTAGTAACATTTTATAATGAGTCTCAAGTTCAGGACGGGTCACATCTTGTTTAATACACATTGAAATTAGAATAAATTAACACAGATACTTCTTACTCCATTCTAGACTAAGATTAAGATCTCCTGCTTTTAAAATGATATTTTTGATATTATATTGTTCTAGACCATTTAATCTGTATAGTTCCTTCAGAAAACAATATTTCTGAATGCTTAACAAAACATTCCTGGAACAAGAAGTCATTCTGCATTTCACCCTTCCAGCCTCAAAAATCAACTGTGCTTGTTGCATGTGTGTTTTATTTTGTTTGGCTCGTTGTTTCCCTTAGTTTAGAGATCAAAAAGTGAATCCGTACTGTAAAAATAAGGCCTGTGTTGGTCAAAAGGAAAAAAAGGGGAGAGGATGGGGAACATTTCATTGTATATGGGTTGTATCTAACAGCTTTATTAACAGTGTGCTTCAGATGCTTTGCATTAAAACTTAATATAAAGAATGTTAAATGAGTGCCAAAATCAACTGCATTGTTGGATAAATGGTATTACTGTGCCCAAGTTCTGATTTATTCTGACATAAAATTGCTTGCCTGCAATTAAAGGTTCATTATTCTACCATAAGACATAAGTAAACACTGATAATAAGGATTTAAATTATCATAATGGTTTGTATAAATTCTATGATCAATTTTTATTCGCCTAGTTTTATGCTTCTAACAGCCATTACATAGTCCTATTAATATTGATAATTGCCACAGGCATACATTAAATACTCTATTTTTGTCTCATCAGCCTGAACTTACATGCAGACCGACTGTCTTCCGCAATCTGCTCCACCATTTTCTTATTGCATGTTTTCTCTTGTTGTGTCTACCCATCTCCCTTCCTTTGCCCACTAAGTCATGCTACCCTCTCACTTGTCCTGTAGGTAACATGTTTTCACAGAGACAAACACAAGTGGGCTGAAAGAAAGGGCTGAGGAATGAAAGAAGAGGGAGCTAAGAGACTCCTGAAGAAAAAGACATGCTGATTTTCCAAGTGCAAGGGTGACGACATAGCTGCTGGAACACGTTGGCTCAGAACACTGCAATGGTTTCTTATCCAGTTCTGCTGTATTGCCACACATCAGTAACCTCAAAAACCTTTTCTCTTTCTAAAAATTTCTATTTGGGCTCTGACTGAATGTAAATTGTCCTGGAAGGTTTGAGCAAAAGAAAGTGGTAGCTTTTTATGTGGACCGAGTATAACAAAGCCATGCTTTCCCAAGAATAAATCAATTTTAAAGGCCCAAAAGACTTAAACTCTTCCTATTGTCTTATTTTTCTGTGATTTTGTATTTTGAAGGGAGAAATAAACACAAAAGTAAACCTGGAAATACTACATAATCAAATGAGCAAAGTGTAATAGCTATTTACCCAATTAAGAAATCAAGAGGCAGAAAATGCCAAAGGTTGCAAGCATAACCTTAATTCAATGAATCTTTTTTCTAGCCATAGCTATTGGCTATTTGGTCAAAATAAACGATGCTGTTCCCTACCCCATGTTTACTGAGCTAACTGCACAGCTCAAGCAGAAGCCACATGGGACAACTGTTCAGAGATGGTCCCCTCCCATTGCACTGCCTGGAGCAATAGCCCAGCTCTGTCCATGTGACAGGTTAACATTTTGTGTACTAACATGCCGGTCTCTTACTGAAGCAACAGAATATAAGACTTTATGGAATTTTATATATAAATTTTACATACATATATATATTTATATAAAATTTAGAATTGAATACAGAATATAGGACTTTACTTACTCTTCGTTACCTGTTAACCATCACAATGTGATTGTTAGGAGGGATTGTCACAACATTCACGCTTGCAGGTGCAATCCTTGCTAAAAATGTTCTTCAGTGTGGAGAGATCACTTCACAAATCTCAGCACTTGTTTGATGCAGTTTTCTGTACGCAATATAGATTCATATTGATTAAAAACACTTATCTCCTCTATATTATATATCCATGAAATAAAAAGCAGTAATTGAGTATATATTGCCTGTCTTCCCCGGTGCATTTCACCTGTGTGATGGACGTAGTGTTTTAATTGCCAACTCAAGAGCTAAGAAGTCAAGAAGTGCCATCATCGGTTTGCCCATGTGTCCTTTAATCTGTTGTTGTGCATATTCTCAGGTATATAATAATACTTATTTAATTAAATGAGCACACACTCATTTGTCCTCAGGAAAAGTGTACATTTGCAAGTAATGAATGCAAAATATTTAATTCTTATGCAGAATCCAATTAATTTCTGAATGCAATTTGTCTGCATAGCTGGTTTTTTTTAGAGTTGGCCTAGCTAATTATGATAATCCACTAGTATTATTCTGTCTTCACTTTGATATTAAAAGCAACAAGCTCTTCATGTTAAAAGAAACTTCTTATTTTTATTTTTCTCCTTGGGAATGCATGTGGTTTTTACTAGATCATAACTGGATATTTGTGAATCTCAATTAATTTGTCTTGTTGGTGGCCTGGGGGAAGGTGGGGGGGAAGGGGATTTAATCATATGATTTAACATTATCTAAGCAAGAGTTAAGTAACCATGTTCATATTATTCTTATGAGCACTTCAGTTAACCCCAGTGAGACTACTCATCTGAAGCAAATGAACAGGATTAAGCTTTCTGATCGTTAACTAGTTTGCGTTATGTCAAAATGGATGTCTATGTAGTCTGAATAGTAAAAATTGAGCTAAGGACAGAATTTTGATTCTGAGGATCATTCTTCTAATTTGAATGACTGACAACTCATAAAATGCAAAGGTTGCTTTTGATAATGTAATCTAGCAGTTCATCCAATTCAAAAAGACATTTGTCTGTTAACTAGCATGTGAATTTTAACACTTTGACCCAAGGAAGGTCCTTTGATTACACTTGTACAGCATCTAACATTCAGGGTTGCAACCTCAAGGCACTCAGTGGCAGTAGTTTTGCCACTTATCATAGAAAGAGATAATTTGCAATTGAACCAACTGGAGCAGTAAGACCTGGGACAGGGTTACAGCAGGATTCACTAAACCCTGAAAATTTAAAACTAAACTTTGAGACTTTGTCCTTTATTCATCAGCTATCACAAGTTCTTGCAACAGATCTTACATAACCTGCAGCAGATGCTGTAATACCTAAACAAATTGTATTGAGCCAAGAGGAAAAAACAGTTGATGTCTTAACTGTGAATGTCTTTACTTCCATGAATTTGGTTTTACTCCTAAAAAAGAATTACCTTTTTGGTGTTGGCTGGTGGGAAAGTAGAGCTTCACAGGAGTTCAGTGTCACAGATACATTTTCTACCACGTGCAGATGTTTACCCCTAAGGCAGAAACAAATGCGTATTCAAATTGCTGTGATTATTAAAATCAAGTCTCAACTACATATTTGCAGAAGTAATCTACAAAATTGCATTTAAAAAAAAAAATTAAGTGCATCATACCAGCCAAAGCAAGCACAAGACTTGCTTTGTCTAGAAGAAATTCTGCATAAATCTCTGGTTCGTTTGGAAGTTATTTTAATCTGTTTTTGTAATTATCCGCCTTTTCTCTTAGTCTACATGTCAGTGTATACCCAGTGGGCCCAATTACATATAAGATCAAAAATCAGGTTCCACTAAATTTCTGTTTCCTTAAAGCCAAGGAGACGGTGCAGGGAATCACATTTCACAGGGGACATATCAGCAGAAGGAACTGTAAATGCCAGTGCACATTGCCCATGGCTCAGTGTTTCTTCTCCTGTTAAATCTGTCCTGTTAGAAATTGCGAATAATTGTTCAACTTTGCTTCTCAATGCACGTCAGGCTCTCCAGTAGGATTACTGCAGCACTGGATGATGAGCTCAGTGCTCTCAGAGGGGCTGGTGGCACGTGGGCTTGCAGGGGACAGCCACTGGGAGAGGAGGGCAGTGCTGTGCAGCTGACAATCCAGGCATCAGCAGCTGACCATGAACTTTACGTGATCATTTTCCTACCTTCTATGCATTTCCCTAAGAACCAACAGAACCTTAGCCAAATATTTCCCAGTGTTTGAATTTGGGATTTTGCGGTCCACAGCCTGAAAGATCTCCAGGGGCAGCAGTCTTTGTTATACATTATTACCTTTTCTCTGTCCTCTTTAATAAATGAAAAATAAACCACAGTGAATTACAGGATTTAAGCAGCTGAACATGGGTTCTGCCAAGAGTGCTGAGACCCACTGCAGCCCGGGAAGGGGGTTTCACATGTGCCTTTGGATACATACAGTCCTTTCTTTGCCTGGCCTCGCCTGTTGCCATTTTCCTAAGAGAGTATCTCTCACCTGTCAAGTGCCCCAGTCCTCCTGGTCAGCAGCAGAAATAATTGCAGCTTCTGAAAACCGCTAGAGCAGTCCCCATTTGCATCTTTTTTGACTGCTGCCAGGCACTGAACCCTCTCGGCTCTGCCCACATTTCTGTTGTCTGTGTAAACTCCTGTCCTTGCAAGGAGGGAGCCCTTCTCCCATGATGGGCTCCATGGCAGGAGAACACTAGATCCCCGTGTTTAAGTGCATGTGGGTGCCTGAGCCCCACAGAGACGCCCAGTTCCCAAAGGAACCTGGGCACCCCAGAGTTAAGTCTTCATGCTTTGTCCCAAAGGATTGTATATCCATCAGATTCTCACTGCAAAGATGTATTTGCCAACTATGATATGGAAGACTCACTTTCAAAAACAGAAATTTTGGAAGGTTTTATAGATAAGTGCAAAGAACTGGCTAAATGTTCACCTTTGACCAGGACTGGGAAAAAATAATTAGGAAACTGCCTTCCCTAGATTTCATCTGATGCCCCACAAATACAGAAGCAGAAGGGTCAGCATATATCCCTGACAGCGTAACTGTTTGCAGAGCTGTGTTCGGACCTGGCTCCAAAGAGATGAGCCTGGACACCTCCACAAAAATCCACTCCACCAATGCACAGAGCAGCCCCAGTATCAACACAGGTGTAGGCGTGCAAGCAATTAGAAGAGGGCAGAAACACCTGAGTCCAGCACTGCTGCCAGGGAAAAAGGCTGTGCAACCACAGCCACAAGCACCTCAGCTTGATCTACAAGCTGAGCAGGGAAGACTAAAGGGAAGAAGTGAAGTAAGGTTGCGGAGGAACATCAAGCAACGAGACATCCCACCCCAGCTCTGCTACAAGCATTTGTTTCAAACAACAGCTGTTTTCTATAAAGCTGACTTGAAAATTGGTATCTTCCTACTTCTGAGAGAATTTGTTCACTTCATCTTTTTACTGGCAGAAGTACTATTATTGCTTTTCATTCCTGCCAGCCCTGCAGAGCCACCTCAGCCCTGGGGAGGTGAACCGGAGTCTATTTTGGCATAAAGCAGAAAGAACACAGCTTGATCTCAGATCCCAGGGTGAATTTTCAGTGCTGGCAGTCAAGAAAGTCATGGTTTTATTTGTAAATTAAAAGAGAGGTCAACAGGAAAGTCATTGGGGAAAAAAAAGAAAAAAGCAAATATGGAACCCTACCATGCCATTTATAGTCTCTTTATAGATGAGAGCACAGTTTATGTAATGTAATTTGAGTTATAAATAATATTATTGTTTGTTTCAGCCAAAAAGCTGTAGCTCATTTAATTAAGAGAATGGATGTGTTAGTGTTATGTTACTCATTACTTTATTGCAAAATATATCTGTAATGATAATCTATGGAAAAAGTACTGCAGTGACACAGAAAAGGATAGTAAAAGGTATTTCTGGTAAGAAAAAAACCTGAGGATTATCGAATCTTTTGTTCCTTTAAATCAAACAGCTCTAAAATCAAATTTTAAAGAAAAAGGAATAAGGGAAGAAATGTGAATTGACAGATTTGACTTTGGAGTGCAATGTTGAAAAGGGACCATTTGTACCAATAAGTCTGGGAGAGAGGTTATAGTCATTTTCTAAATCTGTTCAACACTCAGGGTGTCCCATTCCCTTGGCTGGTGTGCAATGCATACTCAGCATTAAGCCATACAATATTATATCAATCTTTAATGCTCACTTATTTCAAGCACCATTGATGAGGAATTAGTATGTGATGTCAAACAGAAATGTTCACTGCAAAAGAGAAAGAAACATTTTTTTTTCAAATGTTGTAAATGAAAACACCACGCAAAAACACAGATATAGAAAAATATGCCACGCTGTCCATAAATCTGAGATGGCAACAGTGGAAGATTTGTGGTACTTCTCTGAGCCATGTAAATGCTGACATTTAATTTTTACAAAGCTGATGTGAACTTTTTTTCCCCAGAAAGAAAATAAGAAATGAAGTTTTAAGAAAAATAAAACATTAAGCACTATAAAACAATAATTTATAACATCAGGTTGCAATACATGGAACAGACTGTTTCCATGAGGAGTAAGGCAGGTGGAGGAAAAGTAAAGAAGAAATATGTTCTTGTGAGGCAAGGTTAATGGGGCAAGGGAATGTGACTTGATTTTTAATGAATGGATCCACCCAGTGAATATCTACAGCAACACGTATAGCAGGATGTCACGAGCTATTTCCATGGCTCCCTAATGTGGCTGCTGTTTTGACCAGGGAAGAGGCAGGGAGTGGGAGACTAACAGGGCTCTCCCCCCTCAGATCCAGAGACCAAAGTCCAAGCTCTGGTTTGTATTGGTGCCAAAGGCCATTTTCAAGAAAACCAGTTATAAATAGAAACTCATCTGTTGAAGCCAGGGACTCAAAGGCAGCTGAATGTGATGCTGGCCACATCATACCCCTGGCTGTCACTAGTTACAGAAAATGGTATACTTCAGTCATGCTTGTTTGGAGAGCCACATAGGCAGACCTTTGACTCACTTCAATACATGTTGTGGAGGGCTTAGTGACCTGGATTTACATTAGCAGGGACAAGTGATGTTACAGATATATCCCTGTGATAGTTAATCACAAGGGTCTCAAGCTAATATAAGAAAATCAAAGCCAAGGTGGCTAGGCTACTTCCATCACTTAAACTAAAGTAAATGTATAAACCTAGGTCTTGAAAAGTAAACTAGATTGTTACTGTTTTATAATAAGTTTTGGCCATATTATTATTTCAGTCATCTGAGGACCACAAGCAGCAATTCCTAGTTTTGGGAGCTGTCAAACTTGTGGTGGGTGTACATTGGGTCAATCAGCCAGGTAAAAACCAAGTCCAAGTGGAATTGAAACTGAAAAAAAACCACAAAGGGCACCTTCTCCACAAAAAAACAGAACTACAGAGATATCATTGCCTAGGAAGGAGGGCTAGAGATGTCAGGAAACCACGGCACAGCTCAGGTACCCTATGACAAACTGCCGCCACAGGGTCACAATTTACATTATCCCCACACTGAGCAAAGGGGCAGTCAAAACTGAGCACAGTGAGCAGCTTAAAGAAACTTTTGAATGATAATGAAGGTGTAAATTGTCACACAACTTCTGAGGCAGGTACTCTTCAGCCGAGTTTCACCAGTGCCAGCTGAACCACCCCTTCTCACTGGAGCAGCAGCACGTTTTGCACTGATGGGCAGTCGTGGCAAGGGAATAGACATCAGAGATTAAATACAGCTCCTGGCGCAGCACGTCTGGAAGGGAGGCCACCCGTCCTGGTGGGGGTCTGGGTTGAACCCCGCCCCAGCCACTGGGGCACTTGGCCTCAACCTCCACCAGGGAGAGGGCACCCATCCTGGCAGGCACGGAGCCAGAGTGGGGGCTTCCCCCAGCAGCACTCAGACCCCAAGGCATGGGAAAGGTGTGCCCATGAGCCCCACCGCAGACGGGGTTACCTGGGACCAGAGCATCTCACCAATGCACAGCAATGCTGGGGACCATCCCTTCTGTCGCTGTGCATCATCCTTACCCCAAATATAAATAACTGTTCATGAAAGCAAGAAAATAGAAAACCAGTGGGGAAATGGTGCTGTAATAGCAATAAATTGCATCTGAGGTGAATGCACTTCATCAGTAGATTTCTATATCAGATTTTTAAACGTCTTCAGCAAAGAAACATGTTCGCTTATAAGAAAAAACACACTTCCTTCTGATGAAATGGAGACATGCTGGATTGACGATGAGGTTTTTGGGCTTATTAAAATACTTCAAGGCTTTAACTGAATCTCTGCCTCTGCTACCAAAAATATTCACAATATATTTGAGGTTTTTTGCATTTCTGTACCACAGAGAGAAGACCTTCTTGAACCATCTAATTTTGGAATAGCATGAATTCTCAGGACCGATGAAGGGAGCACGCCAAGGTAATAAATCGTTCACTGCTTAGCAAAGAGGAAGAATTTGGGGACTCCAGCATGGCAGCAGAGACTTTATAGAATACAGCAGAAGTTTTAACCTTTTAACTTGACTGGAGTTGGCAATTTCTGAGAGCACGTGAGAGGTACCTAAGAAAAACAAGGCTTTTGTCAGTAGGATCAAATTCACTGCAGAGAATCCTTACTCATTCAAAATTCATTAGAAGTCTGTAAATTTAAAATAGTTGAGAGCTCTTGAAAGCCAATAATAAATGTGACCAAATCAGATAAAGCAGAAGAAATAAAACTCATTAATGTAACTTCTAGAAGAAATAATGCAGTTTAAAACAAGTAAAATCAAAGCATAACATAAAGATTACAACAGTAGTAGGGATGGTCAACATGTATTTACTTTTATTCTAAAAGTTGCTGCTTATTTCTACTACAAAAAATGCAAAACCTCACTTGTCCTGAACGATGAATGCAAAAATGGTACACATGATATTGCCCCAGTCTGCGTTAATTGGTCTTTTGTATTCAGCATCCCATTAGCTTAGATTTCCACAGTCATTCTAAACATAAACTTCTGTATTTTTGACAAGTCTTTAAGGTCTATATACACATTTTAAAATCAGTTGATTCAGCAAAATTGCTATGAAAACCTGTATGAACAATGCGACACACCCCCAGACTGACCAGTTTAACGCTGAAGACGACCTGTAAGTTATATCATTAATCAAGCAAGTTTAGATCTTCAGTGAACGAATGTGCTGAACAACACTGAATACATTCATGTGGTCATATGTTTGGGGAGGTATATTGTGTTTATAGTGTAAGAATACCCTTTGAAAGATTTATACCCCAATGCTGTTGGTTGACTCCAACATTTAAAGGCAGGAAAGGCAGTAGATGAGCCACCTGTGGCCTGAAACAGAGTGGCAGAATGGACATCACTCTTTGCAGGTCAAAAAACAACAAAGAACAAACTTACTACAATAGGGGATTTGTGCACTTAAAGAATACCATTTCATTAAACAGCACCTATTTTATACTGGTCTGGCATATCTCTCTCTGTCTTTTGGTATTAACTGCAGACTACATAACATGTATTTATCAAAAGATGAGTGATAACAGTTTGGGTCCTGTTAAAGCCACAAAGTGAATGGGATTGCTACCACAACAATAGGTGGGACAAGTTTGGGGGTAGAGGGAAAAAGGAAAGGAAGTGTTGGAATCTGCTCAGGGCTTTGGTACATTGGCATCTCCCATCAACAAGGTGAAAATAAGTTTTAGCCATGCAGAAGTTATTGAAGCTATATTTCTTGTCATTATGCTTTTCTGTTCACCAAATTCAGCCATGTAGGTCTGAAAATTCGCACAAGTCTGTGAGTTTTTAGGGTTGAAAGATCACTTTTTGCATTTTAATAACTGTATTAATTCTTCTCATATTTCTTTATTTAGATGTATGCCATTGGAGCTCTTTCTGAGCACTACAATAGTTGCTTGATTTCACATTTTTTTTCTGGCAAAAACACAGGCATTTTCATAATTCCCATTCGACATTTTAGCATATTAATTTGTTTTCATATAGCTCAGTATTTTTTACTCTTCATACCTGAGACATATATAATATCTCTAACACACCATTCAGAATGCTGAATGGAAGGATATCAATCTAGAATACATCTGAACAATAACTGTTGGATCTTAGCATGTCTCCTGCTCTGCTGGATTTCAGCATTTCAGAGAAATTTCATATATTGAAGATACCTGAATATTTTGCAGTAACATCTTATTTTCTCTCCTTATTTGTCCCAAGAACATGGATTTTATTCATTTATTGTTTTGTTCAAATGGCTGCATTCTTCATGCGATTTATTCTGCTGAAGTTTAGAAAGGTTGAAATATGATTAAAATGCAAATTAGAGTTGTAGGTGAACCCCTACATTTCCCCTAAGATTAAAAATAATGCATAGCATTATTTCTAGAAAAATACCAATATTAAATTATGTTATTTTAACATAGTTGTGGACATAGGTCTATTGGGCTGGCCCAAGATTCAGTGTCTGTTCTCTCATAAAAACAGATAGGTGTTAGAGGGTGGCAAAGTCTTCTTAAGGGAAGCACCTCTCTGTTGGCCTGACATTGGTGTTGCGGCAGAGGCGCTGCTGAGGTATAAAAGAACTACGAAGTGTTGCTCATGTTTTCTGCAAAGTGCAGAGCTTTGTGCTGTGAAGTGTGGAAAGTAATTGCTATTGATGATTAAACAGGATAACACTTCAGAGGTTTAGCAGGCAGCTGATTCTGTGGTGATCACATAATGATATTAAGTTTTGTTATTTTTGTGGTAATCTGCATAAGAAATCTGTAGGCGTAAAGCCTCACTCTTTCCATAGACAGTGAGCATCCAGGTGCATTACGGTTCATCTTAGTATACCAGGTCTAAACAATCAATCACAAATGTATATATCAGTTTGCATCCAGGTGAGCCGCTATGTTGAATAACATCCAGTGTAAACTCTTTCTTTCTTCAGAAAATTGTGGAGATCTTAAAATATTCAGTTCACTGACTAATCAGGTAGTTGCTCAGTCCATGTAGGCTAAAGCAGACTTGGGAGAAGGGAGCAATAAAAGACAACCATATTGCATACTAGCAATTTAGTAGAACTAGCAGCATTGTCTCCATCTCTTCCTCCCCGAGGTGGTCCCAATGGACTAGGTATGGAGAGGAGGGAAGCTTGTAGCCCTGGAGCTGTGCACAGTTCCCGAGTTGCTCATGTGATGCTCCTGTGCTCAAGCTACAGCACATAACAAACAGGTTAAAGACTTTGGCATGTGTCTCTCAAGAAAGTTGGTCAGCAGTGATGAAAGAACCTACAGAGATAACTTTACGTGGCAAAACAGAATACTGGTAGTCATCTTTATCAGTCTTCTCAGGTAACGTGAGAAAAATCTGTGTTCCCCCTCTACAAGTGAGATCTGGGAAGAGGCAATATAGTTGCTTCATATCAAGAAAAGACAAAAGCAGATGTGATCACTTGCTTCTCCTTCCAGGAGTAAATTCTGCCATGAATTATTGGGAAAAATAAAGAAAGATCCAGCAGCAAAAGCTTGATTGCAGCAGGCACCACCAGATATCATCAGAAACTTGCTTTAGGCACTGCATAAGTGATTTAAAGTTGATGCATATGAACAGGCAACCTGCCAAGGATTTTGGTCAAGTTGGAATCAATGGTACATCAACCCAAAAGCTTTTTATTAAGATATAAGTAATACTGGTTATATTAAGAATCAGGCCTCCAAAGGAAAAATGCTAAAATTAAATTCAACACAGAAAATGCTTATATGAATCATAGGAGAAGGACTGAAAGGATAAAAACACTTAAGTAAAAAAACAAGCCATAACTTTGGAAATACAATGACATTTTGTTCATGCAAAAGAAGGAAAGCCAACCTGAATAAAGATAAATTGAAGGGACACATATTAGCTGATAAAATTCAAGATGAAAACTAAGAGCAGAGGGACAATGAAGAGGAAACAGTCATACACCTAGAAGTGGGCTACAAGACTTTTACTTTCAGCCTTAACTGTATTCACATAATTCTACTGAATATCTTCGAGTGAACAGCAGTATTTTTGCAAGATCTCAGGCCATCAGCAGGAGGATGCCCAAAAAGGACAGGTGAGTCTCCTGGATTAGTAGGGAGTCTAAGGATTCACAGTGACATTTTGGAGGAGCTCAATAATGTGTTTGTCACTATTTGTGCAATAGTCAGTTGGGGAGTTATCTAAACTTACATTTTGAGGCAATAATCATGAGACAATGAAAATAAAGTCCAGTAATAAATTAATAATTTACATAGCATCAGGTTATGCTGCTTTTCGTTATACTGTATGGCAAAGTATTTTTGAAATACGATTTGGAATTGATAGATGTTTACCTAATAGTCATATGTATTTCTCCAGAAACGTTTGCCGTATCTTAGAAGCAGCATATCTGCAATGTGATGCAGGGGTTGCTATGGTGAGTTCACATCTCTTATTTAATGCTGTACCTGAGTAAATACACATTGTAACAATCTCAGTTAGAGGTGCTATTAGTAAAGTTAAGTCAGCATTTCTATCAAAAATACTTGTTTTCCTGTTGCAACTTGGCCAAAAGACAAAGAAAACTATTCCTAGACCAAATCCACAGAAGTCTTTGCACTCTTCTAGTGTATTTTTTTAACAGCTTCAGTCCCTTTCTGAAGTCCTCTGTCATAAAAATCAAATGAAAAATCAGTGGATTTGTTTCTCTTCTTTAGCAGCTAGTGATTTTGATGACAGTTATGGCACTTTTCATTTAGAAAAATCGTTAGAAATATTTGGGGGTTA
This sequence comes from Nipponia nippon, assembly GCF_047370975.1. Lineage (NCBI taxonomy): Eukaryota > Metazoa > Chordata > Aves > Pelecaniformes > Threskiornithidae > Nipponia > Nipponia nippon. The sequence continues at coordinate 35,031,740 of NW_028262347.1, read as the reverse complement.
GTTTTCATTTCACTGTTCCAGTCGGTGCCAGTGGGCATTCAGTCAGGCATTAACTGCGTTGTTTTACAGCCTTTCTGTACTGCCAGAGTGGCATAAAGACACTTTTGTGTAAAGGAGAACCAGGTCCTTAGTTCTTGTATTTAATGAATCAATTTAACTAAATGGCATCAGAAATTTAACTTGTAGACCCCAGTGCATTCTTTTTGAGCAATTATTTAAGTCACTCTACAGGATAACGCATAAGAAAGGAGTGCATTGCTGGAAGTAATCGAGTACGTTTATCTTTTTGGCACCTATTTATTTTTCTAATCATTTACTTTGAAAAAGAGTAAGTAACTTTCTGAGAATATTTTTCTCCGAGCTCCCCTGTGCATGTCAGGATAACTCTTGCATTATGCATTTGTATAAATTTGTAGGTTGACCTGATTAAATGTTTTCCTTTCATGAGTTTTGTTTTTTTTTTTTAACTAAAATAACTTTTGTAGGAAATGTCTATATTAGGCAAAATCCCTTATACCAAATAATAATATTTGTGAAACAAAACTTCTACAAAATTATTCCTAAATACACATACTTTTGCTCAAAATTGTTGGATTTAAGGACCTGGGCGGAAAAGTCAGAATTTACAGTAAAAAACCAAACAACTTTTTCCAACTTGCCCATAAGGTCTGAATATTATACTGGGACTTGCATATGTGCTTGTGTGTTGACCTTATGAAGACTATACATTTAAGTGGAACAGTTTCTTCTGTGCTTCATGTCAGCCAGTAAGAGAGGATACTCATTACTGAATTGGCTGAACAGTGAGGCTGAACAAACACATCTTTCCCGTAAGTCAGGAAGAACACGGTTGAATGGAGAAACTCAAACAGAGCATAAATGTACATCATTAGCTGGTAATGAGAAGGGAAGATTATTTTTTGAGGATTTACTCCCATAGTCAGAAAAAGAGAGATGTGATATGTTTCAGATGTTGCCCTGATATAAACTATAGAAGCTGTTTTTTTACACAGCATAAATCAAAGCCCTTCATGTTAAATTGTGTCATAGAGATCCTTGAAATAATTTTGATGGTGTTTTGGTGGGCGACTCTTTTGAAGTCCTACAGTATTTGGATGTTACTGCCTAACATTTTTCAGTTTCTGCAGCACCATATAACAGGACAGATCTCAGGCTCCACAAAGTCAAGTATTACAGCACTAGAAGATGAGAAATAGATCATGCACTTTCAACCTTCTGTTGCAAGGCATTCTTTCCAAATACAAGCCAGTATCTAACATTGCAGTATTCAGGGCCAAAAGCTGCAACACTAAAAAATTTAGAAAATACGGTCCAGTAATATAAATAAAGGAACAATAGAACATAATGAATTCTACAGGTCTTATGGCACCTACCTATGAACAGAATATGACTAGAACACCAATCTATCCACTTTTCAAAAGACCATTATCACCATGAAGCACTAGTAATTCATCTTTTTTTTTTTCCATTAAGATCCTGTATTCATATTTTGCATACCAGTTGTCTTCAGTCTTATTCATCAATGTGCAAAGAAATCCTTCTAAGACAGCATGTCAGTGTATTCTTTCTTTCTCTTTCTATCATCTCTTTCCTTCACTTGTGTATATAAAACTGGAGCAAGGAGGACTGGAAGGAGAGGGCTAAATTCCACATTTAAGGTTCTTCATTGGAAAACAGTTTTCAGACCCCAAGGGTGAATACCCATACAATAGCAGGGTAAACCACAGCAGCTCTGTCGATCTTATTCATGGTAAGACACAAATGAGCTTTTCAAGTAAGTGGATCCAAGAAAGTAGCACTTGAGCTATCTTGAAAAAAGCAGCAGAAAACAGTGTGATGCACCAGAGCAATGTGTTAAGAGCAACTTCTCACCGTCCCTTAGGAAGTCAGTGTCTACATGTTAAAACAGTTGACGCTTCTCTGGTTTCCTTATGGACAGTACCGAGCAGAATGCATTCAAAGTATAACCTTGAGATGACAAAGGTATGGATTAAAAGACCTTCAAGAGATGGAAAAATTCTTGGTCCATGCTTAAAAAGTTGTACCAGTGTCATACCATTTATTGTATGTACCACTTTTCTGATGCACAATGGATTGTTTTGAAGTTAATTATAAATTTTCATTGCTTTTGTTTTGTGATAAATCTAGCACTTCTTTGTGAACCTCACTGGTGGCTAAGGCTTCTTGTGGTTACCTTCATTATTCTTGTGATAGAAAATGTATCACGTAAATGTGGAAATATGACCTTGTGTGTTACGTCTTTATGAAAAGTCTTATGGGCCACCAGTGAGCCACAGATTCTAAATCTTGAAAGTCATGAGACAGAGACTCCTGGTACATAATTTGACATTGTTTTAGTCTGTTGCTGCAAATTATTATCAGCAGAAAGCAAAAATTCAGAACCACAGTGTGATAATTTTCATCACTAAAAAAAACGATAGTATTAGCCGAGTGCGTAAAGTTCAGAGAAGGGGAAGATTCATCATCTTCTCAATACTTTAAATTTCACTTTCAAATCATGCAAATACAGCTCTGTGTAAGATATCAGCTTAAAAATAAACAAAATTTTAAGAATTATGTTATTAAGAAATACATTAAGAATATTTAAGAATATTGCATCAAGGTCAGACGTCCAATTAAAAGATGAGCACTCATGCAGCAGTTTAGCCAATCAAAACATTCTACAAGCACTAACTGGTTGTCACAAAATCATTGTGAAATAGGGAGGAAAATATTATCACGCTTTTCCTATCATCAGAGCTGAATATTAGGACTAGAAAAATGTATCATATGCCACTACCACTGATGAGTTTTGCAAGAAGTAGTAGACGAGATTACCATCTAGTCTTGATAATTCATTTGATGATTTGGAGTTCATAATCACCACGGACAGTTTCTCTATACACTATGAAAAATGGTTGAGCTAGCCCCTGTTGCTTCAAAGTAAAGTAGAGTTTGCTTCAGAGTAAAAAGCAAATTTCATAACATTGCAACAAAAATATAACATCTTCCTGTTTTTCTAGCAATTCATGACCTTAGTTTACAGAAACTTCTGATTCCTAATATAGCTTATTTTCTGCTTTTCTTCTTTAATTTATCCAGCAACTAGATCTGAAAATTTAAAAGTCATATTTCAGAAATTAATGTTAAAGACGTTGCACAGGAGAAGAAAAGACAAGGTAAGTTAACAAAAGTCAGAAAATTCCACTGTGAAACCAAACGTTGACATTTAAGGAACAAACCTTTGCTTCTCAAGCCCACCACAAGTCCTGTTAGGAAGCATGGGTCTACCCTTCTGTTTTTAAACCAGATTAGTGGGTAATGTTCTGATTATTGAAACTGAGAGGAGCAAAATTGCTGGATGCTGCAGGAATATGATTTTTAGTATTTTTCCTTTTTACAGTGAAAAAAATTAGGGGATTATAAGGTTACTCAGACAGATCTTCCTTTGCCAGTAATAAGAGTTTAGCCTGAATGAGTATCTCAGGATTCAGTCCATGTTTCTACTTTATGGTTTATTGCCTACAGACATCAATGCAGGTGAAGACACAAAGCAAACAAAAGAGTCAGTGGCTGATGGACACTTCTAGTTTTGTTTGAAATAGGTGATATGGAACTCACACACATCTTAAAAGTGTGACTCATCTTGTACTTTTTTGTTTCTATTTTACCGTGGAAAACATCATTCCTGCTCTGAGCAAGTCTGGGTTTGTGGCACTTAGTGTACTGTTAGCTCAGATCTTCCTCCATGCAAGAGTGGGTCACATGCATAAATGCTGCCCACAGGAGTAGAAGGGACACTGGATTAAGCCTTTTCTGACAATTTACATTGTTGGACAATGGTGGAGGAGAAGATGAGTGACACCACCTCAACCATGGTCCATTAATGACCTGTCTTTTGTCACTCCTGATTTTTTTTTATTTGGACCTAGAATGGTTGCAGAAAGCAGCTCCAAGAGAGAAGGAGCACTTTGAAAAATTTCTTCAGCTAATTAAAGTTAAGTGTTGACAGGCTGAAGGGATTCCCATCCAGACATTAGCAGAAGAAAGGTTAAAACATAGTCCAGAAGGGAAGTGTAAAGTGTAACTGGCTCAGGAGACACAAACTTTCCCCTCTAGGTCAAAGCATCAAACTTAGCCCGGAAAAGGGGCGATGATTAAAAAAAATCTCTGTTATCGCTGTTTCTATTCAGGATGCTGTGTGAAATTTCGTGATAGCTAGTCCAGCTGCACACATCATAAAACCCTTGTTATCATTCTCAGCTGTTTATAGTTTAACATAAATCAGAACCAGATCTGAAACAAGTCGTATATCTTGAATTGGACTGACATCCTCTATACAGTAATTCTTGTTTCCCTCTTGCCAAAGTGGTGAAGCTAAAGTAGCCAGAGCTTAAATAGCAAGCCAAATATGGACAAGAAGGAGCTCTATACACAAACACTTCTAGAAAGAGAAGTATATTCGTTTTCAAATAGAAATGTCACTGAGCAGTACACACAGACACTGCATCTGTACAGGAATATGGAAGTTTCCCACCTTCATATTTAAATAGGACTATAGAAAGTAAATTTCTCACTTACCACATAGCACTACTTGCAATAACAAACAAAAAAAAAAAAAAAAATCTTCTGAGTCTCCTTGTTTTGCTGGAATGGAGGTGGGGAGAAATCCAGCTCAATTCATCAACATGTTTAAATAGTGCCTTTGAGAAAGGATTCAGAAGCAAATATGTACCATTGCACTGGGCAGCTGCTCTTGTGGATTTCCAGTTAAACAAACATCTATTGCAAGGTATGTCTCGTAATGAGGTTGTTTTCTCTAGACTTTTTCTAGGGTCATGGTCATCACCTGGCAATTGTGGTTTTCAGATTTACGAAATTACTAATCGATATTTGTGCAAAATTACACAATAATATAATAAACTATAGTGGTGTATGAATGTGCAGCACATAAAAGAAAAAAGTTAATTTCCTGTGAGAATTGTTGATTTCCAGATTTTACTTTAAACTGCACTTAACAGAGTCAAGTAAGTGACAAAACTTATAAATAATTTTTTAAATTTGAGAAAAAAAGAAAGACATGGAAACTAATGCTGACAAAACATAAATATAAATACAGATCTGTTTTAGCAATACCTGTATGTGTAATTTCTGACTACTTTCAACAGGCAAGAGCAAAGAAAGTAAAGAAGCCTTAGTCTTTGAAGGAATGGTGATGGCTCATTGCAGCGTGCTAACGGTCTTCTCTGGCATGTTCATTCAGGCTGCTGAGCCAGGAAAAAGCTTTTGCTAATAGGATTTGATGAAAATACTAATTGCCTATTGGAAGTCAAGAACCACTGTTTTTTAATAATTATTTTTTTTAAAAAAAAGCTTATATACTAACAGATTTTTCTCATTAAGTACCATTTTAACCAGCATGGTCAATACATTTGTTTTCAGCTTCAGAAAGACAAAACTCAATTTGGTCAATTTGGACTTCTTTTCTGAGTGCATTTACAACTGTATGGAGTTACAACAGGGGCTCAGCTACTGCCAAGACTGTACTCACTTCTGAGTTTGATGCTCAAACTGCAGTGAAGTGCCTGGCTTCATTTGTCTCTGATTTTTAGCAGCTGTGTTTGAATTGAGAGCTTGATTGACAATTATCTCACCTTGACAGAAGCTTGATTACTTGGGCTATGAAAAGATTCTTTGCATTATTTTGTGATAAACAGTTACTTTTTTATCCCACTTTTTGACATTAACTCTTACTTGTTCCTGAACAGCACAGTTACAATTTTTAAAAATAAGCCAAAAACATTAGGTGGTTGTGGCTGGCATGACACTTCAGTGTCTAGTAATGTCACTTCTTGGATTTGCCTATGTCGGTGATGTTTTAGCATGGATAAAATTCAAAATCAATTTTTCTCCAAGAGTTCTACTGAGCAAGGATTGTGATAAACTCTGTTAATTTAAGATTAAAGAGAGAATGAAAATCCAGCAATAAAGGCCCTTTGATAGCAGTGAGGGATGAGTAATGGAAAATGTTCTTGCTGCGGACTAATCAGAGTGTAATTGCTAAAGGAATGAATCTTTCATTAATTGGAAAAGCAGTAAACTCAATCAGTCACAGTGCCAAAATATTGCAGTTCAGTTGAAGAATTTTATTGAACTAATTGATTTAATTGTTTTAAGTAATGCTGTTATAAGAGTCATCGTTAAGAAACATTATTCTCAATATAATTTTCTGAAACATAAAAAATTTTTATGAGGCAAGTGATTTTAATTTCAGAAAAAAAGATGAGACAACGGTTTTGATTTAAAAGAGCAACTTGACTAGGTTATGTTTCATTAGAAATTATCAGTACTTGATTTTGGATGTCATCATGGATAATGTGAAGCACTTTGTGAGTGAAGGGTACTTTAGCTATGTTTAGACGAGCTTAAACATTTCTGACAGCATTTTTTCGAAGTCAGAAAATTGGTTTCATCTATCTGCCTAATCCGGATATAATGGACCAGAGAAGTCTGCCTCCTGCTTTTGCGCACCCACCCTCCACTCCTCTTTAGCCCTGAGGGAACATTGTATAAGTTCTGTAGGTTACTCTCTAGCTCCACAATCAGTTTAAACTGGAATAAGCAGTCCTGGCTTACCTTCCAGTCCTCTGCCTGCTTATTGCCACTTGCATTTCTCTCTCCCTTCTGCCAGATGTTCATGCCGCCACATGATGAGTGCAAACAGGACAACACTCGGTTAAAACTAGCCTCTTTTTTTTTTTTCCTCCCATATGTATTTATGACTATTTGTGGTCACTGGGGAAGCAAAGAGAGTGAAAACAGCGATTGGGTCAGTGGGAAGCTGGCACTGCCTCTTTTAGAATCAGCATTTGCTTATGTTGACTTAAGGGAGTTGTGGGACTATAGTGTCAGGTTCGCTCCTCCAGGGTTTAAACCCAGCCGGGGTCTGTGGAGCAAGAAGCGGGAGCCCAGATATGTCGGTCACTGGTTCCCTTCCTTTCCCAACAGTGTTTGGACTGATTGAAAAACTCACGTCATTGGCACCAGTTCTGATGCAATATCCCTTAAACTCAAAAGCAGAGGGAGAGTGCTTTATGTATCCCTATATGAACTGCAAGTGCAGCGTCCTGGCCATGTCTGTGTAATCTTTCTGGGTCTGTGACAGTGACAATAAATATTGACATCGCTGCAAAGCCAAGCAAACTCTTTGGGAGGTTTTCATGCCACAGCGAACCTTTAGTGTGTTTCTAGCAACATCCCATTGCTTGTTGAATCACAGACAATCCTGACAGCGCAATATCTGTAGAAGAAGGTAATGTAATTCATTAGACCCAATCGCAGAATTCAGGAGGGAACATTCACATTTACAGACACCAGGTCCAAAAGGCCTGGTTAGTCTTTCAGATATGGTCCACAATCAAGGAGTTATCAACAATGACTGAGTTCCCATACGATGACTTTCTTTGATTGCTATTTGTGTTCAGAAAGTCACTTGGCAGAGTTCTTGCCATCAAGCTATGAGAGTCAGTGTGGCTCAGGGGTCCAAAAGGTTCAGTTAAGTGCCTGGAGAGCCTCTCAGCCAAGGTTCTGCAAAAATTCATTGCAGCTGCATATGAAAATAGGGTTGTCATTACTATTGCTTTATCACTGTTATTTTTAGCTATTACATATGTCTCCTGCGGCTTCTTTTGATCAAACGCCATTATACTAACAACCATACAGACAGGCAATACATGACCGTCTCTAACTCACATTTTTTAGGAAAGAGTAGAGCTTAAAACTCAGGAAATCTCACAAATTAGGACTGTAATTCATGAAGACATCTTCCCCGTGGAGGGCCTCCCAAGATTAGGTGTGGTACTGAGAGGTGGAGAACAATCCGCTGGGTCAGATACTGGCTACCATTACGTGAGGCTGTTGAACTTGGTGGATCAATGGCTTGATCAGAGAGGGCAAAACCTTGCAGAATTTTCACAGTTTGGTCAGAGCAAAAGTATGTTTTGCACAAGGTAGCAGGAGGGATATAAAAACATGACAGTGTAATAAACATGTTTCACCTAGTATAATAAACAGAATTTGGAGCCTTTAGAGCTGATCCAGATTTCTCTTTTAGAAGAGGAAAAATGCACAGCCAGGCATTGTCTCATATGACAAATGATAATAATGAGCAATAACAATAACATGAATCATTGTTTTAAGTCATCTGGTGATTTTTTTTATTTTTTTTAGAAACTAATAAAGCATTACAAAAAGTCATTACCACGGGGTGAGGAACACTATCAAGAGAAGTATGTGGAACAGAAAGAGACAAAGCTTTTCTAGATACGAAGTTTCAACAAGTAAGAACAAGAATGGTTTACACAGAGTACAGTTTTGATCTTTTTTTAACCCTTTTTGCATCTTGTCTTTTTTATGTGGCTTTAGTATATCATTAATTCATTAACTAGCTGATAAATGGCAGCCAGTTTTCTTTGAAGGCCTACATGCTCCTTTGCTGCTTAGCCTTGAATATACTTATCGCTGTGATGTCCAAGCGAAATAGGGATGTACTACATCCCCAGTTTTGCGGATGGAGGAGTGGGGAGCAGAGAGTGGATTAGATCCATTAAGGACATTACGACATCTTATTCTGAGCTACTGTGAGTTTGTCTCCAAGGAGTATTTTGGGCAGACATGCACTGACACTTCCCATGCTCAAAGTCAGTCCAACCCATGGAGCCGTTAGGAGTTCAGGAGAGAACTGAAACTTTGTTAGGCTGCCATATCTTATACCAGTAGGTGTGTGTTTGGTGTATTTCAGATTGGGCAGATTGAACAGTGAAGAAACTTTGCCTTTGTAGAACCTGAGTTGCCCAGGTCCTGAGCTGCTCAGCCCTGTCTGGGTGGTGGCCACACCAGACAGGGTTCCGTGCGCCTTGGGGACCTCCCCAGGGAAAGTGTCAGTGCCTAACACACTAGTGTGAGCTCTAACTGCCACTCTGGAGCCTAAGCTCTCCACAAATGTTGCCTTAGAGGTGTGTTCAAGATGGCAGAAAAAGTCTGCAGCGGAACCAGGAATTCAGTTTTATGCCCTGGACTAGCTGCAGGGCACCTGAGGAGATCAGGACTAGGTGTACGGCATCTCCCTCTCATTGCCAGAAGAGACTAATGGGCTCGCACTCTACCGGACCAGGAATGTATTGGTTTCACCTCTTTTTCATTCATTTTAATAAATGGGAAATCCTTGTAAGCTGTCAACACCCACAGGTCTCCACAGGCATGCTTTTCCCCTCATGTAAATATAAACGTTTTTTAAGAGTGGTACCTCATCCTGATTCCTTCTAAAGAGCTGACTCTGCTCTCGGGGTCTAAGTAACGTTGTTAAGTGCTGCAAAGTGTTATACACTGCTCAGACAGCCTAAATAACAGTATTGCTCTCCCGCAGAGTCTGCTAATGAAAGGGAAATCTGATTGTTTTCATGGGCTGATTTTAATCGCATATAGTTTATATGAACACGTTGTTATTTTTATAAACAGAAATGTAGTCACGGGATCCTAAATATTACTGGTGAAGCTAAGTTATCAGTGGCTTTTTTCACAAGTTTTATAAAACTTGTTGACTCCTAGTGTAACAACAACTGAAATACAAATGGCCAAATCATGGTTAACACAAACACAGTCAAGGGCAGACTAGACAAATGCTTGTTAGGAAGAACTTACCCACTTTTTCTAGCTAGGTCAATGGTCTGATAAAAGTGGGGCCCTATCCCCCTTGTGTGAGCTACAACTATGCTTGTTGTCTCAGTCAGGAAGGACCCAGGTGTTGCTAACCCTACTTCGGCTGAACTGTGTTCAGTGCCTCTCTGCCTCCAAGGACAGCCTGGCTCTCTCTTCTGCACATCCCCATTAGGTTGTTGTAGACAGCAATATCTCTCCTTAGCCATCTTTTCTGCAGGCTGACCAAGCCAAGCTCCCTCAACCTCTCTTTGCATGCCTTGCACTCCACTGCCATCTTGCTGTACTCCTTGGGGCAGGTGGGGAACACGAACTCAAAAGTGCCTGATGGATGGGAAGAATCCCTTCCTTGCCTTTGACCTGCTGGCTGCACTCTAGCTAAGACAATCCAGATGGTTTCATGAGAGCTCTTCCAGGCCTTCACGCTGTGACCTTGAAGTGAGGAGTAGTGGTGGCCAGCTCTTCGGTCCCAGCACATCATGCCGGCACATATGGAGGCATTTGAGAGCTGTACACTACGAAACAAATACAGGCTTCTCTGGCTGACTAGACATGAACAAAAATATATGTATGTGTTCCCTATTAAATGATGAATGGTGAGCTCTCCCAAACCTGTGTGACTGGAAGTGTATTTATCTCATGGTAGATAACCATGGACACATGCCATGGTGGACACACGTCTAGTCATGGATAGGGCAGGCACTGGGCCCCAGGGAAGACGGAGTCGCAAGCAGGCTAGCCTAGCAAGTAATCCTGCTGGAAACCTTTCCTTACTCACATCTGAAGGGCCTCCACAAGATGTGGCAGCAGAGATGGTGACCACCTGGATGAAATGTTCTGGCAGGCTGGACCTGAGCTGGGCTGCTTCTGATGAATTGCTCAGGATGCAGGGGTCATTGCAGCTGCTGCAAAAATTAGCGTCCTCAAATGAGGATGGAGACCAAAATATCAAACTAGGTTTAACTCCTTCTTACCCAGCAGATCTGGACCTGCAACCTTTCCAGATCTTAAACGAAGCAGAGGTCCTAAAGACATGTCTAATGTGCAGCTCTGGATGCTCCCAGGGCCCCTGAGTCTCAGCACCACTCACTGCCCAAGTTAGAGGTGTCAAACCAGTGGTACATTCAAGAGCCTGAAATCACTCGCTCACATTTGGGCAGAACATGGCAGCAGCTATGAGAAAGCACAGGCACTCTGTTAGTCACCTGAAAGGGCAGTTTTCTACACTTAGCAAATGGCACAATGTAAAGAGACTCGATAAATTGCAATATATAGCTCCAAACAATCAGGGATGTTAAGACTTCTCATATATATCAGTATAGAAAGGGGCTAGGCTAAAGTGATCTAACACCTCAATATTCCTCAGTGAGCTGTTATATTTAAAAACATATAAAACCATGGTATTATATTGCATGTTATCCAGCAGTGGCTACACACTACCTAGTGAATTCATCATTCCTCTGCCCTGCAGCTTTGTTTGCTCCGTCTTGTTCCATGTAGAGCATGGACAATATGTTCTTTCTAGCACATGTGGGTAGTTTCAGAGCAAACAATAGAGACAGGCTTGCAGTGAAAATCTCCAGGTAGTCCCTGCCTTTGCTCAGGCACGGATTGAAGCCAGGAATAATTGTACTGACAGTGCAAGATGTTCCCAAATGTGTTCTGAAAATAATGGAGGGGGGATTGGCGCCACTGAAGTAATCGTTTTTATGTAAGAGTGTGGAACAACAGAAGGCCTGGGGTAAAAATCTAGAGAGGATGTTTTTGTCCATTCCTGACATCATTCAAATAGAAAGAAGGCAAAACAAATTTTGCATGGTAAGTCCTTCTTCTAAATAGTATAAATAACACATATATCCTTCCCAAAGCCCAGACTCACACCATCAACCTTTAAGCACCTGACTGAAGCATATTAAAGAAGCTGCTTGGTGACAATAAGCTCCTTCTAGGTGGTCTGAATCACTTCCTGAGATGTTCCTGTCTCCCTCCATTGAGACTATACAGACCCTAAGGCAAACGATCTCCTTTCTTAGACATTGCAGTGAAGTGCCTTTTGTTAGGTGTTATGAACCTGAAACTCTCTGTCTTTCCCTTCTTCTTAAACATACTGGGCAACAATAAATACTTACACTCTGCAGTGGCAGGAATTACAACAGGGAGATGTGGTAATGTTGCAAAGAAAATATCGTGTGCCATCTGTAGTCATACTCAATGTTGTAAGCACACTAAGTCAAAAAGCACAGTAGTAAAGCAATTAATATATTGTAGATTATAGCCATGATTATGAAACGTGTGTTTATTATAAGGAATCCTATTTCTTAAAATGAATCACTTGAGTTTTATTTAATACCCTATTTTAGCTCTTCCTCAGTTCACTGTAGCCAATTATAAATGCATCTTTTTGTACTAGCCCTGTGAAGCTCATTATTGCCAAAGAGACTGGAATAAACTTGGGGATAAGAAGAAATTATGGTTTTGGAAAGGAAAAAAACAGGATGTTGCAGCCTTTTTTCAGAACATACCAGTTATTCTGCTATAGAGAATTTAATACCTTTACCAACTATCCTTAGGATTTTTTTGCAAAATTTGTGAATATTAATATTTTAAAAGAGCACTTTGAGCTCTTTTGTGCATAGTTATGTATTTACAGTTATGTGTGAAGACTAAAAGATTTCTTAAGCCAAAACCTGCCACTCTTTCTCCATCAAGTCTCCTCAAGAAATCAATGGACTATTGAATTCCGCACTAAGTCTTTTTTTTAACTTGCTTCTGATGCATGGAGTGTTGTTTGCCTAACGTCTGGCCATGTCTCACCTAACAGCATTCCTGCCATCAGTAGTTTTGAGGCCATCTTTAATATCTTTGTGTTCCTGCTTGTGGCACTAAGCGGTTTCACAGAGTCAGAAGACTGGTTGGAAGGGACCTGTGGGGGACAGCTGGTCCAGCCGCCTCCACAAAGTGGGGCTGCCACGAACATCAGGTCAGCTCAGACATGGCTTTGCCTTGCAAAGTCTCAAAAACCTTCAAGGACCGTGACTCTGCAGCCTCCCTGAGCAATGTGTTCCGGAGTTGCACTACCATTCTGCTAATGTCCAACCTGAACCTCCCACACTCTGGTATGTGGCTCCTGCCCCATGTCTGGACTGTCTGGCACTATGGAGAAGAATCTGGCTCTGTCATCTTTGTAACTACCCTTCAAGTAACTATAGCTTGCTCTCATGCCTCCCCTTAGCTTCCCCTTTGCCAGCTTAAACGATCCCTGCGTTTCCAACCTTTTCTATTCTGAAAATCCAAATGTTTTAGTCCAGCTGAAGTCATGTGGTTCCTTGGATTCGCAGGATCTGGGTGAGAATTCAGTGTGTTTCAGATACAGATGACATTACTCCTCTTGGCCTGTGAAATAAAAACTAATTTTTTTTTATGTGTATATCTAAGGATAAAGCATAGCAAGAGTCAGCTAATACTGAAATGCTCCCTGCAAAAAGCTTTCTAACCCTTTTGAAGTGTGGATTTGGACCTGTGTGTAGATGTGTGTGTAGGGGCAGGCGCTTTGAATGCAGCTTCTTTATAATCACTAGGATTACTTTGTCTTCTAGTGTACTGGTGAAGAACAGATAGCCACAACAAAATAAAAAAATACACTTTGCTTTCCTCTACAGACTGGCTGCCTCAATGACAATGACAATGAGTACAGCCTGAAAACTAAACTCAGAGCTCCAACAAAATCTCCTGCAACTTCAGAAGATAGTATTTGAGCAAGAAGCAAACAGACAGACATAAGGCTCTTGTACCAAGAGGAAGGTAATATGAGTCAGAGAGCAGCAGTTACTTCAAAACAGGCATATTATCATTATTTTTTTTAGTTTATAGGTGAAAATGGGATTCCTTGCTTGTAGACAAAAGGAAAATGTTAATGACACATTTAACATTTAACACAACCTCACATTCTAAAAAACAAGGCTGAAATGCAGGAAAAATGTGCTTAGCATTTTGGTAAAAGCATCTCCTACACCTTCAGTACCAACGTTTTTTCACCCCATAGAGCCTTTTTGCCAACCTAGGCTCCAGGCATAACAAAGTAAGCAGCTACAGCAACAGCAGCACAGCCCTGACCTGCTTTGCCTAAGCCCAAATCCCAGAGGCTGACCACTGCAGCCCAAGTGTGTGGGACAGCAGCTGGGGCAGAGGCAGGCAGCAGAGCACACTGGACCCCCCCCATCAGTGCCCCAGTGGTCCCCATGGGGGACCTGAAGTACCAAGCTTTGAGCCAGCACCTCCAGTTCACACAACCAGACCAGCTCTTGGTTGCTCTTTGCCCCACATGAGGGCTTTGAGCAATAGCTGGTAGGTTTTGCTCCCTAAAGAGCATCACAGTGTTCAGAAAATGGAACCTGCTGACATGGAGAATGTGGGAAGTTGTACCTGGAGCACAGGGACCACTGAGCCCTATCTAATTGCACAGCCACCACTGGTATCTCCACTCCTTGCTGAAAACCTTTGCTCTGGAAACACCCTTCTAGCTATAGAAGATTGCTCAGGGGAGGCCTTCTCTGTGCAGGAAATGTGCCCTCAGTCCTCACATCTGCCATGTCTGGAAATTTCTCTCTGGTAAACAATGGCAGGTATTACTGCATCATGTGTTGTCTCTATGAGATGGTAGCTAGCCAAAAGCCACCACAAGAGGAAAGTATAATATAACATCTACCAAATATCATAGTTCTAGCTGCAGTTGACCTGGCTTCCTCAGAGAAAGGGTAAACAGGGGTCTGGGCACTGTGGGGGAAACACTCCCTGGTGAGCTTCAGGGTGCTCCATAGGCGCTGAGGTGACTATTGGAGCTTGTAGTATGATCCCACAAATTAACGGAGAAAGAAGAGATTTATTTAGCAACCCTGGGCGGGGGAGAGTTGGTCAAAAGTAGGACACTTGGCCCTTCTTTGAATGCAAGAGAAGCTACTCTGGCTGCAAAGTATCTATGGCAGAAACATGTCTCACAGAAAGCTAGTGCCAGCTACAAACAGGCATAGGTGTGATGAATATCAAAAGGTTGTGCTTTCTTTTGTTCACTGTTTCCAACATTATAATCAAGAATTTAATCCTATTCTTTGCCAGAAAACAAGAAAACATATTTTTTTCTTTAAACTCTTGCACAATATCAAGTAATCCTAGCAAATACATAGTGTTCTTTAGAAATAGTGAAATCAAATACAGCCATGCTGAAAATAAGATAGAAAGGGGTCTGCAGTCGATGTGCCTCCCTTCATTCTGAAGACTAGACACTGACATTTGCTCTGCTGAGAGAAGTCTTTCCTGGTGAAAATTAAGCAATGTTTTTCTAGTTAGGGATAGGCAGAAAGAGCTGGCAGTGTGAAGAAACCCCATGTTAATACAGGTGGCTCCTCCTCTGCAGACAAAATGGCCTACAAACATGTGAATGGTTTCTGCCAGCCCCACCTGCCCGTATACCTTATGCTGCCTGGCATTTTCAGGGCATCAAGTGCTGGGGCAGGGGCACCGCTGAGCACCATCAGTCCCTATGACTCCGTCCCTCCACGCACTGAGGAAAGACCCACCCAAGTACCCTGATGTGGCTACAGAGAGAATTGTGCCACGCTGCTTAGGCTCAATGTATATCAGACATAGACATCGATATCTGTGGTATTTGAAAAGGAAATGAACTCTAATCTTGATTATTATTTTTTTAATCAGGTTCAAAAAATGTATCAGCAGTAACTTTCACAGCTGTTTCTGATTTGTTAGTACATCTGTCCCCAAATCTCCCTGCTGTTTGCTTTATGGTTTACAATCTTATTTTCATTTGTTTAAAGAAATGTTTTTCTCTCCCCTGTCATTCCATGAGGCATCCACATGAACAACAGCGCAACGAGGAAACTGCCTATACCCACAGTCCTGTCAAGTGTGCAAAGCAAACAGGCGCAAACGGAGCAGGACTGCCTTCCCCAGCCCCTCCTGCAGCTCTGCTCCTCTCACCCTAGCAATGGCATAGAACGGTTTGGTGTCAAACCGCAGCTGCTTTAATTCATTAAGAACACCTATACTTTGTCGTATGCTTTAGAGGGATAGCGGGCTTCCCTCATTAGACCAGCTTATGCAACAGAAAATACGGGCAGCTTTCAGACTCAAAATGCCTTCAACCAGTCCAAGCCCAAAAATTTGTTCATTTTTCCAATGTGTGATAGGTTTAAAGCAAGATAGGATCTCTAGCTCTGAACCTTGCACCTCTTAATCTTTGGACTGCACTACTTTTGGCATCATATGGCATGACAGGCCTTATGATCAGTTGCATTTTCAGGGGAATGCAGAACTGAGGGAGACAGAGCTTATTTCTGTTAAACTATTTGTCTGAGTCTATATTGGAACTAGGATGTTTTTGGAGAGGGGAACCATGAAATGGCACACCACAGCCGGTGCCGGCAGCAAGCCCTGCTCATGGAGGAGCAGGGTTGGGTTCCCACAGGTTGTCACCCAGCCTGAGCTAAAGCAGTCTGAAGTGCTCTGCAGGAAACTCTAAGAATTAAAAATTACATCCCCTCCCTTGCCTTCCTGCCTTCGCAGCCAGGGCAGTCTGAGGGCTTTAATCATAAACCTACATGGGAGCGAGGGCTGGAGGGTTGTTCGGGTTTTTTTATGGTCATTATGTAATTGGATAAAAGGTTGTAAATTCTACAGTATTACAGGCACATCACAGGTAATGAAATACTTCTCCACGGGTCTATGTTGCTGTTAAATGAATAACATTTGTCACTTGACATATACCTCCACAACTGCAATTACAGTAAATATTTCAACTGGGAAACTAAGGCACAGGTCAACCAGCCTATTTGAAAGCATGCACTTCCAACCAAGTCCTGCCATGCACACCTCCCTGCAATTGCAAGATGCAGCTCTGTAGTCACAGAGATAAGAGCAGTGTGGGAGCCCTTAGATATTTCTCCCAGGTCCTATTTTCCAGGCTTATTTCTGTTGTGCTACTGCAAGTTTAATGCACATGCATCATTCAAAAATCAAGACTATCAAATGAAAGCATGATCAAGCCTGGGTGAAGCATTCTGTGGATATGCATTTTGTAATAGTGCTAAACTCCGAGAGCAAATAGCTCTGGTAACTGAGATGTTTACCCTCAGTGTGCTCCAATAAACTGATTTACCTTTCTTCTTTTTTTTTTTTTCCTTTTTTTTAAAAAGAGCTGACGCAAGTTTATCAAAGGGAGTTGGTGGGGTTTAGCAGCTGTTGATTGGTTCATCTGATACACTCCCATTTGTCTTTAAATCACTGTCCAACTGCTCTAGGTGGCACATGAGCAAACTTTTCATCACAGGTGCAATTCTTAAAAGATATAACCTGCTTAGCAAGCAAGCAAGAGAACCTGCTTGACTCAGAGGTAAACCTAAAACTTTTTTTCTTTACAATGTTTGATCAATATATTTCAGACACTGGCTACATCTTTTAAAATTGAGAATTAGAAATGTAATTAATCTGTAAATATAAGTTAATTGTGAAAGGTGGGCTTCTTAAGATTTACTGACATGGTAATTTATGTTGGCAAATATCTTTGGTATTTCTTCAGGAATGAAATTTAGTCTTTTTTTTTATACAGCAAATCAAAACCTAAGCAACCAGAGAAGCAGCAAAAGGTGTTTAAATTGACCAGGCAATTAAAAAATGAATGCTTGTTTTCCTTTGCAGCCCTTGGCTAACTTCCGAGAATTTTTTTCAAGGCTCTTAATTTACTTGGCTAACATTTCTATAAATAAATGAATTTGTGAAAGCAGGCTTTGCATTTTAATTGTTTATTTCACAGTGACAACACGTATTTCATTTTGAAATAGCTGCGCAGAAAATAATATTATAAAGTCACTGTCATGAAGATGAAGAATCTGGCAAAATCTGCTAAATCAGATACCATAGCAGAGCTTACAAATCTTGATACTGCAAAACCCATGAAAATGTTAGTCATATCTGTGACCTGGCATTATTTGCCTGATGGTTATCCATTCTCTTAATGTCCTAACTGCAGACTGGACAGAGATCAATAATGTTGTGAAATCAGATGCCAAAAATTTCATCATTTTCTGAATCATTGCTGAAAACCGTTACTTAATAAATGATGCAGAATAGTACCCTATACTTGAAGAGAAAAACAGTTTTATAGGGATAAATAACTTCCCTCTAATAATAGGTAAATCTCTTCTAATAATAAGTGAATCTCTTTTGCAACCAGTATTTCCATTTTAATGCCATACTTCAAGAAAAATCTTTTCTGTTCAGCCAAATGCCATAGGAGGCAGCAATATCATCACTGTATTGAAGCCGAGTTTAAGGAACACTGTAGAGCTAAGAGATTTTTCTTGTAGGTAAACATAAGGAGAAAATGTATTGATTTTACCTAAAGGGTAGAAAAAAGAAGTGGAGAGCTTTTTGGTTACTTCTGAACTTAAAAAATTCCTCTGTAAGGAAATGAAGCCAGGCAAGTCACGAAGGGTTTGGATGCCTAAAACAGGGTACAGGCAGTAAATTCAGGATTCTGAAGCAGAAAGCATTACATCCCAGGGAAGCTAAAGCAGATGAACTTTGGTGTTTCTCCTCCAATATCACATGTTAAGCTTCTGGCAGGGCCCGGTCCTGCCCGACCTTGGTGGCTGTGCTCTGTCATGCCATCACTGCCCTGGTGCCTGGCCAGCACCCAGGAGCAGCGGTCTAGCCAGCACGAACGCCTGCAGGGGTGCAACCTGGCAGTGGGCTTGGGCATTGCAGCTGTAGCCAGCATTTTATTTGAAACAGAACCAGCTAGTGCATCCTCTAAATATTCTAAATTTTCTAAATAATACCTCGCAGGTCAAGCAGCAACCCAAGAGGCACGGGGCTACCCCATTTCCTCCTCAGGTGAAGGGGTGGCAGCCCTGCCCCTTCTATGTTACGTACGGGGAGCACGCGCTACCGGTACCTCAGCATCCTCCCAAACCCTTCAGTACCTGCAGCGTCAGGAACCTGCAGAAACGGATTTCCACCAGCTAAGGACCAGCTGCCAATTTCTGCTGAAGTTCAAAGGCACCATTGGTTGTAATTACAGCTATTAGTGATTGCAGGATTCAAATCTAATACTGAGCCTGTTTCATGGGTCTCATCCTGCCCACTTTTATGCCATTGGCTTTCGTCTCATGGTTTGCAGACCCCTTGAGCTCTACCAGCCACTTCCTAAAAAGTGATAACTGCAAGAAAGCAGATTCTCAACAGATTTAATTTCGCCACCTGAAGCTTTGCACCTTCAACAGAAGACATTTAGGAATTTACAAATTAAAAAATACAATAAAATAAAGCAAAATTACTGCTTTATGCAGTAATTCCAAAGCCTCTTGAGGTGACACCCATAAATCAGATTACTTGTGTAAATGTTTGACAGGACAATGTCCAGATAACTCTTACGCTGTAACATGTATTTCCAGTCAATTTTTCCTCCCCTTTCCAAATTGTGTTTGCTGTGCTGCACAGACTTTCTTCCTCACCCTAATCTTTGTGTAACTTAGCTCCTGGCAGCTTTTTTGCTTACTTTTCCTCTGTTTCCCAACTCTTTAAAGATCTGTATTTTTTAGACTGCCACTTCTGGAAAAGATGTTTCTCTGACAAGTGTTAGGCAGTGCACACAGCAGAGATTTTACCCTTTACAAGAACAAGGCTAAGCACAGTCCGATTTGTCTGCCTGACTTTTACACCACAGATGTTTAAAAATAAGCATCAGGAATTGGAAGGACTCTGTTCCTCTGACAGGGCAGTGTCTGCGTTTGAAGACGGTTCTGTGAATGAAACCACAGATGGGATGGCTCCATCGGGGTTTTTTTATTATTTTTTTGTCTCCTGGAGTTATTCATATGCCGAGCAGGCAGAATCCCCCGGCCGCTGGAATGCGAGAGCCGGTGGCTCTGCCCCGATGCCCGAGTCACTCGTCCTCTCACGCACACTCCCTGCGTGGCAGCTGAAAGGAGTAAACACAGCCGCTCTCTCTGGTAGGAAATCTCCTAATGCACTGTGATATTGTTTTTGCTTTTCAGTTGTCTGGTCTGGGTGAATGTTTTTAGAAAGAAGCAAGGAAGCTGACTTTAGTTTCTGGCCTGGAGTCAGTTTTAGCCTCCAGGATTGGTATTTAAAGTTTACATTTACATTTTAAGCACATGCACTCTAACATTTTGCCACTACAAATATGTTTGTAGATGTTCTTAAGAACAGCATGTGATCAGTAGCAGAGGATAGTGAAGGTCTGGTGATCGAACAAGGACCTATACACCCATAAATGCAAAACAAGGAAAGAAGCTGTTTAAATAATTGCAGGTTTAGTGCTACAAAAGGCCAGACATAAAAATTATTTGTCGTGTTGTTTTCTGATATTGTCGTCACGCAGTGCTGGGCTGCAGTTAGCATGTGATATTTACAAAAAATGTAATGGGTCCAGCCAGTGCGCCTGATTGCAAGGTAGCAGGTAAAGAGCCAGGAGTCTGCAATTCTGGCCCCAGGTGTGCCAGCAACATGCTACCTGGTCTGTGCTCGCTGCCTTCACTGGTGTGCCCCTTTGTCTCCTCAGCTGTGAAATGGAGATATAAGATGCCTCAAGGAATATCTTTGGGAAACGAAATGTATTGTAAAACTGCAACATTTCTTGCACGGTGTTTTCCTCTTGAATCTGGGAATGAGCAAATGAATGTAAATGTGTATCTGCAGATGAGACTGTAACATAAAGCTACTGAAATACCAGAGGTGAAGTCCTCTTTGTAACTTTGGTTTCTACAGTTTCCTTTGGTCTGCACAGAAATAGAGTTGAGCATTAATTCACATGATTTTTAAAAGGCAGGAATTTTTCTAACAAAGGTAAAGATAGTCAGTCTTACATCCATGTAATAATCCTAGGTGAGAAGAGCTTCTAGTTGTGGGACAAGTAAGAATTAAACACAGATATACTGAAAACCAGAAACTGCTATATGAGAATTGTACCTCTTAATTACCAAAGAAGTGATCATACAGAGATGCTCGCCTCTGTCAGATCCCAGTGAAAGGGAGAAATCGTAAAAACATTTAAATCTGTGACAACATTAATCTTACAACAAATGATTCAAAACACTGAGGATTACCCTTAAGAGTATGTATGTTTTGAAGCAGTGGTAGGAAAACCCTGATATACTCCCTTCATTTCTAACAGCAAGCACTTCTGCATCACCATCCCCTAGAAATGCAAAAGCAGCAGTTCAAGAAATTATTTTCTGCTGGCTTTCTAATTTTGCCAGATGTTGGACATCCACTGTGCATCCCTTGGCCCCTGCACTCTTTACCATTTGAAGAGAGACAGGAGGGCCAAGTGCTGGCATATAAAGGGACATTATGCTTGCCCAGAATTTTCCCAGTCTGCAACAGTTTCTCCTCTTAATGCTGTTACAAAGAACAAACACAAACCCAACGATTCATACTGGTTTATCTAATTTGAGGAAAACTCTAATGAGTTTTGTTGTGTTTTGTTTGCAGAACAGAGTGTTCTGGCAGTCCCCGCGTGGTAGAGAGGACCCGCAAGCAGACGGCGCAGTGCTGTTTACCCTGAAGAAGCGAGTGTGTGTGCTGGAAAGCGCTGACCGCTCTAATGGATCGCATGGAGCTGCAAAAAGTCAACATTGAACTGGATGATCAGAGCAACAGCGGGGAAAGCCTCGAAGACAACTACACGGAGCTGGTTGATTCGGAAAAGGCTGCAATTAGGAGGTAAGCATTTAAATGGGAAGGCTCTTCTGTTAAGGCTAGAAAGCAGTAATCAAAAAACAAGCTTCACTAATGGCATCTGGGACTCAAAACATTTCCTAGGTAATACATTGAAATAAATTAGTGTGATTGTTTAGATAGCGTTTTCCCACAGCACCGACCCTCCCTGCTCTGTGCCCTGGAGGTTGGTGTGCCCAGCACAGCAGGGGCAGCCCGGGTCCCCCTTGCCGGCCACCGCCTGGGTGACCTCTGCAGGCTCCCAGCCCCGAGCACCCACTTGGCAACTTCCAACCACTCCAGTCAGATAGTACACGTGTAACTTAATACGCTCTCAGGGCAGTGCAACCTGAGCACGCTGAGAGGGGGAATACTTTCCCGGGCAGGGTATGGAGTGCAGCAGCTAAGCGCTCCCGTGGGGACAACCCATAGTACCAGCACCTGGGTGGCCTGAGAAAGACATCTCAAAACCAGCCATCAGTCTCCAGCTCTCAGATTCCTGAACCCCCCGGCACGTATCTCCAACAGGGCAATCTCAAGGCGCTTTGTTCCTCGGATGTGAAGTACGTGCTCAGCTTTAGCACATTGCTGGCAGTAAGGAATTGTTACTTTCCAACATCTGCAATCAGATATAATTTGAAGATTACTGGTTTTAAAACTGAATTCCAAGACAAAGCAAAGATCTATTAAACATGCCATTGGACATGAGAATCTTACTGGAGAAAAGAGGGTTTTTTTCTGAAGGATTTTTAAATACTCATTGCAATGTCAAAGGAAAGTTTCTACTAATGACAAAAGGCACTGCTTGAACATAATGTGTGCCATAAGCCTTATCTAATATTTTCTTATTTTTCTTTGTGTTCAGTCCATTTGCTAGTGATGATGCAGAAAGTCAGAAGTTCCTTACAAATGGATATCTGGGTAAAAAGAAATTGGAAGAATACAATGAAGAATATGTAAGTTTTATTCATTTTCAAGGGTAATTGCAAAGTAAATCTTATTGAACCGAATCTTTTTCCAAAAGTTTCAGTAAACAAAGTTACTCTGGAGCTTGAGCAGCATAATCTTGGCTTTGGAAGAATAAACACATTTTCTAACAGTTAGTGCAGCAAACCCTTTTTGTTGTCTTGCAAGTAAAACTGGGTCTTTCCTTCACAAGTAATCAGAGAAACTCCTCAGATCATACTTGGACTTCAGTAGTACGCTTATCTCACTCGAGATGTTCAGCCAGGGGTGGGTCTGCACCCATATTTCTGACAGGAGATTTGGTGCAGAGAAACTTTTTTACTCCTACATCAAGGTAGAGCTGGACCTTAGTGTGTGAGTGGTTGTGCTGTTTGTTTCCAGCACCAGTGTAAATGAATCCGCATCCCCTTAAAGAAGGGACATTCATGTTTGGCTTGACAGTGCTGAACATTACACGCTCAGCACAACTATTAGGCAACTCCATGTGCAAATGGAAGCACAGCACCAGTTCCTGGAGTGTGCGTGTGGGTCTCTCTCTCCTCAGGATTTAACTTTGTTCAAAGTTTTCCTGAAGTTGATACAAAGAAAGGCATTGTTTCATTGGTCATGTTAGAGGTTTTATTAAGATTCAAATAAAACCAAAAAATATTATTTGTGATTGCAAGCTAAAATTGAAAGCAAATACCCACCCCTTCCCTTTCCATTTGTGGCAGATGTGACTCTCTCACACACCATCCCTCCTCTCCTAGTTTTTTTGCCCTCTCCCACTCTCCTGCCTCCATCCCAAGCCACACAGTGCTTCCTTCTTTTCTCCCCCAGACACACTTTTAGTTCCCCAACAAAAGCAGCACAACCTACTTAGAGGAAAAAATCAATAATATCAATTGGATTATTTTTAAGAAATAATCTGAATTTTTTAAATCATTAATTGGGAAATCTGTTAGATAACAGCATGTATTTCTATAGAGGCTAGCCAACACAGCCAGTTGTGGCTATGTCACTTAAGTCGGCTGTCGGGGATGTAGCCCTTCTTCCCACTGAGACAAGGGGAGAGTGGGAAGAGGCAAATGCCTACCAGCACAGCTGGCTTTGGGGGTAAAAGAGACACTTTATGGTGGCAAGCACCTGTGTGCTCAGGAACCTTGATAAGGCTCAACCTCTAAGGATCGAGAGAGCAATACAGGGAACACCAGCAATGAAGATAATTAGTCTGTCATGCTCAGTAAAATGCAAATTAATTGCCATTTTCTGTTCTTGCTCCCAACAGCACCGGGGCAGAGCTTCCTTTGGAATGTCCTCGTTCAACCTCAGCAACGCCATTATGGGCAGCGGCATCTTAGGGCTCTCCTATGCCATGGCCAACACAGGAATTATCATTTTCATGTAAGTACATAGAAAGAAAAGCAAACAGAATATAAGCAGTGAGCTGGAGCTAAAGTTTTTGTGGTTAGAGAGGTACATTAAGCTTGTTTTGTTAGCTGAAAAGTTTTGTAAGATCATCTGCAAGGAAAACATTTTAGCTGCACCGCAAGGAACCATCCACTGCTGACAAACCATTTTTTTTTATTTTAGCCCAGTTTTGTATCAGGAACATAACTGTGAATTGATACTATGCAGTTAAAAAACAGAGGGGAAGAACAGTATGCTGATCCTAAAATAACAACAGCAATCTTGCTGGTTCAGTATGTGAATTCAAGAAGGGAAATAAATCACCCATAAAGTATATATTTACATCATCCCAACTATCTAATCACTATGTAGAAATGGAAGAAGAATATTCTATATAAGTCTGAAATAGCAGCATGTTTTGAATGCAAAGACATTCACAGATTTATTCAGATTTAATGTTGCTCCCTCAAGCCTGTTTGTACTCAATGTGCACAGATGACAGCAATGTTATGTGGCTGACATACAGTATCTATACAAAATGAGTTTTGATAGACAGTACCAGGTAGCCATGTGAACTTTTTTAATTTATAGCTAATCTTGTAAAATGAGAGAGACTGTACAAAAAAAAATGTTTATTTTCTTTTTTTAATAACTGGTTTTAATTTTAACTGAAGCCTTAATTTTAATCCCCCATTAGGCTGGAATAAAGCATGACAGTACTGTAAGACAATAGGCCATTGTTTTACTTTACTGAAATCTAACAAGCCTTTAAATCAGGTTGCATGGCTATCTTTGTACGGCTTCTTTCTTCTGGAGATTGTGTAACTCCGACAGCAATAGCATTTGAAATGCTACATGTAGCTTCCAGTTGCTAAGAAACACCTCCTGTTTTGCCAGTAGAATTTTTAACTGAAAATTAATTGTAGATGCAAATGCTGTCCTGGATAAATACTTCCCAGCACCTGTGCTCAAATGGTCTAGATATAGTATTTGCAGATACAAAAATGGAAGCCAGTTCTAAAATTGACTGCATTAGAGTCTGAAAAATGTAGGATTTTTTTTTTTCTCCAACTTTCTCTGAGCACTTGTACTAACTAGTATGGCCATAAATTATTGCTGGAAAGAAAACCGTGGTACATCAAGCCTCGCTAAGGGAAAAAAAATTACCTTTGTAATATCTTTATTTTTAAGGCTCTGTTCATTCACACAGGTGGCTAAACAAATCTGATATAAGCCTAATGACATTAGCTCTGTTGGCAGTGCTAAAGCAAGGAATAATCCTATGGAGCAATCCTATGGAGTCTTATACAGCAAAAACAAAGGACGACTCCACCCCACAACTCATTTTCTTTTCTGTCATACTTCCATACTTTCTGCATGAGAACACTCACCCTTCTGGTAGAGGAAGGAGTTTTATTTAAAAGTACAAAACTGTGTAGGGATATTGTTACCCTGATGGCATGCATCCACTTGCCAAAGGTTCCTCTGTTTTCACAGATCATGATGTTAACATTAGCAGGACAGAAAAATCCCATCTACTAAATGGAAACTGCTGGACACTAATTCTAATTTAGATGATGCTAGCATCATCGGCTAAATTTTTGTAATTTACTGTTCTCATGTTGCCCAAGTGCTCTCTTGCTGGAAGATGTTCTACAGGGTGAAGGCGGAAGGAGGGCTCCTAAAACTCAGAAGCTCTCCAGAAGCTCCCATTACATCCTCCTCTCCCGTGGGGGAGGTTTGCAACGGCACGGAGCACACACTAGAGCATCTCTTCTGCTGCCTGGCATGATCTAGCAAGTGCAACCAGCATGGCTTTGGTTTACTACACCTCATGTGTCAGGACACGGAGACCATGTCTCTGAATGGCAGCTGCATGGGTTCCCCTGATCAAGAAGGATGCCATCTTGGCAGGATACACTGCAAGCTCAGACACGATCCCCTCTTCCCATATTGCATGAGCCCACAGCATGAGAGATGACCCTGCTTACATGAAGTCTGTATTGTTGTCTGTCTCTCTTGGAGAAATAAACCTGAGAGAAAAGTGATGGTCTGGTGGCCATCACCTGGCCCCAGGGCCTATGTCTCCTCTTAGATTGTAACTCATTTATGAACTTGGCTGTCAGTGTCTCCCGTAGCTATACCAAACCGTGTGTTCAGTGGAGTGGAAGGTGTGGGCATAACCTCCTGTTCAGCCATGGAGTAAGGCACATCAGTATTTCCTAGCTCTGTCATGTTATCATCGCATACCCTTCTGCACCAACACTTGTGCAGGCTGATGACAAGACAGTTATGGTAATAAGATATGCTGCCCATGGTGTTGTGCCCTGAAAATGTCATACAAAGCTACATTTTTTACCAGCAGGTCACAAGATGCAAAGTGTGGAAGGAACATGACAGTAATTAGAATTAACGAGTTCAGGCACCAGTACCTTCAAGCAGACTAGGCTAGAAGAGTATGCTGCAAGGACTCCAAGAACAGGTTTTCCAGTGTCATGCCATGCTTTAGTGTTATGCAAGATTTCTAATGTAGTTTGCAAAGTGAGCATTTCAAGCTAAACTCTACAACTTCACGATGACATGGCAGAAGTCAAAAGTAGTGACTAGCCAGGAGCTGGCAGTGAAGTTGTCACAATCATGGTTTGGGTTTTTGTTTTTTTTTTTTATAGCTCTGAATAAGGAGAGAGATTAAAATGAGAGGTCAGTAGGTCAGTGAGCAGGTAAGAGATGAAAGACCTGACTCTTGCATAGAAATCTGTTTACTTTAGTAGGGTCTTGTTAAGATGCAAGATTCAATCCTTGTGGAATAGCACAAAATTTGCACCTACCTGGACTTAAACAAGCCTTGAGGGGCTTCTGGAGTGTGTAAGGTGCAATTGCACTCACAAGTAAGCTACAGTTGACACTTATGTCTGCATTTAGCACTGGGAATCCAAAGCACAAACGTGCTGAAAACTATTTACACATTGAACTTCATGAGAATGAGCAAGCGGACATTCAAATTAACTGAGTGTCTCTGATGTCCTGACTCTGATTTCTGTTTTGCCTTGCAGAGTTCTGCTGCTCAGTGTAGCAATACTGTCGCTCTACTCAGTCCACCTCTTACTGAAGACATCAAAAGAAGGCGGTATGAGGATCGGGCTATGACTGACAGAGTCCCTACTGCATGCATGTATTTTACCTTGGAATGTAATTCACCAAGTGTGTCCAATGGAGTGGCCCATGTTTCTTTTTTTTCTTTTTTTTTTCTTTTTTCCCCAGGATCACTAATATATGAAAAACTGGGAGAAAAGGCATTTGGCTGGCCTGGGAAGTGTGGTGTTTTCATTTCAGTTACAATGCAGAACATTGGAGGTAAGGGGCAAAAGTTTTTAGAAAAATGTTTCCTAACTTCCGATGCTTTTCTACAGAACATAAGTGCTTTCTCTCCTCTGTGGGGCTAAATGGTGTCAGACATGAGCCAGGTACAGTATACAGTATATTGTAATAAGGAAGGGCAGGAGGAATTCATCTTGCCTTGTTTCAGCTATCTGACACTTCAGTGTCTGGTGAAAGCTAGTTGCCTAGGATCTCCCCATGACCAGTGAAGAGCCTTCAGTGATGGCTAAAATGGCTTGGCTGACCATCCTCAAGGAGTGGCCATTTCTCTTCACTGAGTACAGCTTAGACTAGACATCATCTGCTTCAACTTAGGAAAGATGAATCCCACCTAAAAGGAAAAGCACATGGTTCTGACTTCTCTTCAGTAGTTCATTTTCCAGCTGAATTCTCTCCTTGAAATGACAGTCGGGTTGTGATCTCTCTAAGATGTTGAGTGTTTAAGAGTGATTGTTGAAAGTATTGATCCACACAGATACTTCCTGTGAAATATCTATCAAGTATCCTCCATCCTCTCAGAACAGGAGACTCTTTACTTACTGACATAAGCAGTAGGGGTAGGGCTGTGCCTTCATGCAACAAAGCTTATTTCCTTTTACTACCCTGGGAGAAGCCTTTTAGGAGACTGGAGAACACCATATCAGAAAGCTCATGGGATTTTGTAATTTTTTCCAGGTTTCTTAAGGAGAGGTAGTTGAAATATAAATTAAATGCACCATTGGTCCATTAACGTATGTAGATTTTTTTGTGATCTCTTGCTTGGAACTTGGTATGTTTTGCAAATCTCCATCATCAACTTTTCTACCCAGGCAGAAGCAGTTCACATCTCTCTACTACAAGAGACTTTTTGATTTTTTTCATAGAAAATCCTATTCCATGGTCTTCCTTTCCTTCCTCAAGCCTGGATATCAAATGTGGTTGAACTCAGGAAGGAAGTATGCTTCCTTGTTAGAGAATAGCTGTTCCTCTAGTCCAGTGATTTTCAACCTCTTGTCTAGATTGATCCATAGGTCTCCAGAGACCTCTCTGTGGCCAACATAAAATAACTGAAAAAAGCATGCCTTCTGGCAGTACATTTAAATGAGATGTATAGAAGTCCACCCTTCCATCAGGAATCTTGATAACTTGACATCTTGATATCTGTTTTTTTATATATGGAGTAGTGTATTAGAAGAAAGAAGCTGAAAATAGAAGGGATATGGTAGAGAAGAGATTTAGAGACAGTAACAACTAAAGTTACTACAGAATGTGGATGGACAGTGTCCACTGGAAAACCAACAATTACAACAGAAAAGCAAAAGAAAAAGTTAAAGAGTGTAAATTTCATCAGAACAGTGATTTAAGCATGTTGTTAATTCAGTAATAACTGTATTGTATTCTAATACTGAATGCTAGAATGCCATTCAGGAGGTGAACATAACAACATCAAGGGAATATATGATCTATTCAGTCACACTGTTATTTGAACAAAACTCATTTCTCTATTTTAGGAGAAACTGGTTTCCTAAAATAATACGTTTTTCATGCAGCATTAATGTTTTTTAAAACAAATTATTTTTATTGGAACTACACTGTTTTCTCTGAAAGTGTGTGTTTGTTTTTTTCAGCAATGTCAAGCTACCTCTTTATTATTAAATATGAACTTCCTGAAGTGATCAGAGCATTTATGAAACTTGAGGAGACATCTGGGTAGGTACCTTTGCCCACCCTGAACCTCAGATGAATTTTTTTCACTTTGATGTCAACGATAATGATTGTTATTTTTTATTCCTCCTCTTTAGAGAATGGTACCTAAATGGGAACTACCTAGTCATACTCGTAACAGTTGGGATTATTCTTCCCCTCTCCCTTCTAAAGAGTTTAGGTAAGATTAATGCTCCACTTAACATCATTTGTTATTTCTATTAGGATAGTGAATTTATATGTAGCTGAGCTGTATATTTTTTTTCTTGCATCACAGGTTATCTTGGATATACGAGTGGTTTTTCGCTGACCTGTATGGTTTTCTTTGTCACTGTGGTAGGTGACTGTTTGGGTATTGTCTCTAAGCAAATATAGAGCCTGTAAACTGTGCAATGCTCTTCTATTTCTTACCATGGCAATTTAATGTAGATGTTAGAATAGCACCTGCAAGTGAATCAAAGCAACAAGCCTATTTCTGAACAAAGCCAGAATAAAAAAGATCAGCCTAAAAACAACACTTGAGAATAAAAAATAAAGCAGGACAACAGCAGAAGCAGAGTAACAACAAATACTTGCAGGAGAAGCAGAAGTGATAGCACTTGGTTTCTTGCTCCCACTCTTTCCCCTCTCTTGTCTGTGTGACTGTTTATATTTCTGTTGGTATATCATGGCTGTAAGCATAATCTCCTGTGGTGGTACTCTTCTGATGACATTGTTTACTCTTTAGGTAATCTTCAAGAAATCCCAAATACCCTGTCCTCTCCCCATCATGGACCACGGGGTTGAAAACTGGACCGCCACCAACAACACAGTGCCAATGCACCTGGTCATGTTACCAAATGAGTCTCTCAGTTCTGGTGTGAATTTCATGATGGACAACACAGCTGGGCACTTGCCGGGCCTTGAGGAACCAAAGGACATCTCACCCAAAAGTGGTGTAGAATACGAAGCACACAGCGACAGTAGTGACATGTGTCAGCCAAAGTACTTTGTGTTCAACTCACGGGTAAGGGAGATTCTGTAGAATTTGACTTTAGCCATTCGTACCACAGCTAAACTGCTGCCTGCCAAAAGTCAGAGGTACAGCAGTGACCATTCTTACTAATGGGAGCTTTATTTTACAGACTGCCTATGCAATACCCATCCTGGCATTTGCATTCGTATGCCACCCTGAGGTGCTACCAATATACAGTGAACTGAAAGAGTAAGGTTCTTAAATTTTGTCCCATACTTCCAGTTAACCATAGCTAGAAATCACTTTCTATGTCTTCTGCCTTGATTGGTGGTGTGTAGACACCCACCCACTAATGATTTATTGCATTCCATAGTAAGCAGATACTGGCTTTGCTTTGACCTAATAGTCAGATACTGGTGACAGAGAACCATTGTTCAGATAGCCACATTGACTGTTATTTACTTAGGGAAGGAGAAATCTGGACAGTCCTTCAAATGATGTGAAATATACTGGGGAACTTGGTTGCACTGAAACAGATAATTCTGTTTTCTAAAAATATCTTAATGAGTTCTGCGTCTGGGTCAGCTGCTACTTAAAGTTTCTTGGGATGCCATTGTTTTGAGTGTCTTACATAGGCTCCTAACCCAGACTATTTTGCCTATCAAATATCCAAAATCAAAAACACTTGCTTAAATCAGCACAGAGTTGACAGTTGGGAGGGGCTAAGAAAACACATTTGTTCAACAGCAAGAATTACATTACAGGAGGTTTTGCTGCAAAACTCAAGGAGGCCAAGACCCATTACCCCCTATTTCAGCAGGTTTAACCTCAGAAGAAATAAAAATTCTCAGATGACTTAGGAACCTGCTTCCAGGTCCTATATGCTGAAGATTTTCTTACACCAAATCTTTAACCAAATGATTTCTAAAGAAAGGATTTGACCTGCAGGACATTCTTGAACCTGCAGAACAGCCCTATGTAGATATAAGGGTATGTTCACATAGAGCTGACTGAAAGCTCGTCTATTATTATTACCAGCCCTGTAATTTTAGCCACTCCATTTTTTTAAATACACCATTTGAGATTGATAGTATATAAATAATGATATACAAAATGACATGGCACATTTGTATGTTGTCACTAAGTAAGCAGTAGAAATGGAGTTTCAACACACTTTTATAAGTCTGCGCTGTTCTGCATAGAGCAGCGAAGCTTCAAGTAAAGAGTTCTGTATAACTAATATAGTTGTTATGAACTTACTAGCCAGTGAGGGGATGTCAGTAGAGCTACGACTCTTCAGAGTACTTCTTGTACAAATAGAGGCTTTATAAGAATAGCACTGTTTGTTACTCTCTTTCTCTCCTACTTCAGTCGTTCCCGAAAGCGGATGCAGAATGTCTCAAATATCTCCATCACTGGCATGCTTATCATGTATCTTCTGGCTGCCCTCTTTGGATATCTTACCTTCTACGGTAGGTCAAAGCCCTGTTCTCTGAACAGTTTTGCCTCTCATTTTAAAGCGTGTGAGATGGATTTGTTACACTGAGGCTCCAGTGCTCATGTATTTTCTGTGGGTCTGAATCCAGGTGTAAGCATTATTCAAACATAATATGTAGTGTGTAACCTCCTGAATAAGCGGTAGGACTTACCCGGCTGTCAGGCCGCAAATTCCCCACCCGTGAGAGACTCAGGGGCACCTACAAGGTATATCTCTTGGGTTTGTGAACTCAGACAACAAGCTGCTGTAAACTTGGCTCTTGGCAAAGGCCAAGAGTGACCGTACTAAAAATACTCTAGTGCTCAACAGTTTTACATGACACTATTAAGTGCTACTCACCCTGGCTCTGACACCACTAATTCAGCTTCACCTATGCTGAAAAACAAGCGCAAATCATTCCGGTGTAAAAAACATATGGATGAGCTAGACTAACCGGTAGGTAAACAGAGTAGCCTCTGTATTAGCACACCGTTTTATGCAAACGCCACGTCTTTTTACCTCGTTAGTTCCTCCATTACAGCAGAGAAGTGAATGACACAGCACAATCTGCTCTCTATCGCTGGGGCGAGAGGGCTCTGTCCGAGAGCTGGGACACCTGGGTGGAGGTCAAGGGATCCGGTCCCAGTTCAGTCAGTTGTTTCCTATTTAGTAACAGAGAAATTATTTTTACCTTGGGTTCCACATCCACTTAATGACTTTGAGAAAGTCATTTGAGATACTGGAGTACAAAGCATCACCTCAGAGCTGTATTACCCTCATAGTCTCTGAATGATGGACTTGTATTGGTCATGCTGGGAAAATTCCTCTTTCGTGCCTAGCCCATAACATGTCTCTGATGACAGCAGCTGGGCAAGAGCTAATCTTATCTGGCTGCAATATAAAGACCTTTTTGCATGTGCGGATATTGCTTAAGTGATTTAACTCCTTTCTGTTTCCTTTTCATAGGAGAAGTTGAAGATGAGCTACTCCATACGTACACCAAAGTGTACACCTTCGACACCCTTTTGCTGTCAGTTCGCCTGGCAGTGCTGGTGGCTGTAACCCTGACCGTGCCCCTCGTCCTTTTCCCTGTAAGTAACACAGCTACTGAAGCTGAAATCAGGTCTAGCTTGTATACACTGACTGTATGTACTTAGCACAGGCACACTTAAACATTGAAGAAAAGTAAGCCTAAGTTTTTATTTGGGAGGGTCTGTTTTCTCATATGCAGTTTGACTAAAGCAAGGTAGTTGGGGTTGCAAACTTTGAAAGACTGAAATAAATCCATCTTTATAAATAAATCAGAAATAAATCAGGAACAACTGCCCTGTCTCTCTCTGGCTCTCTCTGTACTATATTTAACAGAGCAGCAGTGTAAGTACTGAAGACTTGAGGATGTACTGAAACCACTTATGAGATTTCTTAATACAGACATAAGCACCTACTATAGCATCCAAACTCAAGAAAGACACGTGCAGCTCAGGCCATGCGCTGTGCAGGACTGCCAGACCTGGCTGCTAAGGTAGAGAGGCAGGCCCTGTGCACACCTTACATACTTGAGTCTATGGACAGGGGAGGAAGCTAAGCACCAGGAAAACAGATGCAGTCAAGACCCAGCCACATAGTCAGATGCCTGAGCAAAGTTTGGGGCTTCTAGGTACTGTTCACAGGGCAAAATGCAATATCCACGGTAGCAGGGACAGAAAGACACAGCTAAACAAACCACTCTGCAGAGGGACTGACCCTCCTCAGGGACCAATCCCCACCTGAAGAGCAGACCTCCAGGCTCCTGAATGTCCAGAACTGTCCCTCATGCCTTCTCTGAGCTGCTACACAGCAGGGGAGAAAATAGTTGATCCTGGTCAGTAAGTTTTGGGAAGCTGGTGTGCCATTTGTATGACACGTACAAGCCCAGCACCATGCTGCCAGCAGCTTCCCAGCAATCTGCGTCACACCGTAGTGTTCCCTTCTGATGAGAGCAGTAATCCTGCGGTCCTGTTGCTCCGTTGTCCAGGATGAAAACACTAGCTCTGTGTAGGTACTGTTTCCAGGCTTGCTGTCAAACATCTAAGAGCAGGGATCACCATTCAAGGTTGTCTAAGAAAAAAATCTTCTGGTATAAAGCACCCAGAGTGATCAGTCCATCTAGCTTACAGAGTGCTCCAGTGCTCTGCCTTAAATGTCGTGTTTAAACCAGTGATTAAATGCTTAAATTAGTCTTAACTAACTGATCACTATTCATGGGAAAACAAGCTAAGGGCATTGCAAAAGGCTCTATCTGTCAGATGCAGCATTTTGCATTTTTATCTTTCTGTATAATCATTTTTATATCTGAATAGTGTGCGAAGGGTTAGCAGTTACATACCACAGCACTAATTGCTCTATTAAAGGAACTCCCAAGAAAATACCATTTGTTTGTAAGCCAGCATATCAAACAATTCTATATGGCCTACCAGGACAGCCAGCTCAGCAGATCTAATTACTCCAAATAAGCAGTATAGTTGTATCAACTACTTTTTTTATGAACTACCACATTTGTATTTTCTTAAAGTAGTCAGAGTTTATTCTTTTCAAAAAAAAAAAAAAAAAGAAATCATTTCAATGCTAAAAAATAAAATTAAATATAGATCTATGTACCATTAGTCACTGTAAAACTTCAGTTTGATAGCTTCATTTGAAGGACAATGTCACAGCAGGAATAATGCACAAGGTGCTGACAATAAGTGAACAGGAATGCAGGCAGCAGTCCTTTGGTAGAATAAAGCTGTTTTACACCAACTCAGGGACTGGACAAAATTTTTGCAATCTGTCTCCCTCTTCCTAATATTGGCTCACATCAATCTGAAAAACATAAAAAGCAAAATTCATGCTATGTTTTCAAATGATGGGCTCCAAGTCTGAGAGCACTCCATACATTTATTGAATTGCCAAATTCATCCAGAAACAGTTGTTTGTTATTTTAAAACAACAAAACAGAGGTGGTTGTTGAGCTTTTTTCAGTATAAAAACATTTTTGTTCAACTTCTACATTTCAAATCTTTTAAGTTAATCCCAGTACTTCAGAGTAACACTATCTTCCGCCACCAAAGGGATTTGCTGTTGACCTTTTTCCTACTTACCACCTTTGCTGACAAAAAAGCAAGAAAAGTCTCTCTGTGTTGTGTGAGAAAGTCAGCAGAGCAAAAAGGATCCTCTGCAATAGGTTTTAGGTTTATAATTTCCAAGTGGCATTGAAAAATATGCTTCTATTTTGAGAGAGAGATATATGTATATATTTAATGTAAGTAAAACAACAGCTTGCTCATTCTCTCACAAAAGTAAATGACAGAACTCCTGTGGGATTTTCAGAGGGATCAGGTTCAGGAATACAGCAACTCGTATTTCACCCCTGCATTTTTTGCCTGCTGATTAGTATTCGTAGTGGGGGTTTGGAGGGGGGGGGGGGGGGGAGGGGTGTGCTGGTATTAGCATCTTTCAGTTGAACAGATTTCATGTCCCTGATTTTACACCCTATTTACTTAACTTTCTTCTACACTACAAATATTTGAGTTTCTGCATTAAACTGTGAACCTAGTTCTCAAAAATCTACATCAGAGTGAGATTACATTAAGGGAATCAAAGACAGAAAACACATTTCTTCAGTCAGAATTTCTCACAGCAAAAGTAACTAGCATAGATCATTTAAAAAAGTGAAAAACAAAGATAAATTAATTGCTGTTTTATTTTCCCTGATGGCTTTCGTCTTACAGATCCGTTCATCTATCAGTGCGTTGCTGTTTCCCAAAAGGCCGTTCAGCTGGATAAGACATTTCCTGATTGCAGCAGTAATTCTGGCTTTTACTAACCTGCTTGTAATTTTTGTCCCGACTATTAAAGACATCTTCGGATTTATTGGTAGGTTTCATAAATATTTCTTGTTTACTCTGTTAATCCTTTCAACAACATATTTACCTTCATGGACTGAATGACAGTCTCAGTTTGGGTCTTACAGTAGAGTAATATAAACACAGATTAAAGTTAAAAGGGAAATAAAAATTCCCAAACTGCTGACAGACAAAGCGAAATGCTACCCAACTTCATTGTAACTTTGCATGAGGCACAAGGAATCCAATAATCCCAGTATAAAAACTGGTAAGGAATTCCCATTTTGACAAAAAGGGCATTTAGTGCTTGTGGGGGAGAGGGAAATCACCTTTAGTTTTCAAATGGACAAAATGTATTGACTACCAAACTGTGATGTTAGAAAAAGGAGAAAAGTGACACATTTCTTTTGGCATTCACAGTTCTCTCCCTACCTCTTTCTTTTGGTCAGTTTTGGCCTCTGACCAAAGAGGTCCACGAAGAGCCTCCATGCTCTGAGCTGCTTGAGGACTCAGGGATGCAGATGCCCTTGAGAAAGATACCTCCATGGGGTTTCTGCCTTTTTCGTATTTTATACTCCATGCAAGCAGTCAGTTTGCACCTCCCTGGCTTTTACACCTGGGCCACTGCGCTGGGCTCTGCCAAGAGGAGAGGAATAGGCACTTCCAGGGCACAGCTCATCCGTCCTGTTTTCAGCACCTGCTTTCCAAGGTCATCATGCCCTGGGAGTGCCTGTTTGTCCCCCCTTGACCAGCTCACGTCCGTATCATAGGCAGCCACACTGGTTTGAAAAAATCCTCTCAGCTACGAGTGCCTCTTTGGGCCCTGGGCACTCAAATAAGTGTTTGGACATCTACAGCTTGGCATGAATGCTGTCTACAGAGAGAGCCCTTTGTGCAGCTGGGCTTGGAAGAGCAGTTGCGTCCCCGCATGCTCTCTTTTACAGGTGCACTACGTTGCTTATGTGTCAGACCACACAGTACTCAGCTCTGCTTTCTCTTCCAGGTGCCTCTTCTGCTACGATGCTGATTTTCATCCTCCCTGCTGCCTTCTACCTGCGGCTCGTTGAGAAGGAGCCCCTGAGGTCTCCCCAGAAGATCGGGGTAAGGGAACTGGCAGCAATTGCAAAAGGAAGGATGGGAGGGTGTGTGCTTTCCACTGGTCACAAATACTCAGCCCTTTGACTTGCAACACCTGGCAGTTGATCACAAATGGTAGTGTCTCACTCAAAATATAGGCTGGGCAGTGTGATTCACCTTAGCATGGAAAGCCAGGCTTCACAAGCCAAAGCCTTTAGCGCCCTACTGCTACTAATACACAACAGTAAGTGTCTAGGTTAAAGTGTGTCTTAAATCACTACGAAAAGGCATTTATTTAATCCAATCTAAGCTCTAGGTAACACCTGCACTTGTATAAATAACACCTAGACAGTGTATAAGGAGCTGTTGGTTCATGCGAGAAGGCCAGCTGTGTATTAACAGGAAGATTTGAGGCCGAGGTTAAGAAGGGAGTTGTACTGCAGAGATAATTAAGTAATGGTGAGTTCCCCACTGAGATAGATCCATACACCTACAGGACACATATATGAAGGTCTATCATTTACACACAGCATGTGTTTATATGTCGTGTTGGACTGCTGCAGCAGTACCTTTCATCCTGAACATCAATAGCTATCTGCACATTTAACAATATCACCAAGG
Organism: Nipponia nippon; assembly: GCF_047370975.1. Taxonomy (NCBI): domain Eukaryota; kingdom Metazoa; phylum Chordata; class Aves; order Pelecaniformes; family Threskiornithidae; genus Nipponia; species Nipponia nippon. Next base: position 34,994,845 of record NW_028262347.1, on the reverse strand, counting down.
AGATGTCCTTTGAAAATTTAATCAGAAGAGTTATTGATGAAATATATATGCAGGCACATAATGTAAACACGTGTAAACACATGTAAACACATTTATATACATGTTCACAAAAAACATCGAAGTGGAAGTTCAATCGATACATACTGGAAGTATAAAAGAAAAGGTTTGTTACCGTAAAATGATTTCTGAGGATGACTTTTGGAGCTGTTATTATAGAGAGACTGTGAATATTTGTTCATGTCTCTGTTCATTCTTCGTGTTGCTGTGTGTTAGGCACATCTAGAATTTCACACCCTGCACTGAGATCACATACAATATTCACCTTTGTGTTGTGAGGCAGAATATTGTTAAGTGTGGACAGATTACAGTAAACTAAAGCCCTGCTAAAGCAAAGGGGGAATGTAAGCAGCTGAATCACTTGAGTATATACAGAAACGCCTTCAGAGAAGAGAGATTGGCTTACTTGTTTGTCTAATAATGATGAAAAGGATTAACTCTGAAGCTGTTCTTGATATCCGAGACAATGATCATTCATTGAAAACTGGTCAGGTTTAAAGAAAAAACCTGTTCCTCTGTTATGTTTTGTATTATTGTTCATAACAAAGTGGGGGTTTTTCAGGTCTAGTCTTGTAAAGCCTGGCTCTCTCGGACTGAAATTCACACAAGACTAGCGCTGATTCACGTATCCATGTATGACATTACTTGGGCCACAGAGAATGACCCAAACTCAGGCCCTGGGTGTTACATACATGTAGGTCCAGTGAGACAGTCTATGAACTACAGTCTGCTCAATCACTTGCTTTATTAATACAATTTCATTTTCCAATTGCAGGCTCTAATTTTTCTCATACTTGGCATAATCTTCATGTTTGTGAGTATGACTCTTATTGTAATGGACTGGATTTACAATTCCCCAAGTTCTAGACATGACTAACCTGTGGAGACAACCAAGTGCTTTTTATACCATAAATATTTGTATTGTGTGCTCCAAAGGACACCGAAACGGGACTGTTATTCCTAGCTAGTAACTGCAGTATTTTGAAGACAGTTTCTCGTAAGGTCACCAGAACCCAATGGAGTCTACATCATCCTTTTCACTAAGGATCGTTATTTATGCATTAGGAACCTGAGCTTAGCATTTCTGGCCAGGTTAAATGAAATGTGTGGTGTGGATGCTTTCTATTTTCAAAACCAAAATAACTGTGTACATAGTCCTCAAAAATAGCTTGGTGTCAACCTCTCCCATCATGCTAATAACCACAGTTCCTAGAGCCCTGGGAAGGTAATGGCCAGAAAACCAGCTAGCGCCTTGTTTTCTATCTGAAGCTCGTGGGAGTGGCTGCCCAGCTTCAAGAGAAAGGGTACAGTTTCTGTAGGGATACTGAAAGGTGACTGCTCCCACCAATCTGTCTATCAGAACGGTGACAGCTTTGACAAGCCAGTGGACAAAGCTGAGCATCAGATTTGTTGCCCAAATTCGTCACCCTTGGCAGGTGACTGCTGTTGTACAGAATAAAGATCTCTGGCACAGACTGCGCTGGGGCATGTGCTTGAAGAACAGTTGAGCATTTGCATTTTTTGTTAAAGAAAGATTCCTGTGCTGGAAATGCCAGGCATTTCTACTGTGGCTTTTTTTGGTTTTCTTTACTTTTTTAATTCTTGTGTGAGCTTGCATCACTGAACAAGTTGTATCCTCCATAGAAACTTGTCTTCCATTCTCACGGGAATTTAAGGAGACCACAAGGTGTGGCGAAGCACCCTATCCAGTATTGTTCAGTACTTGTGTATTTGATAAAAGTTCAGTGCAGGAAACTGTAATTTGCTATATATAAAAATATATGTATTTATGTACATAATTTTTTGTTTTCCTCTAGTTATAAAAATATTACTCTGTGGTAAATGATTTTTGAAAATTTTTTTATGTGTCACTCTGTTTTCATAGCCACACACTTAATATTGTTTTGAAGAAAACATATTGGATTGGTGGGTTTGTAAAAGGTTCATTTTTATTCAGCAGTGTTTGAAATATACCTGTAGCAAGCCCTGACTGTTACCTATGTAAAAACACATTCAGATGTTTACTACTTATGTTACAATAAATTGCAAGATGTTTTCCTCTTGAGAATTTATAATACATGCCTCTGTATTACCATTGTAAACCACAAATTTGGGTAACTTGCTCTGTTGCTGTACCTGAGCTTGTCTATGCATATGCTAGCATTCAACAACATAGATAATTAAGCTATGCAAAGAAAAAGACATTACTGACAAGCTCAAGTGTATCATGCTATGCAGCTGTGCAAGACAGAAAAAAAAAAGGTTAAGTTCTGTGTTATATGGATGCTTAATTAACACTCAGTACCCTCCAGACTGTGATTTTGTCTATGCTGTGGAGCACCCTCTACATATGGTCTCTGTACACACCAGGGAAAAATAGTCAGAGAAGGCACATTAACTCCATAGCAGAGGGAATGAGTGGGAAGGTGCGACTGTTGGTTTTAACACGCTTACACAAATCCAGGCTCATGTAATTGGAGTATTCATTTTCCAGCTTAGAAATCTGTTGAGTACACACCTGTGAACTCAGAAAGCCATAAAGCACACAAAAGTTGACTCTGCTCACTCGTCAGCTTTGCACAAAATTCAGTGTGTGTGTGTGTGTGTATAAATGTGTGTGTGTGCGTGTAAATGTGTGTCTACTTACAGGTTAACGGGAAAAGCATATCAAATATACATTCGATGTCAACTGCTATATTTCTGAGCAGTATTTTATGCTCACTTGAGTACTGTATCCTTAATATACTGGAGCACACTTCCTTGCGAATGCTAAGTCTGGGTTTGCATGTTTTAAAGAAAAATGTGCCAATAATCTTTTGCTCTATTTTAAGCAGACTAATACAAATAATGCTGCATTATTACTGAAGAGACCTTTAACATGGACTAGAGTTAATAGTAACACACCTACACATCTTTCTTCCTGTTGCCATTCCTGAGAGTTACGTGTATGGAAGAACTGAACTGTAACTGCATCTTTGCTTCAGAGCAAAAAGCACATATAGTGACTGCAGCTGCATGTAGAGACTTAGGAATTCATGTAGCCCACCTAAAATATAGATGACCGCAAGAAAAGTAACAGAAAACTATGGAACAATGGCAGAAGTCACCGCCTTTTAATGGCACAAAACTATCGGTGTCCAAAATAGAGGTAGAGAGTCTGTAAAATGTCTATTTTTCAAGTTAAAATACATTGGTCATAGCAATATGCAGCTTCCGCACATACTGGGAGTAAGGGTAGTATTGCACACTAACTTATTAGCACTGCTGGGAATGGTGGATGTTGGAGTTTCTTGTTCATTTTGTAATGTTGACGATAGGCCTTGTGAGTATTTTTATTACAAAACCATCCATTGATGTACAATAAATTAATTTTTCAAAGACTGCAGAACTTTTTTCTTCTGTTTTAGGCCAGCAGAGAAGGAATTTTTTGAAAATCAAGCAGACTCAAACTGGTAGCCCTAACGAGCATCACTAAAACTGCATTCCCTTTTAAGAGAGAAATTTGTGTGTCCATGTATCTGCAGACAAGCAAGACAGCAGACAGGACAGCCCCTTCATATAATAACTCTTTTGCATACCTATATCTATTTTTATATCTATTCATGGACCTGCATATACATCACCGGGTAGAGAATGGCTGGCGTTAAAATTGGGGTTATCTACGAGATACTGAATGCCTCATTCTCTGGAGCGTGGGATTAGCCAGGATACACAGTATAGCAGCTAAGTATAGTCACTATTAGGAGCGCGCACCAGATGGTACTGCTCTGTATAAATACTTCCTATCATTGCAGCTGTAGGTTTTCCTGCTGTTACATATTTGTCTGGTGTATAATCGTAGCCCAAAATATACTGGTCTACGCGCCACTCCAGCACTGATGAGCTCATGTGAGAAACACGCTCGCAGACGCGGCCAGCCAGCGTTTGCAACCTGCCCAGTAGCACGGGAGGCACTGCAGACCCAGACGTTTGCTCAACACCTGTGACATGAACATCCTCCCCGATTTTCTCCTCCCCTTGAGGTTAGGTATCCTTAATTCCCTGCACCATCTCCTTTGCTCTGTCTTGACGGTTCTTGAGCTGTAAACTTCTTGTGGCAGGAGGTTTTTTTAACTAAACAATTAAAATTGTGCCAAGTGAATGAGGAGAGTTAAAGAAAAGGAAAAGGCATGTCTTCAAGAACAAAAAAGAAAGCAACGAAAATGTATTAGAAATGTTAGTGGTAGGTGTGTCATTAAATGGACATGTTAAGAATGCCAGAAGTGATATAGAAAAAAAAAAAAAAAACCAGAAGTACTCAATAACTGTTTCAGTTCTGGATTTGGAAAAAGGCAGAACAAGGGACACTCATTAGAGGGCAAAGTCCTCCCTAGTCCATAAATAACCAAAGATGATGTTAAACAACATCTATCTGAAAGAAGGGCAGCAGGCCTAGATAAGCCACAAAGCAGCTGGCTCTGGTGTTAATTTTTAGTAAACCCTGGCATGCTTGGCTAGTTCTCAATGGCTGACGTAATAGTAATTAGAACAAGTCAGCAATTACTCACTGAGAAGTCTCGTTGGTGCTATAGGTGGAAAATTTCCATTCATTTGACTTTAAATTTCAACGGAAGTTTTACTGAAAATGTCTTATTGCAACTAAATTTTGGTGGAGCCCAGGCAGACCCAAGTGGAAACCTGCCTGGTTTTCCATTAACCCGCCTGGCAAGGTGCTGGGGGTTCCTGGGGGTTACAGCTCCTGGCCCCCACCTCCCCTGGCAGCTGAGTCCCCCCGGGCTGGGGACCTGCTGTGGGGCCATCCTGCTGACACCCAGCCCGGGCAGCCCAAGTGCTTTGGCTGGAGGACCAGAGTGAGCTCGGGGTCACAGGGGTTCCTCCCATGGACCTTGGCCTCAGTGCTGTGGTGACAATCCCATCAGCATTTCCATGGTATATTGTGCTGTCTAGTAGCATCCTGGAAAAAAAAACCCACCTGGAGAATGTCTTTAGTTAATTAAATTATCCCTTACTGCAAACACTTAAAAGCTTGCGCTGAACCTGGGTGATAAAGACTGTTTTCATGAAAGCATGAGATTTATGAAGCTGGAAGGGATGTCAAGTAACCTCCCATTCCACACCTGAGTTAGATAACAGTCTTAAGTTAGTGTCTGCAGGCAACAACATTGGCTTCAGCTGCTCATTTCAGACATTTAGTAAACTACATGGGAAAAAAAAAAACTGCTGCGCTAGCTGGTCTCACAACCACTAATGCCTGTGAAGAGCCACTCTTTCCAGCTACACAGGAGACACTGCTGACACCCCAGTACCCTCTGGCTGCTGAGGTGCCGGGGGGCCCCTAAGCTCCCCTGCAGCTGCGATGGCCTGGTGGCATTCACAGAGCTGCTGCCTTTGTCAGCAGAGCATAATGCTGAAAGAAGTCACATCATGTGGAGCCTTAGTACCCCTGCCCACCTGGTGAGGCAAGTTCTAAACCATTGGATAATGGTTTTGGTTTTTTTTTCAATTGGCATCGTACAATGATAAATAGCTTTCTAAATCAATACACTGTCTTAATCTTGCTGCATAAAATAAGATGGAGACCTTGTTCTGTTGCTAACAATAAAACAGAAAGTGTTTATCTCCCAGCAGAAGCAAAACTAAATATAAAAGGTCGCTCGCTTGGCCACAGCTCGCCAGGACACACTGAAGTGGATGTTTCAAGTTCCACGTGGTCAAATGGAAAGTGTTCACACCATTCATTCATCTTTACATGCAGCACGTGCCTCTCCTGGCACGTTTATCTTAAGGCTTGGGAAAGTTACCCTGTTCTAAGTAACAGATTGCCTACACACAATTTATTACCTAGCTGTTTATTCCCAAAAGGAGAGTTCATACCTCCTCTCAGGGGGAAGCTTGCTGACAGCAAGAAGCAATGGCTCTGTGCCATCCGTGTCAGCCTCCTTTTCCCCCTCTGACCGAGGTGAAACTTCTGCCTCTTCTGCCACAGAGCACCCGTCTCATCCCACCCTTTCTTTCAGAGATGGCTTGGTTTAGCTTTTACACAAGCAGCTGAAGCAATTGGCCCAGTTTCCAGATTGCCATGGTCAAACTAACCCAACAAACAGCTTCAGGGGCATGAGTTAATACAAGTGCGCACACTAAGATTGACACTTCTCCTTTGAATCCCCACCTTGAACTTGGTCATCCTGAGGAAACTTAGAGGGCTTAGCACAAAACACTTCTGAACTTCCCCAGGAAGAAGCAGCTGCTGAGGCAGACACCTTTTCACATACTCCACATTATTTACCATTTCCTACAGGTTGCTTGATGTTCTCCTTTTGGCTTGCAACAACACCTCCCCACCATTCAGAGGCGCTTCAGCCTAATATATCACTAGTGGACAGAAATAAGTGCCTACTTTTGTCCTCAAAGCCCCGTTGCAGGGGCTAAGAGCCACCTGTTTCCCTCCTTCAGCTACAAAGTGATATGTTACGTATATCTGGAACCTGCAATGAACTGATATAAATCTTCCAATGGGACCTGGGCTGTCTTAATACGCACTTTTGCTCTTAATAATGTTTTTGCAGTCTACAGTTCATTTTATAAACCTTCTGCAAGATGCAATTCAGACCTTTTTTTTAATGCAACCTCAAAGAAAACAAACATTTGAATTACCCCTGCTTTTACACCTGTGAGTAACTGTGCAGATACAGGCTCAGTAGAGAATTATATTCCCCATGATTTTCTCCAGGAAACCTTATGTCAAACCCGAGGCTGCCACAGGGAATGTGGTTCCTTATATTGCTCATTAAGAGTCTGAGAGACACCGAATCCTGCTACTAACCTCACCCATAGCGAGCTGTGCAAACATCTGCACAACATGCAGCTAAAGCAACAGTAAGCAACTAAAGCAACTATGCTCCTAGAAGCGACTGGGAAATCAAGACAAGATTACTCAGAGAGCAAGTTTCCCTGAAATTGTCTCCAGTGCCCGAGCTCTCATACTACTATGTGAAATACATCAAATTGCATTCATGGTGGGGTGAGTCAGGCAACCTAGTCAGGGATGATTCATTTTCTCATATACACTCATTCACGCTGCCAGAGCCATGAACAGACATTTTGGTTAAATGGGAATATCTTACCTGGCTTCAGGTACAAGACAAGGACAAGCTCAATATTTCTGTATCACCGCAGTCCTCCAGATGGGACCAAAACTGTTTCCCTGCCTTAGACACTGTGCCACAAGCAGCAAAGGGATCCTTAACTTCAGAATCTGGGAGCGTGCAGTTAATACCAGTTCAGTCTGTGCTCCAGACGCTTTGAAGCACAAGAGTTACCATGAGGGCTGGGTTACTTATTCAGTACAGGGGAAGTTTTGTTAAAACACTGGAGTCATCCAAAGTCCCGAAGTCTTTACCCAGCATCTTCCAGATTCAATGCCAAATCAGAGAAAGGCCTCACAGCTGTGTGCCCATGTGAAAAAGTTTTTTACAATACTTAGTACAGCCTGATAGAATATTTTGTCACGGTAAATACGAGGAAGCAAACTACTAGAATAAGAAAACTCTCCTACAGTCAAACGGGATTGTTCCCATGCCAAAGGAGATTTTTTTCAGTTTCACTTTCAGTTTTTCTATTAACCTCATGCCCCACAATCAGTGAATAATATGAACTAAGCAGTGTACGGGTACTAGCACTAAAATGTGAATCCTAGGAGAAGAGGGCCTGCAGGGTGTGCTGACCATTGCCTTCTGGCACCATGGAGACAGACACAGCATTTTCTCTTCTTTAATCAGCAACAAGTGAGGTAGGCAACTTTTTTGCCTGTTGGACACAACAAACTACGAGTTGCACAAGAAACCATTTGAAACCAGTAGTAGGTCACCCCGAATGTCCAAGGCCACCCTGCCTGTCACAGAAGGCTGTGCCACACACTCCAGCTTCAGCAGCAGCTGCCCAGAGCAGCTTTCTGTCTCTGGGAGCTCCAACTAGAAATTGCTCATTGTAGTCCAGATTCCCCTCCCAAAAGCTAAAAATAGCTTTCCTGCAAACCTGCTTGGGATAAAAAACAGCAAAAGGCAGTGAAATGGAGAGAACTTCAGAGTTTTTAAACATTATTACTGAGTGACTGGGGAGGAGAGGGGAGACAGAGACTTTTAGCTTCTGCCATGCAGCGTTCAGCACCTGTGAAGACCTGTGGTGTTTGTGCTCCCAGTTTCTGTGTGCTGAGATTTCATGTGAGCACTGGGAACTACTCCATCATCTTCTTTGATTCTTATATTCTGGCTATCTTAATCCTTTGATATTTGCTAGCGTCCACATTGGAGATCTATGCTCGTTACTACAGCTATCTAAACATTGTATTTTAGCATGTATTGTAAAAATTACCAGGGATTAAAAAAAACCCACTAGTTATATCTGTCCCCTTAAGGAACAATGAAGAAAAACTTTTTTATTTGCTTTGGTAAATTCACCAGTAGATTCATATTGGTATATAGCCATGTTGAAGGTGGTGAACAGAAGACAAGGGATGAAGATTCACCAGAATGACAGGTTCCACCATCTGACTCTCACTTCGGAGGGGAGACATGAAAACCTCTCTCTCTCAACTGCAGTGCAGACGGCGGGGAACTAGGAAAATACTAACTTTTCTCCAACATTTGCTTGAATATCACCCATGTGCTCTGCTCTCCTCATTCCTGAACACAAAAATACTTTGCTCATGACAATTCTTGTGCAAGGAGGTGGCCTGGAGAGCGGCGATGTGCAAATGAATTCACCAGAATGACTGCTGCCACTTCGGGGAGACATGCAATCTGTAATGGATAATACACAAACACACGTCGTTATAGCAACACTCACACTAATATATGTTTGCACAAAGGTCCAAGCCTCGAGGGACTCATTCAAGCCTTCATGAAAAGTTTCAGCTTGCCAATGAGAGAGCAGGCGCAATCCCGTGAGATGGAGACGGCCAATGCACCATATGTTGTGTGAATTACTGGTCACTTGGGGCTGAAACAAGTGACGGGAAATAGTTTGTGAGAAATGCAGCATCTGACTAAAACCATCCAGAACTAACTAAATAACAAACGGATTCATAAAAATCCAAGTCTTCCCATGACAATGCACAGAAATCAGTAAATATGGAGTTAACTGCTTGCCCTGAAGAGTTAGATCATCTCTGCTAAGGTATGCAGACTTGATACACCATCTATCTAGTACTGGCTGGCATGAAGTTACTCCAATAGCAAGTAGAAAAATTCACATGCACCCAAAGACAAGTGGCAACCAAATCACAAGAAGGAACACATTAAACATGTTCCTGAAAAAACTTCCCTTCTTCTGCTTTGAGGATCCCCATATATTATCTTTTAATGGAAGGAAATCATGCAACCATTAATACAGATTAACTTTAAGCATGTGTTTTATTCCATCATGTCTGTCACTCCTGTATAAAATATCAGTTTCAGCATAACCCTCTGGGCTCTTTTCTGGGCTGTCATTGTTTCCTGATATTCATTGAAACCAGGAACACAAAATATGATGTGTCAAGCACCTGACATATTGAACAAAATATGTAATATTTCTAACTTCGTAGTTAAAATCACCTTATATTTACATTTATCCTGCATACAGAGAATTCAGTTGAATGTCAAACGATACATTTGGATTTAGTTTCCACTGATCTATGGATAATATTAATGTGTCCTTTGAAAGCATTCAGCTCAGTTACATCCAAAGTTCAAATAGATTTTAACCTCAGTGAGGTAATAAAATCCCAAACAGACACCAAAAATATAAGGCAGTCATAGTAGAAGTAGTAGTAATAGTAGTAGTAGTAGTAGTAGTTGTAGTAGTAGTTGAAATTTTGTCCCATCTTCAGAAAGCATGTTTGACAGCTATCCTCTGTCACATCTGTTCATAGCTATATCCTTGTCAAAGGATAGGCAGAAGGAAGGCAGAGGTGCAATCTGACAGCAGGACGCTCGTGAATCCAGTCCTGAAGTTTATGCAATTTAAGGAATTGTATTTTGCATTTTCTTTTTCAGTGTTTCTCATCGCACTGATGACCCTTAGTCTAGAACAATGTCATTTTTAAGCCTACATGGGTGGCTATTTTAAACATTGTTGGACAAAGCTACATATCACAGAGGTCACAGGGTTGGAGGAAGCCGTAGCTTTGTGCACAGTGTATTGCTGACACAAGGCAAGACGTCTTTGTTTATTAGGCACCGATTAGATCTTTTTTGTGTTAAATTCCCTTTCCTAATTGGCACTGCTCATCAGCATGCCTCCACGTGAACTCTTAGCCCCAGCAACAGCCTTTAGCCAAAGGAATCAGAAACAGCCAGACACTTGCCCTGACTGGTGCCTTTGGACAATCCCACTGGCACTTCTGCCTGGAGAAAGCATCCATCCACATATCTCTGACAGGAGTTTTCAGCATTAGCAAAAAAAATATAAGCTGCTAACAGTCAGACATTAAATCTTTCCACAAGAGGGGAGAGAAGTGGCCGTAGCCACAACAGGCATGGCTGCTCGCCGGCCATTGGGATCACCCACCCTGGCGTTGCACCCAACAGTGCCCAGAGATCCTTTCCAGAGCTCACCAGACCTGCTTGAACCCAACAGGCTGATTGTGCTCTGAAACTACAGACGAGCACTCACGTGTCTCTTCCAGTGGCTCTGCTGTGGGGACTGCATTTCCAACAAAGGGCAGTAACAAGCTTCAGAGGGCAAGTGATATTTCAAATGCTGAAGCCCTTTCTTCAGTAAATGCGTGCCTGTCCATCATCATATGCAGGGTCACTGAAGGCAGCTGCCTGATACCTTTTAACTTTCAAGTTATGAGTAAAGTCAATGCTAAAACAAATCGACTGATACTTGTTCTCTGAGCTAATCTGTCTATTGTAACCAACAAAACTGCTTCTGCTTGCATTTGATTCTTTGTATGAGGACAGAAAATTTCTCTTTGACATTTTCTGGCAAGGTCAAACAGCTCTGCACTCAGTAACACACAACGTGCACATGAGAAATAAGCATTTTGGAATAATCTCCACATTGCTGTTTCCTGATTGTTCCTGCCTGTGTAAGGAGTGTAACAAGTTCTTGAGATCCTGCAGAGCATGACATACTAATCCTCAAAACTACCACAAACAAACTGAGGAGGAATTTCTGCCATACCCACTCCAGTCCTTTAAAGCATCACCTTCAGACTGATTGAATAAGAGCCTGGTATGGCGACAGAACACACACAGTCACTGCTGCTCTATGCCACCTTGCAGAGAGCACTGGGTGCTGTCTGTCCAACCCTTTGACTCATGCTTTGAGGAAGACGCCATGAACTGCTGCATCCAGGGTAATTTCACATAGTTCCTGAAGCATCAGGCAGTCAGCACAGGTGGGGTGGCAGAAACACAGTTGACTGTAAAATGACAAATTTCCCACAATAGATGTTAGAAGGAAAAAAAAAGAGGTTTCCCCAACTATAATTGAGGAAATGCCAGGCCAGTCCCTAGGCTAATATACCATTGAACTGGGAGGGAGCAGGTGCATCTACCTTTCTGACGCTAGCACAGAAAATGCGTCTGAGCAGTACCATGTAGTTCATGCCCACATGACAAATTTGCTTCCCCCTCCAGGAGAGATAGCCATGTCCATGTTGCCTACAGCCCACACCCTCCAAACTGTCCCTGCCTACCTCAGTCTGCAAGAGAGTTACTTGGCACTGGGGAAAATCATACCAAGGACTGTATGAACAATTAAGGGCCACTATCCAAGTCTATAGTCTGGCCCTAACATTTTTACTACAGCCAAGGTACCTGAATCAGGTTCATCTGGGTCAGGCACGGCTCTGCTCACGGCTGAGCCAGCTGAAAGCAGCGTGTGGGCAGCCCTGAGTGCAAAACCAGGAGCTGGTAAACCTGAGCTGGCTCTGTAACTCTGCACCCAGCTCCCTCCTGCTCCCTGCTCCAGAAGCTCAGGATTGATGCCTCTGATCCCACTTGAGCTGGCTTCCAGCACCCACGCGACAGCACACGTGAGCCGGGAAGCCCTACCTGAATGAGCGCATCTGGCAGCGTGATGCAGAAATTCAAGCTGGCTTTATGTGGAGCCACCTTGGGAAGCCATAGTACCTGTATGACGCAGGTCTTCCAGCCCCACTTTCCCTTGGGCAACAGAGAGCTGACAGGATACAACATCAGTAAGGAAACAAGCAAAAGCTTAGGCTACAGACTGTCATCCAGGAAAGCACTTAAAATAGTATAAATAAAACTTTAATTTGCACTTTCAGCTTCCATGGCAGGACTTTTGTTTGGTACAGTTTCTTTGCCCTTCTCATGCATATTAAATGATGTAGGGCCTGATCCTGAAGCATTTATATGTTCACTTATTTTGAGTGTCTGCTCCTGCAAGAAGGTGTGGTGTACATCTGCCTGCAGGACTAAGGTCTAAGTGACCGTTTTCATCTCCTTATTTGTATAATATTGATCATCTCTTTGTGCAAAACCTTTCAAAGCCAAAGGAAATGAAACAATACTTCCCTCTACTGGAAGACCCCGGAATTCTGGAAATTAATATGAAGTGTTAAATTTTTCTGAGCTACTTTTGCTAGGTTGAGAAGACAGATCACAGCAGCAGGGGATCAAGAAGAAGACAGAGGGGAGTTAGAATTTTTTTGTTTGGTTCTTAGCCATGGATTAAAGCATTGGAAAACTCCTATATAACTCACTCTTTTTCCTCCAGGTTTTAGTCAATGTGCCATGTTTATTATTTTAATTATCAATGCACCTCTGAAAACTCTCATGCCACTCAGGCTATATGCTGAGATTTTTTAGCTCTCACTGTGTGTTCAATTTTCTGAATCTGTTGCATGGTTATTAGGTAGATTTTTCTCAAGTTGCAATTACATGTCTTATTCCAAGACTCCAGTGAGAGGTTTGGAAAAAAAAATCAACCACCACCAATTAACATCTTTGAAACTCCCATTGGGGGTGTGAATCAATGGCTAGCCAGGGGAAGGCTCCAGGGAACATGGAAAATTTCACTTGTGGCTTATAGATCTTGTTGAGAAGGCTGTTGCACAGGACTGGAAAGGGTGATTCCCACTGGAGTCATGGGAGTCCTGAGATTTCCAGCGTTTTTTATAAAACAGGATCATGTAAAGCAAGGTCAAGCACCAGCTGTCCCATTCCTGATTTCCAGGCATCATCTCCTGGCAGCTGTCTATAAGCTTTTCTATAGATAGAGAGATTTCTACTGGTTGTGGAGGTCACAGGGAAATTTGATAATAGGGGAAATTTATACCGAGTAATTCCCAGATACGTCTCTTCCCAGTTTTGTCTCTGTCAGGTTGTCTCCCAGTCTCTCACGGGGTTCTGCACAATAATTACATCACCTTCCATACCTTCTGATCATGCAGAACTTACTTCTATAATCAAATTAGGCCCACAAAAGTCTGATCTACAGGCTTAACATCTACAAATATATCTTCATATGAAATACAAAGTGTCCTGAATTGCTCTTTAACTGATAAAGTATCATTATCTAACACCTCTTTAACCGATGAGGTAACAGATGAGGTATTCAGCTGTTAGTAAATGTTACCATTTCTGGGCTGAAACACAGAACTACATAACAGCAAAACTACAGGCAGGAAAACAGCCACAAAACAGATTTTTCAACTGAAAACAAAAAGAATTATAGGTAGGACCTCCGTGGTCAGATCCTGAGACAATCTTTGGTAGGCATCCAGCTCATATTGAAGGGAAGTTTTTACCGATTCAGTAGTAGCTACTGAAGGACAGCAGCTCTAATCCAGGGCTCAGATTTTGGCAGGGCTCTGGAATTAACACCTGCTGCTTTGGAAATAGTGCCGTGGCATCCCTTGGGGGCTAAAAGAGGTCAGAATGCCCTCCCCTGCCTCCTAAGATCTGCTTGAATCACTGGGTTAGCAAGTTGGCTAAAAAAACTACAAAATGTAATAACACAACTTCATTCATGGGTTTGACATGCTCAGCTGAGGACTCTTCCCCCCCCCCCCCCTTTTTGTTTGGTTAGTCAGTTCCTCTGTTTCACAAGGGACCTCAGATACTGTGTTTCTTTCCTGCGTCAGGGAACATACTCGCTCCAAGTCTGAAAAGGAAGGAAAACGTACTGTCGCTAAAAATGACTATACTGTCACTTCAGGCAGGTCATGAGGTCTTTACGCCAGCAGCTAAGCAGTCATCCTCAGCTAGCTCCATTCAATGAAATCAGGTTGCGCGTATGAGTAACTACTTATTCAGCCTCGTTTAGGATTCAAAATCTGGTCACTTGAAGTCAGAACAAGGAATGAGAAGACCATAGCAGATCACAAGGCCTAAGTCACATTGTAGGAAAGGACTTTGTGTTCTTAATTATTCAGAGCAGTGGGACTGCAAGACTTGGCATCTTGCATCAAGTAGAAAAAAAGGGCCTTTTTTATAGGAAAAGAGCACACCAATGTCCCAGGAACAACATAGCTGGAAAGAATAGAGCTGGAGAGATTTCCTTTTAGGGCAAATCTCTCAGCTATTCACTGATTTATTATTAACATTAGTACTGCTGCTGTGCTAAAGGGCTCTGGCTAGCTTGGGCTCCACTAGGCTAAGTGCCACACCAATGACTTTATCTGCACCTCGGGGTTCAAGTTCACCCTGTAGCCCAAAGCCCTACATCACTGATACTTTGCCCATCTGAGAGGTGACCTGTTGGTCCTTTAAGCCAGGAAACTGGGGCAGAGAAGAAGAGGTTCCCAGGTGAGGGCTGTCCCTACAGATAGTGTGGTCACTGCTAGCTCAATACCTTTCATTCTGGAACTGGAACCAAATTTGAGGAAGAAAAGTGAAAGCCTCAGTCCCTCCAGATTTTCACATCTGGCTCTTCAGAGCGGTATGCCTTGCTGCTGAATACAGGGGTCCGTCATTCTCCATGTATAAATGGGCATTTGCAGAAATTTCAGCCAGCTTTATGAGATATTCCTGAATGCACCAGCAACTGCTTTTAAAAAGACTGATCTCTGGCTTTGGTCTCACACTGCCTTCGCTCTCTGTGTGTAACAAAGTTGTAAATTCAACCACTGCAACACATGGGGCATTTTTTTAGTTTGGTGACCAATGGCCCCATATTGAACTTGTTGAATCATGTTCCTCAGATGCTTGGACTGACACATTCCAGTGTGACTGGAAAAAAGTTGTGTATCCCCTCCACGGTACCACCTATGACTAGCCTGCCTGGTTTGGCCATGTTTTACCCCCGCAAAAGGCACAATCTGAGGCAATAAAGTCCTAGAGCTGACTTTGCTTGGCCACTTGGTCCCTCTGACTGCAAATACCTGGCAGAGTCCTGAGGGAAAGCATGTTCCTGCTGCCCCATGACTCCTGTCGCCTCTGCTGCACCCTGAAATTGTGCTGCACCTTGGCAGCGGTCAGCCTCGTAGAAAGGCATCTGAGTGTGCGCTGTTCCCCACTGCGTTTTTATTTGGCTGGGCAGCTGGGGTTTATTCTTTCAGGCTGGAGAGCACTGGAAACCATGGCTTACAGCAGCCGGGAACTGCTAAAATAAGCCTTTTCCTGTTTGTGTACTTGAAAGCAAAGATGTAGGGTCCCAGGACTTCAAGGAGAGGCTGCAGCACCTGGGGGTTAGTTAGCAGTATGTGTCAGGGGTGCCAAGCTTCAGCCTTACAAGTGCTGCAGGGTAGCATGAAACAGTCACAGAGAGACTAATCCCAGATGGCTTCTTTTTGTAGTTCTGCCTCCGGATAACTGCAACTGATGAGTTTGCTGTAAGAACAGGATTTTGTAGATATATACAAACAATAAGTATGTTTAAAAAAGAGTCAAAGAAAGCAAAGATCAAGCGAATAGCATGTGGTATACTCATAACATCCATGAAATCATAAATTGAGCACTTCAAGACCCGTTGCCCTTCAGTGCCACCCGTTTTTTCTGTTTCCTGGCTCCCAGGCCATGAAAGGTTGGCCACTCCAGAGCAGGCTATTGGTAAACAGTCTTCAAACAGCATGTAATTGCCAAGACAACCCCTTTAGATTTTACATGTCCTTGTGAATTATTAGACTTCACCGCACAAAGGACCCTAAGAAGAGCCTTTGAAGATAATACCCCACAGCTTAGCCATGCCTCTGTTTGCCAAGTCTGTAACACCACCTCAGGAGGAACCCCTTACCAAAGAGTCTCCATTTCCTGATGCAGCAATATGGCACAACACTATGAAATCCACTTTTTTATATCCTTGTCATGGGCACTAGATGCCACATACTGCCAGGGGCCACAGGGCCTGCCCTGCCCATCCTCATCCAAGGTCTGAAACCCAGAACCCCGGAGCAGTTCTCTGGGAGCAAACACTGGGGTCATGTCATCAACAGCAGAAGAGCTGTCCTCCTTCCAAGATTTTATTTCAAGGTGGTATGCCCTTCTGAAACATGTGGTACCCAAGCTAAATATGCAGCAGAGCTCATTAAAATGGCCACTCTCGATGTTACTTTTTTTTTCTCTCTGAGCTGTCTTAAACAGAACATTGAACCCAAAGAATCACATATTTGCCCCAGCCTTTTTCACGGGGGCTGTTTTTCAAACCTTCAGGAGTTTCTCTTTTGCCCACCTCTGGTCTCCATCTAATTTGCATTTTCTGTTCCAGATCTTGCTCATATGCTCCAGAACCACACGCGCAACCTTTAAAATGGCAGAATAAGCTTTATACAGCAAGTCCACAGAATGGGAGAATAGGCAAGCAGCCTATCTCAATGCTCAAGTTAGTTCACAGCATGCAGAGAGGAAGGGCAATGGCCCCCCGTGCTTTCTACTCTGTCTCTGCGTATGGCTGACTGCTATTTGGTTTGTGCTCCATTATAACTCCCAGATGCCCTTTTTTGCTTTGCTGCTGCATAAACACTTGCATGTTATTGGTAATTCTGCATTTGATTTTGCCTCACTAGACACAGAACTTTTTACTTGCTATGAAATCAATCAGATGACATTTGACATTTCCCCAATTGATTTAATTTGGAATTCTCCTGCTCTCCACAGTAATCCCCATCCCTCTTAGATTGCTTAGGCCTTGTGTTTCTCCACTACCTCATGATAAAGTTCTTCAGCTCCTGTTAAGACAACTAATTTACCAAAATTTGCTGTTCTAGACCATGCTCTGAGCCCCTCATGGGTAAAATTGTGTCAGAACCAGAAGTCTGGAAAAAAAACAACATAGTGAATATTTCATCCTCTTCTTGTCCTTTACAGACTGGTCAAAGGAAAAAATTCAGGTACTGTTTTGGCACACGGGAAGTATTTCATCCTAGTGCAAGGAAAAGTTTTCAGACATGATCAAAAGATTTTAGATTTGGGGATTTTAAACCTGGATAATCTGGCCACATAAGTGTGGGTGAACTAGCAACACAAGTATTCTGTTGGGTCTGTTACAGTTCACTAGTCTTCCCTATTAAGATATTAATCTGCATGTTTCTTCCTGTACTTCAAATGTGTTTCTAGAATCTTTATATCATCTGTAAACTGTCACACATATTCTCCTTAAGTTTTCTTTCCCCTCTCATTCCATCTTAACCGATATATTTTAAGGCTAGGGACCACTATCTACCCTCACTTCGTGAGAGCACAGATCAGAAGACTCCCTGAATTCTTGTGGGGAAAAAAATCAAGCCCTGAGGTAAAGATTTCTAGTGCTGGAGTATCTACCATTGCCATAAGAAAAAAATTCCAATGCTTGTTTTATGGTGCCTTGACGTAAGTGTCCCACAGTCCAACAGCAGTATCAGGAGGAAAGCCCGGCCGCCTCGTGGCCCCAGCGTCCACCTCTCTCTTCAAAACCACCACCTCTGAAAATCTAGTCCTTTCCACCGTGCTTCCTTGGCTGTACCTCTACATTTGAAACTGAACGCAACCTACCAAACACTATTGATTGAAACATTATGTTATCATATTACTTTCAACAGCACTCTACTCCAACCCAAAATAGCATTTGCCTTTGATCCTGTGTACCAGATGTTTTCACTGAGCTATCCACAATGACATCTGATTTCCTGAGTGACTACAAATCATTTCCAACTCAAATTACTCTTCCCACATGCATATGCAGTATTTAATATGCTATTGTATCATTGTGTTGGGTCGCTTAGTTTGGTCCCTCTACCTAGTGAGTCACACAGTATTTTTATTAACCTAGATAAACCATTATCTGCAAGATTTATGTCTGATCTTCTTCACTCCCTCTTCCACCAGCTTAAGAAGAAGACATTTTTTTAAAACATCAGTCAAGACAGATCCATGTGTTATCAAGTCAGCTCCTCCTGTTTTCTAACCAGTTACATGATCAGGTCTGACCTTCATCCACTTGCTTACTGAACAGCTAATTGTGGGGACTTTTGTCAAAACCCCTATTCAGAGGAAGGCATATGCACTATCATGACATCACCTTGTCTCTCTAGGAAGAAAGGTGATACCACACTAGTAGAATAGTGTAGAAACTTCCCATTTCTTCCTGGGTATCAAATTGTTGCTCATCTCCTCTACAGTACAGAAAAAAAGAGGTGATTGGAAGGATGAACCAAGAAAGGATTATTTAGGATGTCTTTACATAACTATTTAGAACACAAACATATAAACTTTTTAGATAGTCTGAAGCAAAAGATCACATCAAATGAAAACCATGGTCCATCAATACTGTTTGTGGGAGGGTGCTTCAACTCAGTAAGAATTGACTATGTACCCCTAGGATGAGGGCTAATGGTTTTTACCTGAAAGAGGGTAGATTTAAATTAGATATTAGGAAGAAATTCTTTACTGTGAGGGTGGTGAGACACTGGAAGATATTGCCCAGAGAAGCTGTGGATGCCCCCCTGCCTGGAAGTGTTCAAGGCCAGGTTGAATGGGGCTTTGAGCAACCTGATCTGGTGAAAGATGTTCCTGCCCATGTCAGAGGGGTTGGAACTAGATGATCTTTAAAGTCCCTTCCAAGCCAAGCTATCCTATGATTCTATGAATTTCTCACATAGGATCGATTGGAAAGCTGCTCAGCAGCTTTTGTCTCATTTCAAGGCACTCCGGTCCAACAACAAAAGAATTTGGGCACATGAAAGGAGGATCTAGACACTTCAGTCAAACAACACATTTCTTCACATCTCTGTTGAGTTTCCATCTACCCTGCCATATACAAAGTGAGTGGGAGTGAGAGCTGGTCAGAGAACTGTTGCTCTGCAGGCTGGTCCCCTGCAAGACCATGGGGAAAGCTTTGCTGGCACGGAGGCAAGGGTCAGGAGGGCTGGTAATGAGCAGCAGATGGTGGAGAAGCATGAGGGCATAAAGACATGCTGGAAGTCACAGCCTGCAGTTTTACAAATCATACTATCTTTTATCTATTCTCACTGCTAAGAATGGACTGATAGGATAAAGATCTTCACGTTAGCCTGGGTTCCCATGGAAATGAAGATTGTGCAATTTCTTTTTCTCTCTTTCTGTCAGCTCTTCCTGCTGTTTTCTGGACCAATTTTTGGCCCATTTTGGTGCGATCTGACAGAACCTCGCAGCCTTCAAGAAATTAATGTTTCTAAGAGTTGCATGAAAATCAGCATCTAGAGAAAGAAGAGATCCAAATCAGGGCCTTTGCCAGGGGAAAGGCTGAAAATTGAGCCTTCTTCCTCTGGCCTGTTTGTCCATTTGGCCATATCTCCAGCCAAACACAAAATGTCTTGCCTCTTGCCCAGCCAGCAGTTAGGAGAAAGGGCAGGGTACTATAGATAGGTTTAAGGCACGTGGTGGGAAAAAGGAAAGATTGCCAAGAGCTACAAGGAACATTATTTCTGTAGACATAGAGGAGCAGCCCAGCTCAGTTAGCACAGAGGCAGCTGCTCCCAGCTCCCCTGGGCTTCCATGTCCAGCAGGAACTAGGAGCATCTGAGGCAAAATACTTCTGATCAGATAAAACCTCCAGCTGAGCCCTAAACCAGCCTCACTTCCTTCCCCCAGTGTGAGCCCTGCCTTTTCCACCCATTCCTTGAGCATGAGCAATGTGGTGGATGCCATCTGAATCAGCTCCAGGCTTTTAGCCACAAGGGCAAAGTTGGGTTCTGCCACACTGTCTTTGACGGGTTGGGAAGTGGCCGTTCCTGCCAGGGGAGGAAGAGGAAGGGATGGCGTGGGGCACAAGAGCCAGGCTGTCCACTTCTACAGCCCACTGTGACAGGGTGGTGATGGGGTGACTGCTGCCACTGGCAATGGCCAGACACGAGCTCAGCATCTACCCAAATGCATCCCTAAGTTGCAGAAAGCAGCAAACCTGGCTTTTCAGAGCTGTGGCTTGGTCCAAGCAGGTGGTAAGACCAGAACTGTTTTACCATCCTAGTGATCTGCCATCCTCAGCCAGTGCCTGCCTCACCCGAGTGTAGAGCCAGGTCTGGATTTCTCCCAGAAGACAGCAGCTGCTGCTTCCCTTCTAGCTGGATCCTGAGAGCAGCCTTTAACTTTGAAGTCCTTAACCCTGTTTTCTGAAGTGTTCCACTTTGCAAGAAAACTTCACTGAGACCAGAGAGGGAGGATGTCCTCGGTGAAATTTGTAGGTTCTCAACACTTAGCAAGGCAGGGGAAAGGTCTGGGCTCCTGTACGATCTTCAAGAACCAGCTCTGCATTTTATCCAAACAGTGTGGATTGTTAAAGAAAAAAATCTGTTGGAGATGTTCAAAACCAGTTTGTCTGATGCAAAACGTTGTGCAAACAGAAGTAGAAATAAAGTAATTTTGCAGTCTCGATTTCCCCCAATACAGTGAATAAAGTCAGCCAACCAGTGTCATCTGAAAAACCTCAGACATTTTGAAGAGTTTTCCTTGCCCCCTTCAGGAATAGCAAAAGTAGGCCAAAAAAAAAAAAAAACCAAAAAAAAAGCTTTTCTACATCTGTTTAAGGAAAACACTAGATATAGTGCTAGACTTCACATTTGTGGGAGAATGATTAGAGCCAAAGGTTTGATATGTGGTTTTGCAACACAGAAAGATATTCTGGGGGGGTTGCAGCCACTGAAATGAAGTGTTTCTGGTGTGGATAAACCAGCTTCCATTATCTGAGAAGCTGAATCATTATTCCTCAATGGTAGTGTTATGACATATTTTTAATTGGGAGCTTGTGTTGATAACAACTAAAAGTGCATCATCTTTTCCAGGAAGCTAGCCTAATGCAGAGATCCATTTGATCTTCTGATTTCTCTATCGACTTTGTGCTGCGTGCCAAAATAACAAGTCATGCCTTCATGTCACCGCTAGAAATGAGCTTAGCCAGAGTTCATCTCCAGACAGAAAACATAGCCAGAGTCTGAAGGGATTTGAAATCACTAAATCATAGGTCGGGAAACAGCATCCAACAGCAGAGTTTGGAAGAATTTGGGATGATGGGAATGGCAGGGGGGGAGAGCAAGAAATCACAACAGAACTTAGAAAAGGAGATCAATGAGAGCGCTTTAAATGCAGTTTGGTTATGATACTTGGAGCAATCAAAGGCTACTCAATGTGACGAGAAGAATTTGTGCCAATATGCTGAAAACATCAAGAATGAGCGTGTTATTCTCAGTGCTTGTGGGGGAGGGATTTTAGGGCCGGCCCGTCAGCCCTCCTGAGCACTGCTGCTGCTGCGCAATGCGCCTGGCTCCCGGCCAGCTGCAGGGATGGAGAGGGCTCCATCTCCCTATTGCAGCTTAACTTTTTTCTCTCTCACCCAGGTGAAACAGTAAAATTTTCTCTTAAGAAAGTATATCTCAGTCATTCACAGTGAACAACCCTGAAAAATTCTGGACTGTTTGCTCAGCTGTAAGAATATCCTGAAGGATTGCAGTAACGGCACTCCCCAGAAGCCTCTGTGGCATGTCTAACACCAAAGGCCGAAGCAGACGGCAGTGACACTGTGACTTGGCCAACACATATAGGTGCTACACGTTATACCCATGGCTTGGATGACCCGTGCAACAGCCCTCCTTCCCCCAAGATATTTACTCCAAGGCCACATTCTGCTGAGTCTCCTGAAGCCAGGCAGAAAGGGGTCCCTATTTCCCACTGCTATCGTGCCTGTGCCGCAGGTTTGCCACTAGAGGACACTGAATCAACATGAGACCCCTTGCTGGAGGGCTGGTCCGGGGGTGCTGCTGGGGAGGCTCTGTGGGCCCACACCACCGCCTTCTCCCACTTATGAAAACCCTGGGAAAGCTGGAAACTGGATGGGGGTTCTCAGCTGCACCAGCGGTGGTTTGCCACTCGAGGCTATGACTTTCTTAGATGTTTTCCATCCCTTTGGGATTCTTTCATTTTATATTTGGGGTGCATTTTTTATGCCGCGAGGGAGGAAAACTGGGAAATCCATGTTATTTTGCATTGTGCAAAGCTCGATGTGTTTGTTTATGATGGGCTCTTTACTAGGGAGCCCATTCAAAAGGAATTGTGAAAGAAACCAAACAGGAAAGGGTGGAACAATGATCTCGATAAGAAGCATCACAGGCAATGCTCAAACACAATAGTTAGATTTACAGCCTGGAAGATGTGAAGGCTCTGCCCCAACCCCAGTGAAACTGTTGTTTTTCTAAGGCTGTAGATCCAGAGATCAAAGGGTAAAGATCAAGCCTGCAGAAGGACCAGGGGAGAAAGGGCTGCAAAAGCTCTTTTAGGCTCATGAGGCTGACAGAGGCATGAAGTGGGCCCTAGGCAAGTTGTGGCTTGGTCTCCAAGAGAACAAAGTCTCATCGACTTGTACAGTCTTATCTACTCATGGGCATGAGGGGAGTGCTGAGTACAGGATGGCAGCGTGTAAATATGTTTCTGCTGTTTTAAATCAATGTCTCAGAAGTCCAAGTACTTCAGACATGTAAGTCATTCTTCGTTATGAAGAAGCTTTTTAATGGTAGGCAGCAACCCATAACTGTCCATGCATGCCCCAGGAGGGACTAGCTACCTTGCCACAGCTGTTGGACTGTGACAGGTATCACCCTTCATGAGTGAGGAGCTTGATCCAGGGAACTCCTTGGAGGTGGCTGGCTGGAAGGGGCTGCACCAAATGACAGCACCAGCACTAGGGTGTATCAGAGGCAGGGCTGGTTCCTGGTATAGGCAGAACAGGCAGCAGACTAATTGAGGAGAGCAAAATGGACCAGGTTGCCTTGTTGCTTGGCCTCTCTCAGGATAGTTAGTGTAGCTGCTGATGCCAAGTGAAAGTAAGTCAGGCAGGTGACTTAGTAGCTATCACAACAAGCCATGACCCTCCCCCAGGAGAGACCCCTCCTTTCCCCCACTGCACTTCTCACAGATCCCCTTGCAAGGGGGATCTGTCGCTTTCCAAGATCCTCTTCATGAAGTTGCCACCCTGCTGCATCTTGCCCAGTGGCCCTCCCTTCCCAACGCAGACACAACCTAGCTCTGGTCTGCAAGGGATGGGTGCCCTCAAGGGTGGCCTGAAGCCAGCTCCAAGTAAAGCCTTGGCAAGGCATCTGAGGATGAGCCTGCCAAGACCCATCACCAAAATTAAATCACTGTGTGAATGACACCAAGGCACCACCACCACCTCTGGGAGAGGAGAATAAAAAGGTTCTCCATCAAAAGCATGACACTAGCCCTGTGCAAGTGGAGAGGGACAAGTATTTGTGCGTGTAGGAGGGGACAGCCACCACACCACGGTGCAGTTATGATGGCAGTGCTACCGATGGGAGGGAGGATTGTCCCCTTGGCACCTTTCACACCCTAGCATTTGGAAACCCATGCTGAGTTTGTGGGAAGATTCATAGCACCGTGGTGGGCACAGAGTGCCTCAGAGCTGATTTTGGAAACAGAAGGTCCTTTATGGTACTTCTGTGCCTTTTCCTTCTTTGAACAAATACATTAGGGCAGAGCCAATTCCTGTTCTTCACCATTAAGCACAGTACAGCAGTCTTTGCACCAAATATTGCTACTGGTAAACATCTCCAGCTACTAAAACCTGCAGTAGGGAAGGGAAGGGCAGCAGGAGCATGGGAACAGGACTGTTCTTCCCAGTAGTTACCCACAGCTTCTCTCATGATGGGCAGGAGTTGAGGTACATTGAGACAGGAGAATGGAAGAAGAAATTAATTTAAAATATATATTGATTTTTTTTAATTCCTGACAAACATTAACCTTTATTCAGTTACTGTATTTTCCATGCCACTAGACAACACTGTCAGTGCAGAGGCTGAAGGAGACCTTTCTCCAAATTCCCTATTTCCTGGCAGGTAGGACAAGCTCACAGAGGGAGAACAGGTCCAATTCAGAGGAGGCTTGCAAACCAGCATCTCAGGAAGCATCCCAGCCAGGAGACTATAGGACATTTGATGGGAGAGGGAAGAAAAAAGGTTGACTCCACCAGTTACCCCCTAAGCCCTTGGCTTCTTTTTTGAATCTGTCTATGTAGCAGATTTGGTTTATTTCTGAAATATCAAACTAAACCATTCAGACAATTCTGAGAAGTTGTTCCTTGTTCTGTTCATTCATACTGTTGCCAAGCTTGTCCGCAATCCATAGGCACCCACTGCTAGGCCGAAATTGCATTTGCAGAGCACAAACTATGTGATGAGACAAAAAAAAAAAAAAAAAGAAAAAACAGCCTGTTTTAATATCCAAATGGATTTTAAGACAAGCAACAGTGATTTATTTTTTCAAACACGGACAAAGAGGGAAACTTTAAGAAATAAGTTTCTGGAAAACTTGCCCATGTCAAAATCCTCACAGCCACCAAGAGGCAAGAATACAGCTCTAAATCACAGCATGAGACAGGAGGGGCTGCACATCCTTGTCACGCACAGCCAAAATCAAGAGCCTGGAAGGAGTCTAGATAAATCCCATATTGACGTAACTCATACTTTCTTTCACCTTTCCAGCCCCATCCCTCAGGATTGTATCAAGATAGACTCCCGCTAGGTTATCCAAACTCTGCATTACTCAGTTCTATGTGGCTGCACCACCTGCCTCACCCACCCCTCACCTCTGCTCTCCGGCCCCTGACGTCCAGGGGAGCCCGAGGTGGAGCCTCTCGCATACCTCGAGTCTCACTCCAGCAACTGTAATGACAACATCTAATGCTTGTTTAACTTCTGGGATTGCCCGAAAGAGCTATATTTAGGATAAAAATCTAAAAAGTTGCCCCTTTGACTTGTGCTTTCAGGAAGTTCCTGGCTCCTGCAAGTCTCCCTGTACCAAAGCTAACTATTAAGCTCTTTGTTATTGCAGCCCATTTCAGTAACAGCAGTTGCCCAGTAAGCATTACATTTAAACTGAACAAACCTTCTGGAATTCACATTAACATATAAAGGACATTTTGCTCTATCAAAACACTTCTTAATTTTCTGCTGTTATTCACATACCTGAAATAGGGATAATTCTCAGCCAAAAATAAGTTTCACAACTTCTAAAAGGTAACAGTTGTATCAAAAATATCAAATATCTTCCTAGAATCACATGTGTACACATTTTTTAGTATTCATTTCTGGCTTATTTAAAAAAAAAAAAAAATGAAATTAGGACACCTGCTGGTATTCACCCTCTACCTAATTTCAGTTATTGCAAGCACAAAATAGAAAAGCAAATACAGGCAGTTTCAAATAGCACTAGTATTTGCTATCATATTCCAACTCGTTTAAAAATATGCTAGCTGAAATAGGCTATTTTGATGGAAAAAAGTTAATTTTATGTTCTGATTTCATTTTTGTTGCAGAAGATAGAGATGTACAAGACTTCGAAGACTCCCAAATTGAACAGTTTTACAACGCTGCAGCACAATTATGATCTCAGATACATGCATATTCAGAAGAAACAATCAGCAGATTTTAAAAGATATTCAGAAGTGTACACTCCAGTTATGGGATGAGCTTTTGTAATCAAAAACACCAGCTTGAAATTATGAGGCTTATTTGTTCACTGCTTGTCCCAGAATTTATATTAATGAAAAGAGCTGTGAAAATCCTGGTCCCAGCTGATTTATAGCTGAGCTTTCAGACAGGAACATCAGACATATTATTTGGGTACATGTTAAAGATAATATAAAAGTCTCAAACGATTTTTTTTAAATTACTTTTTGTGGAAGTACATTGTGAAGAATAGACTTGAACAATGGCTCTGGTTACAAATAAGTAATCCAATCTTTTAGTACCAAACTCCTTGCAGTAGGCTGCCTCTCTAACTGGGTTGCACCATTTGGAAACACCGGTGGGCTGGAGCATAACAGACTCCAGCTGGTGTCACCTGTCATAGCTCCAAAGGCAAAGAAAGAGAGAACAATCTGGAAGACCTGAGCTTTAGGTGTTTAATACCTTCTCAAACATGCCAAAAGATTTAAATGCACAAAATACACATTCAGATTATTTTTTTCATTCCAAGGGGAATTCACATGTAGAAATAAAAGCTATGACTGTGCCGTTCTACTACTGAATTCAGCCACACTTTCCTTCTCAAATAATTTTGCAAACTTTTTCTGGCAGGGATCAATAACTCCAAGGTTACAGGCCTTCTGATGCCCAAGATAGCCTCACTCATCTGGACACAGTCTCAATCCTAGCAGTATCAACTAAGGGGGTCCACAGATGTGTATCAGCTTGCAGCTGAGCTCAGTGTAGCTGCAAGAGTACAAGGCTGGAGCCCAACTTACTGTGGAATAGCAGAGTACATCTGATCTGATATATAAAAACATCTGAGCAGATTATACACCTCCTAACCTTGTGCTAAGCAATTTGCTCTTAAATATGGTACAGGCCATGTACATCCAAAATCCTGCCTTTGAGGCCTCTGCCACAAGCCGTTTTCCTCTGAGAAGGAAGTTCAAGGGCAGCTGCAGAAAGCAGGGCCTCCTGGTGCTGATCTTCTGCAGAAGGTCTCCAGCAGGACACAAGCCCACCCTCCAGCACTGAGCTGTGAGACAGATAGCAGCTGTCTGGGGGCACCCTGGACCAAAGGGAGCTGGCTCTGGCTGCAGGAGAGCAGCAGCAGCAAGGATCTGAGCAGGGGAAAGAGAGGGCAGTGGCTCATTAGCTAACGAGCTAACAACAAATGAGCACAGAGGACAGGCTGGCAGCCCATGCTGGGCCTGCTCAAGGTGTGGTTTGAACCAAAAGGCTCTGCAGAAAAACGCATCCAGGAGCAAATGCGGATGGCTGGGAAACGATCCTGGCAATGTCCAAACCCAACACTGTGGCTCACCAGCCTCACTTTTTTTTTTTTGAAATCTCTTCACATTGAATGTGAAACTTGATTGGAGGTGTTTCGAATCCATACATATATTTTCTCATTTAGCAGCTATTTTTGTCCCTGTCTGTGGCATGGCTGTTTAAGAGAGCATGCTAAATAAGTGCAGCTTCAAGTGACTCTACCTTTAACTTTCTAACAGCACAGGTGTCTCCTCAGAGTGCTGTGAAATGTTACCTTTCACCAAGTGCTTAATAAATGTGCTTTATCTTGCTGTCGATGTTTGTGGTGTGAGCAAGTCCTCCATCCTGACATTAGCAGGTGACAGTGCAGCTACCAGACATGTCTACACTGAAGGATCTCTTCAAGATTTATTGCAGCACCAATGAGGTTTTGGGGTTGAAAGGGCTTAAACGCTCTGCAGCAACCAGAAATCATAATTCAGAGGCAGGTAAAAATATAGCTCTCTAACTGTAGACTGTTTATATTTTCCCTAAACGAGCAAAATTAAGTTTTATAAGCAGCAGTGGGAGGGGTCAATTGCAGATGCACACCGGGAGACTCCAGGGTGAAGGTATGCAGCACCTCTCCAAATAAAACTGTGGTTCAAAGTACATCCGCAGTGATACAGGCAGTCTATCAAAAAATGCCTGGGCCTTAAGCCTAAAAAGACAAGATGGGCAGTGAAATCCCTAAGGTCTTTTAAACTATTTTGAAAAATTACAGATGAAACAGAGAAAAGAATTTTAAGCAGGCTTTTAAACTATTTATTAAAACAGTATAAACTTTCTGGATATAACCAACATCAAGAGGCCTGCATGCAACTTAAAGGGTGATGGGGGAGACAATTACTGTGGGGTTTTTACCCAAAAGAGTAGAAGAAAAAAAAAAAAAGAAATAAAACCTCCTACTTAATGTCAAAAAAAGGTAATGGCAAATATGACAAACTTTTACTGTTCCTCTGCCTTTGGTCGCTCAATGGGAGAGTCCTGCCAGAGTATTTGACACCCTTTCTGAGTCATCTCTGTTTAGATGAAATTCTAGGGATCTTCATCTGCTTTGCTATATTCATGACCCCACATTGGTC
This sequence comes from Nipponia nippon, assembly GCF_047370975.1. Lineage (NCBI taxonomy): Eukaryota > Metazoa > Chordata > Aves > Pelecaniformes > Threskiornithidae > Nipponia > Nipponia nippon. Next base: position 34,966,513 of record NW_028262347.1, on the reverse strand, counting down.
TAATTATAGACTTCCTTTTTCTGAGAAAATTCTGGTAACAGCAATGAACAGAGGCTTTTCAATGGCTGCGCACCCTTTCACCCTCCCAAGCTCGTGGGAATGGCATCCCTCACATCCAAAAGCTCTGGGCTTATCATCAACAGCTGTACAACTGTTTACACAAGAGCACCGCTCTCGAAACTCCTACCTAGGATGTTGCTGAGTCCCTCTGGCCTCCCTCACGTCCGCACACCTCCAGAGGCAGTGCTGAGCGAGGCAACGAGTTCTGCTTAAAACTTCACATCCTCCTCTGAAGTTCACCATCTCACCTGTTAATTCTGCATCCCCTTCTTCCTTCCCAACACCCGTTAGTGAATAATAGCATTTGCATCGCTGCTGCCTGTGCTATGAACTGAAGGTAGCTATACTGGTCTCATAGTCTAAAGCACTTTTTCAGCCTTAAATTGTCCCCTAGACATGCTACGTTTCTTCATGTATTCGGAAGACATCCTTGATCATCAAGGCTTTTTTACAAAGAGAATCAACATCCATTGTACAATAAATGAGGTAATCATTTCTATCCTGGGTCACCGGGGCTCAGTTACGTGAAAACAGCACATTTCACAACAGCAATCACACACTTACACAGCCTTGGCTCAAACAGGACTGTCACTGAAAGTGGCATCTTTTTCAATGCTCCAGTAGTTACACACAGCAGAATAAAAGACACATAATTCAGGGCACTGTGGATATTCTCAGTCAGTCAAATAAATTAATCTAATGTACCCACCCAAAACATTTAATTTGCTAGAGCTGCACATTCCTCCTTATTAGCAAACGCTGTCCCAAGAGCAGCCTCCAAGCTCATTTCACTGTGGCTATGGTAATGTAGCTTACCTTTCCCTGATCAAGAAACGTCTTAATTTCTTCAAGGCATCTCCCATCCTAGCTAGGAAGTCTTCAGGCACTTTTTCATTGGACTCCCACAAAAGCCAACTGATTGATCTGTTCTCACCCATACCATTAGATGACAACACGCAGAAGCGGTTTGTCTGTTTTTCATGAACGTAAATAAATAAATCATTCTCCCCATACAGTTTTAATGGCTATCAGAGATCACCATTCTAAGATAGCATCTATTTTGCTTACAATGACTTCAGCTTCCCATTTTTAACATTACCCAAAGCTCTAATTTTTAGTCACTACACCTTCCTTCCACAATTTTTTAAAATCTGAGGTCTTGCTGCAGAGTTGTTCTCCTGCTCTTATGCCTCTTAGAGTACAGAAATTCACTTCCCTTTATGTTATCTCCTCTGAAGAGCTTTGAATCCCCAATGTAAGCAATGTCTCCACAGACTTATTGGCTTCCTGAAGACAATTATCCCGAGAACCCCTTATGCAACCCGTATATGATGCAAATGCTCCTAAAAGCCTAACCATTTTTAACAGCAGTACTAACACAACACCTCATTGCCCCATAAGGCACACCAGGCATCTACTTTTTGCTGTAAGACAGGACTCTCCTCCAACAGCAGACTTCAGCTTCTGTATTTTTCCTTATCTTAATGCTTTGGAAGTACAAATCACTTCCTTCCAGGCTCCATCTTCTGAGGCCATCCTGTTGTGATACACTCTGAAGAACTGAGCCATGTTGTCTTTTAGGAAAGCAAATGCGTTCAGCGTTTCCAGGCTTGGTGGGTCCAAGGAGAAGTCACACTCCCTCACCCCTGGAAGCACTGCCTGCAGGAGCCCAGGTTTTGGCAGTCCTGGTGACAGCCCTGTGAAGCTGTGTCGAAGCCTTCAGAAGGACTCGTCCCTCTTAATTAAGAAAACAGAGTTGTTCTGGCTCAATATCAAACGTCACCCTCTAGATTTCATGAAGAGTTGAACTTGCACCAAAACATGATGAGATTTGTTTGTTGACTTTGTTTTGTTTGGGTTTTTTTGTTGTTTTGTTTGTTTTTTTTTTTACCAGAAAGAATCTGCAATTAATGAAGCCTGGCAAGCCACTGATGAACAGTGAGAATGTATGCTAGTTATTACCTACTATAATTGCAGTAATTATTAATTACCTGCCATTCTGCCGTGCCAGAGAATTTCCTTTTTCTGACAGTCTCTTCCCCTTTGAGCTTATTAATGACTCCTGCCAATGAACCTCTCCTGTTTTGTCCCTGCTATAAATGAGATTCCCTTCATATCAAGTAGTCTTGTAAAATTTTTTAATAAATCCTATAATTACTTTGGAGAAAGGCTTCAGACCATATAAGCAGCTTTCCAAAAACATGCTTCAATTTATAAATTCACAGTGACCAGACTCACAGTTACAAAATCCCCGCTGATCCTAACCCAGGGGCTTCCTCCTTTCCCTGTCCCCAGCACAGAGGGGAAACCCCTGTCTTATTTTATGTGCATGCATCTCTGCAAGCCATGGGCACCAAGCTCTAGACCCGGTGGGAAAACAAGGCAAGCAGAGCCAGGTGGTCTCTCAGTCCTGGTGTGATGCTCCCCACAGGGTCCATAACCCTCATGCAGGCAGGATCAGGCCCCCCACCACATTGGCAGGCAGGTCTGCAGGACGCTGCCCCGCTGCGTCTCCCACACCAGGTCCTCTACTCTCAGGCAGACAGATTTTGGTAGCTGGAAAAATGGAGAAATGTCTACAGACACTTGCAAAAATGCCTTCACCCCAAGCTTCATCTAGAGCACGCACACACATCTTTTACTCACACTCATGGCATTCACTTCTGAGATAAAGCCAATAACGAAGGCAATAAAACCAGCTTTTTAAAATACACCAATACAGTACACACAAACAAACACACACTTTCCAAGCACAATTGAAAAAAAAAAACCTGTCATGGGATGAATACATGCTAGGACGTGACTTTTTTTCTATTTTCATCCACTTAAGCTTTGGCTTAACTAACAATAATAGCAGTAATGAGCATTACTTCCTAACCACTAAGTTTGCTACGCTTACCTAAACAAAAACAGGCATGTTTTAAAATAAGACGCTGTAACTGTATTAAACAAATGCGTGCATAAAGTGAAATTTTACATTAATTTGACAAATGCCAGTGGGAAATTGTCCCATTCTCAGTAGATGTATCACAATAGAAACAGGAGTTATTGCTTGGAAAACATCCTGAAAAAAAACAGAGAAAGCAGGGTATGTACGTAGAAGTGGGGTCATGAAAGAAGCACATATGTATTTTGCAGGCCATCAACAGTTCTGCCCAGGATACTGTCTGACGTAAATGCAAAGGGCAGTTTTAATGCCAGCAGCTGTATCAGGAGGAGCCATTCTCCATCCAGCCACTGCTTCAGTTGAGCTCCACCTTCTGCAGCAGGCACGTTTTGAACATTTCGACTTTACCTGACCCGAAATGATGCACTCAGCCCTCCCCACACACAAATTCTCATCTATGAACTAAAGAGCCTATTTTAAGGGACTGGGCTTTTCATTTTTAACATTTTGGTGGAAAAGAGCATCCGAATGCTTTCTTACAGAGCCACACGATGGGCCACGCCATGCGCCAGGCTTGGCCCCACTTTCAAAGAATCAGGCCCTGGCCACACAGACCCACCTCAGTGTCTGAATTCCAGATCTGAAAATATTTCTTCTGTTGTTAAAATACGCTAAGGTGGAGAAATGCAGCCCATATCACAATTTCTTCCACTGTCAGTATAGTAATCACCACTTTAAAAACACCTAGACACTTTACACACCAGAGCATTTTTTAATTCCATGGCATATTTTTATTGATTTTTAAGATTTGATCGGCCTTGATGGTCTCCAAAACTTGCCAACTCAGAGCCAGGTATTCTTTAAGCAAGTTGTCATTTTCTACTGTAGCGTAAGCAAGAGCTGCATTTTTCACAATGTGCATATTTACAGCTTCCCTGAAGTCAGGAAGGGCTCTTCAGTTCAGCCCAGTCGAGGGAGATAAATTAGTGCATCCCAGGTCAGGTTCAAAGAGTCTGGAGGCAGCACCATTATTCCCGGCCACGTGGCAGGGAGAAGCTTTTATCTAGTTTTTGTTTAAAGTGTAAGAGGCTGCTCGGGTTTAACCAGCCTACTTAGTTGAGCCGCATAGTTTCTTTATGTAAAGACTAAAGACTTTGCATCGTATTAGACACTTTGGCAGACACTTCAGCTCCTTTGCTCCGTAACAGCCCTCTTTTCTTCAGAACACAATAGCAGAGCTCCCTCAAACTGAATTTAATAAATAGATGCATAAAGGGCACCTCTCTCCCTTCAACCACCCTTTTTCTTTAGGCTCACGAAACCTTGAAACAACGCCACGGCTTGCCACAAGCAGCCCTCCCTGGCTGAGGTTTTATTTGCTGTCAGGGGGATGGGCTGTCCGCATGTCCCTCATGGGCACTGACCTTGACGCAGCACAGCAGAGCTGTTGCTGGCGAGCCCATGGGGACCACGACGTCTCCGGTCGCTCCAGCTAAATCCTGCAGGGACCATGATGCAGGTTCCCATGGCCTCGCCGGGCTCTTATGCCAGCACAGTCTTCACAGAAAAAGTCCAGGGAAGTAAAGAGCAAACTCGCTTGATGATTGTCTTTATCATGTTACTTATTCCCTTTTTAACTCCTGTAATGAAGCAACAGCCAGCTCTTCGCTGTGGCTGCAAGCAGGGGATTTGGACACCTTTTTCCCAGCTGCACAGCAAAGCACTCTCCACCACGAGGAAGAAGCAGGCCCTGGGTGGGGGGGGCGGGAATTAACTAATTTCTTTCCTGGTGAGTTTCATCATTCATGCGGAATCCTAATTTTAGCCCGTTCCCAAACATTACAGTTTGTTTCAGTTCTGTTTTCCCCGAACAATAAGGAGGGGTTCGGGGAGGGATAAAGAAAGTTGGAGGCTGCTCTTGGTTTCCCTTTTGGGGTCTTGGTCTCCATGTGAGGAAAGTGACTAAAACTAAAAAAATACAAAAAAATAGTACTAGGGCCCTGGGGAGAGGCGAAGGGCAGGGTGATCTGCTCGGCAGCATCCTGTGCGGGGGGCCGTGCCCCCACAGCGTACCCCATGTGCTGGCAGCCCCCGCGACGCTAGGGCTGCTGCGGCCAGCGTGGGGAGGCGGCTCGCAGGAACACGGCATCTGTTTTCATTTAGGTCCCTGAAATGCATAAACTGCAATCTGGCATCTCACTGCAGGCTTTAAAAGTATCCTGGGGTAGCAAGGGGAGAGGGGAGGGATGTGATGAAAAAGCAGCATCATGTTTACCAAAATATATCTCCAATGCTCAGATGTGCTTTCAGTCACCTGGTTTGTTGTTGCTTTTCCTCATCTCCATGTTGGGTTTTCATGTCGGTGCACAAGCTGAAGGCACAGGCTGGGTCCTGGGAAGCGAGAGACTGCCTTCCAGAAACCACACCAGGGTCTGGGAGGCTCCTCGCTGCCCAGCCCTGCTGCTGGCTGATAGAGGTAGACCGCAGCCACCTCCATCCAGGGAGCTCCCTCCCTGGCTCTGGCACAGCATGCCTCACATGTGAGGCAAAGGCCATCCTCTACAACCTACTAACGAAAAGCACAATAAGGAAAACTTAAAGGTGAGTATTATTATCCCGGTAAAATATGGCTCAAGATATGACACTGCAAGTTACTTCTCTGCCAGCACATTCAAATGTGCCAGGGAAGGCTGGTCCCCGGATCCAAGCCAGTAAGCACCGCACTGCCTCAACACATCACCTGCAGCCCCGGGCAGCCCCATCAGCAGCACAGCCAGGTGCGACCAGCCGCAGATATTTCCCATGGAGACAAGAAAATGGGCAAGTCCAGCCATTGCCAACCACTTTTTCCAGTGCTAGTAACAGCCAAGGCAATGTCTTTGGAGGAGCGAGTGGCTCGCAAGGTGGAGCCTGCACGTGGCTCTGGGCAGCAGCTCAGGGAGATCCCACACAGGGCCGGGCACTGCCTCAGGGCTCGGGGGGCTCCACCACACAGCAGAGTGCCCAGCCCCATGGGAGAGGTGCCCCACGGATGCAGTGCAGGCATTCAGGGTATAGGAGTCACAGCAACACTGGCCTAGGGAAAAATCCCTAAACCTGGAGCCTTTTAAAAAAGCCTACATCCATTGCAAGGCAAGAAGGCGTTGCTGTGAAACCTCTCCTGCAGCCAAAACTTCCTCCCTCAAAAGGAAGGGGAGCAGGGCCCCACACCTATCAGTCCTTGGCAGATCAAAGGATTCACTTGGGACTGGGCAGATCGCTTCTCCTGTTGCAAAGGAGGCAGAGCAGTGCTCCAGCCCCTGCGGCAGTCCCTCGTCCTGTGATTCCAAAAGCCCCCTAGGCCCCACAGATGCTGCCAGCACCTCTGGGGATACATTCAGCTGCACATCACGAGCTGCCAGCCAAGGCGCTGCCTTCGTGGCCAGGGGACGTGCCAACCAGTCCCTGCACCTGCATCCAAAATTCAGTTTTGCACATTCCTCCCAGCCCTCCCTGGCCCCCGGAGGCTCGGCTGTGCTGTGCCGTGCTGTGCGCACCACGGTTTGTCTCTTCCAGGTGCCTCTCCTAACACACAACTGCACCGAGCAGCTCGGTTTTGACTCAGCTACTCAGGCACTTGCCTCTCAATTAAAACACAGGTGGAGGATGGAGCTGCACTCCAACTTTTCACATAACAGCCCAGCAGTTAGAACACCACTCTCCTCAGGTGGTGGGAAACTTCTGGCTGAGGCCACGTCTTTCAGCTATAACCATTTTTCTTCAGAGATTAGTGCTGGCTGAGAAGAGGCACACCACACCTCCCATTGCTGCTCGTCAGTTTTGCATGAGTTTTGTAAAGGCAGTGGTCTTCTCATCCACCCAGTCTCTCGGGGGCAGTGAAGGATGATGCTTTTCCTCTTCACTCCTGCCCCCACAGGGTGGTTTATAGCCCAGTGATTCAGGACTCAGAGGAAGGAGTTGGCTTGAGGATCCTCTCAGACAGAGGGGAGACCCAAATCCCTGCCTTACACCCCACGACCAGGTCTCCAGGCATGGAGCTACTGGATAAGAACAATGGCAACCAGCCATTTTAATATAAGATAAACTTCTTTCCATGAACAATCGATTCTCTTCCTGGCCTAGGAAGGGAGCCTGAGATGACTAGCTGAGATGTTGGCCCCCACAGCTGAGGAGATAAGTCTCAGCATCCGATGCTGAACCATGCACAGTCTTAGCTGGGAGAAGCACCTTGCAGTGAACCACTCAGCCAGTATGGCATCACCGGGATGTGCTGTGCTGCGACCAAACTTAAAGCATCTCTGGAAAGTTGCTAGTAAAAACTAGAGTGCCTCCAGACCCACAGGTATGGCGGCAGTTTTCAATGAAACATGCTGTTCAGGTAGGATTTGGCTATCTTTGTGGCTCTGGGTGTCATTATCTAGAAGCTGTAGACTCAAAGTGCAGAAAATTGAGAGCTGCATTAGCATGATGCTGTGCTTGAGCTCCTAAGCCTTTCTGAGCAGTAGAGTATGTCTGCCCCGGGATGGTACCACGCTAAGGCAGCCCCAGCATGAAGCCGGCTTGCAGCCAGCCATCCCAGGGAGCAGCCCCTGTCCCAGCTCCCTGGCTGCTCGCCCCTCCACCAGTGGCACAGCAGCCACTGCCCATGTTCTCTCCTGTGGCTCTGCAGCTCTATGCAGTGCTCAGGAGCTCTCCCCATCCCCCAGTCCTCTTCACACCCCACGGAAATGTGATTCACAGCCTGTTGAATGGGAACAGACCAGAGCATATGGGCAGACACAGTAATCGGTGTTTTCTCCTTTTCATTTCCAATCATTCCCCAAGATGTGGCTAAAAGTCCAGTGTTTGTAACATGGCTAAGCCACGATCAACATGGACCAGGGATAAGCTGAGGTGAAACGGTGCTTTCATCTGGGGAAGCAGAGCCTCGCTGCAACCCCAGCTACTCCACGCAGCTACCAGCTCGCAGCAGAGTCAATCCCTTCCCTGTCCAAACATGGATGATTTCATTGCATGACAGCACAAGCCACAAACACAAAACTCCTGCTACAATAGGTCACTCTTTCTCACATACTGTGTCTGCATGGCCCTATCTACCCTGCCATTGCCAGAGGCAACCGGACTAGGACAGGGGGCTCTATGGCAGTGAAAACAAGCCAAAACATCAAGGAGCAGATGAATGGCTACCGCCTACCACTGCTCAGGTTCCCATTTTTATTGGCTTGGCATGCTCTTTAATGTCATGTAAAGCTGAGTTAACTGAGGCATGAGGCTGCTGATACTATTCTGGCTGCTGCTGCAAGGGTATGAGCCAAGAAAGCAACTTTCCTGGGGAAGAGCAGCAGGATTGTCATGCTAGGAAACAAACTGATGCTTCTGAACCACAAAACCACTTTGTTCCTATTTCGTTTCTCCAGAAGGTCAATGAACTAAAATAGTTGGCAGTGAAATCAACCGTTTGACTGACAAAACCAGTGCGACCCAGGCACTGGGCAGCAGCACTTAAGCCTGCTGTATTAGATACCCTAGGTATCTGTGGTTGGTAAGCATCAAGCTTTTTTGCTTTAGCCATGAGCGTTTGCTGAAGGGCACACCCAGCTGACGCACAGCTGGACCACCCTTCCAACTACCAGTTTAAATGCAGGTCTTGCCCTCAGCCTCAGTCCCTCTGCACCGCTCACCCTCATCACCCTGCATCTGATGGACCCAAACTGGGTCAGCTGTGCCTGGGAGCCAGCACATGCTCCAGCTGCTACAGCCAAGGATGAGGGCAGCAAAGCTTTGCTGGGTGACTATTTAAAAAAACTGCCGCACGTGCCTTTGTAAAAGCCCCATCATAAACAGAGCTGTACCGATACAAGCAAGCCGGAGCAGCTGCTGCAGCATCCGACTGCGCTGGGAGAGTTGCCCTGCTCTGATTGTGCTGACACAGTCAGAGCAACACACTCTTCCATGCACCAAGGGCTTATCTAGAAAAGGTGCTTACAAGGATTAGGACTTCATTCCTGTTGTTAAAGTCAGACAAGCTCTGCCCTTGACTTCAGGGGCTTGAGAGGTTGCGCCAGGCCAAGGACAGGCTGGGAGGGTTCGGACTGTGATCCTCGACACAAAATCAATGGTGCTCACGTGGTTAGTGCTTAAAAGACTTCATAACAAGAGATATAGACTCCATCTTCCAGCATGCCTTAAATAATCCTGAAAAGTTAACATGTTTTAAAAGAGGCACAGAATTTGTAGATTTGTAAGTACCTGTTAAAAGTGCACCAAGAATCATATATAAATATATTAAATACATTGATCGAAATATGATTGAGTCAAACATATCAAGGGGATGCAAAGATTTCCACTCCTGCTGCTGCTGCTACCTTTGTAGTTGGGGACTGTTTTGGTTTTAGTAGCTGATAAGCTTCCAGAGGAGCTGATTCAGGAAGGTAGCTTCACTACACACTTTTCAGGGAGAACTTGTGCAAGGAGCTGACTAAAAGGGCAACCAGAAAATATAGTCAGTGACAGACACAGATGAATCGCCTGGCAGTCTTTTTTACTCTGATGAGTGGAAATCAGATCTGTCAGCAGCTATTTTTAATAGGTACGTGGCCATGAAGGACTCACTACAAAGTTTTTATACACTTTCACTTACCAATACTTAATATTCCCTGTATCAAATTCTGGGGCGAGGTAACCTTCTGCAATTTGTGGAGACGAGCATCATATGTAAACAACTCCTACAAGTAGGAGTTGGCTGTTTCACCAAAGCCAGAGGTCTCAATTAATGTGTTTTGTGTAAAACTAGGAAGCAGCTGGTTTGGGTTTCATAAAGTTACCACAACAAAGTTGCAATGGAAGGGGCAAGCAGAGACACACATCCAACCTGAGCACCCTTTATTCAGATCACAGCACACACTGTTCCCAAGACAGGCCTGTCCAGAAACCAACCTTGGCAGCTGTTGTGTCAAGTGTCAAGGAAGGGATTGTGCACACGATGTAACCTAATCGGAGGCTGAAATAAGCTACATAACATAGAAGAACTCACATATGTTGCTGTTAATCTACCTGAAGTACAAAAATCAACTTGCGAAATTGCCAACTAGACTTACGTTAGCCTTTCCTGCCCCTTCTCTTTAATAAGGGAGAAAATTCCTGCCCCTGGAGTCATGCAGCTGTGACTGCAATGGGGAGATGGCCCTCAGCTGGGTGGAGGGCCATCAGCCTTCAGGAGTCTTCCTCAGTGCGATGGCCAAGAAATTGTGCAGAATCGAGATGCCCAGGCCAAAGTCTCCCTTTCTCCCTTTTGAGCTAGTCAGCAGTGCCAGTGGAGTGAAATTCCTTTTCCATCCCAACTGGGAATTTCATTATTGCAGCATGAGTGACCAGTCTGCAGAAACGTGCATCAGTGCCTTCTGTACCACCCTCCCTTTGAGCTTTGGGTGCAATGAGCTGGACAGGAGCCAAAGGGGTGGAAGAAGATGTGCTCACATCACAGCAGTTTTTAACTGGTGTCCACATTGTCCAGACACTGCAAGGAAGGAAAGAATGGAGGATGATGTGTTACACTGAGTTATAACCAGCTCTCCAAATATCTGTCACCAAAAAGACCTTGCCTACGGAAAAGAACTTGACCCACTGTGTGCATAAAAATGTGCGTGGACTTGCAGAAGATGCGATTAGATTACAACTTTAACTAACACAAATATTAGTCAAGGAGTCTTTAAGAGATAAAAAAAAAACCATGAAGTTGCTACATCTAATTATGCATGTTGTCAGAAGTGGGGTACATCCAGAACAGACTTCAGTATGAGTACCACTAAAGAAACAGTAATGCAAACACTACTGGTTTGTCATCTCTGCAACCTGAGCAACTGTTATTTTTTTTCTGCTTAACTTTAAAAAGTCTCTCCCTCATTGCTTAGAATTTCAGGCAGTTTTCTTGGATTACAGATGGAGGAACTGCCCTCATGGTATTAGCTCACAGGCAATATTTTGTCTAGAGAGCTCACCAGAAGGGATTATTTACACTCATCCTGCAGTTCAACCTTTGAATTGTTCTGTGTGGAAAAGAAAAAGAGTATCTGTACTTTGTGGAGTGGAGAACAGACATGCAACCTTAAACGGCAGAAGTCTTGATAACTTAGCAAGTTGCAAGGTAAGATTGAACCCCCAGTTATCTGGAGAGGTGCCTGGGCCTCCCCAGTCTGTTTAAGGGGAGAGCCAAGGAGCACACTGTTGGCTCTCCTGCCCATTCAGCTTACAATAGATAAAAAAGTATTTCATCGGGCTGGGGCATGGCTCTCTGCTCTCAGAAGGGCTCCATGCTCATTCCCAGCCATGTGCAGGGGCACCGCTGAGCCAGGGCCCTTCCTGGAAGAGCACAGCTGAGGTTCAAAGTGTCACCAAAATAAGTCCTGAATGCACTGATTGTTAGCGCTTGGGACCCGATTCAAATCAGCCCAGAAAAAAAAGACGCAATTCTGTCTGAACAGAAGAGGCAGTGTCTGAGGAGCTGGCCAGGTAGATGTCCATCAGCAGGTGAAGCAGGCAGCACGGAATGGTGCCCTGGAGAGGTTTGTGAGGAAGATCCAGGTTTTGGAGATCCTTGGGCCTGTGCTTCCCTGGGCTGCCAGCAGGCAGGCTCACTCCCTGGGGTGATGGTATCGAGGATACAGGCAGCCCATACTAAAGCGTTAGCGTGGTAATGGCTTTTGAAAACAGTGATTAGGCAAAATGACTTTTTTTTCTCCCTTTTTGACAGAAAATAGGATACGGGTGTTACAGCTTTCATAGCTGCTTTGCTTCCCCATAGCAGCAGTTCATCCTTAGAAAAATCCAAAAAATAAACTTTCAGTAGTTCTGACCACAGAAAAAATTGTCAGTTGACAGAAAAAGGACAAAAAATTCCAAATTTTTCCTTAACACAGCCTTCTTCCCCTCTTCCCCACCACCTCTCCCACCAACAATGGAAATTACTAGCTCCAATTTGAACGGCTTATGAAAATCACACAGGCTGTGGCAACAAACACATCCTGAGGTTTGCATCGCTGCCTGTGTGAGGCCGGCATGGCTGAATCAGCTTTCCAGGGGACGAGGCCGCAGCCAGCCCCTGTGTGCACCCTTGAAGGAAGCGCAGCCCCAGCCTTGCTCCCCTTGCTGCTTCCTTGGGGCAGATTGGTGGCAGCCTGCACGATGAGCGCCCAACCTCCTCCAGTGTATCCAGGAGCCCTTGGAAGGGTCCTGACAGGCACAGGACTCAGAGCATGATTTAATTCAGTTATATGTTGGGAGAGTTAATTCCAGGGCTGGTCACTGTGCTGCTGTGGTGTTTTTTTCTGGCTGAGGAGCCAGATTCTCCATGCAGCTCCACCTTGGTCCTCTCCTCTCACCTGCAGAGTAAGGGGAAAACAGGAGTTTTTCAGAACAGAGGACTGGGACTTGACAAAAAAAAAAAAAAAGCAAACCCTAAAGCCCAAGAAAATGCAGGCCTACCATCCTCCAGAGTGAAATAACATTAATGACTTCCTTAAATGTTCTTCATGTCATAGTCTGCTTTGGTCCTCTAACTTAGAACTAGCAAAATGAGACAGGTAATGATTAATGTAAGGCTTTTGCTTGCAAATCTATCATCTCCCCATGCAATCGCTCTCACCAGCTTGCAGAATATAGGAGAGCAATTTCAACTTTTAAAGACATTTTGATATCACACAGCACTGACACACATTAATTGAGGTGTTTTCCCCTCACTCAACACAAATCAGTCAGTGAAATAATATCTGAGACATCAGTCCCATGTGAAAAATGTAATTACGTGCCTCTATTTTTACCCTCACATGAGAACACCCCTGTGACAGCAGCCTCTCTCTGGGAAGCCCTTGTGCCCGCTCCAGCGGCACTGGTTATTACCCCAGCATCTCTAAAGGCCTCTCAAAGTGCATGTGGCTGGCAGAGCACCCAAGCACTGACAGTGCCGAGGAAGAGCAAAGGACAAGGTGAAAGGACAAGCCAGGTACTACCTTCTCCTGCTACAGAGGGCCTTTCACTCCAGTCGCTTCGCAGCTGGGCTTTTTAATCTGAGGTTTCAACAAATGGAGTCTGAGCAAATGATCCTTTGCTCTCAAAGCAAGGCACTAAGCTTTGTGTCAGCTGTTAAGGGAGGACTTGGACCAGGGAGACCCAGTCTTGTCTAAGTTGGAGAAAAGGGAGGACTATGACGGACCACAACCACATCGCCTGGCACATCAGGATATATTGCACCAGTCGGCCCTCGTGGGAGAGCAAATTCCCCACTAAATCTGCACCTGTTCATAATATCCTTCCATACAAGCCACGGCAGGGGCAAAATGCAGGAGTCTCAGCCTCCAAAAGCCCCTACCCCAGGCTGGGACACACACTGCTTGAGCGACAAGAGGCAACGCAGCTCATGGTTTCTCATAGGTGCTCCCTGCAAAGCATTTTCTCAGGGTCTCTCGTTACGAAACAAGCTGGCGGTAACCATGTCTGACTTCCCTGAATCTGCCCGGTCAGCTGGCCCCGCTCCTCCTTGCGCAAGACGCTGGATGTCAGAGGCAGCCATGGCCTCACAGACCAGTTCGGAGCATGAATTACATTTGCAGGGCGATGGCAAAAAGGGAGTTATGGGAAAAGCAAATTGGCATGAGTATAAACACACCACTGAGAGAAAGAGCTTCCCCGGGGTCACAGATACACATTGCAATGGTTTGGGACATGTAATTTCCTTGCAACATAATATTTAATGGTATCACATTAACATTCCTGTGCTGTAGTAAAATGTGCTATTATAGCATGTTTTGACATGAGCTCTAGGTTTTCGCCAAGAGCCGTTTTTCACTGTTAGTGCCATGGTGTGGCTGCTTGCAGTAACTACATTTCATCTATTTCTTGCTCAGAAAGAGGAATTCAAACCCTTTTGTTCCAAAACAAAAAGCCTCTGAAACGCAGGCTGCAGCCTGGGACCCAGGAAATCCACGTTCCCGATGGTACCAGGGAGCTGAACTTTTTCCCTCCCTACCCCTACTGTGCATGAGGTTAAAGTGTTAACATCTGAGCTAGCGGAGACGGCGGCAGCAGACGAAGGAGGGGGCCCAGGGTGGTGCCAGACCTAGGAAATCTTTCTGATGAACTACACAGCTGTTGTGTTGATGCTGATTTTTCTTTTGTTGTTTTTCCTGCCAGCTAAAAATGTTTCTTAAGAAAGACATTTATGTAAAAACAAAAGAAATGAGAGTGCTAAGCGAAATCACCAAGGCAAGTGCTGCAGATGAATCGGCTTATAGAGTCATCCAGCTTCACAGGGCAGACCTGAGGGTCTTGGGGGGGTTCTGGATGCTCTTGAAGAAGGGCAGTAGCAGCAAGAGTGGCTCATCTCTTGAGCACATGGTGGCAGAGGGATCAACTGGGGCAGGGAGTGCAGGCACATCCTCCCCTTCACTCTCCTTGGCTTTAGGGCCCTTTCCCTGTTCCTTGTCGGCCATCGTTACAATCTCACTCCTTAGCTCAAACTGTGCGGTGCAGAGAGCTGCCAGCCCCATCTCAGCCAACTGTTCTAACAAAGGCAGGCCATGGCTGGAAGTGCTTTCCTTCAGGTTTGCAAGACTTTGCTCTCCTTCAGGTGTTCCTCATAAGGCACCACCCTGAAATCCAATAAGAACGGTGAAAGCACAACCATGTTCTGCTCTACCATCACGTTCCTGCCGCACTCCCCCTTGCACCCAGCCCCCGAAGCCTGGCAAACCCTGGGGAACTCAGTCCACAGCAGCTGCTGGAGGAAGAAAACCCTGGGCCACTGCAAGGAAGGGGAGACGGAGACACAGGAGCACGGGTCCCCTCTGCCCGCACATGGCTCATCTGTGATCGGAAATTTGCCGTAACACTGTCCACGCAGAACATGGGGTAGAAGTAGAAAAGCTCGCTCCCAAAATCTGGGCAGTGTCCAAGTTGAGGCAAGGACAGATGTCACTGACCTTTACAGTATTCCAAGAACTAAAATCCCTCAGCTCCCTTCTGCTCACTGGAGAAATAGCTCAAAACCTGTTCTCTTCCCAGTCTCCCCCCAGGGGGAAAAAAGCATCAATCTCTATGCAAGTGTATTTGTTCTGCGTGTTCCTTATTTTATATTTTACGAACCGATGCCAACTTTCAGTCATTGAATCCAGACACCCATGTTAACAATGGATGATTACATTTTCCATCCCAATGTTTTCCCACAAGCACAAGCATTAATTCAAAGTACTCTCTTTGCAAGTAACAGTGTTGTAACGTATAGTAAGATGAAATATTTAACTGGCACAGATGAAACTGCTTCGCGGGAACCAGCAGAGCCACACCAGTTTACACCACCAGAGGCCTTGGTCCACAGCTGTTCCTGGGCAGCCAGGATGCTGTGTTTGGGCCAATAGGATTTATGACCATTTTAAATAGAAGCAACTTTATCATGCACGTCGGTAAACTGCTGTGCTATTGGACTGCAGGCAGCTGAGTACTTTTCCACTCTTTTTAGCTATTGCTATCAGAAATCATGGGTTAGTCGATAACCACATTCCTCCGAGATGAGTTTGCCAGCGCACTGAAGGAGATCTGTTCACACTGGGAGGCATTGTTTCCCAGGCTATTCCAAACAATACAGAAAACACTGTGTTCTCATTTGAGTACTATGAAGAAAGAGCTCAGTGGATGGGCTTTTAAAGAACTAGCATATGCAATTCTATAAACTATATTATTTAAATAAAGAAAAACTCTCTATGTCATGCAGAACTAAATCATGATTCACTCATGGACTGCATCCAGCATCAGAAATATGGATGAGCTTTGGCTGGGCTTTCTAAGCAACAGAAAGAAATACTTCATTCCCAGCAGAAGAAAAAGAAAAAAGGGGAAAAAAAAAAGCAGATATTACACTAGCATTTGAGGCCACTTCATTCTTGTTAGCAAAACGTAATGACAAATTCATGGAAATTGAGCAGGATCAAGACATTTGGGACAAGACCTTGCCCTGAGTTAACTGTTGCCTCCGAGAGCTTGCCTCTGAGTCAACGCAGAGCAAGGAGATGTTAATCCATCCATACTGCACTGGTTCAGTTCTGCCAACCAGGTCAGAGGTAGCATTTCAGACACTAACTTAGTATTGATGCTTTAAATAGCAGCAGAGTGTATATGCCCCTACATAGTGCTTGCTGTGAGGAGCAACACAAATGCACATTGGTTTTGAGGTGGTCCTGCAAACCAGCAATGTCCTGGTGGAAAGCAAAATGGGCAGGCTCACCTGTTTGTCATTCCAAGCCAGACAGTAAGAAGTGGGTAGACTCCTCCTTGCCCAAATTAGAAATGAATGAGCTACAGTTATGTGCTTTTTGCCCTCAATTATACCATTGCTCCTAAAAAGGACTTCAGTCTTTGGATCTCTCTCCTACCATTCAGGGTCAATCAGAGCACTGAGTACTTGGTTTTGCATCGCTTGTTCTCACCTCCCCACTTACCTACTGAATCTAACAGATCTCTTTTAGCTTTAAAGGCAGCTGGATCAGGCCAGAAAACAAAGATCAGTAATTTTCCCAGTAAGAGTTCAGCACAGTCCAACAATGAAACAAGCTTTTAATGAGGCAAAGCAGAAAGAACATGTGAAACAAAGATAATCATTTTCCATAACGGAAGCTTGAACTATTTCACCTACATGACTTAAATCCTTCAGAAACAGGTGGACTTAAAATCACAGCTACTTTTCTGTCCTCTCATCCCCTTCCCTTACCCGCCTCTTACATGCAAGCAGCCCCAGAGAAGTCCATAGGAGGTGAACAGACAGATTGTCTTCACCGGACTGCAGTGGGCTTCACTGCCTCGCGTAACTTGGCTTATCATGTTCCTGTTACTCTTGTGTGAATCTGGGTCTGAAAGAGCAATTCCAAACTGAGATATCTGCGTCACAGTCGCTGCCAAGGAAAGTCTCCAGGCTGGATCACAGCCAAACTTAATGCCGCAGCTTTAAAGAGGCAATTTCAGTTCAGGGTTTTTTGCTTTGTATTGTTTTTAAATCTAGTGTATTTTGCATTGCACAACTATATGAACCCACATTCATGCCACACTAAGAGGACGAAGGAGAGGAAAGCAGTGGAGAAGAAAAAGAAATCCAGTAGGTCTGTTTTAGCAGAGCTAAAAGGCCCCTGAGCATTCCTCCTTATATGTTTTTTGCAACAGAACCAGGTCTGAGAACAGACTGTAGCATTAATATCAACCAGCATGGTAGCTGCTGGGGCCCAAATCAGAAGCGGACACGGGCAGGAGCAAATACTGACTGGCAGTTACAGCACTGTCACTTTTCTTTCCAGACTCACAGTGCTGCTCCACAGCTCAGGTAGGCAAAATGGTCCCATGCTGTGACATTCACAAGTGACAAGAGAAGCAGTGAGGGAGAGCGTATGTCTTAAGATAGAAAACCTGACATATAGCCCTTATCCAGAGTAAGGAGCATCAGAAGTTTTCAAACAGAGGTTATTGCTCTAAACCCGCCAAAGAGTTCAATGGGCCTTTGGTTGGGCCCTATGCCAGGAATAAGCAGAAATACTCAATAAATTCCTAAAACATGTCAGTCTAGGTTTTATGTAAAGTGTTGTGAGTATTCTTTAAGAAAAAACACAGAAGAGCAGAAGAACAAGAAATATTCTGCCTGAAAAACAGGATTTACATTTTTCTGTGAGGCTCATTCAAGGTGGAAAGACTAGAAACATGTTGGAAAATGTCCAGAGAGATACTAGATTGATCAAAGGGTTCAGCTAGGATAAGAAGCTAAAGGATCTGGGTTATTACTGCTTGCAGAAGAAATGGCTGCTGGGGAGGAGATAGAAAAGGCAACAAGAAAAAAAACCAAAAACACCATTCTTGCATTGTGAGCCTGAAAGGGACCCAGTGCATCGCTTACAATCCATTCACATTACACTCCTGGGCAAAAATATCACTCCCGATGAAATACAGCACCACCTCTCCTCAAAGCCAGCGCAGGGTCCTCTCAGCGCCGCTGGAGCTGCCATCAGGCAGTTGCTGGCAGCAAAGCTGGTGCTTACAGCCCCGGCCACTCGCCCCAGTGCGCCACACAGAGTCCCTGGCTCCCGTTACACAGGATGGGTTTTGGGAGATGAGCTCTCACAAATCTGGCCACAACACCGGGAGATGTTTCCCTTCAGCCCTCTGCTCCACCCTGCTGCTGCAGGCGGCTGCCCAGGAGCAGAGCAGATCATGTGCTGCAGCCATGCCAGCCCAAAACACGGTGTCCTGACCCCAGGTGCAAAGCAGCCAATGTGTGCCTGAGGGAGAAGCATACTTTAACCCGTTTTAGCTGCTTGTCAAGCAAACATGAGTCAGATCTCTAACATACCAAGAGATACTAAATGGCAGCCAGAGCCTGCTAGAGACTGGGACTTCTGCTTCTCATCAGAGTTGAACCAAGTAGAGCTGAGTGGTTGCCAAAAGTGAAAGTCCCTGTCCTACCTCTTAAACTGGCTCAGTTACTCATACAGCTTGCAAATATGGGAGAGCTAAACCCTAAGAAAATTGAAATCACTTAGGTTTTGTTGCTGTGGTTCTGCTAGTTTTCTGAGCATTCAGCTCCCTGAAGATGTCCAAATGAGAGAGGGAAGCAGCAGGAACATGCAGCCAGGAGAAAAGCCACCCTCTCAATGCAGTCTCATGATCAGTTTTCTGCTGGTTGGTTACCTAACGCAGCAAAAAGAAGGGTTACCAACATAGCTGGCCACATAAGCACTAATGCCAGTACAGGGAAGACTGGGAAAATTACAGGTGGGAGCAGGGAACAGAACCACAGTCTTTGGGGAAAAATAGCACTTACACCAGACCGTGAGGCTGCAGCCACATAGCGATCCCTAAGGTGACCTCAGTCAGTAGCTTGGGAGGTGAGGAAATCCAAGCATCTCCAGAAAGGGAAAAAAACAAAACAAAAAACGTGTTTACTCCTGCTTACACTGGGGAACTATTCCCTACAATACTTCCTTTAGCAACCCAGGAGCGGCCAGCACTGACAACAGTGCAGCTCTTCACGTGTCAGCGGCCACTGAAATGGCAGAGGTGAACCAAGGCGAGGAAGCGCAGGCTGAGCTGGGAGCCCTGCAGCAGAGCTTGAGGCAACAGCCGTCCCCATGTTCTGCGCAGGGGCCCAGGGAGCACAAACCCAGCAGGCACTCACGTGGTGTTGTGTGGGGCACACGAGCTCTGCAGCACGCAAGAGCAGGGTAAAATCACTGCAGCTCATTTTCACACAATCTCACAATAGCCTTGGCAGATCAATACTGCGGTAGATAAAAAGCTTGGAAATTTTTCATATTGAAGGTCATAGCAAAAGCTAATCTGAATCAACATCTTTAGGTGATAAGGAACTCTGTTCAGAGGATTGAAGTCTCTTCATTTCCTCTTTGCACCACTGACAGATTCAGCTGGTACTTTGCAGTTGTACAGGTGGCTTGACAGTGACGAAGTGTTCATCCCAAGCTGACATACAGTTGGAATAAGAAAAATATACTGGCAATCACTGCACAGTCTAGACTTATTTATAATGCAAACAAAGATCCTGTTTTTCTTCTTAATCTATACTAAAACTGTAGCTGAGACTAAGGAAGTCTAGCAACTAATGAATCTAAACCACAGGGGAGGGAAAAAGACTTTAAACAGAATTAATATTTTGAAGTCCGAATGATATGATATCTCTCAAACATAAACAACTTTTTTTTTTTTTAATTCTCCTTTGATTTATGTCCAGCCAAACATATTAGGCCCAAGTTTTGGGCCTGGAGAGCTTACAGGAGTCTGAACCAAGAAGCTAGAGCACCTCACTAATAGAGGAGCAGCTGAATCGCCCAGGCAGGTCTTGACAGCACCAGCCAAAGAGAGGGAGGGGGCAGGACATCCTTTATTAGCAACCTTGGAGGATGCTAACCTCGTTAACCATCAGCATTGTACCGACTGAACCGCAAATGCGCATTCCCTGCACACCCACGCGGGCTCTCAGAACTCACACACATCTGGGAGCTGGATTGCCGTGAAACACAGGCTGGCCAGGTATGGCAGCGGGAGAGAAACCTTCCACCTAAGCGCTGCCACCCTCCAACAGACATGGCTTCCTCTCCGAAGTTAAAAAGCAGTCTTTAAGTTCTCGTAACTTATCAGGAAAAAGACCCCTTACGGGCAAGGTAGGTGTTAATTTTAGCTAGAAAGCTTCACCTTAATCTTGGCTGATGCAAACGGGGCCACTGGCACCTGCAGCGAATTTCTGCCCGGGAAGAAGGGAAAAGGTTGTTTTCATGAAGTAATTCCCACATCCCAGACTGATCTTGTCAGTAACTCGTTGAATGGCTCTAGGGAGTCAGCTAGATTTTAGAAACAATTTTTTAAAAGTGTAAATGTTTGTTATTAAAAAAGAAGAGTTAAATATTTTCAACCACCTGTAATGGTTTGGTAACTCTCCAGGAACTTCCCCCTCATTCCTAGATTGAAAATAAAAAACAGACCCAAAAGATAGCTTTTGCTGCAGTAGAGCATGTTGAGTGCTTACTTTCCTAGCCCACATTAACCCCAGCCCAGGAGGGTGTTTTCTGATGCTCCCTTATATAAGGAGTCAAGAAAGTCTCATGCATAGAGAAAAAGAAAGGGACTCTGGGCTCTCCAAACTATTGCACGATTTGCTGTTTGAATAGTAGAAAGTACCTCTAGAGAGACTGGCACAAGGAAAAAATATGTTTCTTACTGAGTTGAATGCAATCTTTTTGTCTTAAATTAAAGTCCTCTCACTCATCAACTTTCAACTTGACTGAAAGCACACTTTGGTTTTCTGTTTCTCCATGCATTTTGCATCGTCATACCTCTGGTTACTCATGAATCCGCTCTTGCATGCTAGTAGGTTTGGGGTGATTTTTTTTTTTTTTTAAATGATAATTTGATATGCTGCATCGTATGGGGCTAGAACTGCCGAGCCAGCCTTGGTACCTCCAGAGAAAACAGAAATGCAAAGGACTTACCAAGCCCCTGTTTTGGTCCTTTCTGCTTTGCAAATAACCACAGCCCATGAACACAGACTGGGCCTTGGCAACTATATGTTCATTATTAACAAATTAACAGCTTCAGAATTCCCCCTTTTCTTTTGTTCTGTGTGCGCAGACACGCACACACACATGCGTGCCTGGCGACTTGGTCTTTTTTCATCTTGACAAATCCTTCCTCCTGCTCACCCCAGTTTTCAACAGCACAACGGGGGGTCAACCAGGAAAGCTTCGCAAGCCCTATCAAACAGATTTGTTTAAATTGTTTCCAGCTCAGGGCAGATCCGTGTGAGGAAATACACAGCCGTGGCAAACAACATCTTTTTTCTGCAAGACCTCTAGGCCGCTATTGTCAAGTGAAAATGTGCCCAAAATCTGGGCATTTACAATCATGCGTGCACCAGTCTGGGTGCTCCAGAGAGCATGGCTGCTTTCTGGAAAGATCTCCGTGTGAGGACAGGCTCTTTCCCCAAGCCACCGAAGTGGCAGCCGCTCCCCCGCCTCGCAGAAGCAGCACCGAGCGCCCCGATATGGGAGCGAGACCAGGCCGGGCTCCTCCTGGCCACCCCGCGCCACGCCGCTCGGGGACGCTGGCCCCGCTTTTCCTGCCGCTTGCCGGGCTGGCGCTGCTTCAGAGGCCGCCCATGGCCATTGTGTGGCCCAGACGGGGCCCTGGTGAGACTCCCCCTGCAAGGCCATCTGAGGGAAAGGATTGTTTTATTTATGAGATGGGAGGAAAAAATAAAGCTCCCGTGTTGTTTTTCAGTCGGGATGAAGAGGAGGAAGAGAGTTCTCTTATTTTTGGTAGCTAAAGCCTGTTCACCGCACACTGCTATCAAAGGGAGAAAAGGAAATGTGGAGGCTGGGCGCCAGTCGCACCCGAGTTTCGGGCAGGGCCTTCTCCCGGAGGTGGGCGACCCTCATCCGACACAGCCCAGTGAAATGCGGCGGCCGGAGTAGGGGCTTCCACGTCCCACAGCCTGCCGTAACCCCGGGGCCGTCGGGCGAAGGCAGCACAGCGGCGGGGGAGGCCCCGTGTCCTCCATCTTGTGAATCTGCCCTTCCTTTCTGTGGCATCTCGTGCAATTCAATGAGGCGCTTTGTTTCAGGGGAAAAACGAAATGTTTGCTTGACCCAAAATGAACTTCAAGGTTTTAAATTCACCAATAAGCCATGACAAAAAATGTTTTTTTGAGTTAACGCCTCCAATTTATTTTCACATTTATGTGTTGACAGCCAAACAAAAAATAAGTATTCACACAATGAAGTTCTGTCTTCCACTTGTTTTTCACATGAATGAGATTACATATTTCTAGTTACTGGTCCCGGGAAACTTTTCCAGATTTTATTTTAAAATGAAATAGAAATGCTTGGGAGAAGAGAAGAGTTAAGATTATACTAAGCATGGATAAGTTTTACTTAGCAACTCTGTCCCTTGGAAAAGGCTTAATACTATTTATTTTATTTATCTATCTGCTACATTTAGCTGGACAGATTCCATATTCCATTACAGTTCAGAAGTGATATATTTCATCCTGTAATAATAATTCCCAGTTAATTATTACAATCAAACACGTCTCTTTAAAGCCAAGCATATACCAAAAATCATGATGCAGAGCCCATTTCCTTAAGAATCAATGTCATTTTATTCCAAATTTCCATAAGAAAAAAATACCATTTTAAAATGCAAACTTGTAGACACAATGGAAAATGAATTCCACTCAGATGATGCAATTAACCCCCAGTATAAATAATCTGTGGTGTATATTGTAATATGATAATGTGAAAGTCCAAAAGAACTCATTCCCAGACCACATCAGAAAATCTACTGAGTCAACAACTGCAGCAGACAATAACAGCACGAGTTAAAGGAGCAGAGCTTTAAAGCAGGTTAGTTCAAACTGTACAGCATTTAAAATGTCACTGACAAGATTAAATATGACCATTCACACTCAGGCGCTACGTGAATTCACTCAGAAAAGATTTGGTGCGTAAGATCTGCGTGTGAAGTGACAACTAGTTCAACTTGCTAAGTTAAATTACCGCACGTGTAAGACCGTTCCTGCCTCTGTTTTGCATTATCATCACCAGTTTTTAAATCATTTAAAAGGAAAATTATTTGCTTAATCCATTTGCTTAAAATTTATCTAAATTACATTAAGCAAACACATCTGAAGCTCACTTTCTTTCCTAAAGATTCTCTGTGCACATAGGATGTGGCTACAGAACAGATGTAGGGAACTGAAATGAGAAAAGGTCACTGTTATAGCAATAAACATGTTGTTTCAACTGTTCTCTCAGATCAAAAAAGCCAGCATTTCAGTGGGATATGAGTGACTTAACTATATATGTAGAAACAGTGCAAGAACCATATGGTAATAATTACTAGAAGTGCATAGTTCACTTTTTCTTGACAAGAGCCACATGGCTTTTTTTAATCTATTGTATCACATATATGATGTAACAGTATATCAATGCAAATCAAACAAACGCAAAGCAGCTTTCCAGCTGAGGCTCCAGACACACAGAAGTCGAGCAGCTCCAACTTCTGGGTCCCATTCCCAGCTCAGCCCTCGACACTCACATTTTCTCTTTCTAGCCGCAATGTTAAAAATGCATGGTTTAAATCACCAGAGAGAGAGGAGAGAAACCACCACCACATTTATCATGAATTCCAACACCACAGCAAAAGTGAACACAGGAAAAAAGGATCTCCCTCCAGAAGCCGCCCAGAGTGATCACCTCGGGAAGGAGTTACTTATCGCTCGTTAGTGAATGCAGGGGCACCCCTTTTCCACAGCGACACCTTTACCACGCAGCTTGATTTAATATCAGCCTGCCACTTGGCCCACAGCTTAAGGCTACAGCAGGGAAACAAAATGAAATTCAGCATAAGTCCCAGCTACTAAGCAAAGGTATATGGAAGAAGCAGCCAAGATGAAATGGCTGTATGTCAGTCCTGCTAATAATTTCCCAGGTGCCGTGCACTTAAAATTCAGTATGGTAATGCTTTAGAAACACTTTACTTCAACGTTCTTGATTTCTTTTTGAGACATGCAGTATCTAAAGGCTGTAAGAAAAGCGTCACGGCCCCATGACGCAACACATTCATCTGGTGTGAGTTCATGACGCTGGATCAAAACCACTCCAGAGAGGATTCTGATGGTTTAACTATGTGCCACAAGTCAGGCTGGACCTCTGAGAAGGGCACTCAGGGGATGATCCAAAACTTTGTACCGCAGCATCCCAAAGGGGAACGCAATGCCTGGGCCAGCGGCAGGTGCAAGGCCCTGCTCCGCTCCTACCTGCTCCCGCGACGATCCCAGCATCAGGCAATCAAATAAAAACGCCTGCTTTGCAGACCATTTACTACTTCTGGCATACTCTGGTTTTGTTTTTCCTTTCGGGATCTTATTTTCTGGGCATACAGCTGAATGCTGGGCCCTTGGCCAGCCCAACCACTCCCTGCCCTGCTCTCACCCTGCAACCCAAAACACCGGCTTTGTCCCACCTTGACCACTTTGACTACCAGGAGGCTTCGCACTATCCCTTGCAGCAGGACCCTGCCGCTCCAGGCACCACCCCCGGCCCTGCCACCTCTGCGCCATCAGCTCCCTCTCTGCATCCGCCGCATGCTGCTGTACGTCATCCGCTGTGAAGAGCAAAGCCTGCCTGCTGAGCAACTTGGTATAACTACACGACCACCGATAAGGGTGTGATTAGGTGCAGATCAGGCCCTTCTTGCACTGCTCAGGACGAAAGTGAAAAGGTGCTGGGCGAGATGTCTACTCTGAGACGGTTGGGAATCCCTTCAAGAGGCTGTTGCACTTGGTGACAGCTGGCTCTGTAAGGAAGGGAACTACCAAAAATCACCTCCATAGTGCAGTACTGCTCATATCCCATGGTACACAGGGCATGAAGCAGCTGCCTTGATGCCATGCAAGCCGGGACACTTCGTGGCTTGCACCAACCAGGGATAGTTGTCACATTAGCTTGCTGTCTTGGCAGTGGCCATTCAAAATGCAATTGTAGACTATACGTGCCTGACTCAAGCCTGTACCACCAGTTCTATTGCATTGCACAAAACCAATTTTAATAATCCCAATAAATCCTAATTAATAGGGGAAGCTGTGGCACTATCATAACAAGTAAAAGGCCTTCTTCACATTTGAGGTTTGGATTTCACAGAATTCACATCTCTTAGTTTCATAACTATACATGAAGGTCAAACCAGCAAAGGGATTAAGTTAATCCAGCTTCTACTTCAGTGAACACCAAAAAGGCTCCCATCATTGTCCGATCAAATTGCTTGATTTTATAAATCACATATAAGTAAGATGAACATTTATAAATCCAGAAAAATTAATCAGGTCTTTCTCATTCTGTTAAGTCTACAAAGTTTAGATGTGGCAGGAAAGTGAGCTAATTTAAAGTTATCGTTTAGGTCAGCATAGCTATTTACAGTGTTCAATTACATGATCATATCATTTTGCACAGCCTTCTTTATATTGGCAAGCTATAAAAGAGCTTCTTCGAATGGAACCATTGTTCTGCTGCACACTCTAAGAATAGCATAGACTATATATAAGGACGCAGCTCCAGGGCTGTGCAGAGGACCTGCCTTGATAAATTCAGAAGTTTCCTATTGCATCAAAGTTCCTTCCTCCTTTCTCTTCCCAGTCTCTCTTGCCCAAATATACCAGACTGTATTTGGGCCAAGCAGCCCCCCCCGCTCCCACACAGATTAGGTACTGATCTTCTGTCTTTTCTTTCCTAGGACAGAAAACTGCCTTTTATTCTTTCCAAATTTGAAAGGCTACTCTTTTTTTTTTAACCATATTTAGCCTAGCCTGTCACACAATAACAGAACTAGGCGTTATTTGAAGGTCAGTATTTTCACTTGCTTGCTAAGAGATGCTGACAGAAAGCTTCCCGGGGCCCCTACCCAGCTCTGGACCTCTCCTCTGTTTCTCACCAGGTGATGGTGTATCCATAACAGAGCAGTGGCACTTCAGTCCCAAGCCTACCACAGTAAAACCATTGCGAAGTCTACTAGAAAACTCAATTTAGGGTATTTTGTACTTTCTCACAGAAGTAAGAATATCATGGTCAATAGTATGAAGGTCTTTAAAGCAGCTACAAAGTTTTGTTTCACTTTTAGCTGGTGAGAGGAGAGAAGAAAAAGAAGAACAGCTTCTTTTTTCTGGCTGGTTAAAGAAACTGTAAGAACATCAGTGTTGGTGGTGTTTGATAATATGGAGGGTGGGTAACAAAAAATACAACATGAACTGGTAGAAAAAAGCAATTTTAAACAACCAAAAGAGTCCTCCACTGACATATTTATGATCAAACAAAAGGTGGGGGTTTGCCACCAAGTTGAACTTCTCAGAAAAATTACATAGATGCAGTGTGATGACAGTTTATGGTCCTTTTTTTCTATTTTAACAAGCTGCCAACACCATTTTGAATATGCACACTTGTGCCTTCTCTCCACCTCCCTATTGGGCTAATACTGCAGGGAGCAGTAGGACGGAGTAACGAGACAGATCCTCCCAGCTCAATACAATTCCACCGCAATGGGATAATCCTAAACAACAGGATGGTTCTCACAGAGGGAAAATAATTTTTTTCAGGGGCATGATCCCCCTGGACCAAATCACGTGGCAGGATTCCCCGAAGGAGGGGCAAGAGGGGAAGCAAGGAGATAACAGAGGAAGCAAAAAGTTATGAAAGGAGCAGCAACTCCTTTTTTCTCCTGTCAGAGATTTTCAATATCCTCCCAAATCAGGGGCTCAGTGAAGGAAAAAGGAAAATTGTAGCTTATCCAGCTCAGACAGACTCCCAGGGAGTCCCAAGGGCGTGCAGATCTCTAGAGACAGGAGATGCTTTAGCAAGTCTGCTTTGCACTCTGCCTGCAAAGGCCTGTGCTTAAACACTGAGCAAAGCAACTGTGGGATAAAAACCACCCGTGCAAAGCTTTTGGCATCTGTAAGGGTTTGCTAGCGCTTCTCAAAAGTCTCCTAAAGAAATTAAACATAGGAGGGAGGGCAGTGCAATTCCCAAATATCACTGGAGGCAACATCAGATCAGTGCTTATCCCCAAGGTCCAGAAGTGCCTGACAGACACCTGGGAAATCAACCCAGGGAGTCACCAAGAGGCCAGATGTCATCACTGCGAGTGACTGTAAGTTATGTGTATTTTTTCAGATTTGTAGATATTTTCAAAACTATGCAGACTGTTTCCATGCAATTTCTTCTAATCTAATTCACTCTGCATCCCAAACACGCAGACCGGGAATGCAGCAGTCTGGCACGAGCTGCTCATGAGAGGGAAGAGGACCCAGCTGCTATTTATACATATTATATACTACTATCCACTCTCTCTTAGCAAGTGACTTCAGACTGTGGTATGGACAAATACTTGAGGGACAGACCCTCATTTTATTTCAGTTTCAGAAATCCCATCAGCATGCTCACTGAAGAAACAGCTCCTAGAAAAGCTGCATGTAAGCTTATAGAGCTAGATTTTAAAACCATGTTAGTATTGGCCTGTCTGTGGTCCCTCCGGAGTTATTTTGGCCAGCACTCTCAGTTTCTGAGAATCTCACAGATAGTATTACAACAGGGAGATTTCTTCAAGCACACACTCTGATGCACTGTGGGGACACTTCTGGCATCTTAACAACCTGACTTCTCTGGAACTGGAGAGACCATGAAAGATACAGAAAAACACAGGCAGTGTAGCCATATTTCAATATATCCCCCTTCAAGTCCCACCGAGTTGTGTGAAATCTCTACATTGGATCAAAGAAAATCTTCTGAATAAATAAATGGAGCAAACTTGGTTGATAGAGCAGAGACCATTTAAAAATATAAAGTAACACAAAGTGTTTTCACTAATAGCTACAGTGCCTACCACTTTATCTGGGCATTCCCCTTTCATACACCTGAAAATTCTACATTGATGAATAATATTAGAACATTATTTAAACAAATGTGCTGTCTCTATCCTCAAGCAGTGCCAGTCTTCTGTGTAGCAGACAGCCGTAAGAAGAAACAAGGTTCAAGAAGATCTAAGAAAGTGGAAAGGAAAAGGGAAAAGAAAAGAGCACTCACGATACTGTTTCAACTGAAGTCTTTGAAGCAAGTGATGAAATGACTAGCAAATGTGAAGAAGTAAAACCTGGCCTTCAGAAAGGAGGTCACCCTAGTTTTAAAGCGCACGGAAGGACTTGGGTTACTTCTCTGAGAAATGTATTTTGGCTTTACTATTAGCAGCACCCCTGGATCATTTGGCCTTTCTGTTGACTTCTGCCAGGATTTAATTACAGTTGCTCTACTAGGCTGTCTGCAAAATATAGCATGCAAACATGTTACCTGGCAAAGCTGAAATATAGTTGAGTAGCATCTGTTCCACTTGGGTGAAAGAGTCACTGAGCAGAAGGAAGAAATTATTTGCGAGAGTTGCAAGCCAAATCTGTGGCAGAGCCAAGCTTAGAAGTCAGGCATTCATCATTTCTAAGGAAAAAAGCTTTAGGATGGTGGCTACTGCTACTTGCTGAATTCAGGGAAAGAAGAGAGGACAAGAAAATCCTTTCCATTAAAACTAAGTGCAATGTGTGATTTAATTATCCAACTTCAAAAGCATCACTGATGCAAAATGCATCAAGCAGCTTGGCACACTGAAAGGTAACGAGCAATAAACACTGATGCAAGACATGATTAAGGTAAGTCATCTGGATAATGTGATAGATCCCATAATTCATTATCATCCCAAAAATAAACTGCAAAGCTGGCTTCATTACATACACCTGTAATATCATCAGTCTCTAAGTGCTCACTGCTGGTAGAGGGAACTTACCACTCACTATGAGCATCGCAGCACAAGCCGTCCTCCGGATACCTGTACACTGAAATGGCCCCACTCTGCTCCCACAAGCACCCTATATAAATCCAGGAGGGGTCCACTTGTATTCTTAATGTTTCTGGCCAGTTTACAGTAGCTTAAGTAAATTTTAACATGGGTGGCTGAACAGCATCTGCATTTTCTTCACAGTAAGAACCAATTTTATACCCTCAAACAGCAGAGGTAATTTTGTTTGATAAAGAACTTTATGAAAATGGCTTATCATTTTATAGAGATAAACAGGAAGTGAAATGACATTTTAAAAAATCACAATATTAAGAACAAGGCTGAATTTAAGAAAAAATAGGGGAAGAGAAAAAAATCAATTTGAAGGATAAAACCTTTACATGAAAGGCTAAAAAAAATACAGCATATAAATCATAAAAACGGTCCAGAAGAGGCCTGAGTACTCAGGTACTACATCCTTGTGCTTTAAGGACTGGCTACACATCATTTGCAACAGATATTTCTCAAACTTATTTTTAAAAGCTTCAGCATCAGTCTTCACCATCTTCAGGCAACCACTTTCCACATTTCACTATCCTTTTCCTGAGAAAGTATTTCCTAATACCTTTTTCCACTGAAACTTGTTGCCTAAACTTTTTTTTTTAAACGTAAACCCATTAATTCTTGTCCTAGCAACAGTGGATGTATAACAATACCACATTGCCTTTCATTCTGCAGTAACCTTTTACTTGTTTGAAGATTATCACCATGTTTTCCTTCACTCCTCAGAGAAAAGTGAACAGTTTGCTTTCTGTGTCTTTCCTTATATTTTAAGTACACCTCTGATCATTCCCATGGCCTAGGAAAAAGCGATCTCCAATTGATCTCTGTATTTCTTTATTTCAAGTGTTTAACATTGCACACACTGCTCCAGCAGAGAGTTCAAGGGAAGGATCATCTCACCTCTGACGTACTCTCCTCCTTGGCCCTGCTCCCGTTACAACGCTGCTTTTCCCTCAGCAGCTGGGCACAGGTTCTTACCGGGCATCTTACCTTTTTTAACTCACCCAACAAGAGAGCCTTTCCAATGAAAAACACCACCTCCCCCCGCTGCTGATCACTGCTTCCAAGAAAGGATTCATGGTTGTGGTCATCCTGCACTACAGCAGTATCAGAGAGATTTGAAGGCTTTACCAGTGCAGTAGCTCATTCACTAAACCACTAACTCCCCACACACTATCAGCGTAGGAGATAGATTTTAAGCTTTGATCGGGGAATTTTCATGTGCCAGAATTACCGGGGATATGAACACATTCAGAGCTGGCTGATGGTCTTCTGCTTAAAAACACTAAAGGCGCAGCCTTCAAGCTGCAGCATGGGGCAGGGCAGCTGAACTGCTCCAGGCAGGGCCAGGGGCTGCACCACGTACAGATCCCATGCCGAGCTGCCAGCCACGCTCTGCAGACCAGGTTGCTCAGCCTTGCCTGTGGTACAGCACACATACATCTCCTGCTTCTCCGGGTTTTGTCCGTGCAGTTCTCCCTTTTCTGCATTCCCTTCAGCTGCCCAGTTAACCAAGGAAAAGTGTAACTAACATGCACGCACAGTGTAAGAAGCACCTATGTCACTGAAGTTAAGTGACCATCCACACACAAAAAAAATGTAAAAAAAAAAAAAGGAAAGGAAAAAAGGTCTTTCAGATACAAGGCAAATTGAGAACCCCTCCCTTTAGTTGTGGAGGAACAGCTTATCAGCACTTGATGTATCACCCGGGTGTGGAGAGCCAATTCTTTTATGCACGTTGAAGGTTTCACATTAAAAAAACTGGCTAATGACTCTTTACTGCATCTCTCTACAAGTAGTTGAATTGTGTTTCTGCTTTTGTTGCATGCAAAGGGACCAGTTCAGAAATACTTTCCATATTAGATCCCTAGTGAAGCCAGAAGAAAGAACTGCTCCTACCGTTGTGCAAATCAGTAAACCCTGTCAGTCTTCAGACATGCAAAGCCTCCAAGGAAGCCATCTCATAGAGACGGTAAGGTCTGGGTCTCTGCTGCACCCATTATCTCAGCCATTTCAAAAAGGTAACCTCACCACATAACATTTGAGAACCAAAAGCAAATATATTTCACTGACAGTATTCCCCCATCCTTCCATCTAACACTCATCACTGTTAAAACATTTAGACACTGTCACGAAGTTTTTATTTCCAGAGCCCTTTACAGATATTAGCAATAGTGGCAGGGACTGAGGTAAGGAAGAAACACAAAGCAGATCCACAGAAGTGAGGAGAGCTCCCTCTCAGAAGCCTTTCATCTATCATATGATCCTTTCTGGTTAAATGATCATCTCTGATTTGTTGAATCAGAATCTTAATCGTGCACTTGGCATCAAGCAAAGGAACTACCAGCAATATTAACAGGGTTATCCAGGATTGAGGGTGGAAGTCCCCGTTGTTTAAAGCAAGAGTTAGACAGTATTACCACATGATCCCCTCACTCAGACTCTTTGAAGTGTTATGAAAACATTTTTAAAGCAATATTTGCCACAGGGTAGTCACTCATGTTATATCTGTCTTACCCCTCCTCTTTTCATCTGTAAGCACCTCATTACCAGTGGATAATACTGATGCTGTAATACCACTTTCCCTTGGGAACAAAATAATAATCATCTGTGTCATTCGAGAAGGATCCTGCTTGGGCCTTTATGTGCAGGAATGCACAGCTGTAAAGCATGCCTGACAAAAACATTTGATTTTGTTCTGTTCTCAGTTCAAGAAATACAGGTACAATGTGAGATCATTTGTTTTTAGTAAAGGGTTTTGAATACTCTTTTGTTTGCAGAAAGAGCAAATGCTTCTGCCCATTAAGACAGAAAATAAACTAAAGATACCAGTAAATGCAACAACAGTGCTGTCCCTACTAATATATTTCTATGTCTGTAGACTATGATAAGTATTTCTTTCATTAGATTCATGATTCAGCTCTGTATTTTCTTCTCCCTAGAATGTAACTTACTAGGACTCACGCTGTAATGTGTTTTATCAGAAAATGACCTGTTCAAACCAGAAGTCAAGGACAGGGTGGAAAAGAGCACAGAAGGAAAGACTGCAAGTGCCAGCAAATGTGCTGAAATCTTTGTACGCAACGTACTTGTCTGTATTTTAGGGGAATTTCTCAAAGAAATATTTCAGATTTGGGCTTGGCAGATGATACCATTAGTGGAAAGGAGATAAAACAGGGCTAAGATCTACAGAGGTAAGTGATGAGCTGTTCCAGCTTTGATTCTGTTTCCTTTGCCTGAAACACAATCGTCCCTCAAATCCCCTAAAGCAGACCCTTGCATATTGCACTTATCAATTGTGGAAGATTTAAGTTAAATTCTCCCCGCTCTCCCAAGTTATTATCAAAACCTCCATCAAGAATATTTAGACAAAAGAATAATGCCTTTGCAGAAGCCCGGCCACAGGGCCTCTTGCAGGCTGCAGGCTTCACGGCCATGCTGCGCGTTCCTCATCAGCGGGACAGAACATCACTCAGGTCCGACCATGATAAAGCACCCTCCATTGCTCCACATCTGCTTTTTTAGAGAGGCAATCTCTGCTCCAAATCCTACAATTGCTCTGGTTTTGTTTTGCTTTGCTTTTGAGCTCAATGAACTTTAGAGAAATATAAAGGTAACCTCCAAATACTAACACAGCCTAAGCTTATTCAAAATGGGGGCACTCTTCTGCAAGAAAATGGGAAATTTCACACTGTCTGCTGTCCCCAGCTCCATTTCCCAAGACGCACACAGAACAGCCTCCAAAAGACAGTGTCCAGCACATCCAAAACCTGCCTCCAGACAAAAGAGTGAATGAAGGTCATTCCCAAGCCAACCGAAGGAGGATAATGGCAGAGTGGAACAATCTGAACCGAAGGTATTTTTAAACTTTATCATCAGGGGAGTTAAAACACAGTACTTAAATGCTAGCTGTTGTCAAGATTAACTATAGTATCGTGGGAAAAAAGGGCTAAAGTCACATAATAATTACATTCACTTTGATGTTTATTAAGAGCAAGCTACTCTTGTAAAATTATAATGCTGCATTCACAGATTAGAGCTTAAGTTCCGTCAGCACTTTTGTCATAATATTTAGTGAGATTAGTCATTTTGTTAATGAAACATACAATTGGATTATGCTTTTTAAAAACGCTTTACATACAAATCTTTTAAATTACAAGTATATGACTGAGTTGATGTTATACATAAGTGTTAAATCTATCCGCAACTATGACCCTCACCTTTGCATACAGGGGTGCATATACACACACATTTTAACTTTTGACAGATAAGCGTACTTCTACTTTTATGTAAGACTCTATGTTTACAGGAGGCGAAAATCCCACTTTACTTTGAAATGACAGCAAGTATCAAAAAAGAATTTCATCCACCATGGCTGGACCAGGCAAATTTGCAGAGAGTGGCTTATATTGTGTGCGTATGAGAGAGAAAACAAAGAGGGAGATGCATGAAGAAAAAGTATCCTTCCATAAATTCTCATCAATACAAAGATACACGTAGAGAAGGGGGAAAAAATAACTGTCCCTTCAGTCTGCTTCTCCTGGACCAGAAGCTACAGCGACTAAGTAACTTAGTTGTGCTCAGTACGTAGTAACCCCTGCTGTCATCATAGATGGGTGTTTTCCAAGCCTTTGAATATTCATCACACAACATCTTGCAGAGGCAGCAATTGTTGTTATTATTCTTTTCTGGATGGAGACTGAAGCAGAGCAAAAGAAAGGGCCTAATCTGAATGAATAAATAAATAAATAGGCACTTATAGCAATTTAGGAGAAATTTGGGTATGCAAGTTCAAGCAAGTGATCCATAAGATCTCCACCCAGCTGCCTAAGCTGTGGGGTATCCAAGTTCTCATCAGTCAAATGAGGCTCAGGCTCTTGTGCGTTTTCTGAGCACCTCCAAACTCTGCTTGTAGACTGGGTTAAGCCTAGCCCAAAACATGGAAGTTGTGAGCACAGAACAGGACAGCAAGTTCAACCACCTTCCCCATTCTTGCCAGGTACAGACCCAGCACTCTCACCTATCACCTCCTGCCTTAAAAATGGGACTACTGGGAAGAGAAAGATGGAGATGAATTCTCACTTCGGAGCTGGGCTGGTGTATAGAAAGGAGGAATACAATATTCAGAGGAAGTGTAAGACCAAGGAAGAGGACAGCAGCCTGGTACTGAGTCCTGACTTCATGCTCCTGTGCCCTGTTCTGGTTAATACAAGATATATAAATGATAAATTTAAGAAGCTGTATCTGAGATGAACAGTTAGCTCCACTGCTCTGGACTGTTCTCCAGAGTTAGCTTTTTTAAGCTGAGCTCAGGTATCTACACCAACTTCTTGTAGCACAGTCATAACATTTACAAAAGGAAGGAATGGGAATGCATGGCTAAGGGTAGCGCTGGTGAAGTAGATGGAAGAAAACAGAAGGGTGGCTAACGTCTATGCAATTCCCAGTCTGAAGTTCACAGCTGTTGAGAAAATCATATTCTGCAAGGCAGCTGGAGATGCAGGGTACTGCAGCATACTGCAGGACTACAATTAATTTTACTGTTTTGTAGACAATGCTGACAAGGAAAAGTGAATGTTTTCTAATCATTACAGGCAAAACTTTCCAATCTTCTAAAAAATAGTACTAGAAACAGACAAAAAGGGGATTTTAGTTTTGGCTTTCACACTCGTTCACTATTAATTAATGGCATCTTTATTGGTCACTTTAGTGGAGCAGGAAGTCAGGCATCAAATCTGATTACATATCCAGCCTGGAATTAATTCCTCTGCAAGTCACAATAGACAGACCAACGGGGCAACACAAAGCAAATTGTCTGTCATACCTCACCCATCACAGTGGAAATTTCATTGTTTAGAGCTGCCAGTTTGTAAGTACCACATTCAGGATACGTCTTCATTTTTTAAAAAATCTCAGTCCCAAAGGCCATCCAGCTGCAACAGCTATACTGAAAGATGAGCACTGTTTATATTCCTCCAGAAGAATGAGATAATACAAGAATGTCAAAAATTCAGCCAAATCTGCTGAAGAAAATTCTCTCCTTACAAAACACCCGAATTCTGAGCAATGGGATTTTCCACAACTGTAGAGTGCCATTTTCCAATTTCCGCACTTTCAAGTGATCTATTGCCTGGTCTTGCACAACTATAAACACAGCGGTACTGTTTTTAAACGACAGCCTTCTAGCCGGATACTTTGTTAATCTCCTATTCAGTTTCCTGGGCAGCAACGCCGAAGAATAACAGTTTAGTTGGAAAAGCACTTCATTTTGACATGAAAGACTTGTGATTCTTTTCCAACTGAATGAAGAGAGCAAGTACAGTAGTCTTCTCACAATACAGTACCCTGCTTTAAGAAAACACGCACACACATTTTCCCCTTCACCCTCATCTCTTCGGCTTGTACTTCAAAAGAATGTTCATATTATTATACAATGTGTTCATATTTTGGTTTAAATCATAAATGTTTGGGAACAGAGTCCCAGCAAGAATGATACTCCAAAAGGCAATGCTTAATTTCAATTTGTGATACAGCTTCAATAAAAGCATTTCTATATGAGGCATTTCTTTGTTTTTCTTTCTTTTTTTTATGAGATAATATTAAAAGCTGGCAAAACACAACAAGGATGAACAACTATTTCTTTAGATTAATAAAATCTTACACAAGAGGCAAATCCTGCGCTTGCTGCTCTGACTTCAGTGGAAGTCAGACCTAGTCTGACCTAGTATTTGATGTACATCCTATGCTCTGGGCACAAGAGTGCAAAAATTGAAATACATAATCCAAAACAATATTAAGGACTGCCTATCCCACATCACAGATTACTATCTACCAGCCTACACAAGAACAATTAAATCTAAATTCCTAAATGGAGATCAGATGGCACGGGAGATTACAAACATCATATGGGTCATTTCATCTCTAGTTTACTGTTTTACATACAGTCCGAGCGAGTATAGGACAAAAAAGTCACTAGCAGCAGACATCTGCTAGTAGACAAATGAGCTGATCTCAATCCTGCTTTTTCTGGACACACAGATAAATTGGGACAGAGGAGAGGTGAGGAAGAGAAGTGGCAGGGGAAGCACCAGAAAATGCATACAGCCAGAAACCTTCCAGCCTCTCTGAGAGGAGCCTAGCACTGCCCCATCTCTTGATCCTTAGTGGCCCGACCAGAAGAGGACAGGCAAAATACCACAGGAGTGACAGCGGCACTTTACTGGGAATTTCAGTCTCCAATGCTTTAAGCATTTTTTACAAGCAAGTCTATCTTTAGAAAAGGATTTGAAAGTTACATAATAAATAGCTTTCCTATATTAGAAGGAAGCTAGAAATTATTCTGTTTAAGTGCACATGTTGTTTCACCAGAAGACAGGCTTTCAGATACTTCATCAGGACTGTCATCACATATCATGGCACTGATTTACATTTAAAGGGGGAAAGGAAGGATTTTGCTCTCTAAATCTGGGCTCTACCATAAATAGGCATGACTTAGGCGAGAGCCAGATTTCAACTTTCATTGCTAGGCCAGCGAGCTACAGGCAAGAACAAAAGACATGTGACACGCTGGGGAAGACAGATACTCCTCGAGCAAGTCAGAATTAATAAGCGCTTCTTAGGAGAGCCTCTTTCCTGGGAATGCGGATGAACACTTTCAGGCTTCGCTGAAAATGAAGTAATGCACACGCATACAGGAGGGCATAGCGATACACAAATAAAAGCAACAGATCTCACCGGCAGCTAATACCATGAATCCTAAAAACAAGAAAAGTCTATGGAGGAATGAGATGCTCCATATTATAAGCTCCTTTTCCTTTCTTTCACTTGCATTTTTTAAACGTTCATGAAATGATGACTAGGTTGCTAGATTATCTTTAATTCTCAGAGATTAGGCAAAGAACACAATCTACAGTTAATTTGCAGAGTATTCATTTTGCCTTTTCCCAGATAATAGCATCCAGGTAATTGAAGCCAGACAGCATGGCTGTAAAGTCCTGGCAGAACTATAACTTAAGAACATCAAAGAGTTAACATCATCCAATAGCAACTTACTGTTTCCATTTTAGGAATAATTATTTGAAATAAAAATCCAGGAGACTTCTGAAATGTGAAAACATCTGTTCAAGAACCTCAGTATAAATTAAGCCATCCCAATATATACAAAGAATGAATAAAATTACTCCACAAATAAAGCCAAATACTCTTTATTGGTTACAAATATTTAGTCAGTTCCATTCCAACTCTTAAACAAGGAAAATGGATCCAGAGCTTGGAGAAGGTACAAATATGTTTCAGGTTCCTTAAAATATTGCTGTTAAAGAGAGGATGCAGGAACATTATGACTGAAAAGTTAGAGTTTATTGTTCAGTTTAATTAGAATTTAGGTTGATGAAATGCATACAGGTAAGTAAGATGTAAACTAAATGAGATAATCAAAAGTCACACATAACAGATTTTTATTGCTATATTCTTTGTCCCTCCTGTTTAATGAACTGTTGGTCGTGTTCCGCAGAGGTTCTTCAGGGACACAGCACAGGATACTGACACTTCTTGTTAAATAATGCCATCAGCTTCTGGGGATATTTTTAAAGTAATAAAAACCACCATTATTCTTATACCTGGAACAAGTTAGAAGAACGAACTATTCCTCCATTGCAGCCCAAGGGAAAGCATTAGACATAATGCATATTGTGGTGGGTACTGTTACATTTTGTTACAAGCTAAATCAAGTTTAAAACCACTGTTTAGACAATAGCTCAGTTGTCTTAGTATTAATCAGGCTTTTTCCTTTTAAAACAGGTCTTATTGCATTTTCTATTTGTTTGTTCCTTTGCTATGATAGTAAACACCTAACTCTCAGTTCAGAGTACTCCTCTTAGTAATGTTATGAACTATAAACAAAGTTGATGTTACACAAAATTTGTCAGATAGGAAGACTTGGTTGTTACAACAGGCTTTGCCTACCATGTGCTTTGCTTGTTTGCATCAAAAGGAATTGATTCTTTTCAGTCCTTATTTTCTTTTTGCTGAACAGCAACATTCCTTAACACTTAGCATTGCAAGATTTTTAAGGGTGAAATAGCACAACATGGGGATCGATGGGAAGACTGATTGCCCAATTCAAGTTTAATTTTCATTTCTTTCTCTAATTATCCTCAACTGAAATGCACCAGTCACTATTTTCAGCTGGTTTGGGCTGTTCTGCCAGCAGCTGATCTAGTAGAGAAAGAGCAGAAATGAGGATCGTGAGGAGAGTGGACCCACTGCCTGCTCCATAGGAAAGCACTTGCAAAGCCATTTCTGGATTTTAACCTTTTTTTCTGCCTTCTGATCAGCAGTTTTTTCTGCACAAACCATTGGTACATTCTCTTTCTTGAAGACATCTGCAGAGTATAGCCACAAGTTGGGTTAGAGAGGCCGGGATGCCTCTCTTGGGGAGCAGCAGGGGCAAGTTTGAGAACGTGCTTCCCCAGAAAGGGACAGTGCCCTTCTGCCCCTCTTCCCTCTGCCTGTGTGGACCCATCAGCTCCCTTTATGCTAGCACCAGTACTTGTGGTGGGCCAGACCTGAGCTGACAGAAGGAAAACCCAAGAGATATAACTATGATCAGTATAGAAAGGCTGAAAACAAGAGCCAAAACAAAGCGCGAGGGGGGAATGCAGGATGACAGCTCTCGGCGAGTGCAGCTTTGATTTTGCCTTAAACCTCATCCTTGGGCAGAATAGCCCAAGAATGCGTCTGGGACATAACCACAAGCAGGAGAAAGCACAGCCTTGGCCAGGATGCAGCAGTCATTTTGCCGCCTGCCTCCATAAGCGGGTTGCAGAGGCTGCACCGGCTCCAGCTGCCAGGCTGTATCAGCCCGGCCGGACCCAGGGTGGGGAAGGTGGCCAGCCAACGGCCAGTGAGCCACATGCGCTGCCCTCATTCTCGGGTAAAAGTGGGCAGTTGATCTGACTAGAGTTTAAGTTATTTTTACCAACAAAGAGTTTGTCTCATTGACGGTATATTTTATAACCAGCTATGCCGCTTCTGTTGGCCAGTAACATCTAGTGCAGCGCTGGACGGGTGCTGCTCCCAAATAACTCGACTCCGGTTTCACATTCCTCACCTCCACGTTCACGCTGCCCAGCGGTTTATTTTACAGATTCCCTGGCCTCGAGAGGCTGCTATCATGTTCCTCCACCCCGGCCGCAGCCCTGCCTCCCTGTCCCCTCTCAATAGGGCCTTTGTTGCCTGCCACGTGGGGGTCAGCGGTGGCACCTTGGAGCTGCTCCTGCCCGCAGACCTGCTGCCTGCCTCCCCAGGCCCTCCTCCCAGAGCCACCAGCCCTGATCTGCTCCACACAGGGCCCTGGGCAACAGGAAAAACAAAACGTGAGACATCGCACAAGGCCAGCGAAGCAAAGCCCTGACTCCTTTCTTCACCTGCGGTGTGTTTTTGCCTGTCTTGCACATTCCCAGGAGGAAATTAATCCCCCAGAACAATGCAGCTCATTCCTTCAGGCTGGTCTAGCTGGAGCAGAATTCCTATTCTTCACTTTAATCCTAGACCATCTGCCCACTTCTGTTAAAAAAAAAAATGCCATTTTGGTTAATCTCACAAAACTGCAAATCCAAGATTACACTAATTAATCCCATAAAATGGTTTACTGCAATCAAACTACATGACGGGCACAATGTGAAAGTGACAGTCTTAAGACCTTTCCCAGTTGTATCTTAATTACAGGGCAGGTAAATAAGAAAGGCAGCTCTGCCAACAGGCATCTTCAAAATATGACACTTTCTACCCAGCAATTACTGTAACGATGCCCTAATGCTCTATTAGCATTACCACAGGCTCCTGGGATGTGAATCAATAACAGGAGCCCCCGGGTTGATCCAGGGCCAAATTCTGCGCTGCCCCCGAAGCTGGAAACAACGCACAGGGTTTGGCCAGTGCAGCACAGGCAGCTTGCCATTGCCACCCGTTCAAAATGCCCGGTGAGGGTGTACAGCCACCCGGTTCACTAATTACTGCTTGCAAATGCAGGTCACATGTCAGGACGCAAACCTCTGGAGGAGCGAAAGCAACAATCGAGTACAATAGGGTTGAACTCATCGTGAATAGAGACCTAATAGGTAAATATTTGTGTACCTGTACCTTTCTTAAAGGCTGTATTCAGCTCGCTCTTCAAAGAGTGGGTTGAAAGAGCACTGCCTACCCTCTATTTATTCCCGTTAGAGACTACTATTACCCCTTTGGGCCAGAGCCTTTAGCTAATGTTCAGATTGTTTTTGTTGAGGAAACTGAAGATTGACTTGTGTATAAACAGGGTAGCAACCCTGTTTATTTACTGAAAATGGGCATTAAATTGTATTTCTCTTAATACAATCATCAAACTAAGAAGGAATTTCTTTGCTCTTTATTCCAAGCCTTTTATTCACCAGCCAGCACCTCACCCAAAAAGTATGACCCTTTTTCTTGTTATTTTTTTTTCCTCCTCCCAGGGCCCCATTACTGAAGCTCATTTGACCATTCTTGGCTTTCTCCAGTGGTCTCTGCCTGCTTTTGTGGTAACCCGGCTGCACTGCCTACACGCTGTTTTATCCAGCCCACACCCAGACATACCCTGTTCCTCCCTTCTATCCCCCTCTGAAACCCTTGCAATGATACAGCTCATGTCCCAGATGACCTTCGATGTATCATGTCATGGCCATCAGCCTCTACCATTTCAGGTTTTTTTACATATGTTCTAAGGCAAAGGTGGCTTTTACAATCGTCAGCTTCCAGGAGACTTCAGACAGCTTCTACCCCAATGACACACTCATTTCTGCAAGGACTCTGGAGAGCTCTGGACACCCCAGGTCACTGCAACAATCAGACGGAGTCAGTCTCCCTGCACAGTGCAGCTGGTAAGCCCCATAGTCCCATATGGAAAACATTTGTTTCCACCATTTTTACTCTAAAGCCCAATTCCCAGAGATATAAATAAGGCACAGAAGGAGTGAACAAAAAAGCTGTGCGGTTTCCCATTCCCTTCTGCCAGGTACCACATCACAGAGAGAAGCTCCTACCTGTGCCGGCACTGCGTGACAGTCACACAATACCAGTGGTGGCTGTGGCCAGCTGAAGCCAGGGACAGACAGCATGACTCCTAGTTGCTGTGTGCTGTTTCATCTTCCGTCCTGCTACAAGGGGAGAGAGATGCCACAGCACTTGCAGAGCATGCTCCTGCCCCTGCAGCACCTCTGGAGAAAGGGGACTCTTGGGTACTTCGGTCCCTTGGCTTCCCAAAGGTCCCATAACTGGAATGGGCTCTCTGTGGCATCATCAGTCAGCTGATGTTAGACAATATCAATATCTTACTTTAAGACTGCTCCAAGACTGTAAAGACTACATTATCATGAAAATAAGGGATAAGAAACCAAATTCCTTTTGGAACAGCTAGACTATGTTTCAAAGGGCTTTAATCAAACCCATATGGCATGCAGTTCAGTTGTAGATCTTTACTGCCAGTAAGAAAGCCTGAGAGGTGAGAGTTAATGCTGGTTTTCTTGCATCCTGAAGAGAAAGATTCATTCCACTTCACCCCTCAGAAGCTACACCAATAAATTATGTTTCTTATGAAGCCTGCACAAAACCCTCCTCTCAGCAGAATCAAAATGACACATTTTTTGCAGATGGAAGGGAAAGTGAAAAGAAAACACTGGATTTGCCAGTACACAACCAGATCTCTACTCCAGCTAGTTCATTATCCCCAAGTAGTACCACCAATAAATATGTTAAGGAAAAAAAGATATACAAGACTGATGTAAAGACTCTGCTTCCCGTTGAAGTTATCCTAACCATTAAGAACTGTAGGTTACTTCACAGCCTGAGGTTTTTTTAGCACTTGTTACTAGCATTTCTGAGGATACTGCTATATGGCAGCTGCCTACCTGAACTTTCACACGAATTGTTGAATCTTGCTATCCATTATTTTCTAAAGCACATAGTGGCAATGAGCTCCACTCTTTAATCACATATTGTAAGAAAAAGTTGCTGTTTGACTATCCACCCTAAATTCAGCTACCTGGAAACTATAGAACTTATGATTAAAGGAAGTACAAGTATTCCTGCTCACCCTTGCTCAACATATTGCTTCTTTTAGGGCAACATACAGGCAGATTTTCATCAATTAAAACTGTGCATTACAGATATATTTCACTGCTGTATTTGTTTCATTTTACACTTTGCTTTGTGCTTTCTCACGCTGTAGCACATCTGTTCAGACCCCAAAGCATGCAGTGAGGAAAGTATATCTAATGAAGGCAGAATTTCAGGCATATTCCTGAGAAACTGTGAAACAAAGCACAGTACCTTGATAGCTTCTGTTATTGTTTGGACTTGATCTGAAAATGAAGTTGGTAATCTTTTGATCAGATCGTATACACTGTAAAACATTATTGTACATCCATAAATACTATTTCCTGCCTTAAGAAAAATCACGGGCTATTTTCCAGATGCATTGTAGCACAATGGGCATGGCATCAAAAGACAAGATCAATGAGTACAGAAAAAACATATATTGTTTTTTTTTTTTTGATAAATTAAATCACTTGACAAGTTTGAATGGGAATCCTAACACATCTAAGGTAAGATTTTAATGCAGAAGGAGTGGCCAACACACTGCATAGGAATTTGTCCCTTTAAGAGATGCACTATCAAACGTGAAATATCCCAATTTTGTCGGAAACGAATGGGCTAAATCCTCATCTCGGTTACTGACTGCCTTCAGTTCCCATGGGGTGGAATTTTGTGCGGTGAATTTAACAGGAAACAATAGACCAAACAATCTCATCGCCTGTAAAAATTAAACACTGTATTTTCATAACTTGGGAGTTATGTAAGAAATATCTCAGAGGCACACAGTTATGAGAGCTCCACACTCAGCAAGCGCACTTTGAAGGATATGGCCAAATGATAATTACCTCCAGAACTTGGGAAATATAGAGATCTCAAATAATTACAATCCCCAGAGCACATCAGTCAGTTTGGAAGTTGTTTAATGCACTTTTGGAGAGAAGATGTGGGGGGAAAAGGACCAGGGGAGGGAGGAGGCCTTTGCGCAGCCAAGTTTAATCATTCCTGCTATATGTGCACATGCTTGTCCTTAACTAGTTAAGTACCTTGTTCCCCTGAAAGTCCCAAAGCATGTACGTAGGCAACATATACCCATACCACTCCCATGCACAAGGTTAAATACACCCCAGCATTTTCAGAAGCAGAAACCGAGTTCCAACCACCTTCAACATCACTGGATTGGCTGCTTTTCCATCAGTAAAAATATGTACACTTCGGTCATGCAGGACAGCGGGAATCGCATACACACCCTTTGTGTGTATATTGGCTAACAGAGGCCTCAGCCCAGAGTGCTGTATCCTATTTTTAAACTAGCTCCTTTTAAATTTAATAAAATACACATATTTGAAAAAATTATGAAAACATCCATCCAGCTGAGAGAGTAGATCTCATGGCTGGTGAGAACTGGGAACAGGAGATAGATAGAAAAATTCTTAAGAGCCCAGCATTCATCTTTGTCTTGCTTGTTAATTCTTCCCAGACAACGCAGACACCAGGACTGTGGCTTATGGCCACCCTGTGGTCTGCTTCATGTTTCCCCTATGTTCAGAGCTAGCTTGCTCATTAGAAAGCAATAGTGGAAGAAAACTGTAAAGAAGCCAGATTTTGAAGAAGGATTTGAAGAATGCAAGGAGCAATCTGGAATGACTGGGAGGGAGCTGCAGAAAGTGGAAAGAGACAACAGTGGAAAGAAGATCTCTGCCTGCAAGGCCTGTGTCCCAACAGAGGCAGATTTGTAGAGCAAGAGGGTTGCTGCTTGAGGACCCAGCAACCACACCATGTGCATTTCAGGGTTTACTTTGGATGAGCTCTAGCCTGACCCTGTGTCCCATTAGGTGTGCTCCTGGAGAACATCAACAGGATTAGCTTCATGCAAAAAGAATTCAGTCAAGCCGTGTACTCCAAGACTTGCAGCTCAATTCAAAGCACAGCAAATGGTGATGATGGGAAGGTTTTCTTCAAAAAACATTCCTGATCCAAGCTGGGTGGACACACCTTGGGAGACATGACATTACCAAGGCAGGGTAACCAGGCAAAAAGAGCCTCGCCAGAATTTTGAACAGGGAAGAGGCCTTTGAATTCCATATGGGTATAAATGAGGAACTCATGCAGACTTTCCAATTAATTCAGAAGAAGTAGCAGTTTATTCTAATCAGCCATACTACAAAACTGAGACCGGGGAAGGGTGGGTTTCTGTGCTCTCCTACCAACCAGGAGCAAAATCACAACCCTGCCAGGCCATGTCCCACCATTAGGTATGCAGCCCATCCTCTCACTGTTCCTATACCCCCATACTCTCTTGACATGAGGGAACTTCTGAAGGTTACCACGGCTACATACATATGTTTTTGTTTTGGTCTCTCATACCTTATATCACAGCTCTTTAGATGCAATTACAACCCAAATAAAGGTGCAAGTCTTCAGTGCAGGGACTA
Source organism: Nipponia nippon (assembly GCF_047370975.1). NCBI lineage: Eukaryota > Metazoa > Chordata > Aves > Pelecaniformes > Threskiornithidae > Nipponia > Nipponia nippon. The sequence continues at coordinate 34,922,068 of NW_028262347.1, read as the reverse complement.
CATAAGCCTCTAGGGCTGAGTCTTAGCACTGAACAGCTTTTTTGTATGCTTGTGAGATCCAGTGGATATAGGCTCTGATCCAACTTGGGAGACATATAGGTGTCACATTTCCCCAGAAATACCCATTTAGGCAGGAGAAAAATCACTGAGCTGATTGTGTGTCTTGTCAGTTAAACTAATGCAAGAAGTCACTTGAAATATTACCTGGATAAGTAGTCCATCTTCTTATCCTGCCCTCTGCAGGGTTGGCACCACAGTAAAATCAAGTTTTGCTGAAATGTTTCACGCATCTTTTTAAACACGGACTTTCTGACCCCTGATGTCAGAGGCAGAAGCCTGCTATTTCCAAGGCTTGCTCTACTGTGCCCCTTCACCACACCCTGGGTGGATGGAGTCAGGGTCCATCTCAGCAACAGAACACCATTGCCAGATTTCTGTAAGACCAAGGGCAAGTGGGAATATCAGGCAGTAAGGAGGGAGCTGCAAAATGGAAGATAAGCCCTCTGCTTCCTCCCTGCATTCATCCTGTAATCAGTGTGGGAAGTATGACAGGTGAATATAGGCTGTCTTTGGAGGCCATTGTCAATGCCACACTCGTGGCCCATGTGAATAGTAAAAGCTCAGGAGCAGCCAGAGAGTGCCTGCTGGGGCAGGCAGGATCCCGCGTGTCTGCCAGGCTCAGAGTCAAGCACAGCCAAATGCTCAAGAGAGACCAAAATGGCAGCAACTTTTGTCCTCAAGGCCACTTTTGAAGAGCAATGTAGATATCTATGTAATATCTAATTAATATAATTAAGCTTTAAGAATAAATTACTACATAATAATTCATTTCCTGAAAGAGATGTAGCCTCTGTTCCTCGTTCCCACTTAATTCATTTGTCTATCTGCTTTTCTGCCTGTGCTTAGCAACAGTAGGCTAGTCCTCGACTCCACTATATCAATGGGTATTTCCCATTGGCTTTCAGGGAACTTCCCATCTCCCTGTCTTTATCAATGGAAAGAAAACACAAAGATTTAAGTAACAGGCAAAGATATGAATTAGTCATAAAGCCAGACTATTTACTAATGTACATAAGTTGTTGTGCTGCACATACAAATCCTTCCAGAATTATTCAGAGATGGTTTCTGAGAAACCCCACTCCATCAATGCCGATGAGCAGAGGTGCAGAAATTCAGTTCATATTTGTGATCACAAGCTTGAAACAAAAATAACACAAGCTGCAACATGCAAACAGGCAAGTCCAACTCAGACTATTATATTAGAGTGCTCGTCCCACATACACAGAAAAGTGACAGTCAGTTATCACCCTGCGGTGTCAAGCCATGAAGCGTCTAAGGTGCGGCTCTTCCTGAATGAACACGAACAAAGAAGTGACCATATATAGTGGCAGGATCTTCCTTGGTTACCAAACACCGTTCTGTTTCAAAGCACATGATTTTTTTCCCCAACCTGCAGGCTCATTCATCACCGTATTATTCCAGTTTCATGCTGTTATAACTCTTTTAACACCAGGTCCATAGAAACTCCGATTGCCTGCTGATACTGAAAGAAAGCACACATCTTTCCAGTAACATAAAACCAAGTTTTGTTCTGTAGTTTCTTTCAAAACAAGCTGTTCCACAGCATTCAAGTGCACGACAGCTCTGTAAATTAAGGGCCACTTGGCAGCACAGTTCTAGAAAAGTTAAATAAAATACATTATTAAAAGTCAAAACTTGCCTGCATAAAGCAGCTTTTTTTTTTTCATGTCTTCCTTCTACATTATTTAACTCCTGAGTTTTTGACAGACCTGCATTTGTTGTACACTTTTGCAACCACCATAACAGGGAGAGAGAAAAAAAAAAAAAAAAAGGTCAATTGCTTTATTAGACTATTTGTTTAACATTTTAATCCAGGATATTCTCCTACCACACTCAAGAGGAATACAGAGTAATACCCAACAATTTTAAAATCGATAAAAGAAGAGTTGTCTTGTGGGCTTGCATTTAGCCATTTCAGCTGAAAGCAACAAACAAATAGCTAAAAACAGCTGAATCCAGTAGAATGTAAATAAGAGATCCTTGCCAAATCTTTCCTGGTTACCAAATGCTCTACCAAGTTTAAAGATCCTATTGCAATACCTTTGTACTTTATTTATAAGGCTTTGAGTAAGCCACTCCCTTTCCATATTTGTTTGGGTTTATGCCCATATTCCCATGATTATTGCAGAACAAATCCAGGTGAAAAGTTGTTCTTGTTCTACACCAACATTCGTCTGAATTTTTCCCCCTTTCCTGATGATATATTTTTAAACCGTCAACTGAAATCTTAGAAGAATTCAACCAAAATATTTAAAGTGCTGTTGAAGTTTTTTTTTCTTCAGAAACAAGGCACCTTTCACAAAGCACTTTAACTGCAGAGTGGGTCTCAAAGACCTCATTCTAAGGAGCTTTTGTAAAGTTTCCAAAGGAGGAAAAACTTTTCCTGTTTTTCTCATTTCTCCAGTGGACCGAGAACTCTTTGAATCAGAGTAAAGAGACCAACTATTTGGATATCTTTTCGCTTCATCAGTGATATCTGCGCAGTACTGGATGCACTCCCAAAGTCCTGCCTGAACATATTCCAGGCTGAGTTGTGCAGGACTTAGGCCATCCTCTGAACGCCGTCTCTCCTCTGCACCTTCGCTGGGAAAGCAAAAACGCATTCCCAGGGCGTTGCACAACTTTGCCGCAGGTAAAGCACGAGATACCGAGTGGGAATGGTAATTAGAAAAAATTCGAAACTGAGTGACCTTCCCTCGGCGCTAACATGCCACATAGTACTGGCTTTGTCCTGACACGCGAGGCACTTCTCTGCTGTATCTAATCCAGAAATCGCTTTACATTTCATGAATCTACATGCAACGTGAGTCAGATATAAACAGAGTTGCCCAACCCTTTAAAAAAATTCCATTACACTTACTCTTCCTGCCAAGTCAAGCGAAAGTTTTAGGCAGAGCAGGTGGCCCACAACTCGCTAGCTTTTTTCCTCTGGCGTGAGAGGCTGAGGTGAGACAGTGGGTGACAGTGCGGATCGCTGTCTGCGTGCAGACACCACCAGCCACATTTTCTCAGCTCAGTCCTGCTGAGAGCTCTTTTCAGGTCTCTGACACACTCCAGTCTCTCGTCGGCACGGTTCTTTTCAGGTGTCAGTCTCACCAAGCCTCATCAAGGGTGCCTTTCAGGTGTCATCTTGTGCCTTGCACTCACAGCACAGGGCTCACCAGACAGCTACAGAGCTCAGGAGCTTCCTTGGTGGATTACACTTCTCCAAAACATACCCATGCTAGAGCTGTGTGGCTTACAAAATAATCGGATTTTCCTATAATCATCAAGTCTACTTTCTTTTTTCTTTTTTTTTTTTTATTTTTTCCAAGTCTCATGGTATTTCCTGCCCACCCCAGACCTCCACTAAAACGTAATGAAGTTATTTGAAAGGCATCTCCTCTTTTATTACAAAAAAAGGAGCTGTGGGGGATCTACAGATACAGCCGTGCAGGTACCTCACATACAAAAAGCTGAGAGAAAACAAGAATGTTTTGTTTGCAAAAACAAGGGAGAAAACGCATTGTTTTCAAGTTCTTGGTACTGAACAGTAAAAGTGGCTTATATTCACTTACCCTTTACTGCACAAGGAACTGGCACAAAGGTTAACCACAGTTTTCTCCCCAGAACTTGAAAGAAGGCTGGCTGATATATACCAGAGACTTGAACTTAAAATGAAGCAAGTTCAGAAAAATTAAACTAAAAAATTTAAATTAAAAATCAAATGCATTTAGAAAAATAGGCTCATAGGGTTAGAAAAATATATCTTTGCCCTCCACCTAGTTCCTTCCTGAAACGCTTGCTTGCTGGCTGATTACTGCCCTCCTCCCCCAATATAAAACAAAACAAGAAATCTTTATCTCCAACCTCATTTCAGTGACTCACACCAAAAACATACCCTTTTACTTCCCTGAACTTCTGAGGCATTTAGAAGTGCAATCCTCAAAGCCCCAAGGGAAGTTTGGCATTTCATAATAGCCCAGGAGCCCCACCTGAGGTATGAAGAATGCTTTGAAACATGCCTGTGATTAATTAATTAACATATTGGCACCTAACTAGCTTTTTAACACTCCACCTAATGTTTTAGTTTAGAGCTGCCTGTGCCTGTCACAGAGACTGTGTGGATTGATGCCATTATCTTGTAAAGAATAATGCATTTTACGTCTAAGTAAACATAACAATGTAACATAGACACAGCAACTTGAATTAAGGATTAATTACAATGATTCGTGGTGCTTAAAGAGTAGGCAGTTTACAAAGGGAGGAAGCAATTACTTTTAAAGGCAGGGGTTTTTGCTTCAACGTTTCTGAGCAGTTGCATCATTCTTACTCCTGACAACAAAGTCAAAACCAGCACGTTAGAAAACAGCCCTGCGGATGAGAGTCACAGCTCTGCCCTGACATCTGCTCTCCCCTCTCCCCACGTGAGGCTGGAGCCCTCCACACCTGGGTGCCATAACCTGCGCCCAGGGCGAAGTCCCTCGTGGGCACCAACGGCAGGGAGCAGAGAAGTGATGGGTAATTAACCCAGCAGCCTCATGCTCCACGCTTTCCTTGTGGATGACATGATTCGGGCAGATTTAGGCCCTGCGCACTCTTTCCTGTCAGCTGAGGAACTCAGCTGGGTCACTTCATTTGTAGAAAAAGACGTTTGCTCAAAAAGGGTGAATTATATCAAACCTTCATTGAAGCGTTAACTAAATTACTTGGTTAACCAGGGTATTTTGGAATATTTTTGGTTGTTTAGGTAAGCATGAAACCCACGCAACCATAATAACAAAGTACAACCAAAATACTTAAACAAACACAAATTCTCTTTCTCCCCTTCCAGCTACTAGAATAAATAACTTGTTTGTTGCACATGAGAGAGTCTTAGGCAAGTACTAAATCAAAGGAAGGAGTTTTGCATTTAGCCCTGAGAGTAAGGAGGTTCGTGGCCATCCGTACGTCTTGTGGGAGCACATTTCACCACGCAGCTGTAACTCCAGGGAAAGCTGTCTCCCATGCTGCTGGCTTCCCCGCATGGGTTAAAACACCTTTATTATTGTAGGGGGACTGACAGCAGAGGAGCGCTTCATCAAAGGCGGTGCAGGCACAACCGCTAGTGGGTATCCAGGTGGAATTTTTGGGTTGCTTTCGATCAGCTTGGAAGGGCAGGGTCAGTCTGAAGGTGGTGGCTCTGACTGCTGTCAGGGTCTGTCACCTCCGGCTCCTTGAAGAGGAGCCCATGCAGGGTTGAGAGCAGCCGTCCCTTTTCTTTCTTTTCTAATTTGTGTACTGGTCTTTGCTTTGGTTTGACTACAGAGCGCAAAACTCCTGAAAGACCAGGAAGCACTAAAGTTGTATACCGAATTTGGAGGTGATTTGTGAATGTCCCACAGATCAGTGGAAAGCTCGTTTGCTAATTTAAAACATTTGCTACCTAGTTTGCTAATTTAAAACATGGAAGAAAGGAGTAAGCAGCATAGGATTTCTCTTTGGAAACGGTGCAAAGTCAAGATCTTGCAATTGTGCTCAGCAAAGGAGGTTGCTTGTGGTGATGGGTGAGATGCAACATAAACATCAAAACTGGATCAGCATTCATAAATAAAACCATGAGATAAAAAAGTCTGGTGGAAAACAAGCAAGTGAGATTTAGTTTAGAAAAAAATGCATATAAGAAATAATAACCCTAAATCCTTTGAGAAAGAGCAGCCCTACCAGAAAAGACTGAGTTGAGACTGAATGTCAAAATGTTTATAAGCCTGTTGGTACAGAACTAGGATATGCTGATCTTTCTTGTATGACTCTATATACAGATCTGGATACCTCAATACCGGAATGACAGCCACAAATTGGAAGGAATTCAGCAAAGAGCAACAGAGGAGATAAAAGAGCTACAGAGACTAATGTATGTTGAGAGAGTAAAGAGGTTAACACATAGCCTGAGGGTAAAAGAAAAAAATGGTAACTCTTACAAAATATTTGAAAAGTGTGAACAGCAAGGAATTAAGCTGTTTAGATTGCTACACTAAGAAGTAAGAATAGTGGAAGTAAGAATAGTACCTTATCCTACCCATTGTATTACTAAAGAAATATAAACATCATGTATTGAGTAGTCTCATTTGGAGGCGGAAATTAGGAACCAGATTTGTTTCAAATCTGTTGTTCCTATGTTTGTTTTCCACTTCTTTACACACTAGTGTAATTTTTTCTCTAGAATAACAGCACCATAGTATACTGAATTGCTTCCCCAGAAGATTTTGCTCTCTCTCTCTCTCTCAATATACTTATAGGGTAGCCAAGATACAAGAGTGGATTTTTTTTTTACTGCTGATTGAGCATCTCTCATTTCCACTCTCCCCACATTTCCAAACTCTGCATTCTAGGAGTTACTATGTTTCCTCTCAGCAACAAATGCATTACAACCACAGCCAATGTCACGGGTGCTTAAGACTCAGGCACGTCCTACAGAGATGAGTCTTGATGCAGCATTTCATCATGGACTATGTGAACAATTCTATGCCATTGCAAATGGCCAAGTTTTTCTCGTGATTACATTTCTCTTGCTAGGCTTGAAGGTACATTTGTAACCAGAGCTCCATTGCCTTGACAGGATCATAATTGACAGGCTAATCAAAAATAGCTGATGACAGCATTTGTTTTTCAAGGGAAGGAAATAGCCTTTGAAGGGCATTTCCACCCATCAGATTTCATTATGCAACACTAAAACACATCTTTCTGAGCATCTGGAGATTTCACATCCTGCATCTTTGTAAAGTGCAAACTTCACTCTTTCCTAAAGGAATGATGGGTGAGAAAAAAATACCAGGTATAAATTCCAGAACCTGCTTTTCTCCTCCTCCCTTAAAATTTTCACAGTCAATGGTACAGTCTGAGTCAACAAGACTCAGCTGATTCAAACTCTCTAGTATGATCATATTTTTATTAGACACTCTTCACAACTTTTATTCTCACTACATGGTACAAAACACTGCATTTTCAACAAGAACCACCTGCATAAAATGTTACATTGATCATTTAGGATTCTCAGTTAGTTCTGAAAAGGTTAGAGGAAAAATTGGAAGAAAAATAATAATCACAGTTATGTGAAATCTATGATATTCAAACCATGCTAATCACAAGCTGTATATACTGATTATATATTTGTATGGAAATCTAGTCATAAAGGATCATTGAAACACAAATTCACACTGTATGCTACCAATTTCCTTCTTGGAAAATATAACTTACTTATCTAAAGATCAATTTTTATTTTTGTCAAATATTTGGATAACAAACGCAGTGAGAAATTCCAGGCTCAATTACTCTTCTTCCACATAGCTTCCCTTGACGAAAGTTAATCTATTACTATTACACTACCTGTTAATTATAGTTTAAATCCTGCATAAGATTGGCTTTATGACCAAATTTTGTAGTTCTTAGTTGAGAAAAATTACATTTGAAACCAAGAGGAATGTTGACAAATCAGAACCACAAACTGCAGTCCTGCACAGTTACAAGCTGTGCAGTTGTTTGTTTGTATATGAAAACGGCAGTATAAATGAGTCCAAAATCTAAATTAAGAGCACCAATTTAGAAAGAAAATGTGTCCCAAAAGAGTCAAAGACTCAATGACTTGCTTATTATTTTTAACCTCTCGGATTCTTTTATAAGTTCAGCTGTGGGTGACAACACAGAAAAGCTGCTGCATTTTCTCAGTTGTTTGGTGGCTGTAAGTGATGTAGGTTGGTGGTCACTACTGGAGAGCCGGCCACAACGAGAAACTGCCCCTGCAGCTGGCAGCGATTTGTGCACTTGTTCAGGAGATGGGAAGCCATCTACAAAGTGACTCTGGTCTCTGCTGGGGCCTGGGCACACACTGGTCACCCTCCCAATGCCTCTGCCCAGGCTCAGCTTCTCCCGTAGCAAAACGTCAAGGGTGTGAGCCTGAATTCACTGGAGGCTATGGCAAGGCTTGCACTGATTTCATACACTATGACTATGTCACACCCTGGTTTCAGACAGTAGAATTATCAACCTGATGTTTTCCATCACATCATCAGCAGTTAAAAAGGGAAGCAGGAGACTGAAAAATGAAGTGCCATATGGAACAAAACACCAGGAGGGGACTGATCCGCTATGCATGCACCCTCCTCAGCATCCCGTCCCTCTGTTGTTACGGGGACACTCAACGCTTTGCAGCTGAGAATATTTTGAAAAGCCAGATTTGTACGCAGCCAGCTCTGATAGGCTTGACCTGTTGAGTTGTCCATGTCTTACCAGCAGAAGTATTAATCACTTACGGGGGGTGTTAACCCCATAGCAAGGAAATACAGCTATGCCATTACTCTACGCACACCAAGGCAGGTAATACATTGCATGAGACTGGATTCTGTTCCGTCCAATAATCTGACCTTTGTAAAAAAGAAAGAGCCTATTAGGAATTAACGTACTGCAGATAGAAATGTCTGCTTGCATTCCTCTTTCACAGACGTGTTTGGCGCCTGAGGTATTAACTTTCAGACTTTGTTTCTTTTTACTGCATATTCGTCTGCAGTACTGTTGCCTGCAAATGCGGTGCAGCAGAAAAACAAACTGTGTTGCCTTTGCCTTTTCCCAGTTCTTTTAGATGAAAGGTGGTTCATTCATAAGATCATAAGTGATCTTAATAATTTCTTATATGAGACGCCATAACCTAATGAGAGTTTATTTTCAATTTTCATCAGAACTATAACCCATATTAAGTTTCTATTTATAAGTAACAGATTTTTTTAATGCTCCAGTAGCAATAAAATAAACAGCATTGTAATGAAGTGTCTCTGGAAAACAAGATGAAAATAATAAATGCTTAGACACAAAACTAAAGGCAAATCATTGTTGTCTAATAAAAATACAATTGCTTCCAAAAATATTACATCCTTATCTGGTTCAGAGCTACATTATACACTATTTTGATTAGGCTTCTTGCATAAATAATAAACAGCTCTTATTTTGCAGACACAAGAATGAAAAATATATTCAGCAGGATGTTACTCACAAACCACCCAAAAGATAGTTTTGACCATAATGCAAAGAAATCAATCTGACCAATGAACTGTACAATCTACGTTCTGAAAACTCTCTGTTCCGTAAAATAGAATTTGCTAAATTTCTTCAGAACTAATGTATTTCTTAGTTCATACATGAACATAACATTAAGTTCAATCCAGTAATTTTTTTTTTTATATATAGTTGAGAATATGTTTTGATTATATATCTTTCCCTGTGTTCCAATGCATTTTTGGTAGTTCTATTCCTTTATCCTTATTTTGCAAACATAACCATGCAGGTCTGTTTTGACACTAGCAGGTTACAATGCTAAGGCAAACATCAAGAACTGTATAACTTGATCAGTCCCTATTCATTTTTTGCTGTTTGTAAAACAGTAGCTAACAAGCATGAGCACCGCTGTATAATGCATATTATATCCATGTGTATAATGTATATTATATTCATTCAATATTAAGCAAAAAATAATTTCAATAGCAGGATGTAACTGCTTATACATTATTAAATAAAGGAAGCTGGAAAGAACATTTATGTGAATACACTCCAGAAAAGAGTAAATGGCAGGAGAATACTTAGGGCAGAAGTCATTTCACCATCTTCTAACATGACAGCTACTGTGTGTTCACATATGCACAGCTACTCAGTGCAGGAAAGCTGAGATTAAAAGCTCCTGTGCATGAATACATGTGGACAATGATGTTAACACTAGTCACTCAAAAAGGGATAAAGAGGCAATGGGTCAAAAAAAAGGAAGTTATTTTTGTTAGCAGCATTATCCTCATGTATTCACTAGCACCAGAGCTTTTAAGGCTTTGAGAGCAGAATTCCTTATTCTGTACGCATGGCCAAAAAAAGGCTCACACAGACCATAATAAACAAGCACTTTCACACAGTGAAGCGGTTACAGTATTTACCTTCCTGAGATGGATGTTACTGGAAATGATGCGTATTTGAAAAAACACTTATTTTCCCCTACATAAAATACAAAGCGTTTTTTATTATTATCATTTTTTGCTCATTGTTTAAAGCTACTTCTAGGTATCTCTGGATTTCTAGCTTAAGATCCCCTGCAGGGAATCCATTCTAGATGGAGTTTCATTATGATATTTCAAAAAAAGAAAATCTTTCCTTGGCATTTTCTCAGGTCTATCTGGTGCTATAATGTATCAGTAGCCATTGGTCAACTGTTTACTATGAACCAGAGTGGCACCTGCTATTCTGCTATAGAAAGGTATATTGATCTGGATGTTATGCAGTTAATTTGGTGATGTTTTTATTTCATTTTTCAGCATCAGTTCTACTCATTTCAAACAGCTGTACAGAACAGGGTGTTGTTATTGTACAGGTAATAGTCAATTGTAAAGAAAACCTCATCCAAACATTCTTATTTACAACTCATTATGTCTGCAAACTGAAATAGGCAAATTCAGACACAAACTCTCATGCTCCTACCTTCTTAGTTTACCCCAGTGAGAAATGAGCCCCTTCTTTTCTGTCTTGCCATGAATTTTAGCCCCTATTCCTTTGCATACACAGAAGGGGGAGCTCCCATGTGGGATTATACTCCTTGAACTGTCTCCCTGCCATCACCATTGCCACTCTCACTCCTGATCCCCGGTGGGCAGAGAAGCAACACACCAGTGAAGGGACACAGTATCCTTCACATGTACTGGAGCTTCCTCAGAGAAATTAGCAACATTACATTAATGCACTTGATTGCACAGATCTAAAGATCATAGGATCATAGAATCACAAAATCATAGAATCATAGAATCGTTAAGGTTGGAAAAGACCCTTAAGATCATCGAGTCCAACCGTTAACGTAGCACTGCCAAGTCCACCACTAAACCATGTCCTCAAGCACCACATCTACCCATCTTTTGAATACCTCCAGGGATGGAGACTCAACCACTTCCCTGGGCAGCCTGTTCAAATGCCTGACCACCCTTTCGGTGAAGAAGTTTTTCCTAATATCCAACCTAAACTTCCCCTGGCACAGCTTGAGGCTCTTTCCTCTCGTCCTATCGCTTGTTACTAGGGAGAAGAGACTGACCCCCACCTCGCTACAACCTCCTTTCAGGTAGTTGTAGAGAGCAATAAGGTCTCCCCTCAGCCTCCTTTTCTCCAGGCTAAACAGCCCCAGCTCCCTCAGCTGCTCCTCATAAGACTTGTGCTCTAGACCCTTCACCAACTTTGTTGCCCTCCTCTGGACACGCTCCAGCACCTCAATGTCCTTCTTGTAGTGAGGGGCCCAAAACTGAACACAGTACTCGAGGTGCGGCCTCACCAATGCCGAGTACAGGGGCACTATCACCTCCCTGGTCCTACTGGCCACACTATTCCTGATACAAGGCAGGATGCCACTGGCCTTCTTGGCCACCTGAGCACACTGCTGGCTCATGTTCAGGGAGCTGTTGACCAACACCCCCAGGTACTTTTCAGCCAGGCAGCTCTCCAGCCACTCCTCCCCAAGCCTGTAGTGTTGCATGGGGTTGTTGTGACTCAAGTGCAGGACCCAATGAGTCCCATCTGAAAAGTTTCCTTTGACAGCCACCACATGGGACCTCAGTGGGCAAGAGGATCAGCACCCATGCAGCTCCAGCCTCTGTCTTGACCCTGCTGAGAACTCTCCTGGCCAGAAGTCAAAGTGACTCGCTCTGGCTGGGACAGCTCTGCATCATGAAACCATTAAATCATTAATCACATTAAATCATTAATCACATTAAATCATTACCTCTCCTCTTCTGAAAAAGGTGAAGGTGAATTCTTCTCTCTCAAACCTTTCCTTGCTTTTACCCACAACAACAGATGAGCAAAGCCCCAAACCAAGAAAACCTGACACATCCTTTCACTAATATCACTTCAGTACACTATTTTACCCTAATTAGCTCATAGTTACATTACAGATACTTGTCTGGAAACTTGTCTTGCCTCACTAGATAACAATGAGTAGAAATTTCACAACAAACACACAGATGAATCTTCTGTTAGCCATGGGTATAAATCCCAACTGTAGTATTCTATTAATACATTTCTAAACTGAATATCTCTATTCCAGTTAATTTCCAATTTTAATCATCTAGATTTTAAACCAGCTGTCCCCAAGTAAGGATGTGAAAGCTGACTTACTTCCTCTTCAGATGAAAACCAGACAGCCCTTTCTGTTCACAGAGAAATAATATGACTCACTCATTATTTTTTAAAACTACTCTATGGAAAGCAATAAGATTTGGAGATGCTTAGAAGGAAAGAAAAGTCACTGAAAGAAGATTATTCTCACCAGCTCCACGGACCATCAATACCTTTCTCTGTGCTCCCTACAAGGGATTTGTTTCTTTCTCAGGACGGGAGTAGAAAGCATAAGAACAGGGATCACAACTTTTCCAAAATATCTGAATAATGAAAAGAAAAAAGGAAAAAAAAAGCTTTGGTGGCCAGTATACTGGGATGCTAGACAACAGATGGCACTTCTGGGTTCTGTCAAACACTTTGTGAGTGACCTTGGGTTAAGTCAAAATCCCTCTGGGCCCCAAGTCCATACGTTAAGCAGGAATAACAGTAATACCATATTTGTAGAGATAGTTCCTTAGTGTAATAGCTGTCTCCTAGTAAGTCCATGTCAGGCACCTAGGACATTATTGACCTCTTCTCTGGGTTGACACTGCTGTATGACGTAGGCAACTATGATGATGCAATAGTTGCTCAAATACTTTCTGCGCAATATCATAACATCTAATGCAGATCCATTTAACCTTGTGCACTTATTCAGTCCCAAATAAAATAGTGTCTGAGCATATCTAACCTGCCTGTGTTTAAGTACCCACTTCAGGTGGGCAACTGCTTGCAGAAGAAAGAAATATTAATGTATAAGGAGGGTAAGAAATAGTTTCTCATGAGATCTTGGGCATCTAAGTTAGATGTAAGTGGTTATTAAATGCCCAAGCCCAAACTGCAAGTCTTGAAACACCATCAGTGATGAGTGGTGTCCCTCGGGGGTCTGTATTGGGACCAGTACTGTTTAATATCTTCATCAATGACATAGACAGTGGGATTGAGTGCACCCTCAGCGAGTCTGCAGACGACACCAAGCTGAGTGTTGCGATTGACACGCCTGAGGGACGGGATGCCATCCAGAGGGACCTGGACAAGCTGGAGAAGTGGGCCCATGTGAACCTCATAAGGTTCACAAGGACAAGTGCAGGGTCCTGCACCTGGGTTGGGGCAACCCCCGCTATCAGTACAGGCTGCGGGATGAAGAGATTGAGAGCAGCCTTGCAAGGAAGGACTTGGGGGTACTGGTGGATGAAAAACTGGACATGAGCTGGCAATATGCACTCGCAGCACAGAAAGCCAACCGTATCCTGGGCTGCATCAAAAGAAGCGTGGCCAGGAGGTCAAGGAAAGCAATTCTGCCCCTCTACTCCGCTCCAGTGAGACTCCACACGGAGTACTGCGTCCAGCTCTGGGGTCCTCAGCACAGGAAAGACATGGACCTGTTGTAGCACGTCCAGAGGAGGGCCATAAAAATTATCAGAGGGCTGGAACACCTCTCCTATGAGGACAGGCTGAGAGATTTGGGGGTTTTTAGGCTGGAGAAGAAAAGGCTCCAGGGAGACCTTACTGCAGCCTTTCAATACTTAAAGGGGGCTTGTAACAAAGATGGGGACAGACTTTTCAGTAGGGCCTGTTGCGATAGGAAAAGGGGTAATGGTTTTAAACTAAAGGAGGGTAGATTCAGGCTAGATATAAGGAAGACATTTTTTACGATGAGGGTGGTGAAACACTGGAACAGTTTGCCCAGAGAGGTCGTAGATGCCCCATCCCTGGAAACATTCAAGGTCAGGTTGAATGGGGCTCTGAGCAACCTGATGTAGTTGAAGATGTCCCTGCTCATTGCAGGGGAGGTTGGACTAGATGACCTTTAAAGGTCCCTTCCAACCCAAACCATTCTGTGATTCTATGACTCTATCTTTCCTGCTGCCTAATCCTGTATGCACCTACATCTTCATCAGCAGAGTTCTTCAGTTGTCTGCACATGACCCAAAGTCACCAGCAACTGCTCCGTGACCCACTTCCTATGATACCTGCCGTGCCACTGTGCATGCTTCCTAGTGCTGTGTGGCACATGAACACACTCCCTACACCTATAGGAGCAAGCACTGGAGAAAGTATTGCAGCAGCTGCTATGTCGCTTAAAGGAGGAGAAAAGTCCTGTTACACAATAGCTTAGCAATTACAGCAGATAAGGAAAACTTGCACCCAGATCCCAAGCGAGTGCAAATACACCTCTGCTGTCTCTCAGAGATGGCCTGAAGCGGGAGGAGAGGCTATGCTGCAGAAAGGGTGTCCCTGAAGCAGTCACACTGCACATGGCATAAGTGATGATCCTATAATTTGAGTGCAAGAAAGAGCCTGTGTGACTCTCCAGTCAAGGAGTCACATACTGGCCAAGAAGGCAGGACACCTGAGTTTCCAAACCTGCTCCAGGTACAATAATAAGTAAACAGCTTTGTGTCATCCATGGTAGAAGAGAAGGTCAAGCAAATCTCAAGTACTCACACCTACTCACATACATGCATGTATATAAATGTGTCCTAAGAAAAAGGAGTCACTACACATAATTTTTTAGACTAATAGTGAAGGTACCTAACTCTAAGGAAGACTCCTGACTGGAGGAAGGCTCCACCTACAACCTAGAGTTAGCTCAAAAGCTGAGTAAAGAAATGGGGCTCAGAACATACTTCATAATAAAGAAAAACTGGGAAAGAGCAAGGACTGTTGGTCAGAGGTCTGCAACAGCTTCCATGTAAGGAAACAATCAAATAATTCAGGACTCCACAGTCTGGGAAACAGATGACCAAGGGATGGGGCAGAAGCGTGTGAAATCATAAGTGTTATGGAGAGGGCAGTCTGGCACCAATTTTGTACTGCATATACCAACTCAAGAGTGAGGGATATCAAATGAAGCTCCAAATCAGAATTCAAACTGAACTGAAAAGTGTAGCTCTCATTAAATGGGTGGAATTCCTTGCAAGGAACATCAAAGATGCTAAAAGTTTATATGGGCTTAAGCAGCTATCAGATCACCTTTTCCTATGTTCTTCCCTAAGCATCCACTTAAGAGTATTGGTAGTTTGGAGGTAGGAATATGTTTTAATTCAGGAAAAAGAACAAAAACAGTCTCTCACATCACAAATTTTACAGTCAAGTTCCCTGGATCTGGGGAAACTGCAGGAGTCAGCCTACCTGAAGTGCTAGTGATGAGGCTCACTCTCGAAAATCACCTTCATGATCAGAATGCCTCCATGTCAGACAAGTATCATAGACAGCATGCTGGCTGGGTGAATCCACGTTCTGACCCAGCACAGCCGTTCTTATGTTCACCCAGCCCCATGGTATCACTATTGATTATCAGAGTCAACTGATATTGACTATCAGTATCAACTTGTTTCAGTATCTAACTCCATGCACACCCCTGCTTTGGCATCCACTCGATAGGTATTACTTACCTAGAAGGTACGTTGGCATTGCAGGTTTGAGTGTTGCAAGCTTTTCTTCTAATTGGAGCTAACACTTAAAGCCAGCTTCACATTGCCCAGTTGGCAGTCCAACACCTGAAAAATGGAGCCTCTTAGTCTGTTAAGACACTAAGCTGGGAGCTTAAACATCATATAGAGTGGGGAAAGGCATTCCTAAGGAACAAGCTAAAAACCCCTGCTGAGTGGGGAGCTACCTAGAGGTAGCCAATAGGAAATACATTTTTTCAGGAATACACTAAGAGCCACCCTCTCCAGGGTTTAGACACACTAAATACTTCCAATGGGTCAAGACACGGATCTTAAAAGGCAACTGAGCCTATCTGGAACAAGGCACAGGTGCTGAAATAAACATTCATCATCATACTAAACCACCTATGGTCTTGTAGCTTTAAAAGTTACACAGGTTTTATAACCTCTCACTTTACTTAACTCCTATTTAGATTGCACAGAAGTGTCAACTGGGTATTTTGGATCTTGCTCTTAATACAAACATGTCTTGAGAGGAGAATCAGTTAGCTAAACAGAAAGAGTCTGATGAAAACTTTATTAAAGTAGATGGAATTAACTCCATTGTACATCCTACTCTAGGAATATATGAACCTTATGGAGTTTGAGTTTTTGTGAACCTAAGGGATTTTTAAACTCTCTGAGGGCTTGCAAAATGAATTTGGTCTCTTTTTACTCTGTCATTTAAACTCATAGTTTGTTTTATTTCATATAAGGATAATTCAATTTTTTAAAAACCACAAAAAATGTTTTTCTAGCTTCAGACAATCATGTGCAATGTATTAAGGACAGAACAGCCTCCAAGTCCAAGGTTTGGCACAGTCTCAGTCCTAAAGAGACATACTTACAAAAATTGGGATTTTTTTCTTTTCCTTTTCTCTGCTGCTTTCCCAGGGTGTCTCTTTCTTTTTCACACAGTCAGCTCTCTGCTTCTTTTCTCACCCTGTTTTTCACCACATATACTTCTGTCTTCTCCCTTTTTCACAGTCACCCTTAAAGAGATAAGTAAGATGTGCTCCCCATAATGCTGGAGTCAACGTCAAAATTTTTAATGAATAATATTTCAGCAGGTTTGAAATCTGTCAGAATGTTTTAGCCCACGTCTAATAAGAACAGGATGTCCGTGGATTATTTCCAGCACTCTCTCTTGTGCGTTTATCGCTTCTGATTCAGAAGCACTGCGTTTTGAATAGCACCAGGCCAAACCTTCAAGAAGTATTCACTCAAATTAAAATTTGAATTTTTTTGGATGTGTTTGTGCTCCCTTTTGCATTCACTCATCATGAATATGCCAATATGTGTAATGATGCCAGAACTGGTTAGCGTCAGAAGTTAATTTTAACTAAATACATAAAAAATTCAACATCTGGGAAGGACCCCAAGATCAAAAAGAATTCCTAGAATTTATCAGGAAAAGTTTTTGAATAAATTTGAGATAGCTGTAAACAGTTAATGGGGATTTCTTTAAGAAAAAAATCTAATTTACACAGGTATGTATCAGTAAAGTACTCAGCACAAATATTGAGCATACGCTTTATCAGAGACAGAGTTGAATTAATGGCTCATTCAGCTACTCCGAAGCAACAGTCCAACCTCCAGAGCCGCCAACCACCAGCACCAGGAGGAACTTTAAAACTGAAGCAAGTTTCTATTATTGTGGCACGTCATCATGCACATCACCAGTAGTGACACACACCTCAAATCTTACCTATCCTTACCTATCCTCCTGCAAAACGTCTAAAACACTGGTTTCTAACCAGCTTCCTTCCTCAGACACAGATAATTCAAAGTCCAACAGCATCTTCCAAGCAGCCTCTGCTTTCTGCTACTTGAGAGTCATAGACAACTACAATGAAAAAGGAATGTAGAAATCAGCTTAATGTACCTAATCTGCAAAATTATATTATTTCTTGCAGAGAAGAGTTATTTTATAAAACAGAGTTTATCAAATAGCCCCCAAAATATACTAGACAACCTCCTCAGTCTAGTTCCCTTATCAGACCTTCTCCAGGTCACTTAAAATCATTGCAGATACAGGCCAGTTTGAAGAAATTAAAAGCTAATTCTTGAAGGCGAAAATGTTCAAAGACAGAAAAATTGAACATTTAAAAAGCAAGATAACTTCCAAAGAATAGTAAATAATGTGCTATCAGAGGCATAAGTTTTACAAGTCACATTTTTTACGCGAAGAAAGAGGTGCATTCTCACGCCAGCAAACGCTGTTGTTCCTGAGCCTCATTTGTGCAGAGGATGCAGTTTATTGGTTCTTTCTTGTGTCACAAAATGTATAGTGGTTCACAGGCTACAGTGATTCAATTTTCCATATTTTGACAGACTGCAACTGCTTCTCCAGACTGTAAAATAAAATCCTTTTCTTGTGTCCCAGTGCAGAGCCTCATGCCTCCCTGACCAGCAGAAGGTCAGAAGGGTTGCAGTGCTGGCCACTCTGCACTGCCTTAGATGTTCACGTAAAAAAACAGGAGGTGATCATCGATTTTGGGCATACTTTATTTCACACATGTATACATTTAGAAACATTTGTTGCATCAGAGCTACTGCCAGAAACCAAGTAAGTAGATTTTGGCTCTGAATTTACCTTTTTGTTGCATTTTTAAGGAAAAGTCTGACAACACAAGTCAATCTATTCTCAGCTTACAGTCTTTTAAAGCACAGTGATAAACTCCCTATTACTGACAGCAGCATTAGCATTAGCATTTGCCTATTACTGTGTTGCCTGGAAGTCCTTGGCAGAAATCAGGATTCTGCCTGTCTAGATGCTGCAAACAGGACTTCGTGAAGAAGGTCAGTATTAACTGTTGATTATTAGTTAGCTGTAACCAGAACCACTGCTCAAAGGAAAATTTTGGAAAATCTTAGACCCACATTCAAACTAGCTGCTCTGGCCACTTCTGTGGTAATTGCTTAGTCTGCATTCTTGAAACCCTTAGTTGCTAACTCTGACTGGCTTTAAACTGGAGCCCCTTTTCCTGTGAAAATCCCAAGACGCAGAATCAACAGGAACAATGGAGGAGAAGAGGATGTTATTCTACTCCACAAAGTATTAACTGAACCCAGAATCAAGATAGAGGCTGCACCGAAATGCAAGGAAACTGCAGTTTTATATATTGCAGGCAGTAAACTGCCTACATCTGAAAGGTTCTTTCTTTTTCTCTAGAAGCAAAAAGGAGGCTATAAGTGTGAACAAATGGTAAAACTAATATGAACAAAACAGGAAGAACTAAAAAAAAAAAGACATAATGGAGTAGTTAGACTCTGTCTCTTAAATAGTTAATGACCATCTTGCATTGGTGTACTTGCATAATCTCAAAACACTTTATTATTGAGAAATGAACACAGATTATTTCCTTTACAAATGTGACAGCCAGAATATTTCTGTATTACTTCATAGGAGGTTCCTTTCCTTTACAAAATGCCATGACTCCAGTCAGCAAACAATACAGTTTCATTAAGTAGTTATGCAACCTCACATGCAAAGTAATAAACCTTGCGATACGTTACTCTTGTTCCATAAACTCTCCCACAAATAAATGTCTTTTCACAATAAAGAAGCCATATCTTCCATCCCCCTTGAGTGAATATGTGTTAGTTCTGCAGCATTTCTGTGCTACAATGAATCTACAGAAAAGACTTGAGGTGACGGCACACATTTCACAAAATATATTACAAAATGCTTATATTGTAAATTCCTCTGTACCCACAGGGGCATGTAGCAGCTTGCTGCTTTGCTGTAGGAGAACCTGCAACACATAGGCAAAATAATGAAAGAAAATAAACATTTTTAAGGACCTGATCTTGCAAGTTGTTGAGTCACCACCAATGATTTCCATGGGAATGTTTGTGCTTAAAGTTAAGAATGTGCTTAAGAGCTTTGCTGAGTCAAAGCCAGAGAACTCAACTTCTCACAGCATTTGTATTTCTCCCCATTTGGAACTATAAAGATGGTCTCGACACTTTCCTCAGCTGTTTTAATTGGTTGATATATTCTAGAAGTAAGCAAGTTAGAACAAGGTGCTTTCCTTTTCACTTAAAACTGCGTTTTTATTGTGTGCCTAAATAGTTTCAGAAAACTCCTCCTCTGCCTAACCTGAAAAGAACTCATTGACACATTATTATATTTCATAACTAATTAAAGTGAGTACTTCAAGTATGTGATTTACCATGTGCTTTATCTGATTGCATTTGATCTGCCTGACCTTTTAATCAAAAGAGGAAATAGATTTTTCTGTGGTGAAAACACGACACGATTACCAACTCTGCCTTACTTTCTAGAATTTGTAAGAACTTTTTGTACCTACGTTTTACAACTGTGTTGTGAGTCATCTTCCTAGCACAGAGATGTCACCATGTTTTCTTTTTCTTGCCCCAATTTCCGTTCTGGCTTTAACTGAACATTTTAACCTTAGACTTTCCCTGTTGCTTCCTGTGCTAAATCCGTGCTGCTGAGAACTCTTTGCTGATCTCTTAACCTCTTGCGTTTATGTTTACTACGTATTGCATAGCCATTATTAAAATCAGTAACATTTTCTTGGAAACATTTTTAGGGTCATTGAAGTATTTTGGACTGTTGCCTGTTAGTAATCTTCCTACAAAGAATACTGTACATCAGTGCTTGGCCAGTTGAACTATGATTGTTGCTCGTGTTATTGGCATTCTCAAATGACTGGAATTCTGTTGCAACAGCAGCTTCACAAATACAGGAAGAAACAGTACAAAAGAACTTACTGTTGCCCAGATGATACAGGTTTTAAAACTGTTTAACCAAACTGACACATGACTTCCATCAATGAGCAATGTTGTAATGGTTCTCACACTCTTGGCTGGGGTCAAAACAGCTGGGTTTTAAGAGCAATTTTTTTACAGAAGCTAAAATGTTAAGTCAGTGCTTTAGTTCTTATGCTTATAAATAGAAACTTTCAAATGCAAGTGGCTACAATCAGATTTAATACATCATACTGCAAAGTACTCTTGATCTTAAAGCCAAAGACAAAATTTGCATGCTCTTATTTTGTCATGGTGAAAAGCATAATAACCGCACATATTCTTGGACTATTTGTCCTAAAAAAGTTGAACAAAATGTCCTACCCGTGCACAGTCATCTGCACAGTCTTCCACATAATTTATAGAATATTTTAACATATTTATCCTAAAATAATTTGGGAAATTATTGTCTCAGTGGTTGCTTCACTTGTCACTGGCTTCAGTGGCAAAACCAGTTTAAGAAGCCTGGGCTTCTCTTCTTTCACCACACCAGTTTGCTTCCTCCCCAGCAATACTCATAGAGCTATTGGTGGGGCTCTGCAAGAAGACGGATTGCTGAAAGGATCTAGGTTACAAGTAACCCTGGAGAGGCTAATATGTGGTGTAGGGGTAGGAATGAGAGATGAGCACAAGAGGTACATGGGAGGAGGCAGGACTCTTTAAACTAACATCGTCTTCATAACACAGACTGATATCCTGAGAAATACCCTCTTGTGGCTGGGAGGCAGCTATGGGGAGGTGTGAAGAACTCTGCTGGAAGTTCCCAATGCCTTCAGTGAAGGGGAGAAGGCGCCGAGGCTTTAGCAGCAGCTGTGACTTCCAAAGGCATATTAATTACAGGCATTAAAGAGGTTACAAACTCATCCCACCACCCCAGAGTCTACAAACTACAGCTAAAAAATTCCTCCTTTCCTTGGGATTGCTTGTTCCTTCAGATGTTGTGATGTTGCTATTTCACCAACGCTGCTGTCACCTTACATATTTTTCTTAATTGAAAAATGCACTGAAGGTGAGGCTAGATTTAAAGAAAGCCCAGTCGGACAAATTTCGCTGGTTGTGGCAGATCCAGTGTCAGTGGTTACCCATGCAGACTTCCCCAAGCTGCTTATTCAGGCCTCACCACCTGTCCCGGGTGAGATGGCTGCACCTTCCCATCTGCTGGCGTCACTGCGTGCATAGTCTCCTCTAACCCAGTTCTGTCAAAATTGATCCAGGTTTTTGTTTTTTTTTTTAAATCCCTCACTATGAAGTATTTAAACTCACTCAAATCATTTTGACAGAACAATGTTAATGAGTAACCAGACATTCAATTCTGCTGGAGGCTGGGGGTAGGGAGGGGGACAAAAATTTCCAGTTGGAAGAAAGTGGCAGGCAGGTGACAGCAACCTGGGTAAGTCAGTCCCTCACCCCGTTGCCAGCCACCATATGTAGGCTAGTCTCATACTGGCTAACAAAGTCAGACCTAACCCTTCAGTTACTCCTAACTGATGCTTTTCAGTCAGTCAACAGCATCTGTTGCTCAAGAACAAGTACATAACTCAAGAGTTCCCTAGTCCAGATGGTATCTGGATTTGGGGGTAAAAGATGAAAAAGTAATAACAAAAAAATACCAAATTTAAAAAATATAAAGTTTGAGCTTTTGTTTACACATCATAAAGTATAAAAAAATTGAAAATACCCATTTAAGTTTCAACTTTTCATTTCAAGTAGCAATACTACTTGAAATACAAAATACCAGCTTTGAATGAGAGTTGCAAAATTATGGGGCAAGTTAGTCTCTTAGGTTGTGCATTTCCAAACTTTAATAAACCATGGAGAGACCACTGCCTTATCTTATTGTCTTGGATTCCTCAAGTTCCTTTTTTCCATCAATTATGTTTCAGTTGTGGTTATACGTCCTTGATTTGGTAACTACATTTGCTCTCTTTTGGACTAGTCTTGTACTGAGCAAACCTTGAGTTAAATCCATGTCAGTTCATTCAAAATTTGACTGTGCCAGAACTGGACCTTTTCGATGGCAAAAATCACTTATTAATTATTCTAATGTTTGAGATACTATAGATGTGATTCTGGTTTTTTTTATCCTGATACAATGCAGTGTCACTCAGTCAAGAGCAATGTAAAGCAATATAAAGCAAAACATTGCTTTATATCAGGCTGTATTGTTATTCACTGAGTAACACAGCAGCAAGAATCAACCTCTCTGAATCATTTATATCTTAAGGGAAAATTACCTGGCTGACACATCATTCTTTAATGTAATTTTTCCATGTATTACTCCTTTGAAAGGAAATGCAGGGCTATACTTTAGAAACCATGTAATACATAACAGGTGTGGTATTCGGTAATTTACTTGCATTAAATAAGCAAGTACTCCTAAAGAGCCCTTACAAAAATGTAATTTTGGTCTCAGGAATCCTGCCTTACCATACCTAAAACAAAGGATTTATGTATAAGTGTACATTATTTTTGCAGCTAATTTCAAGGTTGATGGGCAGGCAAAACATTTTAAAATATTTGTTTGTGGATCTCTACTTTTTCCTATGCTGAGCTAAATGACAGAAAGTGTAAGTGCCAGTACAGCTCAAACTATTTATTTTCTTGTAACCGGCCTTGGGAAAGAGTGCAATCATTGTTAGCAAGAACAGCAAGTTCATCTTCATCATGAGTTTAGATAAGAAAAGATTTTACAGGAAGTTGTAAGAAAGAAAAGCACTTTCCATCGAAAAATATATTGTCCAATTACTATTCTTGTAAAGTATCTGTTTATTGGAAGTTATTGAAAAAAATAACTGTAATAGAAACCTTAGTTTAAAACACATGAAATTTTGAAAAACTTGTGTGAAACCCAAATATATTGGGTAGCTCATTTTCATGGAGAAGCACTGACGAAAATAAAAAAAAAACACCTCTCAGCATTTTTTTGAGAAAAATACAATTTCCTAATGAAACATGCCATTTATAGCACTTAAGTCAGGAAAAAAAATATACTTTTAAAAGTGAAAATTAACAAGTTTTTCCATGAAGAGGAAAACATATACACCATGGCTTAGTCAGAGCACTACACCAACTCTGGCTCCTGAATGTTTGTTCCCTTCCAACAATACTTCTAGTTCCTACTCATATTCTTAACTCTTTCCTTCTACTTGAGAACGCTCTTTTTTAAGAGAAACTAGGCTAAACTCGATTTAATTTTTCATTAAACAGTTTAAATTATGAAAATACTAAACCAAAGTTCTAGTCTGATTACGTAGGGCTGATTTCTATGTCCACAAACACAAAGAGGAAGGGACCGTAGCAAATATAACTCCCCTGGTTGTGTGGAAGAGGCACTGATGCTTCAGGCTATTGTCTTCTCAGCTTTGGACCTCATGAGGACCCTCATCAGCACTGTTGCAAAAGATGCTCAGTGCTCCCCAAGCCTGGACAACTTGACACAATTGTGCTTCATCTCTCTCAAGTCATGGCATATCGGCAGAATAATTCTCTGTTCACACCATGCCTGTCCTGTGAGCTTCAGTAATGAAGAGTCACTGACCAGGACATTCCATATGCATTACATTGTACAATACTTATCCCAGATCTGGCACCTTTCAGTATTGTCATTAATGATTTGTATAATGGAATCAACAGGACTCATATCAGCTTTGCGAAGGATGAAATGTTTGGAAAAGCTGTAAGCCCTACACAGGCAGCAGGATTTGAATTCAGAAGGATGAACTGAAGAAATAGAGAGGATGCATTACCAAAATAAGATGCATGTGGTCATTAAACAAACGGAATGCATTTCACTAAGGACAAATCCAAAGCACAGCACTTGGGAATAATCGACTAAACAAATATAAGATGGAGATGA
Source organism: Nipponia nippon (assembly GCF_047370975.1). Classification (NCBI taxonomy): domain Eukaryota; kingdom Metazoa; phylum Chordata; class Aves; order Pelecaniformes; family Threskiornithidae; genus Nipponia; species Nipponia nippon. The sequence continues at coordinate 34,897,795 of NW_028262347.1, read as the reverse complement.
CCGGGCAGCAGTTCCACAAACGGGATCAGAGGTCACAGTGGGTCACAGACTGAACATGCGTCAGTGATGCCACAAGGTTGCAAGAAAAGCAAATATCATCCTGGAAAAGTGTCAATAGGAAGGCTTTGTTCAGATGGAGTACTATCTTCGGTCTGAAGCATCGTTTCCAGCAATGCCAGGAATCAAATGGAGAGAACACAGAGGAAAGCAGGTAGAGCTCTCCAAGCCTGGGGAACATTGAATGGACCAGGCTCTTCATCATCTACAAATGAGAAGACTGCGGAGAGACATGATAATGGTCTTCAGATGTGTAAAAGGCTACTGCAGAGAGAAGAGACGGTAGCGGACTTAAATTGCAACAAGGCAGAATTGGACAAATCTCTGCCAAGAATGGTTTAGGCATCCTTAGATATGCCTTGAGAAGAGAGGATGGACTAGCTGACTTTCGAGAGCTACTTTCTTTGTCTGTTTTCCATGACTTCTTTAATGCAACGTTCAATAAAATCTTTGCTTGCTCCAGAAGCAAAATACAAACAAGCCAGCAGCTTTGGAGACTTTTTTTTCAGTGTATGTTTAAGTTAATGTAGGACTCCCCAACTAAAAATTACTACCTTGAAATTTAAGAATAAAAGTCAAAGACCAACATCTCTACACCAACTGTGAGAAAAGGTAGAAAATAGAAAAATAGCTTCTTGGGAATGAATTCAAGTATTTTCCAAAAAAGAAAAAAACACAGTAACAAGATGATTACTCAAAATATTCATGACTGTGTTAATGCCTGGCAACTTTATATGAATGCTGAGGACTTTTATAAGAACTTCCTTCATAACAAAATGAATCAACAAGCTTTAGGAAAACAACTATTTCTTGAGTAGACACAACATTTCAGAATAAAGTATTCACCTCGTTCTTCAAAGTCATTTTTTTCTTGGAATGTTTTTTTCCCACAGGAGAATTTTAGCTGCAGAGTTAGAACAGATTAATTATTGTAACTATTTTACCACCACCCACAAAAGGAAGGAGACTGGCTCCCTAGGCTTCCAATTAACCAGAACCTGCTCTTTGGACTCCAGGGTGGGCTCAGTATTCCTTTTTTTTTTTTTTTTTTTAATCTAGATAAATTCTAACTGGGGTTTTAATTGAATTATCCCTTTGCTTGGGAATATATTTTCTGGTATGGTCTAAGTTGGCAGGAGAAAAGAAGGTAATGCTTTGTGTCAAATACTTCTCCTGTACCTAAAGTAGCATGTCTCTGTCATTGATTTCAGTCACAAGTGCATGTGCACAGAAAGCATAATCTGGCTTTTTAAACTTAGAGGAAGGATTGCACAGATAGCCTGGAATAAATTCTCTGATCAGCTACAGGTAATAATATTATATTAGCAGAGAATCTGCCTCAGTAGGGACTCTGTCTTGCACTGCTTGTGTGGTAGTATTTGATGTTAGTCAATGCCTGCATCTCACTTATATGATTGTTATCTTACACCTACAGGAGTACAATACCATCAGAGTAATTTCATGCTTTACAACTGTGAGAGGATAAATTTTACAAGATCATTTTGCTAAACATTCAAGTGTAGCTATCTTTGCGCCAAAGTAAAAAAGATGGGCACTGAAACAAAAGTCTGTGAGACATACAATGAAGAATATTACCTTTGAGAGACAGGCAGAAAGGAAGAAGGATGGAAGGACAGAAGGAGGGAAGGAGGGAAGGAAGGAAGGAAGGAAGGAAGGAAGGAAGGAAGGAAGGAAGGAAGGAAGGAAGGAAGGAAGGAAGGAAGGAAGGAAGGAAGGAAGGAAAAGAAATAACAACCAAACCAGAGTTACCAGTTAGAATTTCAGATTTTGTATATACAGCAACCAAAAGTGAATATACAGCTAATTGGTTGAACAAGCCTCTGTGCAACTTTAAGCATGTAAATAAATTTAAAATTTCACAGTAAGTATTTATTCCATACAAAATATGGAATATCTTCCTCAACAATATACTATCATAAAGATCAGAAGCAGCACAGGAAGACCAAAGTTTAGTTACTTTATGTTTCATTTCCACTGGAAATGGGAGATTTATAAAAATAGAAAGGCAAGAATATCACTTATTACTCGCATAATTTTTTATTTATAGACCTGGAGAATGGTGAAATACTGTACTTAAGAATGCATATGTTGCTACGAAACTCTATGTCAGCTTATCTCAGGAAACTTTTGAGGCTATTTTGCCTGTATATTTAGGCATGGTATTAAAGATATCTGGTTGTAGAAATGAATGAAAATGAGAAGTACAAACAAACATTTTTAAGTTTGATATTTCTTTTCCTATATCTCTTTAACTTATCTGGCATAAGCAGCACTTCTTCAAATATCAGAAGAAAACTAAGAGTTTTACTAGCCTTCACTCTCTTGCAGCTTCACTAGTTTTAAAGAAGGTAATATTTGTATTTGAGTATTTAAACAGAAAGAAAAGTTTTAAATGTTCTACCCAGCACTGGGCATGAGAGACTACAAACTTGGGTCCCGATCCTAATGCCTGCGTGCCTGTCAGGGACCTGGTGACTCCACTGATCTCCAGGACGTACATGCCCCGCTGAAAGAAGTTAAACCATTAACAAAAGTGGAGCAGATCACACCATCCTGTGTCTCTTCTCCTCTTCCCTTCATTTGCACCCCAGAACACACCATGTATCTCAACTCCGCCCAGCTGCAAGAACAGCTACCAGTCACCAGATGTTTGTGATTACAAATTTAGTGAAAGATACTATGTCCAGAGCTGAGCTGATGAAAGACATGTGAGCTTTCTTTATGCATTTCATGCAAAATAGCTTGGGTTGTTTAAAGTTATCCTGGAAAGCTATTGACTTTGCACTGAAACAAATGAGGAAACTTCACAGCCGGGTTGGCTGTGGGAGCAGTGACACCCCAACGCAGCACAACCTTTCCGCAGCAAGTTTCTTATCGTGGTATTAATGGGTGTTTGGAACCTGAGACCATGCTTGGCTCAGAAGGATTACAGCTTCAAAGACAGCGGCTAGGAAGAACTGACTGAAGAAAATCCAACTCCCTACCCACTCAGATTTACACTACCAATTATATTATCTGTTCGGCATTCCTATGTGCCTAGCTTCTACATGATCATCCAAAGACAGATAAAGGGCTGAATTAGTCATACAAGTTCTGATAATGTTTAAAAGAATCACAGATTGATTACTGCAACTGCATACATTTTACAGGCACATAATAACAAGAATATTTGTAACTTCTACTACTGGAATATTTTTTAAAATAATTATGTGGTCTCATACAGCAATGATCATCTACATATGATAGTGTGTATGCGTGTGTTTGTGTGTACAGTAGCATGAAACCTGATAAGACAATACTGTAAAGTACAACAATCCTACGTGCTTTAAACATACTAGTATCCGCATAGCCCTGCTAACTTATATAAGTAGAATTCTGCTGGTTTAATTCATTCAATAATAGAGAATACAAAACCTTGAGAGAAGATGTTACAATAAATGTACTGGCATGTTTTGCATTCTATAAACTAATATAAGACCTTACTGTTCTTCAATACTTTTAGTTTGCAGATTACTGGTTTAGTTTGCAGATACTGGTTAGGAAAGAAGATCAGCTATACTTTAAAAGGCAAAGGCTGTTCCCTGAATGCTGGGTTCAGATGCCCACACAGAAACCTATTAACTAAGGTATGCTTTCAAAAATAGATCATCTAATCTAATACTGCCTTCATCATGATTTATAAGCAGCTGGAGCGTCAGAATTGAACTAATTGTTTTTTAAGTGTAGCACTCAGTAAGGAAGTATTTTGTTGACCCACGAAAGCTTGTAGTGACTCTACACAAAGAGACTCCCACACCTTCCTTTTATTAACTGCAGGATTCGGGGCCAAATTCCTACTGAAGGTCTCCAACTGCAAGCAACATAATATTATGTAAATACAAAATCCTCACCGTAGTGAAAGGTGTCTTGAAATGCTGTAACATTTTGGAAAAACATTTATTTCTGCTGAAAGTCATCATGAAAGATATAGCTAGCTAGCATGAAGCTGTACCATCTTTCCAGGAGCCACAAAGGTTAGTAGACTATGGAGGTGTATATAGAAGCTGGGCCCATCTGAGGGTGTGCTCTTATCAAGCTGTTCGGTGAAGTTAGGCAGTGTCAGGAAAAGAGATGGACACATTTTTCTTTTTAAACACTTTACAGCGGTTTGTAAATGTAAAAGCAGCTGAAAGGCTTTGCAGGCACCTGAAAGAAGGATGAAACTAGATGCCAGGATCCAAAAAGGAAGGAAAGCTTTGTCGGTCCTTAGTGCTGTCAGAATTAGTTGCACCCATCTGCTGCCCGGACACACGACGGTTTTTTCGTTTCAAACCCTGTGCGTGCCACAAGGGAGGATGAGCTAGGAGCCTACGGGAACCCCAGGACAGGCAGGCAGAGACCACCAGCACCCCAGCAACAGGGCAGTCCCACATCAGGTAGGGCCAGGGTGGTGGTCAGGTCACAGTTCACCAACAATCGCAGACATGGGTATTGAACTAGATCCATGGTCCATCCCAGGGGTGCAGCCAGGTGTTCTTGCAGGAGAGCGCCAGGGACAAGGCTGCCTGTAAGGTAGGTCCAAGTTCCAGCCAGGAAGGCAGCCAGTAAACCCGGACTGCAAGAGACAGAGCTGGACACAGCTACGCCTACACCACCATGCAAGAATGGGATGCCCAGACCTGAGCTTAAACAGGCAGGGCGTGGGTGGGGGTCCCGGGGAGGCTGCTCAGGGCAGCTACAGCCTCTTAGTGCCTTCAGGGGCCTGGGGGAGCCAGAGGCAAGGCCCCGCCATTGCCCACGGCATGGAGCTCATATAGAAAACCGGGTATGCAGAGGCACAGCCTGTTCTGGGTTGTCCCAAACCTTTAGGGACATCGCGAATAAATGAAAAATGAGTTGCCAAAGCGGCTCTGTGCTAGTCATAGACAGCCTTATGGTCCTTCAATTTTTGGGAAGATGGTGTATGACCGTTTTGTGCCAGTGACTGTCAACAAAACTATACTCACGCAGGCAAAAACCCAGCCTAGGGAGTACTGTGGTAAGGGGTCCATGACAAGATCTCAATGACATTTTAGTGAATAAAGTGATAAAGTGGCCTCTTGATGACTTTCTTGCCTCTTTGTAACTCCTCCTAATGATCCCTCCTCTGCCTCTAATCTCATTTTATTCTTATAAAGCCTTATTATAGGTTCATTTCAAAACTTTGCAGAAAAACAAAAACTGCAGAGAAGTTTTTTTGTCATTACAGTTTTACAAGGTGCCAGTCTGATCTGAGGAGTAAGGATCCTGGACGTGAGGTAGACGGCAAGAAGCGAAGCAGACAAAGAACAACAGAACAAAAGATGCCTCACAGCACTTAGGGGAACTGGAAGGATAGGTGTGGAAAGGCAACACTGTTAGTTTTGTTTCATTTTCTACATGTTTGTATGATTTTGTCTAGGTCAGTTATTCTCTCTACTGTGATATTGTCCCATATATCTCCCATCAGAGGAAAAAAATCTTCTAGATTTGTATGTGTTCTAAGTCTGTTTTGGCAACAGTGAAGGTCTGCAAGTTTCTATTTGACAACAAATGGTATTTGTTGTCAAATAGAACCCCAACAACAACCCCAACAATATTAAAATAAAGAAGATTTGTAAAGTTTGAGGAAAAAAATAATAAATGATGGGCATGTCTAGTACACTGATAAAATAACTAACCTACATTTCCTTCATCCTGTAGCAAAATTTTAATTGATATTATTATCTCAACGATTTTATTCTTCTGTAAGACTTTTCCATTTCAGACTGTTTACTAGAAAATTATATCAAATTAGATCATGACCTTGAGGAGTTCTGTAAACTAACATGACGTTCAAAACAACTTAGCAATCAGAACAGAAAGGAACAAATTGTGTTTAATAACAGCGTTCACTAGCCATGATGAACTCTAAAGTCCCATTAAAACCATGTTTCTCTTTTTAAATATATTACCTATTTCAACATTAATTAGTGAATCTACTTAACAATATCTCACAAGATCATATTTTAAGTGATCTTAAATTTCTGGTGAAGGGATTCCATTCCTTCCCGTAGCCTCCTCGTTCATTAACAGCAGCCAAGATCGCCTGTTCGTTAAGTTTGTCTGCATGTGCTTACCTGTGTGTGCAAGTATACTGTATGTGGAATAAAAAGGAGAGTTTGTGATCTAGACTTTCTGCGTTTCTTCATTTGGGGTGGTTGTGAGTCATGTAGATTGTTCCACATGTGTGCTAATCGAGAGTAAAACATCATTATGTATTCTACACACATTAGTTAGAACTGTCTGCTACTTTAAAATTCTTCAGATAATTTGTAGAATTTATAGTTACTTCTTCATGTCATGCCACAAAGAAAGCTTAAGACTTCTCAGTATGACAAGACGAAGTCCCATATCAAATTCCAGTGCCATTATTTCAATAAAGTATACTCCATCAGAAATAGAGCAACACGAAATCCATCACGTCCAGTCGTGCAAAAGCTTCAGTCCACGTGCAAAATCATGCACGTGAAGACTCTATGACCCTATTCAGATTATGAACTTTCCTACACAGTGAAGTCTCAGTATTAGGGCAACTGAGGTACTCATGGGCTATAGAAAATCCAAACAACCTGAAGTTCATACCATAATCTGTTTTCAATCCAAAGAAGGCCATCAGAAGAATGGTGTAATAAGCACTTCCACAGCAACAACCAAATAAATGGACTCGCTCTTTCCCTGCTGAACACACGGACAAACCTTTTTATGGAAGAGCACGGGAGTACAATAAATCTCAAAAAGATGTCTGTTTACATGACAAATGACAGTAAAATCTTTAATGGTCAAAGGTAAATTTCAGTCTCTGTTAAAAGATTATACCTATATATTTAACAAAAAAAGCAATGGCTAAGCGAAACATGAACTACTGTGCTGTTTATAGAATAATTATGCTTTTACCAGCAACATAAACTAACTACTTAAAGGATTTTAAAGTAAGTAATAGCTGAAGATATTTCTATAAATGTAAACTGGATTCTGCTTGTCACAATCCAAACATGTACTTACACATTCAAGGAAAAGAGAATTTAAAACATCGTATAGGAAGGGGAAATAAATGCATTGGACATATTTATGGTTCCATAATAAAACCTTCCTACATTTATGAAGAGGAAGGCATTGTTTACAGCTTCTCATAATTTATTTTGACCTCACAAACTATTCAATATAGGTTATATATTGGTATCATAAAGTGTAGATTATCTAGGTTTAGACTTAACCATTCTAGTTATGTACATATTTTTCTTTGTTCAGGAAACATTGCCAACAGAGAGCACCATGTCTCTCTCAGATGTATTACTACTCATATATTCAGGCAAAACTCCCTCTGAATAACTGCACTGCAGAACTGCTAGTTCAGCACATTGAAATGAACACTATTATATTATTTTCTTTAATAACAAATCATTACTGCCAGTAAATAATTTAATGTGGATAGATTTTGATTTGCTTTACATGGCTGCATAAACACATTTCCATTCTCCTGCTTATAGCATTTTCAATGAAGCCAGCTATAATGCTGTGTCATGTTTTCATTTCCTAAGTAAGGGGCGTAACACTGCTCGCCTGATACACAGGAGAGAAAGTCAACCAATTCTTAGTAGAAACAGGGGTTGTCAGTCATTCAGTGACTCAGCAGCTGCTTATTCCGTAGAAGTACTCTGCAGACAGGAGATAAACAGGAGGGGCGAAGTCTTTACAAGCAAAGAAATTCTCTGGTACATATATAAACAAAAATGTCCTTCCCACCATACTGAATTTATGTAATAATTTTTTCACTAATTCATTTCAGATCTTCTCATTGCATATAAGGGAAACTGTATAAACTGGTTTATTTAACCATTCCTAATTTTTGCCAGGAATTGATCCATGCAGATTCTCTGACTAAATTAAAGACGCGCATTTGTCCACTGAAAAACTGTGCACATTCAAGTAGCTGAGCGATTTTTCTTCCCACATGCAAAATGTTTACAAATGCTGCTTACAATTATTTAAAACTAAAAACCATCTTTCCAAAATAAAAAATAAATGGCTACAAGTTTTCTACACGTGGACACCAGCCAACTTAGAATACGCAGACCTACAGCAAACACTCAATCTAAAAAGCCCGGGAAAAAGTCCTTCCTCAGAACGTGCAGATGCACATACATCAGCCTGAACACAGCACAACAGCAAAAAATGTAAAGGTAAAATCTGCTTATTGCCACTTTATAGGAGACTCCAGGTCTAAATGTTATTCTCTAACAAAAAAGAAGACATCTATAAGACCTTGAACAATCCTCATTTTCTCTAGTACAGGAATCCAGGTGAATTGAAGACACTAAACAGTTTCTACCTACTAGATGGTCTAGGACTCCTCGGCTTCAAGAAAGACGACCATGCAAAGTATAATAAAGATACACAGAACCCAATTTTTACTGTGCAAAACATGGGGATCTCAAATGAACTGATCAGGAAGAAGTCTGGGGGAAAAAAATTAACAAATGGAAGAAGCTTTTGTAAATGCCTAAGTAAGCTTTGACTGCTTATGACAGATATCAAATTAAACACGGGTTCAAAAATGATTCAGCAATTTCATGCAAATAAGTGCCAGCAACTACTAAATCCACAAACACGTGGATACAACCTTTGGCTCAGTAAATCCTAACTATCAGACTGCGAGAACATACAACTGCATGGTCCTACGCTCTTTCCCACCCTTCGTCGCAGAAGAATCCTCTACTGGCTGCTGCCAGAGAAAAAGTTTCAGATTTGACAGACCTTTTGTGATACTGTAAACAGCCATTCTTGTGCTTTATGTACAGTAGATTAAAAGTGGAATTTTAAGTTCAGTAGATAATGGTTGTCATCCACAAAGTCCTCAAGTCATCCAGTCCTTGACATATTTAGGAATATCAGCAATTTCACCAAAAAAAGGATATACATACAATTTTGCACACAGTCATTTACAGAATGGAGATGCAATTATAATATGTTTTTATTGCTATCCATTTGGACTATATTTTTTGTCAAGAAATACTGATCTTGCTGGTTCACTGAGGCTTTGTTTACCATCAAAGTATAGTGCTTGTTGATCTCCTGCCCTTCTTTGCCCTTTTTTTGCCCCGTCAGTGCATCCACACTTACTCTAACCAGTAAAGCACAGAAACGTCTTGATAACTACACAATTACTCCAGTTTTGTTCCCTTCTGTATACAGCTCCTGCATAGAGCCTTGCCTAGAGAACTTTACGTTCTTAAACTGACGCTATTTTTAAGGGAGCCACAAAAATGGAAGTGACTTTTCCAAGATGTGAAGCATTATTTAGTTGACAAACAATATCCTCAAAGATCTGCTGACATAAAAAGTGATGCTGATGTACGGACTGCTGTAATTATGGCAATAACATCTCTGGGAATCCAAATGTGTATCTTAAACTGTACTCTCTGCCACCAGCAAATGGTAAAAGAACAAAAATAGTAGCTCTTATTCCCGTAAGGTTCTAAACAAAAATACGTGGGATGGCTTATAGAAAATGAGAGAGTTTCAGTTAATTAACAAATACCATTCCCAAAGCTTTTCTAGATTTGTACTATACAAAAAAAAAAAAAAAACCAACAAAAAACCAAAACTTACATTAATTTCACACAGGAAAAAAAATCAGTGTTTCCTGAGTGGAAAAGCTGAATCAAGATTAAGACAGAAATGCTATTTTTAAAACCCCTAAAAATGTTACAGAGTTAAAAATATAAAGTAAAAATTATTTTTGTAGCAGCTGGCAATGTCCATTTAAGGCTGACTATTTCTTGCGGATGACTAGTACTATGTATCTCATGCAGCACGCACTGTTTTGAGTTTATTGCAGTACGACAGCATAATCAGATGGCTTTAGAACTCAGACTCAGAATCTCTGCCTATTTTTGGTTTAAATCCAAGTCATAATTATAGTAAATGTACTATTTTTTAAAAGAATGCTGCTGCTTATGTTCTTAACGTAGTGATTTTGTTGTTTTCATATTGCAAAACTGAAACTAGACTAGGATAAACACAGAGGGAAAAAATTAAGGCTTAAACCGAATTTAATATGCAACTCCAACTCACCATCATAAAGCCCAAGGGCCAGGATATGCAATCCTGCATTCCTTACGCACTCGTAATACCTCTTGGCTTCAGTGGAAGTTTTGTTTGAGAAAGCATATAATCAGAACCTATAATTTCATTAATTGCACGCCACCGGCAGTCCATGTGAGGTACGAATAATGAACCAAACTGCTTGGAAGGATGGTGGAACCCTCAGCCCCACCTGTGTCTTTGGGGACCACTGATTCCAGGCAGCAAAATGGTGAATCCTCGTTTTCCCCACTCCCCGCCACTTCCAGCTCTTCCTCGTGACAGACCACGTCCGTCATGTAGAGGGGACCACTGCACAGGTGCTTCAGTCGGGACACCATCTAGCTCTCAGGTCTCTGGTGCTACTCTGCATTATCATCCTTCCCCAGACCCTTGGCAGGACCGAGGACTTCACCCGATGCAGATCCTTACTCTGTTGGGATTTTTACATTATTCATACTAGGCACAGGCAAAATGAATGCTACGTAGCTATTAGTACAGATTGCTTTGACATAACATATTACATATTTCACTAGATATTCGTCGGGCAATTTAGGAAGTATCATCTAAAAACCATGTGGATGGACTTGACTTTTACAGTATTACTGTACACGTAACTTTTCGATGCATACCATAAACATCAATGACTCTACTGGGCATGTGCTACAGATAGTTTTACAGTATTCCACAAGGTTTGTTTATATATGTAGGAAGAAACAGCACGAAAACAGAACCTCCTGTATTACAAAGGCCTTTTATTTGCTAAAACATGAGCAAAGAGAAAACACAGGCGCTTGCCAGCTACTTCTTATTTTTCTAAAAGTAAAACCAACTAATCCAATTTAAAAAGAAAGCGTTGGCAGGCTGAGAACTGGTAGGCCATGTTACAGCGAGGGGTGAATCTACAGTGTAGACTCAGCTGCAAGCTGACATCTAGAAGCACACAGCAGATAGCTCTTCAGCTACAAAAAAACCCGTTACCTTCCAGTACAATACATTGAGAACTCTAGTTCGTTTCTATCTGTATAATTGAAGACAACTCGATTTTTACAACACTTAAGTAACGATTAACTCATAGGATCTTTTACAACATCCTTGCAGTAACATCTTATTTTTGTTTGTCTGGTTTTGCTTTGTTTTGAAAGTGTAAAGCGCTACCCCCTAAATGACTATAAGGTCTTTCAGGAAGGGAAACCTGACTAAGAACAAGACACATCACCCACAGCTCTATATTACAGAAAATACAGAAACCTGTTTTCCAGTATTTAAAAAAAAAATCTTCAGCAGCCTTTAGTCTCCGGAATTGTGCAGGGTTATGTCATGAATACATAAAGTAGAAACAGAATCTCCAGATTAAAATTTTTTAAAAAATCATTCTTAATTATCCTAAAGACTCAAACTTTGTAAGGAAGCTTGCAATGAGTAGATACACACAAAAGAACAAAATAAAAGGCAAACAAATGGAAGGTATAAAGATGAGGGTGCCTGAGGAATAAGGAGGATGAAAAGAAAGGGAAGGAAAAAAGAACATAACACTAAAAAAGAAGGGAGAAAGAAAAGCAAGACAATGAAAACAAATGAATCATTGAAACTATGGTGGGAGGAACTGATGAATATTAACTTTTATTATTCTGATTACAAAATACATTTCAAAATTGGACGAAACACATTGTATGTATGTTTTGCCAAGGACATTCTTGGCAATTACAAAGTCAGGAAAATTATAATTCAATCAGTGAGGCATTACTTAAAACCACTTGAAAAAGCAGACCATTTGAACCATCAAACAGGCTGCATGGGTAGCGATTTTAAAGACTCAATATTCTGGAGCAGTGCAGATCGCACTCGCATGTTGCGCAGTGAACCTTCCAAAAATGGGGCCATTAGATAAATAGCAATTTTTCTTCCTAAATGTATCTTACCAATTTTTCTTCTCATAAGTGACCAACACAGCATCATCTTTTTCCATATAAAATGGGAGTGCTTCTAATAAAAAAAAAAAAAAATCAAGCACTTGTACAGTAAGCTTTTATTTTGCCCTAAAACCTGGTTTTAACTTTTTAAAAAACTGTACTCTTGATGGCAAGCAGATCACATCTATGAAGATGGCCTCTGTATTTATTGGATGCACGTGGGACGCTGTACCATGCACCAAATCCGTGTGCTTGCCTTGAAAATGACGCTGCCGTCAGTGCCTCCAACAGCTACAGTCCCAAACGCGTTAGGGCTACGTCATCACGTTTGTTGTTACACTAGCAGCAAACCCCACAGTAAACAGGTCACCTTGACCCCTCTCGTGGAACGGGTAATTTCGCTCAAGTGCTAACACCCGAAGAATGGGATCGAGTGAAAAACGCACAAAGCATTCACTGTTCCCATGCAGGAAGGTGCATGACCTGGCGTCCCCGTAGTAACGCTTATTTACATATCGCTGTGATGGCACTTTTAAGCGGAGCCGCGCAGTCCTTCTGCTTAACCCATCAGATTGCTGTAGCCTTTGCAAATTGCCTGGTTTTATGCAGTCACATATTCAGCAGGACCGAAAACGCCTGGTGCAACTTTAAAATACCTCGGGGCGATGAGCACCCCAAGTTGTACTTGGCCTTGTCCGCAAGCGGGGGAAACTCGGCCGCAAGACGCCCCGAACCGGCACCTGGTTCGGACGGGAGCGAGTTCTGCCCCAAAACGCCCCGAGGCGATTTCAAACCCCGCTACGGGGCGGCCGGTGCCCGCCTACCCCCCGCCCCTCAGGACGCACGGCCGGGGGCTCGGGACCAGCCCCTCACAGCGCCCGGCCAAGGCCACGAACGGCGCCGGAGAAACCCGGCCTGGCCCGGCGGCCGTTCGGGGCCGCCCCGGGCCGGGCGGCGCACGCAGACACCCCGCGGCACCGGCCTCCCGCAGAAGCAGGTGCGACGCCGCCTCGGCCCCCGCCGCCGCCGCCGCCGCCCGGCCCTGCCCGGGCGCTGCGCGGCAAAGCGCCGCAGCGGCACACGCGCCGGGCTGCGGCGGGAGAGGCGGGGCGCCGACGTCACGCGCGGGGTGGGGGCGGGGGCAGAACTGCGGGAATGGAAAATTTTCGGCTCCGCATCTCCTGCGTGTGCCCCCCCCCCCCCCGGGCACCGCCCCTTCCCCACCCCACACCCCCCCGCCCGGCGGCGCTCCAGAACGTTCCGCGGCGGTAACGGTCGGCCTGCCGCTGCTTCGCGCCGCCTGCCGCTTTCCCGCCCGCCTCGGCGGCAGAGAGAGCGCGGCCGGGGGCCGGCAGCGGGAGTTGCGGGCCGGTCCTCCCGCGCTGCCTCGCCTCAGGGAAACCTCGTCCCCCCCCAGCCCCGGCAGAGCCCGCGGCCGCCTGTAGTTCAGTGGGGCCAGGAGCGCGGGCGGGGCCGCGGAGGTTCGCTGCCACTCGAGGGTGCGAAGCGCTCCCGCGTCCCTGCGGCCGCCCCGACGGCGGGACAGGCCGTCGGGCTGCTGTGCTGCCAGCTGCCTCGCACCCGCCACGATGCCACAGAGGGACGGAGGGAGATAACACAGAGGGGCGAAACGGCTCGGTGGCCGGGTACCCTCCGCACTCGAGGCCGGCAGCAGTAGCCTCGGGTGGGAGCGTGCCGCTGCAGCGGGGACAGCGCGACCGGGGTGGGGGCCCCCCGCCTCAAGAAGGGGTGGTGAAACGGTGCCTGGCTGCCCTCGCCCAGCCGCCTCCGGCGCTGCAGCGTGTGTGCGAGGGGTGGGGGCGAGCAGCGAAGCCCCGCTGTCCCCTTCCACAGGGCACCGAGCAGCGAAGCCGTCCAAACTTTGTGTAGCGATTACCTGAGGAAAAGGAAGCAGGATGTTGTTTTTCCCCCCCTGTTCCCCAAAGTGGGGTGTAGCCTCCATCGCATCGCTAGGGGGAGGCCGTCACTCCGCGTCGCTTCCCGGAGGAAGCGCTGGGGGAGCCTTTCGGCTGCCCCCGGGATCCGGGCGCGCAGATGCATCCCTGCTGGCTCGCCGATTAAAAATAGCAGGTGACTGCAGCGAGCAGCTATGGGCCGGCGGCGCCTCACCCCCGCCGCGCACCAAGCCTCTGGGGAGAGCCGGAGCCCGGCAGCGCGGGGCGGAAGGGGGGGGAACCCGCCTCGGTGAGCCTGCGGGCGATGCGGCAGTCAACGCCGCAGATGCTGCACCGGGCAGGTGGAAGCGCCTTCCCGCCAGGACGCTCCCCACGAACACGGCAGCGTCCCGTCCCCGCTGCGAAACGCAATTGCCCCCAGCGTAAACACGGCGCCACGACCGCCGTCATGTGCCGGCGGCCCCGCTGCCGGCCCCCCCGCCGACCCCCGGCGCCCACCCCTCAGGCCGGGCGCGCCCCCACCCGCCGGTGCCGCCCCGCGCCCCGGCCCGGGCGGCGGCAGGGGGTCAGCCCGGCAGGGGGGGCGGCGGGGGGCGGCGCGGCGGCGGCCGGGCGCCGCGCCCCTCTGCGATGACGCGCCCGCGTTCCTGACTGAAGAGCGGCGGCGCCCCGAGGGGGCCGTCAGAGCGGGAGCGACGCCGGAGCGCCGCGGACGCGAGGCTTTCTTTCCCTTTTACACGGCTGGCTTTTTTAAAGTGATTTTTTTTTTTTCCTACCTTTATTTATTTAGGGTTCTGTTTTCGCTGACGTTTTATAGGGAAGGGCTTTTCCCCCTTGCAAGAAGCAGCAGCCGGGAGAGGAGCATCTCCGCGGCTTCGGGAGGAAACCTCGCTTTCGAGCTCTTGCGGAGAAGGTACGGCGCGGCGGCGGCCGCCGGCAGGGACGGGGCGAGTTTTCGGACGCGGCGTGGCGGGTCCTTGGCGCCTTTGTCTGGCGGCAGCCCCCCGGCTTGGCTTGCCGCCCGGGCGGCACCCTGCCGGGCTCTGCCCCGAGGCGGGGGCGGCTGGGGACGCGCCGCTGCTGCGTCCCGGGAAGGTGGAAACAACCCAGGGGGCTGCGGCGCGGTGCAGCCCGGTGACCGGTTTGCGTTTTCCCACTGAAAACGCCGGGATGCCCGGTGTCGCCGGCGGGGAGGGAGGGAGACATGGGAGGTAAACACGGAGGCGGCCAATGTGACAATCGCCCGTCGGTGTTGCATCAGTCTCCGCTGTGGCGGGGGTGGTGCCCGGGGGTGCGGCGTGGCGGTGCCGCTGCCCGGGCCCGCTCCCCGGCGCCGCCGCAGGTGCGGCTGCGGGTCTCACCTTTGTCTGCCCGCGCCCCCCGCCCCTCGCGCCCGCTGGTACTTTTCCACTCGGCGGCGGGCGGGGGCCGCCGAGCCGCGGGCGGGCGCTGGCCACGTGACGGGCTGCGGCACTGACGTCGCCTCCCACCTCCGCAGGCGCGGCGAGCCCCGCCGCCAAGGACAAAAGAGCGGCCGCCGACCCCCGGCCCCGCCGCCGCCATGAGCAGCGCCGAGATGGGCAAGTTCAACATCTCCCCCGACGAGGACAGCAGCAGCTACAGCTCCAACAGCAACGACTTCAGCTACCCCTACCCCACCAAGCCGGCCGCCATGAAGAGGTGAGGGGGCTGCGCCGCCCCGCTTCGGCCCCCGGTAAAACGCCGCCTCGGGTCTGGAGGTGCTGCGTGCTGGCAGGCGTTACAGAAACACGGAGAGGACTGTGGGCGTAAGCAGGCGCAGTGCTTTGGGTACCGGGCAGAACGGCAGGCGGGGTGGGTCTTTTTGGGTCGTTCCGTTGGTTTTCTGGGTTCCCTTTGAAGTGGATTGGCAATGCTAAAGGAGGAGTGAAGTTGCCCGTCAGAGTCACTAATGATGCAATGTTTCTTACAGCCACTATGCGGATATTGATCCAGAAAATCAAAATTTCTTGCTCGACTCCAATCTTGGAAAGAAGAAATATGAAACTCAGTATGTAAGTACATAGCAATGATGTGTTAAAAAACAAAAGAAAAAAAGCTTTCTTGACAAATTTATGTTTGTTTTAATTCTGAAATAAGTAATAACTTCCTATTAATTATCACCTATCTCCCTTTTCTCAGCATCCGGGTACTACTTCCTTTGGAATGTCAGTATTTAATCTGAGCAATGCTATTGTGGGTAGTGGCATCCTTGGTCTTTCTTATGCCATGGCGAACACTGGAATTGCTCTTTTTGTGTAAGTATCTTTTGGTTCATCAAAAAAAAATCTTTCTGATGTGTGATTAATAATGGAAAAATATGTGATGTAATAATAGGACCTTTACGGATTACCCAGTCATTGCCGTAGGTGTGAAATTGCATTTTAGGATTTATATCTTGTTTTAAATTAAGAGATTGTGATACATTCAGAAGGACTTGCAAAAATTAAACAGATTCATTGCA
Source organism: Nipponia nippon (assembly GCF_047370975.1). Lineage (NCBI taxonomy): Eukaryota > Metazoa > Chordata > Aves > Pelecaniformes > Threskiornithidae > Nipponia > Nipponia nippon. The sequence continues at coordinate 34,881,284 of NW_028262347.1, read as the reverse complement.
CGTTCTGCAACCCACAAAACATTTTACAGTGAATTTTCCTTTACTTAGCTGTAGTTTCTTCATGAGTAACCGATAGACTTCCCTTAAAAATTCCATTATCCGAGTGGAAAAGAGAGGTGCTACTTAACAGACTGAAGCCTGCATTACCTTTCTCCTTCAGAGTTCACTCTGAAATTAATGACAACAGAAACTTTTCAATTAGCGGAAGTCATAATTGCACAAAAAGTACGGTATCAGGCTGTAGAGAGTTAGAAGAAAAATTCAGGTGGAAGAGGATTGTTTTATTTGTCCCTTGCAAGTCTGGCCGTGTCTACTTTTACAAATTTCTGTGGCCCAGTCCTACCGATCAGGGACGTGGTCTCCTTTTCCTCAGCTGACATAGTTGAGCCTATAGGGGTACGATGTGCTTACACCAATAAAGAAATCCTCTTTATTGCTATGCTTTTACTCAATTCAGGGAACTGGTTTCAGCTACACCTGTAAACATTGCTGTCTCCCCGCAAGGGAGGGATGCGGAATAACCAGCATATCTTTATTGGTATGTCTATATTGGCAAAAGCTTTCGGGTATAAGACAAGACTATAGCAATATAATTGGAAATAGCATGAGGAAACAATTATGTACAGTGCTTCGAAATGTCTCGGGAAAGTACATTTTTCATATATTGGAGGTAGTTCAGCTCGCACAACGTGCAGTATCAGTGACTTGAGTGCAGATGGGAATCCAGGGATGCATTTAAAGGAACTTCGTATTTTTATCTTGGAAATAGATAAATGTGCTGAATGTTCCAAGAACAAGAGAAGAGTAATGTTAAGTTTGAAATTTGCCTTACTCTGTTGCCAGATTTCCAGAAGTTGTAGGTCAGATTTACTTCCAGATATTTCACAGTGTATCAGGATGGTGTTCAAGTTTCCTGAGCAAACTACCAGTGTGTAAAGTTTGATCTAAAGGATTTTATTTTAAATATATGGTAATTTGTTAATTTTTTGCTAAGACTTTCACTCACTTAGATGATGCTAAACTGAATGAACAACTTAGCAGCATGAATTCAGAAGAGATAGATACTCCATCTCTCTGCACATCAGTTTCATGCTCTAAAGATGTTCTGCAGCACATACAAGATAATCAGCGTAATGCACAGTAGAGCATCTTTGAGGAGAGGAAGAAAAAAGAATTTAAGGTTAGATATTTGAACAGATTTGCATATAATGGGGGTCCTTTTTTCTGAAGAAAAAAATGTTCAAAACTGTCAATTTAACAATTGGGTGCTGAGGTCGTTTAGTTACCTTTCATTACCAGATACTGCGTTCACACCTATTTACATTAGTACCGATTCAGAGATAAACTAGCTTGTTACTTTTCAAAACTTAGTGTAGTTTGTATAGTTCCAAGGCAGGAAAGCAGTCAATCACTGATGGTACTGAGGATTTAAGATGGCGCTGAGGGCATTACAGACATCCTTTAATAACTAGGTTACAGATTCAGATCCAGATGCGGTTGATCAAGGCAGTAAATTCTTCGAAGACTCTGTGGAGTCACTTGTGTTGGTGCTGTGACTTGTCACTTGTGTCAGCACTAAATAAATGAATGATACAGTCTGGAAGCCAGAAACTGAGTGAGCTTCGAGATGAGTTTGCTGACTGATCTTGTCAACACTGTAGGCAGCCATTCGAGGTTAGGAGGGAGGGGTCCAGGATCTGTGCAGTTTCAATGAAATGTAATCCTTGCGCATCTCACTGTGCTGTTTCTAGTGGATGGCTGAATTAAATCCTGGTTAGTCTCTACCTGTCAGAAATAGAGAGGTTTATTTGTGTGCATGTGGTGGTGTTGAATTGGCACAGTAACACGAAGTTTCCTGGATTCCTTGTACGGATCCGTGAAGCTTTTCTCAGATGTTCTTGTTTCCAGTTCTTCGTGCTGTGTTTACTAATTTCAGCAACGTTAAAAATGGCACAAAAGGAAATGTAAAGAGTACCCTGGGAACTAACTCTAAATGGAGCTTGCCATTTTTGAGCAGATGTGCTGATTCTTAGGTTTCCTATAAAGCAGAATGCTTGTATTGGTATAAGAAAGGCCAGGGATTTTTAGAATGTGTTGGAATTTTCCACTGTGTTCTTCAGCAGCTGAGAAGTCCCCCCTAGTGTGCCACTCCAGGAAGTGCATTTGTTGTGGGTGGGGTTTGTTGTTGAGAGATGCAAACTTCAGATGTTGCAAATGTGCTTTGGGAAATAATGTATATAGTGCATAAAACCTGTAGGGAAGATAAACAAGCCACTAGCAATTCCCATGTAAGCACATGTGAAATGTAACTTTTGAGCAAAGAAAGTAATCTTTTTTTATTTTTTTTTTTTTTTAATGACAATAAATATGTATTCCATTTGAAGACACAGCTCTCGATACATCTGAATTTTCAGTCATTTCTTTAAGGCTTTTGCAGTTTCATCTTTACATAAAAAAGACCTAACACAGGTTTAAGCTGAAAAGCTGATTTGTTTAAGACCAAGAGATAATCTTCACTTCAGCTACAGTTAGTCACAACTCGATGTTCAATAGATTCATCGCACACTGTTGAACAAGGATAGGAAGACAGGAGAAATACAGTTTCTTACAATAATACAAAACCATTCCCATTGATACTTTGTTATTTATACCAAATGTAGCCAGTTACAATGGCCACACTTGCCAGTGCTTACACCACCTTCCACTGAATGTAAGCGTTGTTTAATCCTACACCAGAATTTCTCTGTATGCCAGTGAAATGCATTTTAGTGTAAAATCCTTTCTAACCTAGGCATTAATTGGGTTTTCAGAATGCTTTGAGCTGGCCCTAGAACCTACAGGTTTTTCCCAGACAATATTTTAATATGATTCATTTTTACAGCTTTCTTTAATAAGGTTACCATAAGTCATTTACAGCTATTAAAAATTTGCATGTTTTTTCCCCCTTCAGGATACTCCTGCTGTTTGTTTCAATATTTTCTTTGTATTCAGTGCATCTCCTTTTGAAGACTGCCAACGAAGGAGGTATGGCAAATTACTATTTTACAAACATATGGTATTTGTTTCATATGGTATCTTTGTGAAACATGCCCTTCCAATGGATTATTTTGTTTTCTTTTAGGATCTTTATTGTATGAACAGTTGGGAATGAAGGCATTTGGTATGGCTGGAAAACTTGCTGCTTCTGGATCAATTACAATGCAGAACATTGGAGGTGAGGACAAGATCTTAAAATATCTGTACTGTCAATAGTAATTGTTCCCTACTTATTCTTGGAGACTTTTTTTCACACAACATGTGTTCATTAACCGCTTGTGTTCAAGTGAAGTTATGAAACATGTTATGTGATTCTTGCATCTTGTGGCATATTCTATATTTGTAATGATCTATGATGTTATTCACCTACAGCTATGTCAAGCTACCTCTTCATAGTGAAATATGAGTTACCATTGGTCATCAAGACATTTATGAACATCGAAGAGACCACAGGGTAGGTGTTAGAACTCCTCATCAGAGAAACTATTAGGAGAAACAAGTACGGAGACTGTACATATTTTTATATGAAGACCACGTTCGGTACACCATAGGGTAGCTTCTTACTCAGACAGAGATACAGTAAGTTTGCCCTTCCCCTGAGTGCTCCACTTCATTTAGATCCAGCCTGTCCTGGGAAAAGGGTAGAAAAATACAGGTATCGCATCATATTACAGAAAGCTGTTCTCTAAAAAACATCAGGTAAGTGTTAATGTATGTACCAGTCAGTACATACGCTCGATAAGGAAAGGTAAATGTGGTTATGGTTGCTGTTTTTTTTTTTTTCTTATTGCATTCCAACTGGTTTGGACTGATTATTTTGGTTTTCTAGTGTTAATATTGTGGGAAGTGATAAATATAAGACTAAGGTGCAGTTACGTAATGAATGTCTTAAGGAACAGTTCTCAAAAGACATGGGGACTAAATATTGAATTAAAACAAGAGTTTATGTGCCCAAGACTGAAATGGCGGACACGTTGCCATTTAGCCCTGGAGACACCTTGACTCCATAGTGGCTTTATTACTGCTTGGCTGTAAAAGTGGGTGCCATGGGTAGGGTTCATTTTATCTAACCATACCGTCTGAAAGATAGATTTTGAGGTCATCATTACTGTGGTGTTTGTATAATCAGTGGAGAAAGGTGATCCTCTGTAGTGTCAGTTCAGTGCACCTGGCTTAGACACCTGTTTTGGGCATCTCCAGAGAGCAGTTTATCATATCGCTCTATATTGAGAGGGTGTGTAAAAACAGCTATCTAAAACAAGATGCCTGACTTCAGATGGATAGAGTTAAGTGCTATAAATCTCACTCTTCAGAGTTGTACTTCTGTGCCTTGTCCTGAAGTGTCCCAGTCTTGAGAGGGCTGAGCAGCTCAAGACTCCAACTTACACCTAAGCCTGAATTCAGAAGGTAGGCATTTTTCTGCCTGTGTTCCCCAAGGGGTTCAAGCCATTTGGTGGTGTTCATACAGCTTGCTGATAGATATTGTCATGACAACAGTGCTAGCCATATTTTTTTTTCCCCCCTTTTTTCCCCCCCCCCCTTCCCCTTAATGTACTCAAAGAATGCACCCACCCTATTTACTTAATAGTGTAATGTTTACCAATTCTGTCCTGGGAAGGTTCATTTCCCTCCTTTGGCTGAATTCGAGTCCTTATTTTCTGCTTCTTAAGAAAGTCCTTGGAGTAGCCAGTACTTACAAGGGGGCTTGGAGGCAAGTATTTTTAACTATCCCATCCTCAGAGAAGAATCCACAATCGGTTGCTGTTCAAGAGGGGAAGTTAAAGGCTGTGAATCTCACTGGATGCAGCTGCTGCTCTGCAAATCTGGCAGACAAAATTCAGAAATTGAGATTTGTGTCTTCAGTGTTTTCTTGTTGGCTGGTACTAGGTAGCTGTACACTGATTTAAAGTAAATCTTTTCTCAGTGCTCTGGCAACTGTGGACCCCATTTAACTGACTCTCTCCATGCATTGCTTAGGGGAGTCTGGGTGGCTACCATTGGCATGGATTCCACTCTGGCAGCCTGGTGCCTCAAATGTAAGCACTTACCTGTTTAAATGTCCCGAAATAATGCTTACTGTAGAAAAAAATATTCTGGAATTCTGAGACAATATTACAAATACTAGCTCTATTATTAAAATTCATTGAGCAATTTTTAAAATACTCAGCTGTATTTTAAAGCTGTGCAATCACATTCTTTTCAGCACAGAAAAACTTGTACGTCCTTGGTGTGGAAGCTGGGATGGCCTTCATGTAGTGCACGCACAATAGCAATGCCTGTTCTTACGAATGTGATTTTTTTTTTTTAATTTACCACAAGACTACTAAATTCTAAAAAAACAGAACGAAAGGTACATGACATTAATGTCTTACACATCTGAACTTTCCAAAATACCTTTTTTACATTTAGTTATCCCAGGTGAAACTGGAGAAAGGTGACCGAATTGTTTCTGCGTTTACTACATAAATGCAGAGCAAATCTGTTAAAGTTACTCCATATTTCCACTAGCATATATAGGCTTATAATTCAGCAATTGAGTTTGAATGCACAAATTTCCAATTGGGTCATTAATTTTTCTTTGTTTACCTAAGTAGTAGACAGTCCATTTTAAAATAAATACTGTTGGCTGATAGCAAAGCAGGATATAAAGTATTAATATTTGGGAATAAATGCTTAGTGTTACTTGAATTGCTTAAAGCATATAGGATGTTCCTGTAGGACACATGAAGAAAGCAGTTACCCTGCCACGATTAAATATTCAAGTTTTTCGGTTAGTTCAGTGAGATTGCATTATATTTACACCAATCTAACTTTGTTTTTCTGTGTTTCAAAGGAAGATGTTAATCTTCTAACACTCCAAAATGTTTTGTCAAAAAATAGCTGCTGCTTCTTAAGGAATAAGTGGCAAAAAATATCTGAAGGAAAAAAATCTGCTACTGCCTTAACTCCAGCCCTCACCTGTTTTTCTTTAACTCCTGCAGGGTACCCAACAGAATTTTATTTCCATTAAGAGTGGATCACCACCCTGCTGGGGGCCTGCAATATTCTAATATATCTGGAGAGTTGGGAACCAACATTTAAGCAAATTACTATTTTTCCACAATTGATCCCACTTGACTTCTTCTCTGACCAGTCATTTACTTTCCTGTCTTCTGACTTTCAGATGCATATTAATTTTAGAAAAGGACACTAAAGGAAAGGCACAATGCAGGTTTGGGGTGAGATAAGAAGGTATTGTAGGGCTTTAGGTCCATACAGTAAGTTGAATGCTAGTCCTTTGTGACATCAGGTACTACATTTTTTTAAGAAGCCATGTGTTGTAGGAGAAGATAAGAGCGAAGACTAAACTGCAAATGTTGTAGTTTTTAAATACGTTGATTACTTACAAATATTACCTTTTTTCTACAGAGAATGGTATCTTAATGGTGACTGTTTAGTGCTGCTGGTGTCTGTCATCCTCATTCTTCCGCTGTCCTTGCTGAAAAATTTAGGTAAGCAGTAGAGTACAATCAAAATAAAAATGCATTGAAAGTACTGTGGGGAAATGAACTGATGAGTCTTGAAGTACTGTGTAAATTAGCAGCTGTCTCCAGACTTGTCTCTTGGGACTAATCAGTGTTTAGGTAATTACCGTCAGTCTACTTAAAAAAATAATAAAAATAAAATTAAAAAAAGATCAAGACAAGTATCTTAAGGGTTAGCTTTACAACAAGGCTCAACAGTAACTTTCTGTTTGTGTTCTTATTGCAAAGTTTGACCTATTTTGGTCAGTAGTGAAATACTATGATATTGTTATTAGCTATCCCGTAACAGTCTGAAAAGAATAGGGGTGCTAGCCCTCGACAGTTAAATTGTCTTTGCAATGCAAATAGAAGTCACCTTTTTCATTTCAGATCCCAAGTGGTAGCAGAATATTCATACCAGATGCTTTATCTGAAATGGCTGTAATTCAGTGATATATATGAATAATTCAGTTAACACACCATTTGTTCAGAGAATCCTGTAGTGGAACCTTACTAACTGAGAGTCTCATTGTGAATTACTTTCTCAAGTTACTACTTTCTTCAAACTAAGTGAATCAATAAAAACAGAAGGGAAAAGGCTAAGTTATCTCATAGTGCATTCTATTAGAATTAACCCTATAATGATTCTTAATACATAATAAACAATGCACATAGTAGTTGGTGTGGGTTTTTTATTGTGGGGATTTTTTTTTGTAAGTTATAAAATTTAATATTACAGGCTCACTGTATGTACAGGCCTTATATGTCTTTGAGAACTTTCAGATCTGGGTTGAGATTAGTGGAAAGTCCATAAATAATTAACCTGTTCTATGTAACACTAAAAAAATGGCAATCTGAAGAGATCACTGACAGAACATATTTTGTCATAATGTTATGCCTTCAATGGTGTTTCTGTTTATTGTACCTTAGATTTTTTTTTATCTTTCTTGAACACAGGATATTTGGGCTACACCAGTGGCTTTTCCTTACTTTGCATGGTCTTCTTTCTGATTGTTGTAAGTATAATCTTGTAGATTTCCAATGCTCGTAAAACTGCATTTCGAAGGGAAATTAAGCACAGTTTCTGGAAAGTTTCACATACTGCATTAGTCAAAGTAACAATAAATACATGGCTTTATTTCTAGGTAATTTGGAAGATGTTTCAGATTCCTTGTCCTATGGACAGTGACATCATGAACATGACATTAAATGTGACACTGGCACCTTTGTTAGATGAAAACATAACAAGTGATGATGTGTGCGAGCCAAAATATTTCATCTTCAATTCACAGGTAACTGACTAAAAATCAGACTCTCTGTTGTAAATACATAGCAGATAAATGAGGTTGTTTTTCCTTCAGGTAACTACCCAGATGTAAACTTGGGGTGTGATAAGACTTCCTGTTCAGTAGAGTACTGTTTACCTCCCGTAGACTGGGTGTTTCAACACTCTGAATACACTGAAATTAGAGGAGCTTGAGGTGCCTGCCTGAGATGAGTGGCAATAAATGCATCTCTCATTCTTCAGCACAGCATTTCTCAAGCTTTCTCAAGTAAGTTAAAAAGCATTTCAAAAAGTAGATTGCAGAAGAAGATGAAGTAAATAGTCAGCATGCGAATGGGAAATGTATGCCAGGGTTTGGAATAGACTTCAAGTTCCCGGTGACAAAGTCTTGACTCTCATGTCTGCTCCCAGTTACAGTGGTGAATCTCCACACATGGGGAAGAAGTATGTGTGACAGCCAGTAGCAAGATCAGGCTATAATGGCTATAATCTGCTATGAGATGCAGAACACAATTCTGAATGCAAATCCATTCAGCTCAGCATAGACTTCAGTGAGATTTTAGAGTGTTTGGTACCTCAGGGTTTGCGTTTAAGAGAGTATGAACTTGTTGTTTTACTTCTTGCCAAAGTTTCAGTCGTAAAAAATAGCTAGTGTTTATCAAAAACTAAACTGATGCTTAAGTCAAAGCTGAAAAATCTACTGGTGAATTTTTTAAAACAGAATTTCTAATGTCTGTTGAGATACTTAAACATACTTTTGTTTTTCAGACTGTGTATGCTGTCCCAATCCTAACGTTTTCTTTTGTCTGCCATCCTGCAATTCTTCCTATCTATGAAGAACTGAAAAGGTAAATGTTAGATATGTGTCTGTAATTTCACTAAACAAACAAAAGTAGTATAAACCAGAATGTTCACATTGCTAACAATGGTTCTTTTTCTTCTAGCCGAAGCCGTAAAAGAATGATGAATGTGTCCTATGTATCTTTTTTTGCCATGTTCCTCATGTATTTATTGGCTGCTCTCTTTGGATACCTGACATTTTATGGTGAGTATTGCCTTCTCTGCTTTCTTTTAAATGAATTAAGTTCTGCAAAACCACAGTATTATTTTTAAGTTAGGGCAAGCAAGCATTTACTCTGGGTTCTAAATGTGCAGTGTTTGTTGGGGTTTTTTTTAAAATACTTTTATAAGTGCGCACCCAAAAGGAGGTCAGTGGTAGAATTAGGCCCAAGGAAACAGGATTAAAATTGGATTAAAACAGATTCAGTGCCTCCAAGTTATCCCTGTGTAAAATGGAGACATGCTTACAGGAGCTGTTGAGGCTTTCAATTCATATTGCTTTAACTGTAAAATTCGCTTAGGATTTAGAGCAGAAGTGGTTGGTTGAGAAGTATGTCAACAACATGTGATTAAAATACTCATTTCTTTATAGGAAAAGTCGAACCAGAACTGCTTCATACCTACTCTGCTTATCTGGGTGCTGATGTTCTTCTTCTTATTGTGCGTCTCGCTGTACTTATGGCTGTAACACTTACTGTACCTGTCGTTATTTTCCCAGTAAGTAATTATGTTTTTTAATCTTAATACCATTTTTTATTTTCATCACCTGTCCTGCTGCAGTCATTTACTGCTATGGCAACTGCCATTTATAGAATTTTTCTCTTAACTGGAAAAGGAAATTTATTCTAATAAGCTTGATGAAGTATCTCTATACTGTTAATTCAAATAAATTAAATAATAAGGCAACATGTACAAAGCAGTAGGTACAAATATGTTCAGTTACATTGTTTTCCTGGTATGGTTTAGTTGGGGGAGTGGAACAGATTGCCCCTTTATAAAAGTACTTGCAGTATTGTATTATCAGCTTACAAAAGTCAGTGTGGGGTTTTTTTTAAGTACATTGTGAACATGAATTCAGGCCACTTAGGCGTATATTGTTGAGCAGCATCCTTAGATGTTACAAAAATCCCTGGAATTTATTTTTGTTAAAGACAGATGTTTTTCCTTGTGTTTTCTCCATTACTGTCTGTGCTTTGAAAATCTAAATCACTGAAAAGAGAAACAGACCAGAAACACAGAGCTGCCTCTCAAGTGCAGGAAGTAAATATTTAAAAAAAAAAGCTTTCCTGTCTTTCAACTTTTATTGAAATTGGAAGTGTTCAGGAAAATGACGTTAAAATATTTTCAGAAGGAAGGTCTAATTCAGGTGACAGTGACTGACTTCCACAATGAAGACTAAACTGTTTTGGTTTTGTTTTTCCCCAAAAGATCCGCAGTTCCATTACCCAGCTGTTGTGGGCCGGGAAGGAGTTTACATGGTGGCGTCACTGTTCCATTACAGTTGCTCTTCTGACGTTTACCAACGTGCTTGTTATCTTTGTCCCTACTATCCGAGACATCTTTGGCTTCATTGGTAAGCATTTTCACGTCAGTTCAAGTAGTCTTTCAAATCTCAGAAAATGCAGTTCCGATCTAATTAAATTATATTTACCTGTTTGTGTTATGAATATTTATTTCTATGCTTTTTAAATACAGGTGCATCTGCGGCTGCCATGCTTATCTTTATACTTCCTTCTGCCTTCTATATCAAATTAGTGAAGAAGGAACCAATGAAGTCAGTGCAAAAGATTGGGGTATGTACAGACAAATCTGTAATAGTTACGCTTGCGTACTAATTCAGAGCAAGAGCTTTAGTTTCCTTCTTCACAATTTAAGAATTCTGAAGTCCCGGTGAAGGTAGTCAGTGAATTGGCATTTAATGTTATCTTAGTTAACATGTGGGAGTTTCAAGACTTATTTATGTAATTTACCCCTTAAAGCTGCCCTCCACCGATCATTTGGGTCATCCTGACTGATCTTGGTGCTCTTACTCGTTTTAGACATGCTGACTCGGAATCAAATCTTAGACATGCCGAGTCAGAATCAAGTCGGCACAGTGGCACAGCCTGACTGGTTATCAGCAGCTACATTAATTTCCCTCGGTGGAGGTTGAGGTCTGCTATACTGAAAACAAATGTACTTTTTTATTTGAAAAAGGATCCCAAGTATGAGAAAGACAGGTAGCTCTCCATTGTTTACTGTGATCTCGTTTTTTTTTTACTTTGTCGTCCATGAGCAATGGCATTTGTGCCATAAATGGGGATGACTTTATGGGTATAGTAGCAGAAACTGAAATACTTCCTTTATGTTTTCTTTTTCAGGCTGTGTTGTTCTTTCTAAGTGGTATACTTGTGATGACTGGGTGTATGACACTGATTATTCTAGACTGGACCCATAATGTTGCATCTGATGGCCATTAACTGCCCTGGGTTAATCTGTAATACTCCACTTCAAATGCCAGTGTTCGCTCAGATACCTACTGAGAATGAAAATGAGCTATTCGGCTTCCTCTAAAATGCAGATTCTTTGTTGATGGTTCTTCTGATTGTAGAATACCTGAACTCTGTCTTTAAGAAACTATTCTGCATGATGGAAGTGGATGTTAACATCAAACCACGTGAGTGTCTGGCTGAAGGAAGTGACAACTATATTCCATTCCAGAGAATGGACAGAACTCTCTGTAGACTTTTATCAAGCCATGTTTGGCTTTTGTCATTGTTACTTGGATATTTTGTTATTTTACTTGAATGTGCCTAATGGAACCAATTGATGTGAGAAATAACTCTTTAATTTACAGCAAAGTGTTTAAATAACCAATGAGAGAGAGAGAGAAACACTATTATTTTTTTGTACCAAAAAATTCTTATGGACCTCAAAAGCACTATTTTGACTTTAAGAAACATTTTTCTAAAAAGAATGAAAGAATAACATAGAAGAGCTCATAAAAACATTTAATCAGTGTCGTAAATTAAATCTAGTTTGCCTTTCTGTAGAGGCATAATTAGAAGAAATTTTATTTTAAAAAATCCTTCTAATGACCAAAACAGAAAACAAACCAATTCAAGTCAAAATTCTCTAATTATAAATGCTTCCCATGAAATTCACTTAGTTCCAAGTAGAGTGAAAATAATCCTGAAAATCATTTGTCAGCTTACTTAAGTAACAACAGTTACCTTAGTTCCCAAAAATCGTGCAGAAACCCAAATTTTCAAGCTTTAAAAAAACCACCCTTTAGAACGGGTACGTTTGACAAAAACGTAGCTAATCTAGAAATTGTAAAGATGGTGTTGACGTTTCCCTTCTTGAGGTACTCAATAGTGCAATTGGGTATAACAGGGTTTGGGGGGGGGGGGTTGCTTTTTTTTTGTTTGGTTTTGGTTTTTTCTTCCCTGGTGTAGATACAACCTAAATGGCACTGGAGCATATCATGCCATTAATATAAAACTCCCTCCTGGAGTTCTGTCTGTTAATAAGGTCCATTGTCAGTTGTAGCAATGTTTGTTGGGTTTTTTTCTGTCCAATCTATCTTGAAACACTCTGTAGGAAAAGAAAAAGGTCCTAACGTAGTTTACTAGTTGTATAATATTCAGAAAGTGTACAGTATTTCTCAAATTACTCATCCATTATTGGATTTTTACTTGACTATTCTGTATCTGAGTCAAATCCACAAAATAACTGCACCAGTATTTCATGCTTGGTACAAACTCTCTTCACGTACACAACTGGGATTCCTCTTCCAATTTATACTGTATAGTAGTGCTAAAGGTAACCTCATAGACTGGATAGTCATCTCATACTTGTTTGCTTCAGAAATAGATAAGTTTCTTATGAGCCCTAGCTAGCTAGCTGATGAAACAGGTGCTGTACGGTTGTGATGAGCTGTTTTGTTTCTAGTGCATGTTTACTCTTTCATTCTTATCCCAGGTTGAAGAGAAATAACACTTGTATAACAACATACTTGGCTTATAAGAGGTTCTCAAACACAACAACATTGGGTACAAAAGCCTAGATAGAGATTATTAATGAAAGAATCATGGCAGTGTGGTCAACTGTCTTCATCTGACACGATGCTTTAAAAATCTGACTAAGTTCCACTTGGTCGTGGTGTCAGAGGGAACAAGTAAGGGCCTGTAATCCGTTGATTAAACAGTGCCTGAGACTTCTTTGCTCTTGTAGAATTAATCAGGAACAAATCTAAATGACAGTCACTGTTCGGCAGATAACATCAATCTCTGCCCAGCCATTTAAAAGCTATGAAAAAAAAATTGCAGGTATTTTGTACTGATACTTTTGCATGACTGTAAGTACTGGTCACTAAGTCTGTAGCGTAAAACTGTAATGAGAAGTTAGATTCCTCCTGTGTTGTCTGTATTATTAGTTCGGTGGTACTCAACTGGCAATTAACGATCCTGGAGTCAGCACTGACCAACGCTCCTTAGGTACTTCTCTGCCTCAGGTACTGTACGTCCATGGCTAACTCTCCTCTGCTACCTGATCTCCACAGAAGTGCTGAGCGTGTGCCTCCTCAGTACTTTGGCAGCTTTTCTTCTTCCTCTCCGCAGACGTAGAAAAGTAGAAGAGGATTAAAATGTTGTCTACCTTTGAGCAATTTGTAGCACATAAGGGATGAAGCGCTTCCCTTGCCAGCATTTAAAAAAGAAAAAAAAAAAAGAGTGAGAAACGGCCTCCTTTCTCTCAGTAACCATAGAAGAGGAAGGAGGTCTGAGAAGTTGCTACACGGTCCTTCTTGGCAGCCAGAGAGGAGGAAGATTTTTGTGATGACACCTCAATATCATGCCTGTCACTTAATTCTCTGAATGTAGCAATTTCCAGATTTTACATTGTGTGTTACATTATTTGATGACTGGCTCTCCACCTGCAACAGTTGAGTTCCACTTGGCTGGGTTGATTTCCAACATATGATTTATTTAATTATACTCTTTTTTTTCCAAACCTGTCTACTTAAAGTTACCTACGTTACAAACCACCTAAAAGAGCAGCTTCAGTATTAAACCACTGTTTTGTCACCTCAGTTAGACGTTACTGTCTTCCATGATATTTCAGTCATAAATGTAACATGTTATTTATAAAACATTAATCCATTAAAACTAAACCTATTTTTCAATATTTATGATTAGTCTGTGTACATAATTGTATGTGTGTATATACTGTAAGTATAATGTATATAATGTAGGTTTGGAATCCAGGACTTATGTATATATTCCTCTCTCATTACTGATTGTTACATCATTTCAAGGAGTTGTTCATGTTGTACATCTGTATAACAACTGTCAAAGGGAAGATTCTTTTGCAACAAAATGTAATGCCTACAAAAATGGAAGAAATGTGTTACACCTAAGGTGCGTAGGAAAACACCAAGATGGTATTTATTACAAATGTACATGTTGCAATAAACACAGTCACTTGGGTCCATAAAAAGCATTGTTCAGGCTCCTGTATACTTTTCCTCTAAAATTTACCATGGATGTTACGATTTCCTGAATGCAGCAACTTAACAGCTTCTATGATCTAACGTATTTGTTAGGCCACTAAATTCAGGCATCCTACGGTACCTCCATGTACATATGTAAGTATAGCTACTGTATTGTTAGAGGCCAACAGTTGTTGGCAGGGAGTGCAACACAGTTTCAATGAAACATTGTATGTTTTTGTTTTAACTGAAATAAATAAAGAGAGAATCCTAAGCAATGCTCTGGTGTTTTCTTTGGGGGGGAGGCATTTGAAGGGTTTTCTCTAAAGACGATACTGAAAGCGTATCTTTAATTATGTGCGTGCCCAACCTACTTATGAGCACTTTTCAGGAAGGGGAAGAAAAAAGGAAAAGTAGCATACAACTTAAGTCCACAATTTATGAACCTACAAGAGTAAACAGAACGGTCTGGGCATTAGAGAAAATGAGCGATAAAATTCTGCGAGGAACCTGTATGTTATCATTTTTTTGCAGCACAGGCGTATCTGGAGACAAGACTCAATGTGTCAGATCTTGCGTAAGTGTAATCAACGAGTGAGTCTTGCCAAAATCCTATGCCATTTTCCTGTAACTGAATCTCCAGGAGAAGAATAACTGCTTTTTTGAAACGGGTGCATCTGTTTCACTTGTATTTCAGCAATTGGATACAAACCAAGTGTGGCGTATCGGTTCTTTGTTCTCCAGAAATCTGTATCAATTCACATGAATCTTTGTCTTTCCCAAATATTACGAATTGGGTGTGAGGGACAGCGAAGGTGTAACTCAGTGTGTCATGTATACCAACAAAACACCATATGAAAGGAATATTAAGAGGCATAGTTGAGTACCCTGAAATTAGGAAATGCCTCAATGAAGGTTGCTTTAATTACATGATTGCATGGTATTTTTCACTGGAACCCCCACTGAGTGACTTTTCATTTATTTTTTATCACGTTTTCTGTGTGTTCACAGTGCTTATGTATTTGCTCAAAGTCCAAAGCCCATCCTGACGAGGGCTGAATGTCCTCATTTCTCTCTAGTTCTCATTCTAACATCGTCTTTTTGAAACACAGATCGTTACTCATCTTCACGATGTTGCAGGCCTGTAAGAAGCTGTTCATCAGGCCACACATCTGGGGACCTGAAGCAAGGAGAGACAGCGCTGTGAAGCAGCCATGCATTTGAGTCCACAATTTCATGTCCTGCGCTTGCTAATCTTGTATTTCAGCATTTGCTTCCGTGCATCTGAAGCGTAACCACAAACGGGTTTTGAGTGATCATCGTTCTGGAAACAAGAACCCTAAGCATGGAGTTAGCCACTTGGAAGCGGTCGTCGTGCCTGGAAACGCTCGTTCTCACCACTTGCCTACTGTCACACAGGAACTTCATGGCAGCGGAGAAGCCCTTGCCCTAGAACGCCGCTCGACTCGCTGAACAATTAAGCCCACCTCTGCGCCATCAGGCATTTCCATCAACTTAAATAATACGTGAAGTAGTCTTTTCTACACACTTCCGATTCCTCCCAAGAGCTGGCTCACCCTGTGCAATGAATGAGACAGTGCAATGACTAAAAAAAAAAAACAGAAACAAAAGTTATGTTGTGTGACAGTGTCTAAAATCCTGTGCCTTGAACCTCTTTACCCACCACAAGGCCTTTGCCCCAGAAGAGGGATAAGTTGTCACTGAGGGTTTATTCAGTGCTGAGATCTGGGAATCTCTTGAGGCCTCTGCAGGTGAGAGGTGGCATCTTCACTTTCTTCTGGTTCCCCTGAAGTTTACTTCTTTTCCTGCCTCTGGCCTTGCCAGGTCTGTTCTGTCCCAAGGTCACACCTAGGCACCTCACCTCCAGGTGTTCATCCAGCGGCTGGATCACATCAGGTCATGCCCTAAGGTCCCCCACGGCTTAGCTCATGGACCTGTTGGTAGGGCAGCACAGCTCCCATGCAGTCGGTGTGCCCAGGTTTCCTTTCTGGAGAAACAGAGCAGAGGGTGGCCGGTGCGTGCCCAGGTTTCAGCGCCAGAAGGAGCTGAGATGCCGTGAGGGAGCCCCCAGTCCTGTCCTTCTGGGAATATGGATGTGCCATCCCATCTCCAGGTGCAGATGTGCCCAGCACCCGCTTCCTCAGCCTTTCTGGTTTCAGTCTCTTGAGCGTGACAGTCTAAACCCCGCCTGCTTTCACATGCATGTCCTTCTGTCTTCTCGCACAGCTGGTTTGGGCTGTCATAAGGTGACTCCTTGTCAGCTGTCACTCTTGCCCTGACCCCAGTCCCAGTTTGCCAGCTCCCCAGCAACACCACCTTTCCCAGCTCCCCCTGCGAGCCACTGTCCCTCATCTCTACTACCTTCCTGACTACATGCCTGCCAGAGTCCAGTTCCCACCCTTGCCCAGGCACAGCTAGGAACATCTCCCTTTGATTTTCCTAGGCTCTGCCCAGCTGGTCTCCTTATGGCCTCCACTCCAACTACAAGCCTTATTTTCTTGTTCTCTGGGTGTCCCTCCAGTCCCGGCTCTCCAGCAGTCCCGCACGGGCCCCTTCGGTGGCCCAGAGAAGCCCACTTCCACACCCAGTTCAGGCACCTCTTGCTCCTCCAGCCTTTGGCTGAGCATGAAGCCCTGCTGTAGAGAATGGGAGGGGCAACTTCTCACGGGAAAAATGGTTCATTACTTTACTATGGGAAAACATCCTCTTTTTCCCAATTCTGTTCTCCAATGGGCCTAATCATTTAGGCTCATTGTTTTTCCACACAGATGCAGAAAACCACCACCGTGCTGCAGTTACTCGTAGTGGAAAATGTCAGGAGAAACATCTGAAGCTAGGTAACATTTAAAAGAACAGAAACATATTCCAGTAAGAGAACAGTCAGGTAATCCCAGTAAGAGGTAGCATCATCGACCATGTTTGAAAACGTTATTTAAATTAGAAATAAGTGCTATTTTTTTATTTTCGTTATTATTTACATATATTTAAAAGGGGGGAAAAAAAGGTTTTCCAATTGCAGAATGTAAATTGATAGGTAATATATGTTGGATAGGTACTAACAATAATGTAGAAATTTAGTATGGGTCTTGGAAAGGAAGTGTAGCTTATGTAAGTAGCTTTTTGGTGATCTTTAAAAATCTTCTTTACATCATCTCCAAACAGCCCAGATTGCAGCAAAATTAAACGGAGCCAAGTGAGGTGCTGCGGGTATTCCCAAATGCTCAGGAGTTATTGGGCCGGGGCTAACGTGGTCAACCCACGCATCTACTTTTTGTTAAAATAAATACCAGTTCATGAACAGCCAATATTGCTCCTTCCTGCCCACTTCAGTAAAATGATTTAATGCACCGGTAGAGCGTATCTCAGTGCTGGAGCCCAGGTCACTACACAGAACAGACAGACAGACAGACAGACAGGTCTCATGAGAGGCGGGGTGGGCTGGAAGGTGCCCCCCAGGCACCTCACCCTGCCTGCGGCACTGTCACCTGGAGGCCACGCTCGAACGCCCACCAAGGGCTTGGGTGATGAATAAAACCGGCAGGCGCTTCCACCGTGGACGGGACACGGGGAGCACGCCCCAGCGCCATGGCTGAGGAAAACAAACAAGATGGCGGTCAAAAAAAGCCGCAGCAGAGCCGCAACTTTGTGGAAACATGGAGAGCAGCCACAGAGAGCATGAACAGAGTTTCACCCGGTGTCCATCAGCAAACAGCAGCATCCAGAAGAGAGACCGTCAGAAGACAGGTTTGGAAACAGCTGCCACTAAAATATTTGCGTTGCTCTTTTGACACAATGGGGGAGGCATCAGCTGTGAAACTGTTGCTCTGCGAGGATTACTGGACTCCAAATGAAAATGGCAAACGAGGGATGTGTTTTTCTGGGGAACAAGTGGGGAAGTTCCCAAGAACACCAGCCACAGGAAACTGAGCTGTCACAAGAAGATGCCGAAGAGTTACCCGAGGCTGGCGCTAGTTACAGGTATCCCCTCCTTCCCAAAGGTCAGACGGGTCTCTCGCCTTACTGCAAAGATGATGTTTCTGAGCACAAATAAGACTTTCGTTCTTCTAATCAGACTATTAAAACCATGGGTGTCCCAAGAAACATTTTGAAGTAAATGAGTCATGCTTGATGCAACGATCATGGTTTGGGGTGACTCTGTGTGTGTGTCTGTGTGTACACACTGGGAACAGAGGGTACAAGGGCTCTTCTAATCTGCTTGGACTTACTTGGAAAGACAATAAAAAGTCAAACAGGGAAATGAAGCCTACTAGTAAACTAGACAAGAACCAATATTGATTCCCACACTTACATTGTTTTTCTCAGTCCCAGAAAGGTCCAGGATTCTCCAAATTCCTCTTGCACATTGTATTTTTTGAAGCCTGTACTCACTCTGGTAGCTGCAGCAAGCTGGCCTTTAATTTCTGTTTCTTCTGCAAGAGCATTCATTTCAGACATGCCATATTTCACATACGTGGCTCCTTCAGATCTTAAACAGTTGACTTCAACCCCAAATCGATTATAAGGCGTAAATGCAGCAGCCTTTCCTTTCCCAGAACCCAGCCCTAAGCTCTGCAGTGAGCTCCTCCAAACTACCAGAGAAAATTCAGGACATGTCACCAGCTGGGTGACACCAGCTGTGTTTCAAAACTGAGTCAGTAGTTTAACGTAAAACAAATGGGTTTGGATTTTTGCTGCCACAGATTTCCAGCCACCGTGGTAGGTCAAATGCAGCACTTCACTACTCCTGCACTTAACAGAGCCAGTTTCCATCTGTGGTTAAATTTCTCAACCCATTTAAACAATTCGTATCTTGGATCAACACATTGCTTATCTCCAAGTCCCAGAGGAGAAGTCCTATGATGGTTATTATGTCTGAGCATGGCTAACTGCTAGAATATCCATCTGTCCTCCCCTGCAAATTTTAGTTTGGCAGGGAACAGCAGTCAACTTCTCTTCTGCATTTTCTAGCAGCAACTTGACCAAAACTAAACCTCTGAAGTTTTTCCCTTCTCACTTGTGTATGGATTAAGTGTGGGAAAGAATCAGATCCTACCTTTGTCATCCAGAAACTCTGGAGAACCATGAAATCCTTCTGAAAAAGGCATCAACAACTACTTGGAGTAACTACTTTGATTGCCTTCTTATTTTTATAAATACTGAGAAAATTTAAACACATGGAACCTAAAGTACTTTTACAGATTATTTTGTTTCTGTCAGTTCTGCTGTTATCTGAGTCGAGCTGCCCATTTGATTCAGACTTTTCGCTGGCTGAAGTGACTAGACATGGTGCTTTCCCTGTCTGTGCACAGTGAGTTATTACACATAGTCCAATAACACAGAGATAAAACTACAGAAGTTCCTCTGCAAAATCCTTCCTGCTTTCATTACTTCTTCAGACTAATGCATTGTAGCTTTCCCTTTTCCCCTCCACCACAAACACCCAAAACCATTCACTTTTCTCTCACAAGGTTTTGCAAACTTCTTAGCACTTCTTTTTTCCACAAAGAAATGTCTTTGCTTTTCAGTTGCTTTGTAGAGTTTCCCATATGATCTCCTCATAGACTGTAAAGATGAACTCGATTTCAAAGAGGAAGTACATAGGTCCTTTTCACCCAGTCTAGCAAATAGACTACCATATAGGCTTACAGTGGGACTTTATAAACGTATAAAAGAGGGGGAATTTTTTAAAGACTCAGTGATAAAGAAGCAGTGAGAAATATTGCAATATCATAGCAGTGAGTATGACAGCCAACCGATGCATTAATGTAACTAAACTATGGTTCACCTTCGACACTGGAGAGTGTAAGTGAAAACGTAACTGCACGAGGTTTTCTCTGCATCCTCCTGCTGCAGCTTGGCCATGCTTACCTGCTACCCCGCACACTGATCTGTCTTGCAGATCTTCAGGGTTTGTGCTTTTTTTCCATTAGCCAGCATTATGTCCACGAGTCCACTCACCCTGCAGCCTCCCGGGGAGCTGGCGGATGCAGAAAGATGCTGCAGGAGCAAAGAGGGGGCAGGCCGCCGAGCTGGCTGCACTGCCCAAAAGAGAAGGGCGTCCGAGACAAAAACTCGAGTGCATGCTAACGAAAGGGATGGTTAGCTGAAGGCATGGCCAAAGGTCCCTGCCTTGACGGCCCCCCCAAGCCTTCCCCGGGTGCCCGAAGGGTGGGAGAGAGAGTTGCTGGCAGCTGGTTATCCTGCGCAGCGCAAGGAGGCACCACCGTCAGCCAAGTGCCCATCGCGATGGGGGCTGCTGGCCCCTCAGGTCTTCTTCTCACCCTCCCCAGCGTGCTCCCAAGCAGGTCAGTGTCACCGAGGGCTCCTGCAAGCAGGAGTGGAGATGTAGGCAATGACTGCATTTTTGGAGTTGGCAATGGGGCTCACTGAAGCTGCAAGCCATGAGGGAGGAAAGCAAGCCAGAAGAAACACAGGAGGAAAAAGAGGCCTGGAGAGGAACAGAAAAAGAGAATAATTTCATGATTGTGAAGAAGAGAGAAAGTAGACCCACTGATAAACAAGAAGCGAGATGAGAAGAACGTCTGTGCAAAACATCAGAAATCCCAAAGTGATTTCATGGTTATTTGTTTGCCTCCTTGCTTTCCCTGAACATGAAGGAAGAAAGGACTTTGTGGAAATAATCCTGGATGAGGTACATACACAGAATGTACGAAGAACTGAACATCAGCCAGCCCAGCCCGTAAAGAAGCTCAACTGATAAATATTTATAATCATTTGAAATTATTTTGAAATCATGTGAAAAAAGGTTGGAGAAAACCGTATGTGTTGACAGTCTCCAAGGGAAACGTGAGTCATTACTTAACTCTTGTTACTTAGTGCCCACAAGGCTATCTTCTATCCCACCGGCACATTAACATAAGTAATAAAATAAATCACTATAAGCCAGAACCCTTTCCTACTGACTGTGAGCAGTTACTAGCATTTATATGCTCAGTGAAATCAAGGAGATAGCTCATCCAGCTAGCATGGAGGGCCAGATCACCATCGGAATATGGATTTTGAGTGGATAACCATTACCAATAAGCCAAGAAGGGATAGTAAGATTTTTTCAGACTTGTTTCTGACTCTTAGCCAAAGATACATAAACCTTTTCCTGTCCTGGTTTTCAAGCTGACAATGAGCAAACTCATCCTGGAAAAAAAAGGAGCGCTGGGTCCTGGCACGGCAAAGAGTCTCAGGGCAGCCAAGAAGTGGTGGGCAGCAACAGCTGGGGCAGCAGCCATGGCCCATGCAACAGCCAGAGCAGCCCCGCAACAGCCTTTACAGGCAAATGGCAGGCAGATCATTCCTCCTTCTTCTAAACAGCCACAGATCAAATACACAGGCATGTGTGTGCCCCTCTCCAGAAAAATGTTCTCTCTTCTTATGGAAAGCTTTTGCAGTGATGAGTTTTGGTGCTACAAATAGAGGATGTAAAACTTACTCATTCCCGAGAGAAATGGTCAGCCTGGTCCCTGGCCTTGAGGGACCCCAGGATTGTCACTCTACACCAGAACATACCAGCGATGCTGTATGCTTTTCTACTCACAGTCAATTAAAATATTCTGAAACACAAGGATCATGTAAAAATTGCAAAGTGACAAACAAGGTTCTGACCTTGAGTTAGTAACTTCACTTCCTGAAAATAAATCAACAGAAAACGGTAGGTTTGATGCAATTTTCCAGGAACCAGATAGGAAGGAAAAGAGGGTAATTATTTTCTTTTGGCCAAGAGATTGATGGCGATACTCACATTTGAAGGGAAGAATTTGCCTTGACTCATAGGAAATATCTTTGTTCTCAGGGATTTAAAAACAGCCTTGTGGAACAAAATAGATGGCCTGAACTATGCCTCTGTTTCAAGAAAGGATAATTTTGCCTGTTGAAAAGAATAACAAGGTGAAGAAGTATTTTAATTGAATGCGAGGGCGTTTTCATTTTTCTTTATAGCTGGCTGCACCAAAGGCAGATGACAGTGGTGAATTATTTTAAAGAGCATAGCAATGCAGAAATTGAAAGATGTTTAGATTTTGAATGATTAACTTGGGTTATGTTGCTGTTGTCAAGCTGTTTGCTTACCTCAAAGACCCCAAAATGGATAAATTCTTTGCTCTGAAGAGATTTCAGTCTTAACATTGGCGGTCTCACACGATGTTGGTACTAGCTGTCACATATTTATGCCAGCTCACTTTTTTTAAACCTACCACAAAGTTGACAGGGATTAATTGAGGCAATAACAGAAACAGAGCTGCAAATCCCCTCCAAAACCCAATGAAGGTGCTTGCTCATCTTCTAATCAACTTTTCTATGCAGAAGAGTGGCCGGGGCTTGTAAAAACCATCTTCAAACCTGACAGCACCATTATTACAGTTCCAGGGTTGCTTTTTTTTGCTGGAGCATAAGCATTTGTACTCCAAACGCAATGATGGTGCTGGAGAGGACCAACAGCACTCGAAAGAGGACCAGAACTTAAAGGCAAAGTTTGCATTAACTGCACTGTGCTGGGGGCTCTGGGGATCCAAATTAATTATATGCTTTAAGCAGCTGGCATGGTCCCACTAAATTTAATGCTTATTTTAAAGTAGTTTTGGACTTGAGCCTAAAATAAGTTATTTTCGTACTCAAGTCCTCCTATACGGAATTAATTTGGAAACCAAAAAAAGAACATGGAGCTCAAACTTTGCACTGAAACAAGCAAGTAACTCGGGCACATGCTGAGGAAGGTGACGGGGAAAAGCCCTGCGGCATGACAAGAGCTACCCCAACGCCTGGGCCTGCTGCCGATACCTAATCCTATTACAAATTGTGCTTGGATCATTACCAAAACTGTTCTCACAATATTCCATTTCAAGGCCGAAACGCCTGCCCGTGTTCCACAGCATTGGGCATGGCACCTGGAAGAGAGGGCACCGTGTCGGCGTGGCCAGGCAGGCCAATGGTGGTAAAACAAGCTGTGCTTCTGGGACGCATTTACCAGGTATTTGGCCTTTGAACAAACTGTCTTTTCAGTTTTATGGGCTGTTACAAATATTCCCAGACATTGCTCCAGCTGTACCAGTCAAAGAATTTCTCATGGATGCCCTTTCATGGTAAATGTTTCAAGGAACTTCTCAGATAACGGACCTGAAGGTATTTCAGGGAAGATATGGCCACTTTTGGAAGGAGACTTCTCAGCAGGGGAATTAGGCAGATGAAGAGAACCGCCTCAGCATGGCTGCTGTGTGAATATCTTATTTAAACGCCGGTGTCACCCCGCAGCCGCCGCCACGCTGTGCAGGCGCCTGCACACAAGATGGCCGCTGAGCGGGAGGGCAGCAGCCACGCTGCACACACCGGGGCTTCCCGGAGCCCCTCGCGCGGGCTGGCAAAGCCACCGTTACCCATTGGGTGAGGTTATATGACGGCACACAGAACAATATTGCTGGGTTTCCTTCCTGCTGACTAATTACAGGCCTAATTACAGAGAAAATTATGACAATTCCTGCCTGACACTGTTAAGGAGTTGAGTTATGAAAAAGCAACTATTTCCTTTAAATTCACTTTTCGTTCTCCTCTTGTTACAAACATTTTTTCATTCTGCTGTGATATAAGACCTTTTAACATTATTTTCTGTCTGTTAAGTTTCCTGCGTAGGAAGCACTGTCCTGACGCACTGTATTAATCCTTAAAGAGGATCAAACGAAAAAAGATAAAAATATTCAAATTTCGGAGTTATTAAGATCCTCTTGAGGATGATTTTCTTGTTTTCCATTTCCTGTCAGAATTTGATTTTGCAAATGAAGCTGACATATGCAAACCCTGATCACATCATGCTATTAGTTTTATATTTAGACTTACGAGCGTGATTTAGATTTAGCTTGGGATTATCAGAACTTCAGCTGCTCATTTCTTTAACTCTGGGCTCTGAAAAAAGCTCTGCAAGGAAAGCATATCTGAGGACAACACCACGACAGATCAATAAGAGCATTATATGTCATTACACATTTCTATTAAAGATAAAGCACTTCCCACTTGTCTGAAAGGTGTACACCTATCTCCCAGAGCAGCAAAACCGAAAGGAGACAAAACTATATACCCCAAACCAAATACATACCAAAACTGATGTGGAAAATGGAAATAAACTGAAGAATTTTCAATTTGGACATCAAAGAACTAACATTGAAATCTTTCTATACATCTTAAACAGGACTGCGGAAAAACTGCAGTGTAGCAGAGGAACGCATATTCTCAGAAAAGTCCACTATAAAACCCGGAGTATCCCATAAGAATCGTGATTTAATTTTATTACTTCCCTCTGTGAACTTTATCACAAGAATGTGTTATCTATCTCCTTCACATGCTGTAAAATGAAAAATGCGAATATGCTATCATATATATCAAAGTAAGTTGTATTCAATGTATATTTGTATCAAAAGACATAGCATTATTGTAGCCAAAAAGGCATAAGAACATAAACAAGACAAGTTTTGTAGGTTGAGATTATATCTTTTATTAGATGAACTGGTTTAATTAAAAAAAAAAAATTAAAAAAGCTTGCAGGAGCACAAGCGCTTTTGCAGGCCTGAAACAGAAGCAGCAAACATAAGTTTGCTATGAAACTCAGTTTCATTGCACATCACAGTCTGCTCCTTTCCCACCCTCGTGTCAGGCCGGTGATGCATTACCCCTCCCCACGCTTCAGAGGATAAAATTTGTCAAACGTCTCCACTTTGCTGTGCAAGTACCAGCTACCTTTTCTGTCAGGTGGCCTAACTTACACGCACCTAATTTGGCTTAGAGCAGCTTCCCTCCACTTCTGCGGAGCTTTGAAGTTTGCTTCTACATCTTACCTGAAGAAGGCTATGCGTGCTCAAAAGTTTGCTTTACTCAGCACACAAACCTCGGCTTGCCAGCCTCTGTTAGTGCCCCCCATCTGCATGAGCTGTGTCCCGGGTCATTGCCATCCTGCGTGATGTGCTAACACAGAATAATCCAAAGGACTAGAAACCAGAAGGCCAGTTTTACTGCAGCAGCATGACAACAATATGAACGGTTCAAGCATTAATGTAATGACGCTAATAGCCTTGTGTCACTGGCATAGGAGAAAATAAACACTTTGACAGTAAGAAAAAATGTCTTAGGGAAAATGATAGGTTTGCGAATGAAATATGAGTGAATTCTGCATGACACAGTATTTTTAGACTGGATAAATGCAGGGGAGGGCGGTCATTTTTGTTAGTAGCCAAATATTTTCCAAGTTCAACACTAGATTAGATTGAAAAGTTATTTTTAAAAGTTTTATTTCACTCTCCAAACGTGCAGCGTGGACTCCAAAACTCCAAGAGAGCACGCAAATAAATATCCAGTCAAACAGCCCCGAATGGACCACCTCGGTTTTGCGTATCATCACCAAGACGAGGAAGGGCGCAGCGTGTGCTTGCTGTCCCCGCGTCCCATCGGGCATACCGGGGCGAGGTCTGGATCAGCTCTGCAGCCCCAGTGCACTGGGCAAGGCAGGTGAGCTGGCAGTGGGGTATTTTAATTAGCAAAGTGTTACGCCCTGAAGCTAGTGGAAAGAGAAAGTTTTGTCTGTCCTTAACTAATGACATTGGCACTCCACCCTTTCCATGATGTAACATGATATAACGTTATCTATGATACAACCTAGCCTTAATAAAGGGAAAAAAGGTAAGGAAAAAGGCAGGGGAAAAAACATGGATTTTAATTCGGAAATTTTCCAAACATGAGATAAAAATG
The DNA here is from genome assembly GCF_047370975.1 of Nipponia nippon. NCBI lineage: Eukaryota > Metazoa > Chordata > Aves > Pelecaniformes > Threskiornithidae > Nipponia > Nipponia nippon. Next base: position 34,855,393 of record NW_028262347.1, on the reverse strand, counting down.
ATGAGGAAAAATCCCTCAATTTTTAGAAGTCCCAATGCAGCACTGTTGCGTGCAAAAGGCCTGAAGAAGGCAGCCTTTGGTTGCGTTACCGTCCTCTTCGCATTACACACCTCATCAACGCTGTTGTCGCAGCATTTTCAGGCAATTGATTACCTGGTTAGGAAACACAACTTAATGAGTCATGAGCAGCAGTGTTTGTTGTGAGTGGCACATGTTTGTTTAATCCACATGAGAAATTAAATTAAAAGCATGAGTAGCCATTTCAAACTAGCCGAACGTTAGAGAAAAGCAAATAGCTTTATACATGTAATACTACACACTGGCACTGAACCCTCCTGCGTGAAAACCAAAAGGCAAACAAGGAGCAAGTGAATGCTTATGCCCATAGAGGCTGCATACATTGCCGGCAACAGCTAGCCATGAAATTGAAAGCAAATATTTGCTCTGCTTAAAAAATGCTCAGATTGTAATAATTGCATAGTGCTGTAAGCTTCGAGAGCTTCTTGATCGTTTATGGACGCTGCCTCTCTGCTTGCTGAATATTTACTCTGAGTGGGGTGAGGTTCCCAGTAATTCGCTATCAGTCGCTCCCCTGGTTGAACCCAGAACATTTTCAAACAGAATTATGCAAGTAAAACAAGTTCCGATATACCGTATTTTTAGTTTCCTAGTTCCCTGTAGCACAGCCTGCTGGTTTTGTTTGGATTTTTCTCACTGCAGGCAGTGGGCATGCCCCAAAGTCTTATTGCTCTCTCATTTAAGGTCCTGATTTGGGTTTCTTAAAACCACAACCAAAATCTTGACATTTCCTATGCCAGGCGTGCTCCAAGCATTAAGTGATTTGGGAGGAGTTGTGGGGCTGGATTTGTCCTGTCTCAGCCAAGAAGAGAGGAGGGAAGTCTGTGGCTGAGCTCGGCTACTTTTTGGCTGTCGCCGCCAGCGGATCTGCCACTCAACACCCAGGTTTTCCACACCTCTCACCTTTACATCAAACCACAGACTTTAGTGCAAAAACCAAAAAGTGTAAAACCCAAGGAAAATTGCAGAGCTCTTCCATTTACCTGGGATGCAGGAATAAATGCAGTTTTATAACCCAGAGAGCCATGCAGCTCCTGTAAGGCTGTGTTCCCTGCTGCGGGGAGCTGGAACCATCTCCAGTGCTCCCTCTGGGCTGGCATATAGGGCATCCTCTCTCAGTCTTACCAGAGGTTTGCATCGCCAGCCCCTTCCCCTGTATTTTCAGGCAGCCCTCACCAGGTCTGACAACGCTGTGATCCTGCTCTGGTCCCAATCACCCCGCTCCTGCCCCTGCCACCTCGTGTTGGCGTGTCCCCACTGAGGCTGCCTGGGTCCCAGAAAGGGACCTGCTCTGGTGAAGGGAAACAGCAGCGCAGTGGGGACTCTTGAGCACCCAGTCTGGGAAGGGGACATGAAGGGGCGGGAGACAAAATCTCTTATCCAGCGGTGGGAAGTCAGGTCCCAGACAAGTTCTTGTAGACAGCTCACGTGGGTTAAAAACGCTAGCTCAGGCTTCAGGGAAGCAAAGCCGCCCGTGTGCCGCTTGCCTGTTTCTGCCTCTGCACTGGCCCTCCTGTGAACTGATCCGAGCTCAGGGCTTGGGAGGGTGTTGCTCTTAACCTGGATGGGTGCCCCAGCCTGGCTCAAAGCAAAAGAGATGTCTGTGCAACCACAGCCTACGAGGGAGGCATGCTCCTCCCCCGGCTGCTCCTTCCCCCTGGACCCTTGTAACTTCTCAGCAATTATTTACATCATTATGTCCTGGACTCCCCATTATGGACCGAATTTGGGAAAGTGCTTCCGCACGGGCTATGTTTTATGTACCTGTCTGTCTTCATTGATTTCAATTAGCTTCCAGCCTAATGGTGCCCGAGATTGCCGAAGATGTGACTTCCCACAGCCCCCCGCACTCCAGGAGTGAAGCAGGGCGATGGACTCTGCGAAACCAGCAACATGACTCCTTAGGAAAAGAGCGTTTTTAGATTACAGTCTTTTAGAAAAGCATCCACAACCTGAACCAGGTAGCATTTGCGATGAGCATGAATATTTCAGAACATATTTACACAATGCATTTACTCCTTCCTTTTACAACTGCATTAGGCCATGATGGTAATAGTAAAAACATATTGGGTCAGGCACCTTCGCATACGCTAGTCCATGACAACATTTCCAATCTGACTTCATTACTTGAGTGCACAAAATTTACAGGACCAGGCTATGATTTGCTGCCAAGGCAAGGCTTTAGGAAGACAGCATTTTCTAATGGCCGTTTTAAGAACACTCTAACAAACTACAGTCAAGTTCATGCATCAAATACAAGTTCTAAACCCATTTGCAGGGTTTTTTCAAATTTATTTGTTGTAAGAGATATAGTAGACATCTGCTAACATATAATATATGCAATATATGTATCTCTGTAAATTTTAGCTATAAGATAGTAATATATATCAATTTATATATACTACACATTGTAATATATCTTCTGCCTTCTGGTTACCCAGAGCTTTATACACCAGGTCTACTGGTAAAGCATGTGTTGCACTCTGATCGTGCAAGAGTTTTTTCTGCTATCCCTGACCTCAGGATAATTTCTTTTAAACCAACTTTTAGACTTTTACATGGGTCTTAGAAATTTTATTTTACTTTTCCTCTGACATAGTTTTGTTAAAATGTTACCTGTTTTGTTCATCTTCTGACTAAGCGATGCGAGACAGATGGAAAAACAGGAGGGACTTGTAGATGAGATAAAGCCATGGGAATCAAAACTACTGAATCCCTTTTCTGGTGTGAAGAGCCTTTACCAATGTTTGAGTTGTGTGTGTTCCACTGGTAATCACTATCTTGTTTGCTGTAAGAATATACACAATGAGTTGTATGCATTGCTAAGTGAACAGCATCTTCCACTAACCCCCATTTACCAGAAGAGGCTGCAGGACAAAGGCAGGTGTTGGTTCACTCGTACGTTCAACTTCTGGTCACACCGAGCATCCCAGACAGGACACTATAGGGATGTAAGCCCAGATAGGAGAGGGATGTAAGCCCACAACTCTGCAACACGTTAGGTGGGCAAATATACTGCTGCTGGCAGACAATAAAACAGATGCTGATAGGGAGCAGGTTCACCTTTCCATCTCCAAAGATGTCAGGAGATGGCATGAAGGCAGACCTACCTCTGTAGAGACATATACTGATAATTAAGGCAGATACATAAAGTCTTTTAAGATGTCTTTTCTTTTGTAATACTGTGCTCCTGTCATTAACTGGAGGCTGTGAGCAGTCTCGTTTTGTACCCAAAATCTATAGAACCAAGACCTGCATGGAAGACTCTTCCATCCTAAAGAAATGCAACCAAAGGTATTTTGCTTGTAGGATCCCTTCAAGGACATTAAAGGAAAGGGTAGCTAGTCTTGAACTAGCTAGTCTTGCTCCATCATATGACAGGAATCCTAAATAAATAATGTATTCTCTCATTTTTCCTCCAAGTTTTCAATCTGCAGCGGGACTAATAATACTTGCCCCTTGTAGCAAAATACTAGGAGATTCTGAGATGAAAAACCCTGCGTAAGTTCAAAGTACTTATCATAATCAATAATTCTACAATATGATAGACTCCTCATTTCAATCAAGTGCACTTTAAAAAAAAAAAATTATGTCCTCTGAAGATAATTTCCCAAAGACTATCCCTGAAATCAGAGGATTCAGAGATGGAGTACTTAACTAGATTGCAGGAATGCATGCCATTTCTAGTCCTATAATTAGGCAACAGAGCAGATCTAATCACTTCATTACTGTAATGACAGCTGCTCTATGAAGCCCAAAACCAGAGAGAGAAATAGGTTACCGCACAGGTACCTCAGAATGTTTTTAAGCACGACTGCTAGTAGAGCTGTATACTTTGATATTTGCGTCTGCTATTTGCCTTTTTTCCTTATTTGCAGCTTGAGCTCAGTAGCATGCCAGGGAGGTGGGACTGGCACTGCCCAGCTCCGTGCTGCAAGGGAGGCTGGGGGGGAAGCAGCCACACCAGCAGTGCTGGAGACTTCCCTGTCTCGAGCAGATCAGGAAGTTTTGCTCTACTTACAACATGAAGTTCCAGTTAGCTTAATTTTATCAGTTTAATGTTTTTTCTACAGAACTTGACTCCTCCATAAACAGATTATTAAATGCATGCACATTTAATAACCACTGAACACGCACGCACAGAGCATTGCTTTGGCCTACAGCACTGTCACAGTCTCTAGGGAAGGACTTTCATGGAATACATGATACCCAAAGCCTTGTAAATTATGGATTAAATTTTGCTTTCACTGATTTCATTTAGGTTTAATGAAAATGGAATTTGTTTGCATTTTAAAGAATTGCAAAAGCTAATGTAAATACCAGAGGAACAATGGGATGGGTACTGGGTACCACATAAGGCACCTGCTTGGTCTTACAGATGTGTTAACAACCTCAGCTTTTAAATAAGCTTACTATTTCTGCTGTATTTCAGCCAGACTTCCTGACATGCCCTTGGGCATGTCAATAGCTTTATTTTAGTTTATTCTTTTAAAAAATATCAGCCATCAAGATGTTCTTAAAGGACTTCATTTTAACCTCGTCCTCTACTCCTTGAGTATGAATTTCTTGTGGGTAAAGCTAATCTTTATGGGTTGGTTGTTTACTGTGGTGATTTAAAGAGTTCGTCATTTTACCGCCATCCTGAAAAGCTTATAAAGCTTATGTCATCTTATTAGATGGCAATTGTCAAAAATAAGAATTCACCCCTTTTTTTCACATTCACTCATTTCATGAGGTTTCATAATCCCATAAATTCTCCAGAATACATTATTATTGGATTACAATAAGGTCAGTACGTGCAACCCGGATACTTACAGGTTAGCATCTAATTTCATATAGAGTCAGGTAAATGAGCACTCTGATTTCTAGAGATACTGAGTTCCCTCAGCTCCCATGGATTTAAGCAGCAGTGAGAAATGCTCAGCAATTTTGAATGCTTCTAATTAATGATATGCATTTAGATATATAATATTTGGCACTCTGAATTAAACTTTCATATTCTTTTCTTTTATATATGTATCTTTTAATCTATCTTTTTTAACAGAGGAGAATTCAATTACTGGGCTGTGCACTCGCAGGCCAGTCTCAGATTAAATAAATTATCTTTACTATAATTTAATTCACAACAGTTATCAATTACTTCATGTTTCTAGACACATCCCATCTTCCATAGCTATGCCTTATGCTGGGACTAGGAGTTGCGAGTTGCCAGGACCATTTCTGGCAACCTGACATAACAGGTACTATCCCTCAAAACCCTAAGCAAGCCTTTGAAGTTACTCTATACAAATGGAATGGCAAAAAATATCCTTTTCTGGGCAAAAGCAGAGAGGATCTCCTCTTTGTGTTGTAACACAACTTGGCATCATGGTTACGATGAAGTCTGAATTTAAGTCGTTTCAGAAAGATCAACGATTAATGGTCTACTCAGACCATATAAATTGGTCTATAGCACTAAAAATTGACAGTAAGAAGCAGCACTTTAAAAGCAATTAAACAGAAGAGCATTTTGTTACACATACTTTTAAAGTGTGTTTAAATGAAGCTTTTACTATCACTACAGGCATCTATCATACTTGCAAATCTCTGTTTTAGTCACTGCTATTTCTTTAGCCTCATGCAATTAGTTTGAAACCTTTGTATTCCAGTAAAACACTTGTTCTGACCAAAGAAAAGAGTTAGAGCAGATCATCAGAAGGTAAGGAGAAAAAGCACAACTACCTGGTTCGTTGCATGAATTCCTGAATCTAAAGAGGAAGAGCAGAGGACAAATTCTCCTATTAAACCAGGATTAGTAATTGTAGTTATATGCCACACTTTGGCCAGGAAACTAACAAATTCTACCATCTCATGATCGCAGAGTCACAGATATGCACGCAAGATTTTGCAGCCCTTGAAAACTGATTGTCTCAACATGCAGAGTTGGAGGCGGCTGAACACATGTTTAAACACAGTTGATGCTATCAGTGTTCACAAAATCTGTGACAAGTGTGGGCAGTTCTTTTCAGAGTATCATGCAAGACCAGTCATGTACAGATTGTACATTACGCATTGTAGTCAATGATGTTTTTACTTGCTCAGCTGCTAGGCAAAATATCCTTCTCACCTAATGTCACAGAATGAACGTCGGGACCCTGCTAGCACCAACAGGCTTTTAACATGGCAGTAGATTTCCAAGAAACCTTTATTTTTGCCTGATAGCAAATCCTGGCACCGCAGACTAGAGAAATCATATTTGTGGAAAATTTTACTTTACTTCCAAGAAGAAAGTTGCACCGGGCAGCGCAATAGCTCACTGTACCGCCCTGGAAGAGTTCGCCCACCTCAGCGGTCCCCATGGTACGTTTGGGCTTGAGCCACTCTCAGCCCAAGTAGATACCAGCACTTTGTTCCTCCTTCAGGAACATCTGCAACGCTTTTTGGGCTCATGGTCTCTGTGAAGCCTTGGTGGGATGGGGATCTCACTCTCTAACTGCTTCCTAAAAGAGGACCGGTACTGCCCCCTCCTGTGAGCAGCCCTGCAGCTTAGATGCTGCCTTATCAGACCTAAGCTCGTGGGCTCTCTGCAGCAAGTGGACACAAAGTCTTCATTCCAAAAAAACAAAACCAGACAAAAAAAGCCCCCAAAGTCTATGTGCTTTTTATTTCTAGTAGCACAAGATGTAGATGTAGCACTGAGGTGCAAAAATAGCCATTGCCTACACCCTGTGCTTCCTCATCACTCTTGGCCGTTCTTGAAGGCCAGTCAGAGACTTCAAAGATGTTGAAGGTCACTTTCCGGCAGCAAGCAGCTTCTCTGCAAAACACAGGATTTTTCTCCTTCAGCTGGCTTTCCGCTTCTGATCTGTTCTCTTTTATTCCCCTCTCTTTCACACAAGCGCTAACACGTAAGTTCAAACATGCCAATGACGGATGTACTAAAATAGAGGTGAAGAGAACTCTGTAAGCACCTCCAGCTCCTCCTGTCAGGCTGGTCACGTCAGCCCCGAATCCCCCTGCCCTAGGCACAGCTACCTCCGACTCCAAGAACTCCTTTCCCCTGGGCCGTAGCCATATATTTGCCCACGGGTAAAATATTTGAACGGGTAATCATCCAAATTTAATGACCCTCTGTCATCAGCTTTGTGCCAGGTGCAAGAATTGGGCTTGGAATCACTCATAGGCTTCACTGCAATTTGGAAGCAAAAGGCAACAAAGAAGCCAACCAAGCCCCACTTTCAATACAGTGCACCCCAAATCAAACAGCATTCAGAAACTGTGCATGGAGAAGCTTGCCAAATGCTCACAAAGTGTGACAATTTAGTCAACTAAAGAAGTATTTGGTGTCTTTTGATTTAAGTTCACTTTTATTATATAGGTATATTTCTTGTTGCATACCTGCAGTTTCCATTAGACAGTTTAAGTTAGTCGATAAGCATAAATTTTTGAAGGACAGTGCAGAAGGGAATTTTCCAGACTCTGGAAGAACATTGCACTTCAGAGTGTAGTTCTGAAAATGAACATGGCTGTGGATGCATTTTAGGCAGGGGAAATATAATCTAAATAACATTTGGAAGTTGCAGGTCTGAACAAAAGAAGGATGGGAGTGGTGTTATCGCAGAGAGAGAAAGGCTTAGGGCTATTTCAGAGGAAAGAGGAGAGGATCCATTTTGACTAGATAAAAGTGCATTGAAAGGCATCCAAGAAGAGAACTGCCAGTTCTAGACGGACAAGAGGAAGAAAAAGGATGGGCTTGAAATATAAAAGCAAATTCCTGAATCTTCAGTATATCTGAAGCCAGATATAGGAACGAGATTACAAGTGAAAAGGATAAAGAGAAAGGCCCAGGAGGAGTGAATAAGGTCAATAAGGAGTGAATGGCATAAAAACCTATTGGAAAAAAGCTTACAAGAAATCATAAAAGCTGGAACTAGAAGATGCTGCTCACAAGCATCAAGGTTTCACAGAATATCAAGGCAAATAGAACTAACAGTGCCAAAAAATCAGAAAGATATTGAGACTGGACAAATATGAAATACTAAAAGTGCAAAGTAAAATAGTTATAATTTCTGAGAAGTGCTATTATTTTTGTAGAGCTGTGTTAAGATATGCTAAGAAGATTTTTTCCAAATTCTATGAAAAATTATTACCTTGGTTCTAACACTATGTACGACAAGGTAAGAATCAAATTATCTGTAAGGTAGAAAACGTCTACCTCTACAGGTATAAAATGAACAGTGGCAACAGAACGGATCAAATCAACAACCATTCACCTGACAGTCAGCCTGACACGTTTTGTTTTACAGAAACAAAGTAGAGTTTCTTCTTATTCCCTACAACAAGATCACCTGACCACATCCATTATGTAATATATATTTTTATTTAGTAATTTGGGGGGGGAGGTTGATTGTCAGTTTAAGAGAAATAAATCTGATTGAGTGAGAGTGAATTGCAAACTCTTTCTTCTCTGCTTTGGGGCATGGTGCCTTGCACAATAGGGCTGGATGGGGGGGTGAAGCCCCTGACTTGGAATCCGACCCCACATCCTTTGTCAATCTGAAATTTCTCTGGGGCTGCGCAGGGTGCTGGCCTGAGCCCCCAAGAGGTTTATTCACGCCAGGGAGTGTTGAAAGAGCAGCCCTTGGCTTAACGACCTTGGGCAGCCAGCTCTTCTTCTGGCTTCGCTCTCATTACTGGGATGGTACGGCTCTCGCCCTAGCGGGGTGCGATGGGTGTTAATTACATTACTGTCTGCACAGCGGTTCACATTCAAAGAACTACCCTAGTGAAAAAAAATGCAGCGCAAGCACTAAAACAGGAATCCAACTTGTACATGCAAAGATGGTAATTTGAAAACCACAGTTCTTCGTGTGTCATCTGCCTTTTTGGCCTGACATTTAGGAGACCCGGTAGGGGAACTTCCAGAGCAAACATCTCAAGAAGGTGCCGGCAGAGCTACGACGAGAGCTTCCCAGCACCCATCCCCCCTCCACGGATGGCCAGGCAAACTGCCCCCAAACCCGCACGCTCCAGCATCCTTTCATGTTTTGCCTTGTGACATCCTGTGCAAGTCACGCGTTGCATGGGCTGAAACCAAGGACTGGGGTCTCAAATCGTCAGCTGCAATGCCGTCTTGCTTCAAGTTTGTTCTTAAAAAGTTTTTTTTTCCAAGCCAAAAAGCTCATACAATGCTTTCTAGAGACAAGTATGGAAATAACAAGCTACAGCAAATCATCTGCGCATCAGATCCCCCTTTGTATCTGGAAAGCATGTCTTGCCCCAGTTGGAAATGCTCTGCCCTCTCACACAAATGGCAGCATTTTCAGCATATACATTTTGCATGACGAAACAGGAAATTGAGTAACATGATGAAGCCAGATCTTCCGTGGCCATTTCAAGGAAAACGCCACCAAAACGCGGCCTGCCTGCCAGGAGGGGTTCTCCTGTCGGCAAGCCGTGGCGTAAAAGGAGAGCGAAAAACGATTTGTTGTTGTTGTAAAAAGAGTAAAAAAATTGTTTCTAAAAAATGCACGAGGCTGAACCTACCGGCGGCCGGGGGCGGGGGTGCCGGGGAGCCCCGCGGGTCCCCGCCCGGGGCACGGGCGGGCGGGCGGCCCCGAGGGGAGGCGGCGCGGCCGCGGGGCTCCGCGGGTCTCCGCGTCCCGCGGCACCTGGCGGCGCGGCCCCGGCCCCCGCCCCGGCCCAGGCGCGCTCCCGCCTTGCCCGCCCGCCCGCCCACCACATGCACACACCCGCGGCGAGAGGAGGAGCGGCATCTTCCTCGCCGTCTTCGTTTCGCCAATTCAATCCCCCCCTGTCCTCGCCCCTTTTTCTTAATTTATTTTATTTTATTTTATTATTACCACTGTCATCATTTGCCGGGGTGCTCGGGCCGGCTCTCGCCGGAGACGGTGGATTATACCTCGGGGGATCCCCGCGGCTCCTCGGGAAGGTAGGCAGCAGCTGATGCAATCGGGGGGACGGGGACGCGGCTCCCCGCGCAGCCTTTGTCTCCGCGCCGCGGCCGCGCAGCGCGGGCCGGAGCCCGCCGCCGGCCGCGCTTTGTCTCCGCCGCCTGCGCAGCCGCCCCTCGCCCCGCCAAAGGTGCCGGCTCGCCCCCGGCCGCGGCGGGTTTCAAGCCCTAAAAATGCGCGCAGCGAGTCGGGGAGGGGATGGGGGAGCCCAGAGGCATCGCTGCGGCGGGGGACGGGGCCGGCCATGCGGCATCTCCCCGCGGCTGGGGCGGCGGGGGGGCCGGCCGCCGCGATGCTGCCGTACCCAGCCGCTGCGGCGTGCCTTTAAAAAAACAAAAAGAAACCAAACCAAAAAAAAAAAAAACCCACCCAAACCGGCAGACAGCAGCCACGAGCTTTCGCTGGCAGCGCCAAAAAAAAATAACAGTCAATGAGTTTGGCCCTGGGCAGCGCGATGGCTGGGGCTGCGCGGCGGGGCCGCCGGCGCCGCAGCCTCCGCAGGATGCGCGGCCGCGGTCAGTGCGGCCGTGCCGGGCAGCGTTCCGGCCCCGCTTGGACCCAGCCCCGCCGGAGGGGCAGGGGAAGTTTTACGGTGTTCAGAAAACGCAGGCTGGGCCCACGGCGCGCACGCGTGTGGCTGTGCGTGTGCGCCTGCCCGTAAATACATAGTAACAGCTAAGCTGCTGGCTTTTAATGAGCCGAAGGCGAGAACAAAAACGGGCAGGTTTGCATGCCCGGGTGTGCGTTTGCTCACGTGTATATACGTCCAGCTCGCTCTTATGGCAGAGGGTTTGTTCCGCTGTTTTGCAGAGTTTGTAATGCAACCTGTAGCTAGGATGTCTCTCCTTGCGGCAGAGGAGACCAGGAGGTGTGTAAAGCCGGGCTTTGTTTATGTGACATTAGGAGGACCGACATAAACCCCGTGTTCGGCAGTTGGTTTTACGGAGGGCGAAGGTGTGGTCTGCTTGTGCCACCAGCTGAACCCACCGCACAGCCGTGGGCTGTTCCGTGTCTCACGGACTGCTTTGGGGCACTTCCACTAACCTCTGTTCCAAAGGATAGTAACCCGTGCTTGGTGGTGCTTCGTTTAGGTTTGTTTGGGATTGACTCGTGCTTGAAAGGCAAAATAATGTGTACCAGCCATTGTTCTAAAAGTAAAGTATTAGAAAAATCCTTTTTAATTGATAAAATACATTCTAGAAGGAAAAAAAAGACATTCTGAGTCTAACCATCTTAGATCAGAAGTCAAAACAGCTACAGGGGGAGAAAGAAAGAGCATCCTTCCATCTAATTTTTACTTCATTTGCCACCAAAGTACTAACTTTGTTTAAAAAGCCTCTAAAAGGGAATTCCATCTGTTGCTGAAGGATAAAGAGCATCAGTACCTGCCCTTTTCAGGCTAGAAGCCCATGCCAAAATTGTGCTGAAATCGACTGGCAAAACCTGCCTGAAATCTAGGAATTGCCATATTCTCAGTGAGCAGAGGCCTTCTGCTGTGGCTCGGTGGAAATTCACTGACTAAAATGGGATCTGCCTCACTGTCGTACTGAATGACTCCTATTTGACTTTGCCTTTTTGGAAGGTTTTTGTTGGTGTTTTTTTTTTTTTTTTTCTTTTTAAGAGGCACCATAGAGAGAGCACTTCACTGAAGCACACTGCGGCATCCTCTGGCTTGTCACTTGAGACTATTTATGCTGTAGTTGGACCAACGGGGCTCTCCAGCCCGGGTGAGGACAGGAGATGCGTTGGCAGCGAGCGCCGTGCTCCACATACCCCTGTGCAGAGGATTATCCTCCAAATTATTTGAGGCTTTCTGCAGATTGCCGTAGAACATGGAGGAGCAATTGTCCTCCATGTCCAAATCCTGCTTTTTACAAGGGTTTTAAAGGATGGAAGGGGAGGCAGGGCTCTCTCAGCCAGACTGCTGGCGGGCTCCTCATCCTGGGTCTCTGTCCTACATCTGGTTTTGGGGTTTGCTCTTTACCAGGGGAAGAGAGGTGACTGAGCAGAAATGGGACTTTCCTTCCTCCCGTGCTCTCCCCTCTCTTTTTCTCAAATTGCTCATTTCTGTAGAAACACGCTTAGCACATAGTGTGACAGTAGCCACGCTTTAAAAGTTGGTATTGTGAAGGTGAATTAGATTTTGTGGGAATATTTAAATATTCTAAGCCTAAATTCAGTTTCCTTTTGATAGGTATGTATTGCTGTGACCTTAATCCAGTCCAAGAAGTCTGAGGGGCCACTCTTGGGAAAAATGGCAGCTTTTTCATGTTGAAAGTGTTTCACGGTCCTTTTCCAGTTAGCTCTCATAATATTTGTGTAAGCTTATCAGGTAAATATCTCTTACAGTCAAGAAAACTGAAGCAAAGAAATTACTTGTAAACTGGGGGGGAAGGAAAAGTGAGTTGCATATGAACTTATGCAAAGAGTTCTTCCTTCTGCAGTACGAAATTTATTTTAAATAAGGATTTCAGAGCTGCTGTTTAGCCCTCACGAATACATCTGGATAGTCTGTTTCATTGCTGTAACCATAAAGCCCTACTCGTACAGCGCTTCCACTTTTTGTGGAAGACAAGAGTTCCTTTATTTGTGGCGGTGCGTTCTGGGATCTCTTCAGCAAAACCAAGACTGTTGAGAGGATTTCACAGAGAAATATAATTACGAAAAAATGTGACTATATTCCTCTGCCAAATGCCTTCCCTAAATTGACTGGGAAGGGCTCAAAACAAAAATGTAGTTGAAACCATTTTCCTTTATGGCTCATCTTTAAGTGTTTTGCCTAAAGTAATATATCACTGGGTGAATCAGACTGGGATTTTATGATTTCTTATTTGCCTGCCTTTGATCAGCTGAGTAGCCTGTCGAGACTTAATTTGGGACTGTCTTCCCTTTCTTTGTGGCAGCATGGAAGGGCAGCGTGGAGAGCGATGGGGCAGAGCAGGAACATTTTCCTGTTGCAGCACAAGGTCACGCAGTACCAAGAGAAAGGTTGAGAATCCACATTTGTGCTCAGCGCTTCTTTTTTATAGCACCCTTTTACCAGCTTCCTTCTCAAGTCTTCTGTCACTTGTTTATTTCCCCTGCCACCACCACCTAATCTTTTAACTGTTTCCATCCCTTGTGCCGTGGGGGCAGCGTGAGAGAGAAGGAGCCTGGAAATGAAAGGTGATGGCCTGCAGCCACCAAGCAAACAGCTGGAGCAGCTGGAAGGCCTTCTGGCCGCCGCACTGCCCACGGCCTGGCGGCGTTGCCGGTGGGCAGAACGGGCGCGTGTCAGCACCTCAGTGGCTCTCCATGGGGCCCTCCGGGCCACCGGGGCTGGGCCGCCAGTGGGGCCAGGGTGAAGCTGCTTCCTTCCGCCGCTCCGGCAGCTGCAGCCTGCTGCAGAGGGGCAGTACCGAGGGAGCTGGAGGCAATGACATTTCAAGCACTGCAGATGTTTGCTCCGTGGATGTGAGTCAGTCTTGAATTTCCAAGCTCTTTGTTGTCTCCGTGGCTCTTCTCTAATCTCTCCATTTTGTCCTTCCTGTGGATGAGGAGTAAATCGGGAGCTTTATGTTCCACATGTCAGGTGTCACTGATGCTGAACAAAAAGGAGGTAGTCACTTCCCTGCCTCCCAACGTGATACTGTAACGTATAAAGGCTATTATTGCTTTTTGTCATTTAAGTGAATAGTCCGTACACAGAGTACACAGAGTTTCAGGCTCAGTGTTTCATTAGTTATAACCATGGAGTCTTACTGGTCATATTGCTCTTCTTTGAAAGAACTTTTAGAAGTATGAGCAAAGAAAGACGTATCACATCTCGGGCTTTGTAGGAATAAAACCAGCTTGTGTGAAACTCAAGCACTGGATTCTGATGCCTCATAACCGACCAAGAGGAGTTCTTGGCAAAATTCCCTTTGAGTCATATTTCATCTTTTAAGCAAATTATCTTGAATTCCATACTTAAAATTGCTTAGCGTGTCTTAGATATTTGCCATCCCCAAGACCGTTTGACTGCGGGTAGCGTTCAGTGAATGAAGTGGCCGGTGAGAGTGCACATGACAAAAACCATACCCAGAGACAGGCTGGATGTTGTCCAACCCGACCGCTTACCCAAACGCCTCTCGCATACTGGGTCAGCTTTTGGGCAGCCATGTGTCTTAAGATGGCACTTTTTGAATTATGTCACTTACAGGATATGAAAAAAATGGCCTGTGAATTAAGCCATCACCATTACCACCAGGAGTGATGATGTTACTGTTAAAAACACAACTTCTAGCAAAGTGTTTTCTGAGATTACACCTCTTCCAGGTACTGCCCAGAAAGGGTTCATGCTTGAGCCAGCATAAGAAATCAAGTTAGATTGTCTGTATTAGCGTATTTTTTCAAATACAAACGTTTTGAGCCCATTACTGCTATTGTAGAATTTGAACAGTCCAGAAAACTGGAGTTGCAGGGATTTTTTTTTTTTCTTTTTTTAAATGTTTCAGAAGGCAACAGAGAAAATGACCCCAGTTCTTGGAATGTGTTTTAATGGCTTGTGAAGGTCTCAGTGTCCTTGAGAAAAATAAACTCATTTTATCTTCTTGTGTCATCTCACAGTCCTCCTTCTGAAGTCTGTGACCAGTTGTAATCTTTCCCATATTCTGCAAGGAGCACACGATGAATAAATTATCCATAATGGGTTTTACAAGACATGTCATGGGATGTTTAAAGAAAAAGCCAAGCTCCTAGGCCAGACCAGTGCTTTTTCTACTGAACAGAGGAGCTGGATCCGCTACCAAACACAGACCTTTGAGGTTCCTTTAGAAAGGTCATTAGCTCTTTCCTGTTTTTTTTCTTGGGGTGATTCCTGCTTCAGGGAGGAATGTTTGCCCATCCGAGTAGAAAAGTTTGAAGTAAGAGCAAAATTCTTGTTTCTTCTTGTTGATTTACGATGTGTGTGTCTGGAGAGAGAGGTTTGATGGCAGGTCTCCGGAAGTTTTCTTTTTGGGAGGTTTAAGGCTGGGCAGAGTAGTAGGCACAGTGACTGGAAGTGATTGGGATTGCTACAGTCACTCTTCAGATGACTATTTACTGCCTTTCAATGTGAATTAAGATAAAGCTCAGTCTAGGAACTTTTGCCAATGTAGCATTTTTATTTGCATTTATTTCATGACATTTCTTGAATGAAAAGGCCTTAGAAGTAAAAATGGTGCTTCCAGTAGCTCAGCATCAACATATGGTGAATTTTTATTAGTCGAAGCAATTACTTTTTTTTTTTTTCCCCCCACAGCATTAGTGGCACCTATACCTGAGGTGGCAACTTGCTTAGCTTGGCTATCCCAGTCTCAAAGCTCCCTTTGGGAGCAAAGCGACAGCATTTGCAGAGAGCAGCTCAGCGTGGCTACAGACCCCTCCCGTGGGCCGGGATGGATCCTCCTCTGGCAGCACCAGGCTCCACTGTAGAGGCCAAGTGACGAGCCTGGAGCGGACACTCGACTTATAGGGAATAAAGCTGGTTGATGTGAAGCCTACCCTTAGGGACTGTAGATTTTATTTAGGCTCTGCAAGTTGTCACATCTGTGAACTTGAAATTTAAAATAGGCAATTTGGGGGTGAAATTCATGTGACCACCTGTACTCCACTGACTGTGGAGGGTGCATAGAGTGATTAGCAATGACAAAAGGTTTGCTCTGTATGTATCTAAGGTAAAGTTATCTTTGCAAATAATTTGAGATTTGCATAGGTTTTTTTTCCAGGTATCACACTTCTATCATCCTTTCCCTCTGAATCTGCAAGCGCTTCACGAACTGAGTGTTATTGTCGCTGTCATCATCTTAATTTTACAGATGGAGGTGCTAAGGATGAGGTGGTTATCCTTTGCCAAAGGTTTGCTATGAGTTCATGCTATGACAGGGAAAGTTTCAGTCCCCAGCCCCACTGCTCTCTCTTCACCCTCCTTGTGTTTTGGCGCTGAGATCAGGTTTTCTCATATTTGGAAGTGCAATGCGTTATTTCACTCCACAGTTTTTTGGTTTCAGGGGTTTGTTTTGGTGTTTTTTTAGTAAATCACTTAACCTAGCAAGAACCCGAGGCAGATTCAAAGGTGTGCCTGCTGCGATGCTGCTTCAGAGGCAACTCGCCTGCCTGAAATCTGGAATCTGCTGAAATGATTGCTGGTGCTTCGGCTGGCACTGCTTGCACTAAGGTTTTGCTGCATCTTCATCCAATCAATTTTTTGTAGAATCAGAATTTTGGTTAAAACCAAAAAAAGGCTGTTTGCACTGCAAAGATTCCTTGCGAATAAACCAGTGAGCCGTTTTCCTGCCAGTCCGGCCTTGCAGCGTTTCAGCTACAGAGGAGCAGAACGGCAAAGCAGGAGCTGCACGTCAGTGAGCTGTGAAGTCTGCTCTCCAGCACACTGTTTACCTCGCAGGAGTGCTAATTTCAGCACCTGCTTTTGAAACACTTAATGGAGAATTTATTAAGCACAGGCAATGTCAAGGCAGTTCTGAAAATCCTCTTGGGGCACCATGATGCAAAACGGCGCCTAAAGGGAAAGCTGCTCTGCTTGAATCTCAGACGAACATTTACGCAGGTTTTTAAATGCCAGGGGATACACATCTCGATACAGAGGTTGTCACATCTTCTAAGGAATTGTTTATTTTAGGAACTCATGGTCACAGGAAGCTTCAGGATTCAGTGGGCTCAGTCCTTGCCACCTCAGCAGTCGCCATCTCCTGTGGTTTTATCCTTTTATAAAAAGATCATGCTTCTCTTCCAAAATAGGTAGACTATTTTATCCCCACAGCCTCCAGGAAGACTGTTCCAGAATGTCACTGCTAAAACCACCCTCTGCTTGCCAGTGTGCATTTATTTATCAGCAGCTGAAATCCATTTCTTTCTTTTTATTGTGCCAACATTTTAATACCCGAGCAGTCGCTCTCCTGGTATCTGTAGTGAAAATCTCCTCTGTAGAGGAGCTGAAAAGGACGCAGCTCACATCCTGCTCTCATTCTCACACCAGGCTGTACCAGGCCCCGTCTGCCACCATAACCACGTGTTTACTTGCTCCTTCAGTAGAAAAGAGCAGATCCTGCCCTGCTGTAAGCCTCGAGGCTCGCCTTTAAACTTTGCACCTGAAATTTGGACAGTTTGGGCTCTTGAGGAAATGTTAAGAACACACGTAAACTTCAAGATAAAATTACATTTCTGAGAAAGTATTTACAGGGGAAAAAATGCTCATTTGCAAAGCTTTTTTCTGCATGGTGGGGATGTGGTATAAACCAGAAGTATTGGGTCCTGTAAACTTAATTTGAAACAGGCAAATGTCATAACTGAACAAGTGAACTATGTCCTCCTGCGCCCTGCAAGAGCGCCCTGCAAGAGCCGGGGATGTTCCTGCTTCTTTGGTTGCATGAGAGCAGTTTGATGGTTTTGAGGTAGCCCTGAGAATTTTAAAATATCCCCAAATTAATCTGGCATCTGAGCATTCACCACGTACCCGAGGGTGAATCGTTGTTTGGCAATACTGCAGAAAATTCATTCACAAAATGGGAATTGAGAGAGTTGTGGTGCAGGAGCTTGTTTGTGAATAACATCTTGTTGCTTCAGCACTACGCTGGAGTTGTAGCTCAGCCGAAAGTGGTTGGACTCCGGAAAATATTGGTCTTTCAGTTGATTTGCATTGCTGATGAGGAAGTATGTCACTGTGGCAGACTTGTCTGATCTGCCTTTGGTGTTATTCTTGGTGCTTTTAGGCAACTCATCTATCAGAGGAGAGATCACCTGATCTCTAGATAATAATTGCTTGACACAAGATATACATTACTCTTTCTTCCTATGATACATGAGCTTAGGGATTGTTTTTGTCTGTTTCTGTCCTTGTTCAGAATAAGTTTAACCGTACACAAAGCATCCTCTTTACCAAAAAACCTTAACGTATTCAAATACCTGGAATACAGATATTAGTAGAACAGAGTACTGGGATAATTCTGTCCTTCTGTTCCATCCACTTAGTAACAGCACGAACACAAGGTATTTTATATTTTTAAGTAAGAGGCAGCATGGAGAACATACAGAAGTTGAACACCAAATATCGAAATGGGACTTGGACAAGCAACTCATTTTTATTCCTTAGTTTGTAGGCGGTTAATCTCTTTTCCTGAAACAAATAGGATTGGTTTGCTCGCTAGTTTATAAATACAAGCACTGTCTTCAGCAGTTGGTTGTGGGACCAAGTAAATTTGTAAGGTTAGTGATCTCATTAAGGCATATAAGGTTACTACTGTTCTGCAATGCATTTGGGTTATAACCTGAGGTCCTTCTAACAATACAAAATCGGTTGGTAAGGATGGTCCCTCTTGTGCAGGTTTCACTGGTTTCTTCTGGTGATATTGCCTGCTGTTGGTGGTATACATTTTGTTGGTTTTTTTTCTTGTGTTTTATTTAGGTTGCTCACACTACTGTGGCTGTGGTTCACTTACGAGATACCAACCAAACACTAATATTTGGAGAAACACTTGGATACGTACAGTTCCTCACCCAGGATGCCTTTCAAAGCTGGATTAGAACTGACTGAATTGCAGAATATGACTGTCCCTGAAGATGATAACATCAGCAATGATTCAAACGATTTCACAGAGGTGGAAAATGGCCAGATAAATAGGTGAGTATTTTTCCACTGACGCCGCCTGTGCTGAGAAACACACTGTTTAAAAACAGCATTCTAATTTTCAGTATATGTCTTGAATTATTCATTACCAAGTCATGCTCCATTTGAAGATGTAATTTGAATTTCATATGTGACATCTGTTGGGCATAGGCTGCAACAGCAGATAAAGCAAACAGAGTGGCAATATATTCATCGTTTTGAATCTTTCAAATTAGTCTAATAAAATGCACCAACATATAATGTAGCAAAAAGCCAACGTCTTGAAATGTCTGCTTGCACACAGCAAAGAAGTAATAATAATTAATACAATTAGATCAATGGCATAATTTGGGGCAAATCGCTTTGTTGACCTTTGATCTCTGATGGTTTTAACCTGCCTGGCCACCTCCATGCACCCAAGCTCCTGGGGATTTGCAGCTGGTGCTGTTGGCAGCAAATGTAGTCCCTGTCCATGTTCGCGATTCGGCAAGGTAAACTGGGCAGCGGCTGTTGCTCCCTGAAGCAAGGATGGCAAGAAGCTGGCGAAACAGAGACGTATACCTAACTCATGTCAAGTTTAAAAAATGCATCTATTTATCAATATTGGTGAAAATCATTACATTTGTTTAAATTAGTCTGTAGATGTTTCCTATAAGCTGTACAGTCATTTCAAAGAGCAGCCTGTTCCACCTGAGAGCGGTTCTTCAGGCCTTCCTGCCAGCCTCTGACAGGTGCTGAGCCATCCTGTTTACAGCAAAGACCTGCTGACGGACCCTTTTTGGGTTTTGTGAGCTGTAAAACAAGGAGCTGGTTTTCGATCAAACTTCCAGTTCAAATATTGCGAGGTGGAGCATGCCGGCTGGCTGGTGCCTGCGCGGGGATCCAGCCCCGCCTGGCACTGGTGCTGCTGGGAAGCCTCTGCCGGCACACCATCCTGCTCCTCTACGGCTGGGCTGCAGGTCTTTAAAAACCTCTTCTCTTGCCCTTTCTTCCTTTTGGCAGCAGCTTCTCTGGCTACCCAGAGAAACTCACTTTCTAGCATAAAAACAAAATTAAAAGCTGTTTTTTCCCAAGTGAGGGTAGAGTCGTGTGGCTCTCGTGGCCACGTGGGTGGGCAAGGAGCTTGGCGGCGGGTGCGGGAAAAAGCACCCGGCGTTGGCCATACCATGCACGTAGCAAAACCAGCCGGCCGTACCCCAGGACCAAGCAGGGGCCCTGGCTGGCGACATGGGCGAGCCCCCCCCGGCAGGAGGGTGCCAGCCTGACCCCCCGCCGCCTGCCTGGGGGAAGTCCTGGGGCGGTCGCCAGATGCGCCCTGTAGCGGTGTGACCACAGCGCAGCTGCGCTGATGAAGATTAGAGCTGGCCAGGAATTTTCTGATGCAACTGCTTTGATGGAAAGTGCCAAAACGAAATGCAAACCACTTCTGTGGAAAAAAAAAAAAAAAAGAAGAAGAAAAAAAAAAGGCAAGAGCAAGAAAAAAACCCCTCCAACTTTGCCAAAACAAAACAGTTCCAGCGTGAACCTGCTTGCTTTCCTGCTGGCTCACTTCGTAAGGCGAGGAGCTCAGGGGCTGACAGTGGTAAATTCACTCCCTGGAGCCTGCCGAGGAGTTATATCCTTGAGAGGGGAAGGGCTGTACTGGGCTGGCTGCACCTCCCCAGCGCTTTGGCTGGTGCCACCAGTAACTGTTACAGGGAAGAACCCTGTTAGCACTTCATCTTTTAGTGAATGTTTATGGAGGGTGGGGAAGGAGCGTGTGCCGTATGTGCCTGGTCCTCAGCGGCCACGATGTGCTTTGTGGAGTTAGGGCGTAGTAGGTGTGGCAAGCTCTGGGTCGGATCCAGACTGCCTGCAAAGGGAAGAAGAAAAGTGGGGTGAGGAAAGAGCGTCAGAAACTCAGAGACAGAATTCCTGATTACTGTTCTGGCTCTTAGGGCAGATGAACATATTCTACAATTTTCCATTCCCTTCTGGATAACTCTTTTCCTCTGCAGAGCATCATTTGTGTGTAGGATGTAGCCCATTATGGTTATCTTATCCCTCTGCTGGGGTGCTCGCAGGATAGCTACTTACTCATGCATCCCATACATGAGTATTTTTCCCTGTATATCCTGCTGTGTTCATGCTTCCCTCCATGTCTAAAACAAGAGTTTCAAGGCAGCTCGCACTGACCACAGCTTCCAGCGCAGCAGCACGTTGGCACTGGCACAGCCGCGTTGCTGTCCCTTGGGGCTGTGGCTGAGCCACCTGTGGCCACTGCCCTGTGCAAGCACCTCCACGCTGACACGGGTGACGAGACAGCGAGCAGACCCTGCTCTGTATCCCATGCCAAACGCATCCTGAAAGGATGTGGTTATTCCCATTCTATGACTATTTCGGCAAACGCCCTGTCTCTGTGGAGTAAGAGGTTAACAGGCGTGCGGAAGAAGTAATTCTGTGCTGCCTGGCACATGGTGCAAGGCCTTGTGAAACTCCAAAATCCATCAGAAACAGTGGGACTTTTTCTGTTGATTTCACTTGAGCTTTAGATTAGATCTGTAATTTTCAACTAACTTTTTTTTTGTTGTTTCAACCTGGTGGTTTTGCACTCTGTATTTCATTTCAAACTTTTTTTTTCTCCCAATGCATAATTTTTCAAGCTCAATGTAGAGCAGAGTTTTTAAGGGTCTTTTGGAGAAGGTACACCAGGGAGAAGCTGATTCCAGGTCTGGTTGTAAACTCCAAATATTTCTTAATCTCGGAAAATTCTCTAGTTTCCTTTGGATTTCCAGCCTTTTCTGGGCTGTATGTAGGGAGTTGTATGTAGGGAGGGGACATTGCTTGGAAGGGGCTGTATTAGGAGGGGTTTTTCTTTGTATGCAGATGTTGAATTTCTTCTGGGAATGTCGATAAAGAGACTTGCATCAAATCCAGACATGGATTTGGTGTCTTTTAACCATGCATCCTGGCTATAAAACTGTGCCATCTCTGCGCATGACTGTAAACCAGTATTTAGGTGACCTACTGCTTATCTGTAACTACGACGATGCTCTTGGGAAGCTGCTGGCTGAATGTCTGTCATGGTTTACAGCTACTAGTAAGTTATCAGCACCCCTTGTTCAGTTAACAAGGTTGTTAGTAGGTATACCCAGATCTGGTCCAAATTTCATAGTGTAAGCCAGACCAAGGTTTCTTCTGCATTTCTTGTTCCTGCCTGCCCTGGAAATCTTTGCCGTTGCTCAAGCTAGAGCTCAGTTTAAGAAGCTGCCTAAGGATAAAGTTCTGTCATCTTGGCAAAACTAGCTTTCCCTAACAAATGTTTAAGGCATTGTCAAATATCTCTTTAATTTAATTACATTTAAACATATCTGAGATGGCTAAATGTTTTTTGGCTAACTCTGCTTAGCCAAAATGATTAGCTTGGGGATATCACCTTAATCAAACATTTCTCATTTAAGTCCTTTAATAAATTAAATTTGGAAACCATAGTTAAACATAGTCCTTTTAAAACCACTTTATCAATAAGACTAAGTTTCTACTTTGCACTAAATCAAACCAGAAAAAGAATTAGATGAAGAAATTCTTTCCAAGTCAACCAGGAGGCTTCATGCATTGCAAGGATCAGCTGATTATTTTTTGACCAGGATATTTTATTAATGTGTCTGAAAAGTTTTGTATAAGCTGCTCATAATCATCTGTGATGTAGGAAGCACAACAGGAAAGCAGAAACATATAAGAACAGGCTATGTCTTTTAATTACGAGTAAAGCGCTTGAAATGAAGACAACAAACAGCGCAAATGGATTTCATGCTTGTCAGGGAGTCACAAGGCTTTGATGGCACAGACGGTCCTACTGCGCATTTCCACAGCACCTGCCACAGTGGCCTCTGGTCCTGGGGAGGGCTGGGAGAGGCTGGAGTAAACAGTCGTTTCACTTCATTCGTGTCATATCTGTAAGGGTCAAATACACAACATTCTGTGACAATGAATAGCTCATTCTCTAAGCACATCTATTAAGCAGAGCAGATGCATGTCATGGTTTAACTAGAAATTCCAGTATTCCCAAGATTTGTTCCCTTTCATATGCTGTAGGGGAAAAAATCACCCTGAAATGAAAAAATGTTTATAAAAAGCAAAATCTTGGGAAGATTTGTTTCTGTTGAACCCGTTGGATTTACCTTCCCCCTGCCTTTTTTTTTTTTTTTTTTTTTTAAGTTCAGTAATACATTCCATTTATGGAAAGCTTAGGCTGTCATATGGTACGTCTGTACCACCTACCGAGCGTGGTCCCGAGGCAACATTCTTGTCTGGGCTTGCAGGTTAAGTTGCCTGCAATAGCAAATGCAGCACAGCCTTGGGATCAGGCGGACCCCACATCCCCACCACTGCATCGCTGCTGAGCTTTCTGGGCAAGCCGTCCTGGGGCTGGGAGGCGGGTGCTGGGAAGCCCCCCGTAAAAAAGCTGGGCACAATGGTATGTACCTCAAGGTAGTGAGGTACCTCAAGAAGGTGTGATCTGGGAGCCCGGTGCCCACATTCCCACATCTGATTTTGCCCTCCCGTACACATCACACAGCATAAATGGAGAAAAATGTGCGGTGTGACATGGTAAACGTGGGGTGGATGAGGATCCCAGCTTATAATAGGAGATGAGACACTGGACAACAAGCCCAGTCCATTCTAATGTAGGACTAACTCAAAAGAGAGTACTTCGGATCTATTTATCAAATCAGACTAGTTATCTTAAAGTGCTATCCAGAAGGAAATGTGTTTGCTGGCCGCAGAAGATACCAGTTCTGCAGAAGCTGTTTACTCTGTCAAAAGTATTCCAGTGGAAAGTCCCACAGTCGCTTTATATTCAAGCAATATTACTCAAGTGTTGTCTTTATCATGTGTTAGTTCTTTAACAATAATTTTCATCAAACTTTAATACCAGGTGGCAATAATAATAGTATCTACAAATTTGTTATTTTTGTAATTATTAAGGGGGGACTGGCTGCAGAGGGATGAGAGGGGAGCAGACTAGTTACTTCTGTCATAACTCTGACAAAATCTAAAATGACACATGATCTCCATAAATGACAGAAGAAGGCAAAGTCCACAGATGTTCCCAGCAGCACTTACAAACCCAAAAGAGACAAAACTCTTCTCTGTGCTCCTGCCTGTACAAATTGCCTGCGGGGTGTTTCACGAGAGAGCTGGAATGTCTTTTTCAAACTGTTCACACTCTGCTGCCTGCGTTCAAGAGATGGGCTTTAAACAGACATGAAAAAAAAAAGCACACGCTCTGAATCAGGTTGAGATTTTATACCATGAGGATGAAATACCTACACGGTGAGCTTAGGAAAGTTAATTTTGGATCAGTCTATCTTAGAAGTGGTTGCTTTTCACTTCTTAAAACAGTGGGGGAGGTTCAGCCATCTATTCCAACTGTGTTAGGGCTGTTAAACCTGGCTCGGTGTCTGTATTTTGCAGCAAATTAGTTGCTGAAGTTAGTTTAAAAAATATAGGAGAAGCCTATAGTTGGTTTTTATCAATATAAAGGAAGTCAAAGCAGACCAATGGGTAGGAGTCAAAGTTGCAACAAAACCAGCAAAAATACCACATACATTTTGCCAGCTATGCCTGGATTTAAGGGACAAACTCAAAATGTGTATGTGGTACACAAAATGTTAAAGACCCAGGGCCCAGTGTGTCAGCTGTGGAAGCCAAGTCAGCAGCATTACGACTACGTGATTTTGCCATACACTTAGAAGCTGTGCTAGCATATATTGCTAGTAATTAGGCCACAGCCACGGAAGCATGGAACTTTGATAGAGCTCTGTCTTTATGCGTTCATGGTTTTATTACCAGCCTGAATACCTTTGGATGTACTCAAATGATGCACAGTCTTGAATCACAGTTTGAACTATACATCCCCAGCCAGTAGACGTTCCCAGCTGTGGGAAAGGACCAGCGGTGCTGCTCTTTGTGTTCAGCACGTTTTTTGTCTGTTTACATTTAAGAAGAGCCACCTTAATTTACCTACGGCAAAAAGGGTCTCTGACACTTGGTGACAGCCCCTGGTTAGGTGCATAACATGTAGGATGGCTGATGCATTAGCCAGTGCAGCCTAAGAATCCATCTGTGGATTAATGAAGATGCCAGGGACTTAATTGTGCACAAACCTTCAAAAGATGAAAAGCTGAAAGAATGCTCTACACAAACTAAAATGTTTGCTGAAGAGAAGGTCTGGGAGGAAATAACAGCTCATCCAAATCCCAAGGATACCGACACAGCCGCAGGAGGCAAATCTTGTTCTGGTGACGGTTAAGTTCCTAAATGTGGATATATCAAGGACACAAAATAAGTAAAAGAGGCAGAGAAAGAAAAGCTGTTTATTCCATGTTTCCCTGCACAGGACTGTTTAATTTTGCAGTATGGTGATTTCAGTATTGAGTTTCGAAAGACACTTAAATGAAAATCTGGTAGCCCAGAATGGTGCACCAGCAGAGCAGGTTGCCTGGTTCAGGATGGTCCACGCAGTGCTGGCTGCATGCAGCACCTCTTCTTCCTCTTAACTCCAGCCAGACCGACCCTACGGTGACAATTAAGGGTTTCACAGGGTGCCACGCTGTCACCGGACATTGAGGGGACAGACAGGGTCTTTTAGGGATGCTTGACAGAACGATGATGGCACTATATTGTAGTTACAATTAAAGCTTTATTTTCTTAACAGGATATTATGATTAGTATAGCACAGAATTTATGATCAGAATGGCACAGGATTTCTACAGGCAGAATCAATGTAGTATGATCTGTAAGTAGCATAATACAGAATTTATAATACAACTTAACTTATAATTTCTAATCATCTGGACCCTCTGCAGATCGGGTCAAATCTTAATACATGGTTTGCTGTATCAATATAACAACCATAATCTAAGACTTGAAAATCATATAAAAGAAGACGAGTCACTCCCTCAGTCCTTGGAGGAAGCAGAGGACGGTGGGGGTGTCCCTGGCCACCGGGGGTCCTGGGTCTCACTGTCCAGCAGCAGCTTCAGTCCAAGTTCCCCGCTTAGGACTTGTAACTGCTTGATTTTATGGACAGTGCTCTGGGTGCTGTTAGGCTTCCCTGCGCTGTGGTGGGGTCATCACTACCGCCTGGTCGGCCGCGTCCCTGGGACTTTTCAAGGCTGGCAAGGAAGGGAGTAATCAGCCTGGTGCCCAGGAGTCTTGAGGCCGACAGGGAGGGGAAGAAAAAATCTGTTTGGTTTGTCTACGTGGTTCACAGGACCTTCAGGGCCTGATAATGAGGGAAAGAGAATGAATACGTGACCCGCTCAGTCACAGAGAATGGCTGCTTCCCTCATAAAATGGCGTTCGTTATGCTAGCCACATTAGCAGGGGTCGGCAACAGGGGGTACCAGTCACACACACCTCTGCAGGACACCCGGAGAAATATCTCCTCTTAGTGTCTGTGCAAACAAATTACTTGCCTGTCCACAAAATTGGTGCTGCTTCTTTACTAAATCTGCTAAAAGACCATTCTGTATATACACATTTATTCTGATCTTGTGCTAGTGTTACCTTTATAGATGCCCAGTGTACGCTGGTATCAGTGAAGCATAATCTGGCTCATTAAATAGTTATGAGTTTGACCTCTTTTCACGTACAGTTTTCATACATTCACTATTTTGTAATCACATGCTGCTCATGGAATTAATGTGTTCGCATTTTCTAAACACTGGAAATAAATCCTCTGACTTCTTTCAGCAAGTTTATTTCGGATCGAGAAAGCAGAAGAAGTCTCACAAACAGCCACCTGGAGAAGAAGAAATGCGATGAATATGTAAGTCTCTCTTGCTGTTCTTTTCCCTGTCAAAATGAACTATATGTTGTGCATATGAAGGGCCTTTAGACATGGTCTTCAAAAGTGCTGGGCACACACAATTACAACTGAAATTCAGGTTCCGGTAGGAGCTGCCTGTGCTCAGCACTTAAAAAAATGAAAAAACAAAAAACCCAAGCATTTTGGTCGAGTTGAGGCAAGGGAATCCCTCTGGCCTGTGTGAGGCAGGAAGTCCTGGCGGTTCCTTATGGCCTTACAATATATAAACCATGCACCTAAGATGTTTCACAGGCGTAGTGAAAGATGGGGTTTAAAATTGAAAGTGTAGTATGAGTTGTGTGTTGCCTGTACCATTTACGTCAGTTTAGAAAATCTATAGGACAGTGATCAGAGTGGAGCTGTGATGGGGTTCAGCGATGCTTTTTCCTCTTTCAAACCGATTTTTATTAAGTCATTTCCATAGCAGTAGTTACTTATATCTGATGTATTGCAAAATGTGGAGTTTGAAGCAAAGATGCATTTCCCTGCTCCGTTCCAACCTGTTGCTAACACGTCTGTCTTCACTTCTCCAGATCCCAGGAACTACTTCGCTGGGGATGTCCGTCTTCAACCTCAGCAATGCGATTATGGGCAGTGGGATTCTGGGTCTCGCTTTTGCCTTGGCCAACACGGGAATTCTCCTTTTTCTGTAAGTATTCGCGTGGTGAGTAGCTGATCCCCATGCAGTTTCACTGTGTTTAGAGAATGGGTGCACTGCCAGCAAGCGGAGGGATTTATAGTCCATCTGTAATCAAGTACAGCATTCAAGCCTGAAAATGTTAGCTACAAGTTTCAGACATTTTTTTTCAGTCAAATTTTTCTGGGGGAAAAGCCACTATGCTAGAGCAAATTAAGTCCATGTTATTTACTACTGACCTGAGCCTAGCCAGAGATTTTTCCTATGGTCCACAAGCTCCACATACATCAGAAATATTCAGTAGTAATAGCTGCAGTGGGATAGTACCTAGTTCTTACTTGTGTCACAGGATCTCCAGAGCTTTCATCAAAGCATGGTGCAATAACTACTTTTTTTTTTTAACCAAGAAAAAGAATATTTATATTCCTTTATATGTTACATATAATATTTTCATCTCACTCCCACAGTTTCTTCAGTTTCTTATGTGAGAGTCCTTGAGAGCCAACATAAATATAGCCAAGATTTTAGTATGAAAAAAGAGTTGAGGTAGAGTACTTAACTCCAGCAAAAAAGAGGCATTTTGTAAAGGAGAATTTTATAGTTTAAAAATGAAACAGTGCCAGTGAATGAGTAAGACACAGTGTTATTCTGTGTTATTCTGGATCGCAGTATGAGACATTTCATTGTGAAAAGTGATTGTTAAGAAATCAGTTGGGAATTATGTGCAGATTTCGGTGATAAATGTTCATTGAGGGAAGAAATACAATAATTTACAATCTTTGAGAACTGTTCAACACTATTATTGAGTCTACAGATTACTGTAAAGAGGTGTCATTTCTTGAATGTCAAATCTAAAAATCTAGAACTTTTGTTATTTCTTAGGTTTTGGGGAAATATATAATATGAGCCCTGTGTATTGCAGAGTAGATGGCCAAAATGGTATGTATAGCCATCTGCTCTGAGGTTTTGTGCCAGGATAACTACATCGATGCTGCTAACTTACAATTTGCTGTGATTGGGTAAAATCTAGGAATAATCCAAGGAGTTAATCCATTTACATTAAGAATGTACAAAGTCTCGTAACTGTGTTGTCACTAAGCTAGGATACAAAGTAGCTGGACTCTAATCTAGGTCTTTTTCATGCAGAGGAACTGAGTTTATTTCATTTTTGCTGCTTTTTTTAGCCAGCAGTTTAACCTGTATGTGATACTCCACCCGTCCTCTGACAAGCACACCGCTGAGGGCACAGACTGGTGGTGGCAAACACTGCTGTAACCAGAAAAAAAAAAGTTACCTCTCTTCACCCTACACCTCTTCTGTGATAATAGTGTCTCAGCCAAGGAGCACCCTCAATTTCTCTTTACTGCTTTAGTTTTCTATAATCTCATCCTCTTCTCATTATTTCAGCAGTTTTTCATGAGAGCTAAGTGAAATGTAAAATGTGTTTGCTCTAAAGGATATAAGAAGGCAGTTTCTTTTAAGTGAAGTAGATCAGACCAGTGACCATCAGAGAAACTTTTAACAACGTGTGATGGTGACTGGGCTCATCTTGGCCCGAGTAGTGAGCGTGTAGATCTGTAGCACCGTGTTGTATGAAAAACTGCCAACCCTGAAGGCAGAGATTTTATACAGTAAATAACAGCATTATTCTCTACAGAATTAACTGTGTGTATTTAAAAATGGATGATTGTTTTTGCTGGCTTTATAATGCCTTTAGATCTGTTGGCCTGGAGATAGACCAGCCCACTGAGATCAGAGGTAAGGAAGCCAGCAGGATCTACCTGGCCAGGTTAGCAGAGCTTTCACATTTGAAGCCTGGAGGTATAGGATCCGAATGTGGTGTCTGTAGTTATGCCTGAAAGTTGAACTGCTTTACATGTTCTTTTATCATGCAGTAATCTCAGAGTTAAACCTAGTCCATTAGTGTTAGATTTTTTTCTTACACTCTCATTCAGTGCATTTTTCCCATAAATGTTTAGTTCTGCTGTCGCTATCACAGGTAGATCTTAGAACCATTTCTGCTTTACAAGTGATTAAAGATAGAGTCCTAGCAATACTTGCGTTGCTTTTTGCACATGAGAAAGCACTTAAATTCATTGCTTTTGAGTAGCACAGTTCTGGAAAGTTTCTAGGTTGTATTGGCATGCACCATCTCTGAAAAGTAGAAAGCAGAGGTGGAAAAATTATCAAACAAGCTAACAAAGCAGACCCAGCCTGATTTCCACTCTCACACCTTTTATGCTCCTGCAGTGTGAAGTGTGCACTGCCATGCACACCTGGATCAGTTCAGATCCTATATTCTTGGCATAAGGCATGCAAAATAAACATGGCAATGAGTATATACTCTTACAGCCTATTTGCATAACTTAGTGCCGTAGCAAAGTGTCATGCTTTTTAGGCAAAACAACTGAGGAAGGAACTCAGAGGAACTTAATCCCAGTATTGTTGATAACCACAGCCTAGACCAAAGAAGAGCATCCTTTCCTGCATGCAAAAGGGCAGAAAACCTTGCTACAGAAAGATGGCACAAAAGGTTTGGGAAGTAAGAGATGGGCCAGGCCACCTAGGGAAGGCAGGAGCACTCATTGCTAGCTCACCCTTCTTGTGGTTTCATCCTGGACACCCAGCACCAGAGTGATGGGTTGTGTTGCAGAGACACAGGAGCCAGCCAAGTGCAAGGTGCCTTCAGCCGCATTTAGCCCGGCACTGCATGTGATCTGAAAAACCCTGCTGATGCACAGGGCTTGTTAGATGAGGTATAGTATGAGACTACAACTGAAGTTTCACGCTGCTTTCTGCAGCCACACTGCTAGGGTAAACTGGAAGCAGTCACGAAGCTGCAGCCTAACTCCTCCGGAGGTTTAGGGCAGGCTGGCAGACCGGCCCTCTGGGAGGCCGTACGGTGGCGAACCCCATGCCCTGCCGTGCTGTTCTGCACCTGATACCTTGTGAGGGTTCAGAGCTGTTCTGTGCAATAAGGCAGGTGACTGCATGAGCCTCACACGTCTTCTGCCCCCAAAGCCCAGGACTCCACAGAGGGCTGGGGACAGCACATGTTTCAGCTGACCTGGTAGTGTGGCAGCTGGGACCAAACAGCAGCGGCATTGCAGAAACAGCTTGTTCTTCCAAGCACTGTATCAGTCCCCTGCCCTACACTGTTTATTCTGGATTTGTTGGGGGGAGGTGACTTTTGCATGTGCCGGTTGCTCACATAGCTGCCAGCACTTCTTTAAAAGCAGGCAAAATAAAAAGTAGGGGAGTGCTTTTGGGACTGCAGTGCAAGCTCCCCTGCTTCTGTTTTGAATTTGTGCAGAGCGAGTGGCATGGACATTTTCATTCCTTTCCAAGGGGTGGTTCTGGCGTGAATATCCCTGTCCATACCACAGTCCTAACACAAACAAGTTTTTCATACAGCGCTAATGAAAATGCCAAGTGTCTCTGTAAGAAAACCCTATGGGGAGCTAAGGACAACAGATCAGATAAATACCTGGCTGCTTGGGAGTGTTATTTTTACCGCTGCAAAGACTCCATGAGCTCAGTGCCTGAAAAACGGGAGCTTTTAATATTAAAATAGACTTGATGCTGGCATGTGGAGCAGGAGCCATTTGGGGCTGGGAGTGAGTCAGCCCAGCAGCAGAGCGCAGGGGGCTGTGAGCACCATGCCTCCAGGCAGACAGGGGCGTAGCGTCTCTGCAGGGAACGAGGGCAGGAGCAGGGCTTAGCAAATCTGTAAAAAATGGAGCAGAGTGAGCTCAGCCAGTACAATCTCCCTTCCCTTCTCCACCTCCTCGAGGAGGAACACCCTTTGGGCTGTACAAGGAGTGTGTTGTTTTTGTCAGACATCATACTTTGTCGGCAAAAGAGCAGTTCCTCCTATCGCCTCTTTATGTTTCTCCCTGCTTCTCTCGCCCCAAGAAACTTGTGGGTCATTATTTGGCACTAAAGTATTTCTAGTCTCAAATAATAAAAAAGTGAGGGGAGGAAGCTTCTCAGCCTGTTCTTTCTATGTATTCCTATGAAAAAGATGTGTTGCTGCCTATCTATGGCAGCAGCTTGTTTTCTGTTAAATTTTAGGCTTGTTTTCCTCAGTGTCCTGAGGGTGGTTGTCATAATAAAGGGAGGAATTGCCAACAGAGTGTCTGAATGCTCTTCACACACATCATGAAAACATCATCAGGTCTTTGTGTGTCAGGGTGTTGGAGGGGAAGGCACACATGGTGCTTGGCTTAAAGACACAGAGCAATGAGCAAATGTGTTTTTATGCACTTAGCCCCCAGCACTGACTAATTATCATTTGTGCCAGCAAGTTCCCTACACAAACAGTTTGGTCATTACTTCCTGCAATTCTTCTACGTGAAGTCAAATTATGGATCATGGCAGACGAGGACTTACATCAGTGAGGGAACACCAGTCCCCACCTGGACAAAGTATAAGCATTTGGGTTCTGCCTTTATTCCCAAGAGAAGCCAGTCGAGCATTAACTTCTCTCCGCTTCCCCCTCCTTGGGCACTGGGAGGCACATAAAAAGCCATTTGGGCACCCCTTTGGTAGCACATGAAACATGTCCTGGGAAAAGATGCTAAGATGCTTCCATTTGGTATGGAAGTCTTTAAATAGAGGACTTCTCTTTGACATTTTTACTCTGCTTCCAGAAAAAAAGCTTTAGAGTGGGTGGTGAGGGACATGCCTGGCTCATCCCTGCTCTGATTAAATATTAATTCCTACCTGAAAAGACATCTTTATTCCTGCTTCTTTCAATTTGGGGGGCTGTAACTCACTAACAGGCTGCACTCTGCAGCTCTGCTAGGTTTTACTTGGTTGAATCCCTCTGCATGCAGGGCTTTCTACCTCCACGGTGGTGTGGTAGCACTGCAAAAAGCATGTGAATCACATGTATTTCTAGGGCTTTTTGCAGTGCCAGAAGAGTATAAAAATTATCTCAGAGTCAATGGAAATACGACCTGATGTGAAATACTGCAATGGTAGAGCTCAGCTCTTACAGTAAGCTTTATTTTCCATTCTTTTGTAGGCTGCTTTTGGTTTCAGTGACGCTGCTGTCTATTTATTCAATATATCTCCTGTTGGTGTGTTCAAAGGAGACAGGTAATTTAAGATGTTATTATACCATTTCACTAGAATTGTAAAGAACAAGAGGTGAAAAGTGCTCAAATAAGGCCAGGTGCTTTGTGTGAGAGGGAGTTTCTATCACTTTGCTGACACAATAGAAAGGCCTAACACATTTTGGGTCAGAAGCCCAGAATTAACAAGAATTAATGTCATGGCAATGGAGAACAGCATCTGACCATCACTATAAAGAGAAAAACTTACAACAAAGGGTGAATTCTGCTACCGTGAAATGTTGTCTTCAGTGAGCTAGAAGGAACAGCTCACATAGTTTCTTTGCATTACAAACCCAATCGCAAATGAGATATAATGAATCTTTGCCTATGGTAAAGCTTACCTGGAAATACAGTTTGTCCTTAATGGTTAGTGTGAAATTACTGATAGCCTTTGTGGTGTAGTAGTAGCTTTCCTATAAGAAAATAAAAGGGAACAGTTCCTCCACAGAGAGAAGTGTATCTGTAAGCAAAATATATTCTAAACACAGAAATTAGAAGTTATCTACAGTGTTCAATGTCACTGTGGTCTGAAGTCCAAGAGACTCTTTACTTGGGTAACAATCTCTGAAGCCAGATTTTAAAAATTATCTGTGCACAAGAACACTGTAATATTTCAATATGTATTTGGACACACATGAGTTACTATTATAGCATGTATAATGGGAGCAACTGCCTATTTAAATTACGTATGTATGTTTAATTGTGGACACATTTGTGCCCTGTTAGTTCCCAAAATCTAAGCCCTCGTTTCTATGTTGCTGTTAACATTTAAGCTCAAACTTATTGTTTATACAAGCTTCAAAGCAGAAATGACAGCTACAAGGAAATAGAGAGAAAACCAAACAATGGGATGCATTTTAAAAATTATCTGTACAGTGTAACATATGCAATATTTCTCTTTCTATTCTCATGTATCTCACCATCTTCACAATGTCCAGTCTTTTTCTCAGGCTAAACCACAGCCAAGGAAAAAAACACTTAACAGAAACACAAACCAATTAATAGAGGAGTTTCTCAAGCTTGACAGATATTTAAAAAGAAGTTTTAGTTATAATTTACACCTTTCCCTGCTTTTACCAAAACCATAACACACTGAGAATTCACAAGTTAAGGCTTCGTCATTAGAAATTGTAAATCATGCTGTAAAACAGTGGCTGCCCTCATTTGGATCGTTTGGTCAAAGCAAGCAAAATTGCAGAATCGCAGTAGTGTGTCTGCTGTGGCCAGGCTGCCAGTGCTGACTTGTGGATCCTGCTGTACCGAGTTGTGTGTGGAGAGGAGGCTTTGTACGTCACTC
This sequence comes from Nipponia nippon, assembly GCF_047370975.1. Lineage (NCBI taxonomy): Eukaryota > Metazoa > Chordata > Aves > Pelecaniformes > Threskiornithidae > Nipponia > Nipponia nippon. The sequence continues at coordinate 34,821,833 of NW_028262347.1, read as the reverse complement.
TCATTGCAGGCACAAACCTAATACGCCAGGATGGGGATACCAGAACTTAACATGTCACTAGGGGTATAGACAGACTCATTAAGGGGGGTGTAACAGCCTCGTTAAGAGCTTCAATTTCAAAAGTGACTGGTAGCCAACGATAACATTTATAGACGTCAAGAAAACATTCCTACATAAGTTTCAGCCCTAGTAATTACAAGAGAGCTCTCTATTTACTTGCGAAGGGCAGATATGGCTGCACCGATGGGTGGTTAGCTGAAAAGGAATCATAAGTGTTTCAACTTAACAGCTTTCGCTGGTGTATTTGTTACCTTTCTCCTCGTTTTTTTCCACACAGGCTGCATGGTGTATGAAAAGCTGGGTGAGCAGGTCTTCGGTACCCCAGGGAAAATGATTGTCTTTGGATCTACATCTCTCCAGAACGTTGGAGGTAAAGGAGATGAGGGGTATTGAAAAACTAAACCCAGGAACATCTCAGTAATGTTAGGGCTACCAATCAGTCAGGTTCCTCCTTCTCTCAGTGGGATCTTGGGATCTTCATGCTCCTCAATATAGCTGTGGCTCACACTTTGCATGCAGCCCTTTAAAAATGCTGTATTACTGAATAATCAGTAGTTTACAGCCAGTTAGAGTTTGGGGTCTTCTATCATCGGAGGCTGATGTGGGAAAAGGTTCAGGATGCTTCTCTGTACTTATTCCATGAAATATATTATCCATTTTCTAAACTGACTTTCTTCTTCTTCCAGCAATGTTGAGCTATCTTTTCATAGTCAAAAACGAGCTGCCTTCTGCCATAAAGTTTCTAATGGGAAAAGAAGAATCTTTTTCGTAAGTTGAATTCATTTTGATGATTAGATTATAGAATTTAACGTTATGTAGATATGTTTAAGCATATGTTTATAAAAGCTCTTAAGTATTGGATACTCTAGGTTTGTCAAAGTAGATTTTCACAGGAATATCTCAGGGCCTTAATAAAAGCCAAGATAACTTTGGAAAGGAAAAGACTGATAGGAAATGAAAGGTTAAGTCATCAGCAGTTACTCTCTTCACACACCAGAATTTTCATGCAGAATCATGATTTATACAAACCTCTTATCACAGGATCCAATCTTTTATAGTGTTAGGCAACACTTCAATATTGGGAACAATGCAAGTTTAAGATACTATGTATTTCCCAGCATTCTTAGCATCTTACAGGATTTTGCCCCTGAAGCACTGTCTATGGTATGAAATTCTTCGATACTAGCATATGGCAATAGCAGAACATTGTACTTAGATCTCTGCTACTTATCACTCCTTGACATTTACCAGCCTCTTTAATAGAGGGGTGGTATTTCTTTATAGTGGTAAATATCCTTTGCGCTGGGTTATATGGTGTGCTGTAGTGCACGAGAAGAAGGTAGAGATCCCATTCCTCAGGCTTTCATACTAAATCAGACTGAGCAGTGGAAATAGGTCATACAGAACGTCACTAGCGCTCTCCCTTCTCCCCTTTCTGGCTTTCCAGCAGGATTCAAAGCACTTTGCTAGAAGGAGATACAGCCTTGGGCTGGCTAGTGCATGCCAGCCCACAGGAGCCTGGTTTGCCGCTCCAGGCATGTGCCCGGGTGATTTAGTAAATGAATCGTGGTGCCCACCCTGCCCCACTGTGCTCTGTGTGTGGCCCTTTGCATGATCTTTCCTCGTCCTGGCAGGGTGGCTTCTATCAGGTTACGGAGGGTGTTATTCTGCCTCTCAGTCCTACTCACTGATCCCAGCAGTAGAGTGATATTTTTTCTAGTGACTAGGAAAATCTGCGCTATCTGAGTCAGAGCAGTGCCATGTTTTAGGGGCTGGATGCTTAATGAGCCTACAAAGTTCAGATGTGGCCCCTATCTCTCCTTTTGTAGGAGCTTGTAGGGTAAGGAGACCAAACATAGTTCTGTAACTGCAGCAATCGAAGAGGATGACTGAGTGTGAGGAAAACCAGAGAGGGTTTAAGGTGTACTCATGGTGGGGTTTTTTTAATGTTTTATACAGGGCATGGTACGTGGATGGGCGGATTCTTGTTGTCACAGTGACGTTTGGTATAATCCTTCCTTTATGTCTCCTGAAGAACTTAGGTAAGATGCAAATGTCATTGTGGAACTAAAATAAAGGAGCCCAGACATCATGCCACTGACGGCCATGCTGGCAACTCAACTATAATAAAAAAAAAAAGTGCTGTCGCTGTAATCTAAGCAGCCTCCCTGGTCCAGGAATAAGCTGTGTTTTGAGCATCCTGGAACAAGTAGGCCTGAATTGTCACAGTGGTTGAACTCAGTGTAAACCAGCTTTATCCACACAATTGTGGAAATTGATTTAAAAAATTATAGTTAAAAGGGTCTTCATTTCATAAGGCAATTCTATTTTGTGTGTAGCCTGTAAAACTAAGTTCACAAACTGTGAGATTACAAAAAATAACTTATTCTACCAGCATCGAGATTTTTAGTGGTGAGGTTAATTGGAGGTATTGGACTTCGAAGTAAGATGTAACGATTGCGTTTTCAAATGTGTTTGAGTCCACAGAGATGTCAATAGGTACACAATGTATTTTTTAAAAACATGTAACAAGTTTTGGCGCTGAAATCCTGCTGGGATCTTCCTTTTGAGAAATAACCCATACTCAGCTGACATGGCTCATATCAGGGAATCTGGGTCGTGTTCTGATTCCAATTGCACATTTTCAGGTTTGTTTCAATTATTACAGCCTCTTTCAAAAGTCAAATTAGTTAAACTGCCGTAAAGGTGACCCTTGGGAAGTCAGACCGGTCAGAGCAAAGCTCAGGTCTGTCTGAAAGCCAGGAGGCTTGTGACATAGGAGACTCCCACACCAACAGGACAGGCTTTTGTCCTACCTGGAAGCTCACGATACATATTAAATGTGTAATACATTTAAACCTTTCATGAAGCAGCAAAAAGAAGTAAAAACCAAGATATGGCTAACAAAATTATTTTGTATGAGATTTCCTTTTGATTTCTTTCAGGGTATCTTGGCTATACCAGTGGATTTTCATTAAGCTGCATGGTATTTTTCCTGATAGTGGTAAGTTCAGCTTGCTTTCTTTGTTGGATGAGGTCCACTTGGTAGGATATTCACAATTTCTCTGATGTTTTAATTTGCTTTTTATTATTATTTTTAGCAGTTAGCTGTCTTCTGCTCTCATTCTAGGTTATTTACAAGAAGTTTCAAATTTCCTGTGGCGGATCGGAGCTAAATACAACATCATCTATCCTACCAAATAGCTCAGCACATGAACTTATGTGTAAGCCAAAGTATGTTATCTTTAATTCCAAGGTATGTTTCTTTTTATAATACTTATTTTTAATTCACATACTATATGCACCTACACCCCGTGTTCTTAATCCGATCAGGACCACGTAGGGCCTGACTCTCCATGCTTCCACTCGCACTCCAATGGTGAACGCAGAATGGGTCTCCTTGCCCAGTCTTATGGAGATGCCGTGTTGAATGTACCTCCTTGCGGTCTTGCTCTGCCCCGGTAGTAGATGTGCTAAGGCTGTGAGCCCGAGCTACCACCGGACCACAAACGCTTTCTTTGGCAGAGTTTTCTTTTCCACTACTTCTTACTGTCCGTGCTGCAACTGTGCCTTTAGGCTGTAGTTCAGCAGAGGCTGAGTAAACCATTCCTGCATCCAAAGCCCAGAAGTAGTCCCTCTGTCCTTCTGCACACAAACCACTTCTTTGTGACAGGATATGTGTTTCTGTAGCCATATGATGAACTGGATCGGGAAAAGGATACAGTTGAAAGCTAATCCAGCAAAAATTTGATTGCCTTTCAGCTGGATGCTTTCCTCCATCGCCACACAGCTGCAGGAAAAGTTGTGCCAAGTGAATGCGAAAGAGCAACTGGCTGTAGCAGGAGGATTGCTCCTGTCAGCTGTGCTGGGGCACAGTGCTCATTAAACAGCACCTTGTCCAGCAGGGCAGGGTCCTCAGGCTATCACAGTCGCATTCACAGGGAATGCGCATAAGCGTGCAAAAATTAATTTTTTTTTAATTCATCCTACCAGCTTCAGCTGAAGAAGCTAATCCAAGCACTTTTCTTTAGTTGGGGGTAGCCATCAGCCCAGATCTGATGTGGCTGACCAAGAGTTAATTAACTTTGTGTGCAATAGCAGCTTAGGTGTAGGTATATTGTAGATAGCATTAAGGGGCAGTCTTGTTCTCCTGCAGTAAGTGTCAGCGTTTGCCCCAGAGTCGATGGAGGCACATCAGAAGGATCAGTCCATCTGAACTAAGCACGCTGGAGCTGAACTCTAGAGATTTGTCCTTGGGGCCAGCAGTTTGCCAATATAGCAACTTTGGCATGTGAGAGGAGAGACAGAATTAGAGGATGGCTGAGGTTGGAAGGGACCTCTGGCGGTCATCTGGTCCAATCCCGCTGCTCAAGCAGAGCCACCTGGAGCAGATATCTCCACAGATGGAGACTCCGCAACAGCGGTGTGCTGTGAGTGAGGGAGAGGAGACGGCACAGGCCTGGGTGAGGAAGGACGGCTGGAGAGCAACCAGTGTATTTACTGAATCTGCCGGGCCTGAGGCGTACCCCAGGGCAGCTTCTGTGGGAAGGAGATGCCTGTGGCCAGTGCAAGCAGATCTCAGAGGGCCGGGGAGAGCCGCATGTAGGGATGGACTCATTTTGTCCTCACAGGAGGACCTGTTTTTCATGTGATCTCTGCTTGTACCCATTCCCTGGGGAGAATGGAAGCGCTTGGGCGCTGAGATAATTTCTGAAGTTTGGCTGTACGCTGAGGACTGAAACCCGCTCAGTTTTTTGGTGGAGAAGGGGGTGAGGTCCCCCCCGGAGGCCTCCTGCGCTTCCTGGTGACGTAACGGTCTCTCTCTTTCCCCAAGGAAAAGCATGCTCCCTCCACAGCCCTCCTAGCCCTTTTGTTGGCCTGGGAAATGAAGGGACTCAGTCTGGTACCTTGAAATATCCATTTATTTGTAAGTTCTGCATTCCTCTTCTCTTTTCTTACAGTCTGGATATGGGCTTCCTCTTCAGGACTTCAGCCTTAGCACCACGGGTGCGCACCCCTCTCCATGCCAAGGCAGGGTAGCGTAGCGGTGACCCACCATACGTCCCTTTTACGCGTGACGGTGTGCTAGTAACGCTGGCAGTAGCTGGGCAGGGAAAACCCATCCCAGGGAGCAAAACCAGCAGCCATGTGGCATCCAGCACTGTGCTCTGTGAGCAGAGTCAGGACCGTGCTCGCATGTCCAACGAGAAGACTTTGTCCTCCCGTTGAAAGAGCACTGCTCTCCATATTTTATTAAATATGTGCTAATTGACAGGTTTTCTGCCTTCTCTGAAGGCTCTCAACATTTGCTTGAAGAGTCCAGAGAGTTGGGAGCTGAGGTAGTTGAACACAGATCATTTCTTCACACCACTGGGGGAAATACTTCTTAACTTCGTTTCTGAAATTCTCTCCGAACAGACCGTGTACGCTTTGCCCACCATTGCTTTTGCGTTTGTGTGCCACCCGTCAGTCCTCCCGATTTACAGCGAACTTAAAGAGTAAGCCTTTCTCTTTTTTTTTCCCCCAGTTAATTGTTTTGAACTGCTCTGCATGGAAAATGTTAGCGCAGAAGTGCTCTTGAGTCATTCGTGCCATTCGGAGGAGATGTGCTTTAATAACACCCAACAAGCCAACGAGCGTGGCTGTCAGCTAGGAAATCTGGCCTCCCAGGAGTGCTGCTGGGGCGGGCGTGAGGGGGGTTGAGGATAATGCAGTACTTTGGGCGTTTTCTCTGGAAGTACACGGCAGCCTGGGGAGAGCCAAGTTGTGCCGGTCGTTATTTGGCATAGGAGAGAGGTGTGTGTTCAGCTAACTGTTTGTTCCAGTGCAACTGAAGATCTGTTCTGGTACCAGGAAAACAAAGTACTTTCAGCCTTGCCCGTGCTAAAAGACCTTTGCCGGTGCGGCTGTCTCGCTGACACCTCTGGCTGGGCAGGGCTGTGGGGAGCTGGAGACCAGCTCTGCTGCGGCGTCGCTGGCAGCCCTGGGGGGCTGCAGTGGGGTCCTGGGTCATGGGGGGAGCTCCAGGAGAGAGGTCGGGGTCAGTCAGACCCGTGAGTGCCCTCAGGTCCCAATCACTTGCTGGGTGCTTTGCGTATCAAGGGACTCCAGCAGGTTCCCAGGTGCCTGTATAGGGCATCCCTGTGTGGATTTAAAAACCTAACTTTAGGTACCAGAGTGTGTGAATATTTCAGAACAAATATCTAAAAATGAAATGTTTACACTTAACCTATATTACAGGTCTACGGCGGTCTGCATACATTCATTATTTTCTACCCATGGAGACACAAATGTTTCCCTGCAAACTTTCAGAATTTTTTTTTCCTGTGTATAATTTTACTTTTCCTTTATTTTGGCCTTTTAATTTAATTACTGAAGTGTTTAAGGGCTGTCCCTCTCCACTTGGCTTCACCCTTCACTCTGTTTAGGGGCGTATGGCCGGGGAGCAAAGCCACAGGGCAGTCCCACCATTTCTTGACTTAAGCCCCAAGTAGGGTCTTTTTCCCCAGTCCTCTTCCTTGTGCAGCTGTCAATGAATTCCTGTTTTAAATGAAAATACATTTATGATTCTCCCCAGAATTACTATGTTTATGCAAAGACTTAATATATTTTTAAACAGCTATTGAAAAATCCAGCCCAACCATTTTTATGTGTTCTTTTCTTCTTTCTCCAGCCGTTCACAGAAAAAAATGCAGTTGGTTTCAAATATCTCATTTTTTGCCATGTTTGTGATGTACTTTATGACTGCCATATTTGGCTATTTGACTTTCTATGGTAAGTATGCAGTTCTTTACTGATCAAAGTGGAAAGGGAATACATGTGAAATCAATAGCGTATCCCAGCTGGAAAGGAAAGTCCCATCCACTTATATTAGAATACTTTTTCAAATCATTTTCCTTAACATTTTCATATTGAAGGTACACATCCTTTCCTCCTTTCCCCCGTGGATGAAAAGCACAAGTGAAAGTAGTATTTACGAAAGGTGTATTCAAAATATGAGGGAGAGATTTGTTTAACAGAATTGGGGGTTAACTGGGGCCCACTAAGATTTTCGTTCCAAGGTTCTCACCTGAATGTTGTGTACGTTGGTAATGACTGAAGCGTGCACATCTGTATAAAATGAGACAGATTTGAGAGCAGGTCCTAGGAAATGGGTATCAAATCAGCCATCACAGCTTTTTCATTTTCTTCTTGACGCTTTCATCATAGAGGCAAAGGACCAAATGTTTTCCCTGTGTCCCTAGAGCTGACCCCGTCAGGTCATGGTTAAACGAATTGGCAGTGAAGGTGGGGAAGCTTCGAGTGTTGTCCCAGCTCAGCTGCCAAAGGATGGTTATTTCAGTGTTTGAGACTTGCACCCTGTCTCTTTTCATGCACATCAATTCACTTAAAGAAACAAACAAATGATGTTGTATTGCTAAAGGATACAACATGTATGCCCTAAAGGCACAATTATTAAGTAAAGTAGGATAAAATATGAATGTTGCCCAGGAAGCTACTCCCATGTTTCAGTATAATGGGAATGTTGAAAAGTAGTGTCTTTTTCCGTGGACCTTTAAGGGGTAAAAAGACAAATGACAAAACTGACGTTTGCCTTTTACCTCAGAGTCTCCAAAAGGTCATCAGTCTTCTCCACCCTATTCCAAGTGACATTGTTGTTACAATCTCCTCATTCGTGGTACCATTCCTTGTGAGCCACGTATTGCAAGAGAAAGAAAATAAGTAAATATGAAATGTGGCATTTTTTTTTTCAAAGGTGTACCTATCTCATGTTTGTTTTCTCAGGCTCTCTGATTATGAGGCCTTGAGTCTGCATGCATTGAAGTAACTTGAGGTTATCTGTTCTAATTTTCCCAATAAAACCGCAAATATGCTGCAAGTGACATCAGCAACAGCCGTTCTCATCCAACTGCTCCCGTCTAACACATTTTTGTAGAAATGCATCAAATTAGCAGCCCCAGGGAGCAAGTGGGTGTAAATCAGCACGGACCCCTTCGCTTTGGCAGGGAGGAGATTCTGATGTGATTGCCCCAGGGATCTGAGGAGGCAGATCCGTGGCGCTCCTCTCTGGGAATCTCCCACGCCCCTCAAGGACGAGGGTCTGGAGTCCATGGAGGAGGTAGGGGCTGCGTCCTTCTGGCCCTCCCGAGGGGGAATGGCGGAGGAATCCCTGGGGTGTCTCGTGTGCCTCTCCCCACGTCAGGCATCCCTGCTCCCCAGCGCCGAGAGCCCGCGGGTGGAAGCTGTGCGGCTCTGCTGGGGCTTCTGCAAGGGTCAGTGCCATGACAGGCAGCAAAAAAGACACCGAGGGAATATAAAAATTCCTCCACTTTGATCCTTCTTCCCCTTGAGACTGACAAGGCCTTACCTTTCATATGTTCGCTTGCAGTTTTCTAACCCTCTTCTCTACCCTTACCTGGATAAGAACAGCATTTTTATTGTGGCCGTTTCTTCTTTACCCCAATAGTACTTGTCTGTTTGCTGTATTCTCGAAAGTGTTGCAGTGATGACTATATTTACATTGCAGAATTACAGAAAAGAGGTGTTTTTCTTCCCCTAAAAGGTCACACTGTGGTTGGGCTCTGTGGTGTATCTAGCTGAAAGGAAAACAGACCTTCAACTGTAAGCCTTGCCCTTCACTTCCTACCTGGCTGCAGTCCGTGAGCGGTACAGAAGTTGCAGTCTGTGCTTGCAGGAGCAGAGTAAGCTCTGTGTTGCAGAAGCTGTGCATGTGCCCGGCTTGAAAACCCCACTCCTAATCTGCAGGGAGGTGGGAGAGCGTTTATCTTTCTCCTGGTGGGGATTCAAGCACTGCGTAGGTGGTGTTGACCCGTGGTCTCCCCTCAGAAGGGCGTCCTGGGGGGAGCGCAGGCATTTTGCCGCAGGACAGATCCCTCTGCCTCCAGGAATACATGAGGTTTTACCAAGTGCCAAAGATTTTAAACTAGACGTGGCTGCCGAGTTCCCTTTAAGGACTTTGGTTTAAGAGCTGTTAGGTTTTACCACCAGCTTTCTAAGATTAGCAGGCAGAAACAAAACACGCCCTTAGGTTATTGCTCGTAGATATTTAAAAGTTACAAAGAAAACACGTAGGTCCCTCAGCAACTTGGTTTTCCTGTTGGTTAGCACACGCAGACCCACTCTGCACTATTCATCCCCGCTTCAAGGCAACATTTTTGCAGGAGGTTCTATTAAAATATCGCCAGCGCCTCCCCATTAGGCACCCCCCACGATTTGTCTTGGCTGCTGGGGCCACCAGCCGGCACAGGGCCGAGCTGCAGGCACTGCTGGGGTGGGGGGACATGTTCAAGAGAAAAAACCATCAGGGCAGCTCTCAGAGGAGCTGCCGAGGGATTTGAGTGCAAATGTCAGAGCGTCCCACTGGGAGTTGACCCAAGATAGGCTTTGTTCTTGGTTGAGAACAGAGGCACTGCTTTTTGCTGGAAGTTTATTTGCTGTTTAGACTAATTTAGCTCAAAACCTTGTAGTTTATATTAAGTTCAGCCGTTGCAGTGCGTGTGGGTTTTTTATATCTATTGGAAACTTTAAAAAAAAAAAAAGCCCACGGAACCAATTAGAAATAGCTTATTTCACTTCACTTATTTTTTTATATATGTATATACGTAAGCTTTCGTGTATGTCTCACTGTTGTCTTTCCTACAGTGAAAATTACCTTAGACTTAGGCATGTGCTGTCTTGCATTAGGATGCATTTCTAAATCAGGCCTCCAAAGGATTAATCTGGAATAATGGGATCATTAGGATTTGGTTCAAAGTGCTGTTTTAACTCAAGAATGTTTCATTCCGTACTCTTTTGTTTGCAGATAAATCACTTGTTGTTCAAGAAGGCTGTTGTTAAGCAATGATTTTTGTGAATGGATTGCCTGTTTGCCAGAACACTTATCTTATTGTCTTTTCCGTAGACGATGTGCAGTCAGATCTGCTTCACAAGTACCAAAGCAAAGATGACATCCTCATCCTGACCGTGCGTTTGGCTGTGATCGTTGCCGTGATACTCACGGTGCCAGTGCTGTTTTTCACTGTAAGTAAAAAGCTCCACAAGGTTTGGAAGTCGGTAATGGCTGTACACGGCGTGTTTCTTCAAACCACAGTCCAGCAGTTGCCGTGGCAGTGATGTTGCAACTACAAAAAGAGCTTGAGCTTGGATAAGTCTTTTCCCACACCAGATTCCCACTTACTTCTGGAGAAGTTATCCCTGCAGGAAATAATCACTTTTGGTCTTAAATCTGTTTTAAATTGAATCCACAAGGGCCCTCTCTTACTTCACATGACTTCACTGGAGCAGGCTCAGGGGTGAAGTTCATTTTTAAGTGCAGAAGGACCCAGAAAGGCATGTCAGAAAGGGAGGAATATCCTACTGCAGATGCATGTATACCTACAGTTTTGAAATATCAAATTAATTTTAAGGATTGTTTCAAAAGGCATTACATCAGAGACCCCAAGGTTTCTGACAGATCTATGCAGCGCTTGTTGTCGCTTGAAGAACTGGTTAAAATAAACATGGGAAGCTTTCAATTGGCTTACACACTGTTCCTGACAGAGAACTCTCTCTTTTTCTGCAGGTGCGTTCATCGTTATTTGAAATGGCTAGGAAAACAAAATTTGACTTATGCCGTCACGTTTTGGTTACTTTTCTTCTTTTGGTTATCATCAACCTGTTAGTTATTTTTATCCCGACGATGAAGGATATTTTCGGAGTTGTAGGTACAGTATCCTGGTTTTGTACTACTAATAAAAGACTGTTGCTAATCAGCAACACAATAATTAGCTGTCACTGACAACTAAGAAAACTCATTTATTTGAATTTTGCAGGGGTCACCTCTGCCAATATGCTGATTTTCATTCTTCCTTCATCGTTGTATTTAAAAATTACACAGCAGGATGGATCAAAGTTGACTCAGAGGATTTGGGTATGCATTCCTTTCCCGTCAATGCAACGCTTTTGTCTTGTCATTCCTTATAATGTGCTAGATGCAAAGCGTACCTAATCTGAACATACATGTGAGCTTCTTTACGTTGCTTTCCATCCTTGCTTCAGTCAGCTGGCAGCCATGCTTGCCTTTCTCCTTTGCCTACCCTGGGAGACTCCTGGTGGAGGGGCCGTACCACGCAGGGCACATTGTATTCTGGGGGGGCCTTCTCTGTGGGGCGAGGGGCTCTTCCCCTGGCTGGTGAGCGGCAGCTCTGCAGCAGCCGTAGCTGTCGGCAGGGTGCGGGTACCCCTCCAGCCCCCTTTGGCAGCCCTTTCAGCCCAGCAAGTTTTCTCCTTTTCGGTGTGTTGGTCCAGAAAGCATGCAACGCTCTCTGTTTGCAGTATTCCTTGTGGTTTTAATGGACCCGATTCAGACTTAGGGTGCTTCCACCAGAAGCAGCCAGCTGAAATGTTAGCCCTTTGGCACGTATGAGCAGATGGGAATGGGCCTTGGAAAGATTTCCTGTGAGCCCCAGAAAGAGCTGCGGCTGAAAAGACTCAACACTCCTGTGTATTCCCAGTCTAATGGGGTGTGCACTGGAAGTATCGTAAGATCAGACCTTCCTGCTCTGAGCAGACAGGCAGGAAACCTGCGTTTCACTTGTGGCTCCATCCACAGACCCCAAGACGAAAGGGCTGAACTTCGATGGACATGTATCTGATGGGAAGAGAATACTTATTTCCGTGAGGCTTTGAAAAGAGCAGAGCCGATTGGTCCTAAAAACAGACTCGCTTAATCCTCTTTAGGGATGATCGGTGTTTAAGAAGTGAATGGAAAGAATTAAAAAACTGGTTTTGGTGTTTGGCGAGTAATTATTAATGACACTAATCTGTTTAATTATCTATGAGTCTTGCCTTTACTAGAAGTGCTATCCCATTTTAGCTGATAACTTTCATACATCACCTTGTAAATCTCCTTAAGAGGAGAAGTTAACACACTTGAATTAATTGTCTTTTCTTTTTATTCATTAATTTTCTCTTCTTTTTGTTCCAGGCTTCTCTTTTCTTGGCACTGGGGATAATGTTTTCCCTAGTGAGCATTCCCTTGGTCATCTATGACTGGGTACAATCAGGAGGCAGTGCCGAAGGCCACTGAAGTTCACCTCCTTCTGAAAAGAAGACACCCCTGTTTGCTACACACCAAAATCGCAACCATCCGTTCTGTTATCTATTCCATCTTTTGTGAGTTTACTCAAATCAAATCCAAATAATGATTATCGAGTACTGAAAATATTGTTATGGGTGTATTTCCTTGCAGAAAACAGACCCATTTTTCCAACAGGCATATCACTCTGTCCCCCGATACTGAGTTATCAGATCAGCCTAAAGTCTGTGTTAATTGTCTGTGAGACTATATAGAGTGTTGCTCATAGAAATTCATCATAATTAATTTGTTTCACCTCTTCCACCCATGAATTGCATTGTTCCGTTATTATCCTTAGCCCTTGAACCATAAGCTCTGCTCCTTTAGGGCAGCAGCACCTCTTGTTATCAGTCCCAGCTGGAGTGATGTCAGTTCACACCCTTCCCCCCCCACCTTTTAGCCAAAACTCTGCTCTCCAATTGTACGCATACAGTTTGTTTGTTTGTTCTGTTGCTGTTTCGTGCACCATTTGCCTCGCTGGGTTAAGCGTAGCATTCTGGATACGGGCAGAAAAGGCACCCCGAGAGCGTAAATGAGCGTTGTATAAGTGTAGGTCCTAAATCTGTTGCTTCTCTCTGATGTTCTGGTGGGGGAGCCAGCCCCAGGGCTTGGCCATTTTGTGGCTTTGGGGAACAGACCTGTGTGGCTTTGTGATGGGGCGCAGGGAGCAGGAGAAGGACAGCCGCCACCACCACCAGCCACCATTCCCTGGGCACACTTCAGCTGGAGCCTGACCAGAACTAGACTTGACCCCAAGCCATGAGTACTTGAGCCTGAAGAGAAGCAGACGGTTGGAGATTTCCACAGGAAGTCTGCGTTTTCTTCAGCATTAAACTGTTTACTAGTGCCCCACTTCTCTCAAAAAAAAAAATGGCAAGCTCCAGTTTTATCAACACCTACGCATTTAATCATACCTCATGCCTTTTCCGTTCTGGGATTCATTTGTACATACCTTGTAAAGACTGGCTCCTCTCTTGTGTCTTACCCTCCTCCCACTGAAGTCAGCGGGGTTTTTGACAGCAGCGGGAGCAGGATTTGACTCACCCTGCCAAACTACTGGATTTCTAATGGAAATCATCAATTCTCCATAACAATTAAAGAAAAGACATTCAATTACTACTAGCAGAAACACTGTAACTTGCATCTGTTGTCCACAAAATAAGCATTTGCCTAATGCCTTATAGCTGGTGTAGAGAACTACTTGTAGAGACTCAAACGCTAAGCAGGTGATCATTAACCACCCTGGGAAGACATCTTTTATTAGTGCACTGCCAGCAGCATAAACGTGTTCACTTTGTGTCATTCACCGTGTGAGCTAAAAAGGGTCTCAAAATATGAACCCAGCTGCCACTGAAAGAATCGATGGCTAAGGGGAGCCCTGCTTCACGCCCAAGGGCTGCGTGATGCCCTCGGTGTGCTCGAGCCGTACCTGTCAGTATGCGGTGACCCTCTTGTTCCCAGTAGCTGGTTCATTGCTGACTCCCATTGTAACTGTGGAAGGAGACTGTCATCAGCTGTGGGGAACCTGTCACTGCAGCTTGCTCTTTCTAAGGTTAGGGATGGAGAATTTGGGATCTTGGGATTTCTATAAGCTATTGAATTGCCTCAGTTGGCATTGCCTTGTCCTACAAGGCTAGAAGTCACCGAGAGTTGAGATCACAGAGCACTTCTCAGGACCTTGAAATCTGATTTCTGAGGGTAACAACCAGAGAAGTTAGTTTGGGGCCTTCCTTGGAAATTGGGCATTGCGATGCAGAGCATTCGTGCTGCAGAAAGTAAGCCTACTAAACCCAGACTTCTAGATCTGTACCTCAGCCTAGGCAGTAAGGTACCCAGCTCTGCCGATACTCCACTGTGATCCAGAAATAAGGCAGAGTAGACTCCGCAGGCTGCCCAAGTCCTCGGAGTAGCCCAGCAGCCAGAACAAAAGTGGAAGCCTCTTCCTCCAGACAAAGTGACCTGCTAGACTGCAGAGCAGGGTTCCCTTAGCCTGTCCACCTCCTGGCCCTTCAGACTTTCACTCCTTGCGGCACAGGCTCCCAGCAGGGTCTCGGGTGGAGCGTCCTTCCTCCCAAGCACCCCCCAGCCCAGCATTTAATACACGAACCGCTGAGCTACCTGGGACCCCTGGGCTGAGGCAGCTCATGCTTTCTGGCAGCTGGTCTCAGACTCTTGCGTGAGATGGTGCAGGTCACTAGTTTTCTCTGCAATATCTCCTTATGGGACTGATCCTGCCCTGATTCACAGAGAAGTCCATACCATAGCCTACAAGCCCAGGTGTTAGTCAAGCCCTGGAGAGAAGAACCCATGCTCAGTTCCTGTCTCCTCGCAGCTTGTTCCAGGCATCCTCCCAGCTTGGGGTTTTGTTTGTGGCTCCCCATCCACAGGCACCCAACCCTTCCTGGTCACTGCAGCAGGAGCCCAGCATCTCACTCCGTTTTCTGACTCAGCTTGCTGGGGTCGCATTTCAGGTTTCGAGGTGCCTTATAATCTCTCTGGATCTCATCCCAAAAACCTAGCTCAGACCTGAGAATGCAGTGTTACGCTTAAAATGCTCCAGGGCTCTCCTGCTTTCCTCCCCCTTTTATCCTTCTTCTACTACTGCTTTATGAGCAGTGCAGCTTTTTGCATCAGGGGGTTGTGAGAGAGGTGATCCTGGGAGCGACTTTTAAATACCCAGGTAGGAGCTAGAGGTCTGATCTGCTGCACAGTGTCCCAGCAAGGTCACAACTGTGACATCTCCCTCCCACCACCCCGCAAATAGTCTGTAGTCTCGTGTTTAAAATACCAACCGCTGAGTTTTGGCACCCAGCTTCCTTCGACTTGAAGGACTGTTGGGTGACTGCTCTTCGCATCTTCCTAAATCTCCTCCATCACTATCCCTCTGTCTCCTCTTTGCTATTCTGCTGCCTTCTTTTTCCCAGTTTGTTTGTATACTGGAGTTTTACTGGATAAATAGGGAGAAGAATGAGCTGAGTGTGTGCATGGAGTGAAATTACCCGAGGTACTGGACCATCAAAGCATATCTTAGATACTGAAAAATAGATACCCAAAATATTGAGTCTTTAAATAGACTTTGTTTCTGGGTCTCTGAAAAAAAAAATAGGAATTTTGCTTAGACTGATTTACTGGCATCATATTTATAGATATTTATGGAAAGGAATCATGTGTTTATTGATGTCTGTGGTAATGAACGTGAAATAACGTGCTTTTTGTTTTTTCATCAGGTTTATACATTCTTAACAGAATGCAATAGACCCTGCTGTAACTGTCAACATCAGTGATGGATGACAATATTTGTATAAGGTTATCTGTAAAATGTACTGCTGTTATTCAGTTCATTTGAAATAGTGAACCTGTAGCCAACAATGTACGAGTCCCACATTTTAGCTAGGATTTTAAGAGCACAGTGAAATGCTGTAGGAGTTTGCTCTATTGTTAAATTAATAGGATCCAGAGTACCGTATCTACTTAGTAGGTGGTAGCATGCTTTCTTTTCATAGAGAGTTTATCACTATTGTAAGAACTGCAAATGTCATAGACTGGATGCAAAATTGCTCCTAATAACTACAACAAAATAATTTAAAATTATTGTTTGCGTAATAGCAACAATTGAGTGGTGAGGGACAAGGAAGGACTAATTAGAAGCAGGGACTCCTAATAAGATTGTAGGAGTTAATCCTATACTTAAAAGATGGCCTTGCTGCCTCTCCTAGTCCACAGCACATTGCAAAGAAAATAGTCATGAGCTTAAAGCACCCTTATGGTTGCAGAACACAGCTGCCCTTCTCTGTCCAATGGCAAACATGGCTAGTAAGTAAAACACAGTAAATTGTTGTTTGGGAACAGTATCTCGGGCGCAGTAACCTCCCTGGGTGATGCTTGCTCCTGGTCAAAGGGCCAATGACACATCCGTGGACCAGCACAGACCTTTTGTAGGGCTGACACGGACCGAGTGGTGCCCGGCTTGTGTGCAGGCCCAGGGCAGAACGGCCGGTCTCACCCCACGAGGTCAGGGGTGGGGATGCCCATCCGCTCCCGAGGGCTGCTTTGCTGAGCCACACACTGACCCATAGCTTGTGCTCCACTTGCAATAGTTCACACGTGCAAATGCAGATTGGATGATATATGGGTTGTGTCTGTACATCTGCCTTACAATGCATAAGCGCCACAGCTCTCTCTAATATTAACAGCAAAAATTAACAGTAACAATTAATCTAGCTTATCTTTAAATGAATACGTTTCTTTGCTTGAACCTTACATTAAGGCTAAAGAGCATCTTGGTCAAAACAAAACTCTTTCCATGTGGTGGTGTCCCACCTCCAGTCCTACCGTCCCACCCCAGTGCCTGTAGCGGAAAGGCACAGCAGAATGTACTCAGCTCCATCAGCAGCTCCACGAGGTGGCTTTATCGCCTGGCGCCAGGCTGCTTTCTTAAACAATTCCCCAGAGCCCTTGGCGCCAGGAAAATTTTTGTTTCCTATAACTTACGCAAAGAATGTTTTATTTGTATCTAATGTAAGGATTTCTGTAACAAACTGTGAAAAAAAGATAATTAATTAATAAAAAATACAGGGCTGGAGAGGTCTAGAAATCACAAATTGTACACATGCCTATGTTTCTGAAGACAAATCTATGCAGTTGTGTTGTATTGTAGGAAATCTCATTTTTATGTACATATATATTGTAAATAAATAGGATGCTGTATATTTTTGCAGTTGTTTATCCATTATGATATAGAAGTGTTGAGATGATAGGCTCTGCATATTAAGAATAATTTTAATAGAAATACAAATACTTTAGCTTCTGACTTAGCAAAATGTATATCCTTTCCTTTCTCCCAAGACTTCACAAGTTAAATCCTAAACTTGGAATTATAATTATATGGCTAATGTAGCAAGAAAAAGAGAAACAAAAGGTCCAACGAAATTGCTAGGATTAATTCCAGCGCATGAGTCCCTGTTTTCTCAACAGCAAGTTAGCCAGTCTTCCTGCTGGGTAAAGTATCTCCCTTGCAAAGGGCCCCTTTGGTACCCAGGTACCTCTTACCTCCTCAGCTGAGGTCAGGTGGTAGTAAAGTGCTGAAAAGGCTTTATGCAGAAACCAGAGCAAACTGCAGCCAGCAGTTTGACCCAGCGTTATGCCATGTTGTATCCAGGCATGTATTTACCCAACTAGTACAAACAGAAGTCGGGGCAGGACTTCTGCATTTCCATTTTCAGCTACCAGAGATGCCTGTAGTTCAGTAAAAAAGTACTACAAGCCAGGGGTGCAGACCTCTGCCGCAGACCCAGGCATGCTGCTATCATGCGACCAAAACACTAGCACCTGAGGCTGACGAGAACATCCCCAGCCAGGGACTGCTTGCACATCCCACCCCATGAGCTGCCAGAGGCCGGTATTTTGGTCGTGGGATAGCTGTGTGTCCAGGGGTGAGGATGATGGGAGGGGAGGGTTGTGTATGTCTTGAGAGTGCCTCTGTCAAGAGCCTTGTGTAGACTTTCTCAGTGGTAAAGCACAGAAATGTGTTTTTTCAGGATTGCTGAAAAACAGAGGTTGAGAAATGCATCTAAAAATAATTGTATTTTTTTTCCATGTTTACTTTATGGTCTTGGATGAAAATGAAACTTGAAATAACATTTGCTTTCACCGTGAGCACAAATTTGAGGGAAAAAACCTATATGCAGTCACTTCTACAGAGCTTTTCAAATTAATACAAGTGTACGTTTTGTTCTCAGTGTTATAGCCAACAAAATATAAACTGTAAAGGTATTTTTCCACAAGACTTGAACTTTAACTTGTTTATAGAAACCTGTTTTTAGTGTCCCAAGGTATGTTAAGGCTCACCCAGATCCAGTATAAACAATACTGTTTGAATGATGTACGCTTGATACGACCTCGTCCCTAATAGATTGTTGAAGTGAGTCATTGGTAATATTTTGCTCCTGCTAACATCACCATACTTTGTGCTGCCCATATCCAAATAAACGATGCAGTTTTTCAGTTTGTGTGTGTAAATAAAAAAAATGTATGGAGTTCTATAATCTCTCTGTTACCTCTATAGTTTTTAAACATTAAAATTGTGATCTAAACTAATATCAAGGACATACTCATTCTTTCAAAGGGATGGCTATATATGATTATAATGCCTTAACCAGCATGTGCTCCCTGCTCTTACGCAGGTATTTTCACTGAACTCAGGGTGTGCAGCTCTTGCAAAGCCAACTGTATTAGACTCCGTGGAGAATATAGAGTAAAACATCAATACATGGCTATGGAGCATTAACGTAAAGTTTCTGATACAGTTTTAGAGACACCTGAAGCCAGGGCATATGGTCACCACAGACTGGTGTTGCTGCAGATGACAGCATTTCTCAAGCCCGGTGCGTGTTTCTGCCTGTTCTCTGAAGGCTGTCCGAGTGCTCACCAGTCGGTTTCAGAGTCAAGTCAGGTTTAGCTTTAAGGGCTGCTGTTAGAGTTGGGTTTGAGTGCAGATGCCAGACTGGTGCTTGGAGTGGCTAAACCCCTGCCAGACCTTCCCTCTGCTAGGGAAGCAGAAGCCGTCAGCAGATGGATGAGTAGGATACCCAAGGACAGTAATGTTGTAAGCATTCCCGGCTAGGTCTGCCAAAATGCCTCTGGTAAAGCCTTAGAGGGCCTGGAAAATGCTAACTTTTTGCTTTTGACCACTAATTTTACTAGGGCTCAGGTTGTAGTGACCACTTACAAAAAGGCCTCTTGGCCTAACCATACGACTGAATCGCTTACTTGACTGAACAGGATGAGTACAGCCAACATCTCTGTGGCACGGCTCCCCAGGCCCCTCTGCAGGAGAAGCGATGGGAGGATTTATGCATCAGAGGCTCTTTGGCAAGCCTTTGCCTGATCCCCAAGCCCAGGGAAATGTCTTGAAGCCATAATCCTGGGAGCACAGGGGTACAAGCTTCTTCACTGAATTAGTCTAATAGCCTCTCCTGTTTGGGCATACTCACTTCTCTACCCAGCCAAGAATAATTATCTCAGAGCCATACCTTAAAACATAGGAACATGGCTTGCAGAGCAGAGGAAAAAGAGGAGAAGCTGTATTTCTTTTCTTCCTTGCTTGCAGAGACAACAACAAATATCTTTTGCCTTATGCAAGGCAGTCTGACAGCTTCACCTGAAGCTCACCTAAGACCACACAGCCAAAGAAAGAAATGTCAACCTCCTTTCCAGCCACGAACTCCTACCTTTGGTTTGGCTTGGCCTTCAGGTATCCCCAAGGTCAGCCAGGTCTCCGAGTTCATCTGACCAGTCGCTACTTGGGGGTGGATAAAAAAGGAAAGTTACCTAGGGCAAGCTCTGCCTGAGGGAAGAGCCCCCCCATTTGGTTCAAGTGGGGTCTTAGTTTGACTTAAGTTTTTGTGAAATTGCAGTTAGGCATCAGGCTGAAGCCCAAATTCAGGCCACTGTTAAGATGTCTCATTCCCCACTGTGCCTAGAGCGAGTAGCAAGTACTCAACGCCAACTTTAAGAACTGTGGAGAAAGCAGAGATGGTAGGACCAGGGATGAGTGGTAAGTCCATTTCTAAGCCTTTCTAATCACAGACCCCTGAGAAACTGAACATGGGCTTCACTTCTTACACTGTGTTCTCCTCAGACCCACGCAGGACAGCAGCACCATTTGCTCTGCAGTCAGCTGTGTTAGTGATCTGGCTGAAATACGGACTTCTTAACACAGACCCCAGTGCAGTTAGACAGAAGTTTTCAGGCAGCCCGGCATCTGTATTTTGCGAATGTTAAGTGCCATGCATTTCTCTTTCAACTTACAGTTACAGAAAATGGAGTCTTTTGAAGCTGTTGGTGTTACACTGCTAAATGCCATGGTGCTGGCAAGGGACGGTGCTGCTGGCTCAGCGTGCCTCAACCTTGCCATGGCTCACTGCTTGAAAAACATGAGGTTATTGGGATTCTTAGAAAAAGGTGTAGTTTGGCCAAGGCTTAGACAATAGGGCTAGGAAAGTAAACTGAGGGGCTGGGGTGGCACAGCCCAGCCCTGTCTGAGAGCCAATCTGCAGAGCAAAGCCGCCTTGTGAGGCTGGTGGTGGTGCCTGGCTGACTGCTGCCCTCTTTGAGATCCCTGTGCTATGGGCCCATGGAGGCTGCTGCCCTGGCAAAACAGAGGGAAGCATATTATCAACGGGAGCCAGAACATTCCCCGGAGCCAAGAACCACATCCCCTCCTTGGAATATGCCACCTGGCTTAAAGCCTCAGCTCCTTTCCCCAGAGGTAACCAGATCCCCTCCTGCCTGCTACGTCCCCTTGGGAGACCATTTGCCCAGTAGTCAGCAAACTTTAAGCACTGTCCTCTTCCCAGTTATGAAAAGCTGGTGAAATTTGCCTAGTTTCTGGTGGAGATCATTACTTCAGACTACACCCTTTGTACCAGGTGCTGATCGTGCCCATGCCATGCTCCCATGAGCTCTTCCTTCCTGGATGCCTTTGGGGACCCATGCTCAGGTAAGTTCCCAAAAGTGACTCTTTCCAAAAACAGTTGTTTTCCCAGCAGTGCTCACCTCACGTAAGCTTTGCAACAGCTGGACCATCCCCATTACTGCCTGTTACAGACCTGCCCCGCAGCCCAGGCAGAGCTGCCGGCTCCCCTCACCTTGCTTAGGAGGGCTTTGCTCAACCATTCCCCTTCCGCAGCACTGGCAACAACCCTTGTGCCTCTAGAGGTGTTTGATGCTGATTAGAGAGGTGAAAATGAAGTATCAGATGCAGGAGTATCTGTGGCTGCCAATTCCCTTCTCCGGGCTCGTGCCATGAGCTCGTGCTGGTGAGCGGCCGATGAGGATGAGAGGAGAGGGTCTGTTGGCCAAATGTCTCCCCAGCCACCAGGAGCAGCCCTCCGGAGCTCCCTGAGTGTTCCTGGATGTGCAGTCTGCCACAGGGATGCGGCGAGCGTGGGGCTCGGCAACGCCGCCACAGGAGCCAAGCGTGTTGAGGATAAAAAAGCGGTTGTTCTACCCTGGGTAATTATAAGGGAGCATAGTGGAGTTAGGCGCCAAGGTATTGGAAAGTGTTATGATAACAAAGAAACTCATGAAGAGGGTGGAGAAATTTTTACGATGTGAGATCAGATTAATGACCTGTACAACAGCTGCAGTAAAAACAGCAGCATACAGATGCTACAACATTTGTAGAACACATTTCTTCAAACCATAACCAAAGCCTGTAATTTACTAGGATGTTAAAAAAGAAGAAAAAAAAAAAGAAAATTATATGTTCACTGACAAAGCCTGTTCTTGCAGACTCTGAAGTCTCCTCGGGCTTTGTGCAGGCAATGGTTCCCACTAGTATTTCTTACATGAGAGCTGGATCTCCTATTAATTTTCAGATACCATTTGTAGATAATCAGAGAAGTACCAGATGCTGGAGAAACAACTTCCCTGAAATAACGAGGAATTATATATCTCTTGCAATTAGATCATCATAAAATGAAAGGAAAACAGGCATCAGTCTGCCATTCTTGCATCCAGTGGCATTTAAACAATGAGCGCAGTCTCTGTTACTACCGCTGGCAGGCCTCCAGCAGCACTTTGAAAAGGCAGCGTGGCCTCCCTGTAAATTGATAAACAATCTTGTTGAGCAACAGGCACAGGAACATTCAAGCCTTTGTTAAATTTTGACTCGAGTAGAGCACTAATTGGCATCTTTCCGGGCAGAACAAACAGGGTCAACTTCTCCGCTTTCCAGAGGCAGATTATTTTAACCAGAATCCGCAGTCTCCGCAGTTAATGGAATAAAACCCAGGACTGTGGGTACTAAGAGATGCAGAAATTGTTTGTTTTCTTAAAGAGTTCTGGTAGTGAAAACAATAAGACTCAGTTGACAAAAAAGCCTGAATAACTGAGTCCTAGCTGTGCTGATGGCTTCAACACACACTCAGTATCACTGCAAAAGCAGATGTGTCATCTTCACACGGGATGCTGATTTCCTAGTGTAAGACGTGATCACAGACTGTACTGTTTAGGACCAATCTAAGCCAGAATGGGGATGATCTTCTCACCTCTGCTCTGGGCCAAGGAACAAAGAATGGCCTGAAACCTTTCGTATGGGGCTGCCAGTGTCCACCAAGATGCAGAGTACGCTCTAGGGAGTGGGAAGCGTGCTCAGACACACGCGTGCCACCTAATTATCTTCCTCCATCCAGTGCTCCGGCATGTCCCTGCCTGCTCCAGATTACACCAGGCCGAACTCAGCTCTTGGTGGGACTTATGCTCTGGTCAGTCGTGAGGATGAAGTTCCTCCTCGTGGCCAACCAGAGCATGAGCCCACCAAGCAGAAGATGAAACCCATGCAGTTTGCAAACCTCAGGCAGGCAACTAAAGCACTGAGCAGGTGGGGTGGCACTACAACACGCCAGGCAAACACATCACCAACACCTTGACTTCTCTGGGGACAATCTCACTATCCTAGAAGAGTTGACCATTATAAGTCAGGTCATTCAAGTAAGAACATGTCTATATTGACATTACAACCCTCTATCAAGCACAAGAGACCATTAGTCCTGTTTACTGCAGAAATAACCCATACTTCCTCTGAGAGAATCTGAACACCACTCTGAGGGCTTGGTACAGTTGTCTAAAATTGGAAAGATTTTTTTGATTTTGGTATTTACAAACAGTCCAAATGCCAGTAAACAAAATA
Source organism: Nipponia nippon (assembly GCF_047370975.1). Classification (NCBI taxonomy): domain Eukaryota; kingdom Metazoa; phylum Chordata; class Aves; order Pelecaniformes; family Threskiornithidae; genus Nipponia; species Nipponia nippon. The sequence goes on along the minus strand of NW_028262347.1, from coordinate 34,798,944 downwards.
GGTCAAAACTAATTGCTAGAAAACACCTCTTGCAACACACTCTTTACCTACCCACCTACCTCTGAGAAAACATTGTGGTTAGCACAGCTGAGCAACGAAAACAACACCCACAAAGAGCAGGATTCATCAGAGAGGTGTACTTTTCACAAGGGGACAGACATAATGAGGGTATTTACCCACAAGAAGAACATGCAGTGTTTCCAGCCCCACTACTTTACAGGTGCTGTCTCAGTGGACCTCTGTAAGTGCTCTGCCAAAGGCAGGATTGTACCAGCAGATGACTGGTAACACCTCTGCTACCTTGCTGGGGAAGTACTAACTTTGGGATGTCCTATGACTAAAAGCTGCAAAAGAGATTTCACGTGTCCTTGCCATAGGTCTGCCAGCAAATTTTTGGTCCCAGGGACCTTCCAGGAAGATCCAGATGAGCCAAAGGCAGAAAACCCACAGTCTAGTTACAATAGACCAGATAAGCTATATAGCACCCATCTACAAATGCTGTACATTTTTGAAGAATTAAGAGCTAATTAACTGCTAACGAGGATGTGCTGAGTTTTATGAGCAAAGAAATTTAGCCACAAAGATCTTGGGTTGGTACAGAGCTTATTTCAGAAAGGTCACTAGCAGCCACAACTAAATGGTAGGAATACTACTGAAAAGGACCAGAATAATTTACTATTAGATACACAGAGCTATTCCCAGGCATCACTTCCACAGACTTTCCAAGGTTCACAGCCTGCTGCAGAATGGTTGAAGGCACTGTGGTCAATAGAATTAGCCTTAGATTTACATAATCTGATAAAATGAAGAACTGCCTTAATGGGTCTTTACTAAGATACTAAGTTATACATGAATTGCTTTGGGGGGATGAAGGGGACAAGGGAAATGCTAGGTAGGCTTCAAGCCTTTGTATCTTTTATTGCTGATATAGGATTCATATTTTATTCGTTCCAACCTTGGTAAGAAATGAAAAATTATCTGAATCAACTCCGTAAAAGATGTGGAGAATCAACAAAAATACAGGAAAATAAATAGCAAAGGATGCCAGCGTTGCACTGCTGAGGAAAATATTTTAAGGAATGAAAACTACCACAATGGAGTTGTAGGAGCTCCTGGTCTGTTAGGGTGACATTATTGCAAATCTCAACTAAGCAAAAAAAAAAAAAAAAAAAAAAATTAAAGGCCAGTGCAGCTGTAAAGCTCAGTGAAACCCCATTTAATGCATGAGGCCCAAGCTGCAATGAGGTAGCCAACGTGGCTAGTGATGGCTATTGCGAATTGCACAACTGGGCACCTGAGTCTTCTCTGTTCTTGAGGCAAGATTACTTTGCATATGCACTCATAGTTCTAAGTGTGTCTTTATCTATTGCTGCTCTTTTTCCTCATCTCCACAGTCAGTTGAGCAAAAATATCATTAGCTATATGATTTTCTCCTTGTGGGCTACACATGCAGACTAATCCCTGACACAAATTTATCATTTGTATCCAAGATCAAGCGGTAAATCAGCACAGACACCAGCAGTTTAGCACTAAAGCAATAGGATTTGCAGCAGAAAACACATCTGCTCTCAACTCTGGTGAAACTGGGTCACCAGAAGTATTTCCTCCTGCACTGTTGTTTTATATCTGAACATGCAGAAACTGAGGTGTTAACTCCAGTGTACAAGCTCCCAATGACCTGTGGAACAAATCCACCTCTTCCAGCAAGGAAACGAGAGGCAACCACAAGCCTCCCTGGTACTCATGGCGTTTTTCATAGGGTTAGGTCTGGGATAGGACAGATACCTCCTGTTTTGCTTCAACATCTGAAAAAAAAGTCATACCACGACACTGATGTGAATGTGTCATTTAGCAGCCCAGCTCACATTTCTTGTGACGGCCTTAACCAACCTGCAAGACACTGGGTGCCTGCTGCTTTTTCTGTTTCAAGTCAGCAGATGGTGCTTTTAGAAGGACTGTCTTCCATCTCGGCTGCTTTAAAGCCAAAGGAGTTTGGTAGACCCTGTAAAGAGATGCTCCAGGAAGCTGTACGTCACCTGGGAAGCCTAGAAGGGGAAAAGAGGAAAAGGTTGCACATGTAACCTTAATACTGGTTGAAATAAAGAAAGACTGACAGAGGGTCAGAAAGCTTTGTGTGAAAATATAGGTCCCTTGATGAGCCATGCTTTCATTTTTAGTAATGTGCTACTCTCATCTCAGCATTTTATACTGCTGTTTCTCAGGAGAGAGTCTCAAACTGCCCCCAATGCACAGCCAGTCAAGATGGTGAAGTCGCTGTTCAATGTATTCTGCAGAGGCACAAAACAAGCTGCAAAGGAAGAAAGTGCCCACAAGAGACCCAACACCTCCTCAGAGCTGGCCAAGTGAGGAGACGTTGGCCAGAAGGCCACTTCGCCTGCCATCCTGCATTTGAGGGCCTTGAGGAGGACAGGGGAGGAGAACAAGGCAACTCTATTTATTACTCCCTTTTTAACACTTCTGTCCTTTTCTGTTTGACTCAGCTGCCGCCCTGTGGTTGGAATTTCAGTGTCAAAACCTGAGCAATTTGAATGCGTTTTAATAATATTAGTAACAATATTATTCATAATATTGTTACATTATTATAATAATTCAGAGAATGTGCATTGTTTATGTTCTTAAAATGTGCATTCCCTCTGCCTTTTTATTGAAAATTATCTTTTTCTTGAGCTTTTACAAATACCTCGAGCATTTTCCCATGCCTCCCCTCTCCCCCTTGCCCAGGTGGTGTAGCTGCAGCCGGATTTTCGCGGGGGCAGCTCAGACCGGAGGCTCCCCTTCCCCAGGCACCGGGGCGACCCGGGGGCCCGCGTTCTCTGCCTGCCTGCTCTTAGCGGCCGGGCAGGAAGGGCAGAGCTGGCTTCTGGGCCCCCAGCCGAGTTCCCAAACCACATGAGAGAAAAAGCAACTCGCCACGTGTGCCAGACAGGCTCGCCGAACTGTTCCCAGACTCACGGGGTGGGTGCTAGGGCTGGCCATCCTGCCCGTCATCCACCCCATTCTTTTCTTGCCATAATAACCCCATCATTTTTCAGTCATTGCCATTGTGTTTTCGAGGGACCTCCAGCAGCCTGGCTCCTGTAATGCTGAACGGAGCGAAGCGCAGGGACAACGTGCTCACACCCATAACGGCCTACGCTGCTCTTTTGCTGGTACTGAGCTCCCCTCTCCCTGCGGAGCCAGCAGCTCATTTAAGGGTTCGCACTGCTGCGCCATAACCCGAGTGTCATCATCGATGCTTCCACTTGTCATCTGTGCTTATGGCATCCTGATATTACAATAACAATAATAAAAAAACAGTTCTATGCAGCTTTCACAGCTCCTTTGTAATAACTGAGAACTAACACAAACATTACTCTAACATCATCCAAGCAAGTCTGTAATAAGTTTTGGTCTTGTATGGAAAATATTTCAATAAATGAGAACTTCTACATCAGTTTTCTTGCTGTTTTACAGAATAAACCTTGTCAGAAGCATTTTAACTTTAGCCTGGTTGATTGGTGATACTCAATGTGTTTCATCAAGCTAGCAAAACTCCAAGCAATTGAAATCAAATTAAGAGATGCTCACTGGATAGTCATACGCAGGGGAAACCACAGAGGGTCGTTAGTCCTAAGTGTGTAGAAGTTAAACAATATGGCTTTCCTGGTATATTGCCGCAGCAAATGACAACACAAAATTGATACTAGGCAGAAGACCAGCAGAAGATCTGCAAACACCATGAAGGAGTTGGCTCTCTACAGTTGTCTTAGCTGTGCCTCCTGCAGTTTGTTATAACATCACTCACACATGGAAGCAGATGGTACGCTACGTATCAATTTACTATGCCTCTCTTTCACAGATTTTTTTTCAGCTCCGTCTGTGCATTTTTATTCAAAAGGGGACCATATGGTCCCTGTGAGGTAGTTTATAAATAATTGTATATTTACAGTAGCAACTGAAACCAGAGTCACATGCTTACCTTCAGGAAGGCAGCTGAAAGTAGCTGGGTACTACAGGGTTTGGAATGATTTCCTCAGTACAGCACAGAGATATGCAATGAATAATTAAACAGAAATTGATTTCATGTGGCCTTCCTGATTGCATTTGTTCTGCTACCGCTGCAAAACACAAGGTTCCTAATCAGCTGGTCGAAGAGAGACGGGGCCGTGCGCGCTCCGGCGGCATCGCCTCCATCGGTCATTTGCAGGCTGGAGCAATGACCCTGTGTTGCCGCTCCGCCCAGGCCTGGATTAAGCTCCCAGTGAAGGACGGCCTAGGAAAGATGGTGCTGTCTCACCAGGAGACCCTCCTTTACTTCATCCTTGAAGTCTGCAGAGGCTGGTTTGAACACCTAGCTCGGCCCTTCCCCCAGGAGCGCAGTTTTCCAGGAGCAAATGGTTGGAGGACAGCAGATACCTAGCTAGCACCACTGCCTCAGACACTCTGAGGCGTAAAGGCTCCTGCAAGCCACCACCACACTAGTGCCTCCTTCTGCTCACCCTTCCCCTTCCTCCCCGCGTGCCTGTTGACCATACCTTATTTTCATCTCAGTGAAGAGCAAATTTACCTTAAGAAAAAAACAACTGTCAGAAGAAACAAGACCAACATTACTGAGGTAAAACCCTAACCTTTTCCAAAGTGGCAGTGACTGAATTAGGGGCCACCTCTGCCCCTCCTGAGTATTTTCAGCACTGCCCTCATTTTTGCACGTAAAGATTCAAAGGCAAAACTGCACCTCCCTGATACCAAGGGAGGGTGTGCAAGGCCAGATGTCCCAGATGCTCAGTCTCCCCGCTGGGGATAAATTGCCAGAAGAGCTCAGCTCCTGCTTAGGTCAATAAATAAGAGCAGATTTTTAAGAAGTGCCTCACATTGCTATTACTGGCCAGGATATATCAGTGAGAGCGCTCTTCCGGGGAGTTCAATATCTCTTTGTAAATCCCAGTTACTCATTTGTGGGCTTAACTGGGGACACTGGAATAAACATGGCCCCTGACTCCCTAATCCCACACCTTCAGCATGAGATCCCGGCTCCTCTGGTCATGGAAAATCCTGTAGTCCAATTCCTACCTCATTCCCCACCCCGCCAGCATGACGGTTTTTGTGGGTCTAAGAATTAATACCGAATAAAAATGAAGATAAAACTGATTCGATCTAGGCGGCAATGTTATAATTCTCTTTACTTTCCATTCTCTATCGCTTGCACTGCTGATGGGTAATGAGATTTGCTTTTCATCACGATCCTTCAGGTTGATGCCTAAGAAGAGGGCGGCGGGCGGTGATTTACTGAGCTGGGAGACAGGATTAGGTGGGTTATGTAAGCAAGACAGCAAAATCAATCACGAATGAAATTTAGACTCATTCCAGTGTTGTGTTGAACCCTGCCCTCTCCCCTTCAGCTTGAGGAGAAAAATTGCAGAGATCTGTACAATGATTTGAGAAGTGGCTTTCAGGCACTGTCCCTTCTACTCCTTTCCAGCTTGGCTGTTCGCACTGCTAGATGCTGGCCGGCATCTTTTGCTTCGGTTATCCAGCATTTTCATCAGTACCACATGCAGCAATATGTGCTGATGTGTTTCTCTCATGCAAGGATGAAGGAAAAGTAGTATAATATAGACATGCAGTCCCAGCCAATTCTTAAGTCTTCTCCTGGGCTACTCAGTGATGATTAAGTAAGTCCAGATTTGGGCAAGGTGATGGTTTGCCCACCAAGCACGGGGACGAGCATGGCCAGCCCTAAGCTCTCCAGCAGCCACTGCGGGGATGGCAGGTGGGGTTTGCAGTGTTCTAGAGATCTCTTCTTCAGAGATGTCAGGCCTCTGGCATGCTCCAGTTGTTTGCCTTACGAAAGCTGGAAGAGGCATTGCCTGGAATTGCTGCTGTTTTGCCACTTCGTGAGGCGGTTACAGCACGGTTCTCTCGCTGAGAGGGCGAGGAGGGCTGCCCGCCGCCTCCGTCCCCAGTGCTGGCCGTCCTGCCCTTTTCCGCACCTCGGGCAGGTCGCTCTGCAAAGGTTGCCCACCAGGGAGGCAAAGAGCTCTGCAAAGAGCTCTGCAAAGAGCTGCCCACCACGGACTGAGCTGGTATCTTCCCCACTGCTGGAAGCTTTCTGTCCGCTTTCCTTATTTAAAAGTTAAGAAAGGATTTTTGTTTGTTTGTTTGTTTTTTCTTTTCCAGCTTGACAACCAGACTGTTCACAGTAACAGAGTTAGGTACAGATTACTGTGTTTCCATTATCAAGACTAATGTCTGACTCCACAAAGTTATTTAGGCTCCTAATAATAAACACGGGCACCAGGCTTGCCCTAGGTTTCCAAACTGAAATGCCACTGAAGATCTGGATGTAAGTGGCCATATCAATAAAACCATGAGACTACTTATACACAGACGGCTATCAAATGCATAGACTAATCAGCTAAAAAAATAGAGATTGCTTTTTGCTAATTGCTTTCATTAATAATTATTTTGCTGTTATGGGTGATAATAGTTCAAACTCTTTCTCCTAATGGGAGAACTTAAATGTTCCAATGCAATGCTCGATACAAATACAGTGCACCAGTTCTGTGCTTCTGCAAGAGCTCCAGAAAGTAAAACTGACATAAAAATGACAAATATAACTTTTTGTCTAAACTAGTTCACTGTGATAAAATAAGCAAGCAAAATACCTACAAATAATGAATTTTAAAAAGCGTTATTGCTTCATATAATCTACAATATTATTTGTTTAGCAATCCTACCTTTAAAGGTATAGACGCATTTTTAAATATACAGGACCAGATAGTACACTGATGCAAATAATAATTTCACTGATTTGATCGAAGTGCCTTTAATTTTTGTTAAATGACAAACAGATCCAGTAGTATCTGTCCTCTATTTTTAGCTTTCTTCCAGAACTCCACATTGTCCCTGGCATAGTAAAATGACACCTTCCACAAAGACAAGAAATTCATTGACTTCATACTCTAAACAAGCCATTGTTAAAATAAATGGAAGTCTCTTAACTCTTAACAATAGTGAGTCAGATGGATCTGACCTCTGTGGGTGGGACTTTAATTATGCCCGCTATGTTTAAGAAAGTACAGTATTGTAATAATATTATTCATTGCATACCAAGAGTTCCATCAAAGGCTTGACAATCCCAGGAAACGATGCACATCCTCACTTACAGTACTGCTAAAATGCTAAATATGTCCGGTCATATAAAGCCTGATCCTGTGAAGTCTTGGCATCGCCACTTAATAGGAACTAACAACATCTCCGGCCGTCCCTTTCCCTAAGGGACAGTCATTGTGCTCAATCACAGCTTGCCGTCTTCAGCCCTCTCTAAAAAAGGATAACTAGGATAAAACTCCAGCAAAAATAAGTGGTGTTGCTGCTGTACAAGGAAGTGTTTGTGAGGGGAGGGAAGGAAGGGGGTGAATAAGTGGCCATCTGGTGTGAAAAGCTGGGGACAGGTAATTTATAGCCCGTAGAGGACAGGAGGACTGCTAGAGGGAGGGAGGGAGGGAGATTGCAACGTGACATAAAAGCGGCATCTCTGCGGAGCCCGCAGTCTCTCCTAACCAGCTCGGTTATGAATTGGAGTTCCCAGCTACCAAACCGTGCTCTCGAAGGGTGACAAGCTGCCACCTGCCGCTGCGGGGTCCGGCGTGGAGCGGGGGGGCGGCTCACCAGGCTCTCCTGCCCAGCTGGTGGAAAGGCCCATCAGGAGCCATAAATCCTGGCATCTCCTTCAAAGGATGTGGCTAACTGATACTTGCTCGATAATTAATTTTGAACCTATTTCATCGCAGTGAACAAAAAAGATGTCTGAAAGGAGTTACTACAGGAGCCCTTTTTTTTTTTGCCTGGAAATACAGGATGCCGCCACTCAGTTATACTTCTCATTCACGGCTAGTAGTGTTCACAGAAATAATCACAGGCTTATTCTGAATCACAGGCTGTGTTTTAGATCCTGCTGAAATACTTTTTCAGGTGGAAATTAGCCACGATGTTCAAGCATCTAGAAAATCAAACTTTTCCCCTAATCTTATGCTTTCGTTGCAGCAGTTGGGTCTGTAGCTGGGGTCCCATGCCTACTGGCGTTCAGCCCTGCTATTAGCATTGCTGAGCAGCTTGCTAAATCTCTTCCCTGTTGAGAACTGCTTTTCTGTGTTTGCTCTCGATTTGAAGGCCCACTGATCACTTATGTCTGGAAGATACCAAGCAGGATACCTGCCACCAGTTTGGGAGGCATCATCTCTTCTTCCAGAGCCAGGAGGAGCATCTCTCGGGATGCTTTAACCTTCCTCTCCTCAAACCTAGCTCCACCATGTGGCTAGTTCTGTGATTTTGCATCTTCTGCAACTTGAGGTGTGTAATAGCTGCTTGGTGACTGCTTCGCAGCAGCTGCCGCAGGAAGGTTGTCTGAAGGGGCTTTCCAACCGCTCATCCTGACTTTCATTTGGAGAAGAGGTCCTATTCAAAGAGGATTTTGCTTCTTTCCCTACAATTATCTAAGTAATTAAAGCTCGAGAAAATATGGGCACTTGTAGCTAGCATATACACAGTTTTTGTTTTCATCTAAAATTTTCAAGAATTATTGGCCAGTCCAGAGTCAATTGAAAATCCACTTCTCTGCCTCTAAAATCAGAAATCTGATTTACTAAAACTAATATAGAAATCCGCACAAACTACTGCCCCAGGCAGTGTTCCCAGGAGCCGGGATGGGGGGCTGCGTACAAGGTGACTGACAGCAGTTGTCTGCTTGCCACATGCAAGCCTAAGGGCCCAGCTTGCCCCAGGGCCACCTCAGGGACAGCCTCTGCAGGGAGCAAGCTGCACAGTTTCGAGGAGCAGCATGGGAGGGCTGTTCATCTCTCCCACCACAAAAAAGGGAGGATCCAAAAGTCAAGAGCTGCCATCTGATAAATTCATCTCATCCTTAAAACGGTTCTTTATTATGGTTTAAACCACGACACCTACCCATTCTTGAAGTCCTTTTGGAAAGCTGGTTGGCAAGAGGGGGGAGCAGAATAATTGCTCTCATGGTCAGCAGTGCCCTCCAGGCCACCACACCATCAGCCTCCCACGTGAGCTGGTATGTTGCTGCTGTGATAGGGAAGACGGCATCAAGGAAATACTGCCTTTGCAGGGCTAGAAAACGTTCCACCTATCCAACTTATTCCAGAGAGGTGGGCTGAACACAGAGTATCCATCACATCTCTGCTGGAGAGGTGCAGTCTCAGTGCTGGATCTCATTTTTGTTAAAAAGATACAAAATTTTATTTGGAGTTTCTTTAGCACTTCTGTTATAGACTTTAAAGCAGCTGGAAGAGGTTGGTAAGCAAAAATAAACACCCTTATACTGTGTGCTTAATTGTTCCTTTTGAGCAGTGTACCCCAATACTTGAAACACAAGGTTTGTCACACCTCAGATACGGACTCAGCCACACTTTTAATGTCGAATTGAGCAGGTCGCTACTGACTGCCAATACAGCTTACTGTTAGTAATAGCTGCAAAACATATAATGTGCTCCCTCAGTAGAAATGTGGCTTTCTGTTTTATTAAAAATTTATAACATTTCCTTCTCACTAACCTGGGAGGATGGCATTTATATAGCTCTCCTGCCTACCAATTCAGAAATTTATAAAGCAGCTCATCTAATTTGATAGCATTTTCTTTTTTTTTTTTCCCCATACTCGCTCAAAAGCAGCTTGGCAGAAAAGGCCCTGGGGGTCCTGGTGGACACGTGAGCCAGCAAAGTGCTCTTGCTGCAAAGGCGGCAAATGGTATCCTGGGCTGCACTGGGAGGAGTGTTGCCTCCGTGCTGGTCAGGGACGTGATCCTTCCCCTCTGCTCAGCACTGGGGAGGCTACACCCAGAGTGCTGGGTCCAGTTCTGGGCTCCCCAGTACAAGGGAGACTGGAACATACTGGAGAGAGTCCAACAAAGGGCCACAGATGATTAAGGGACTGGAGCACCTCTCCTGTGAGGAGAGGCTGAGAGAGCTGGGACTCTTCAGCCTGGAGAAGAGAAGGCTTAGGGGGGATCCCATCAATGTGTACAAATACCTGAACTGAGGGCGCAAAGAGGACGGAGCCAGGCTCTCCTCAGTAGTGCACAGTGACAGAACCAGATGCAACGGGCACAAACTGAAACACAGGAGGTTCCCTCCGAACATCAGGAGACACCTTTTTGCTGTGAGGGTGACCAAGCACTGGCACAGGTTGCCCAAGGAGATTGTGGAGCCTCCATCCTTGGAGATATTCAAAAGCTGTCTGGACATGGTCCTGGGCAACCGGCTGTAGGTGGCCCTGCCTGAGCAAGGCAGGGTTGGACCAGATACCTCCAGAGGTCCTTTCCAACCTCAGCCATTCTGTGATTCTGTGAATTCGGTCTAATAAACAAACAAACAGATACACAACCATCCTGTATGGGTCACAAGGATATATTCAGTGTGGAAAGCATACACAGAGCGTGAAGGGCGATGGCTCACTAAGGAACTGCTGTGGGCAGCTACCTGCAGGCACTGCACCTAAACATGTCTGCAGTAACAGCAAGGTGCTGGGGGAAGAAGATAACTAAGACAGTGTTGGTTCCTTTGATAGCTGGCTAATTGGGTTTGATAGCTCAGATCCCTTCTGATTTTTGATATTACATGACAGTTGCAACCCAGTCACTCTCTTATTTCCTGGGTCCATTGAAGAGATGATGGCTTTTCCTTTCAGACACTACTCCAAAATTTGTCTTTCTCCTCTGTGTCCTGTCAGCCTTGCTTGGGTGACAGGTTCATATTGTGGCAGACCCCATGCAGAGCTGAGAGCAGCAGGGATGGAGACATGGAGACCCCCCAGCACACAGCATGCCCCACAGCTCGGGGACCCCAAGACTGCAGCAAGAAGGGGCGTCCGAAGATGCTCAACTCACTGAATTTCTATTGGGAAGGTTGCTTCACTATTTTTAGTTATTATTTACAGGTGTGAAGGTGCTTACAATTTTGGTTAGATTTTCTTTTAGCATTTTAAACTCAAAGGACTAAGAAACTTCAGGTGGAAAAAGCCTCACTGGAAAAAATCCTCGCTTAACTGCTGAAAATAATTTTTGAATGTAACCATAGGAGAACAAAATAAAACAAAACAGCCTAGAAAAACCCCAAGGCATGTGATGATGGACCTAGGAAATAATTACAGAGGTGCTTAATTTTATATCCTGTGAGTAATCTCAGCTATTTGACAAAACCCTTCACAGTGCATAAAGCTAAGCACCTCCTCCCGTCCAGCCCGGACGGTGGCTGCATTAGCTTGAGCACCATAACATTAACAACTCCTCCACCTAGCTGCCTTTTCCCATAATGTCAACCCAAGCAGCTGCAGACAAGCAGAGGCTCGTTGAAGTGTTATTTCGGGGGAAGTGCCAGAAATTATTTATTTCAACAGACTTTTGAACATACTGTACTATTATTCTTAGAGTGTATTAAGTGGGGTGTACTTTTAGTAGAGTGGATGCCTAATTTTTGTTTTGGGTAAAAGGATTGCTTATTATGCACTAAAAATACACCAGCGGTATTACATATGATTAAGGGATGTTCTTTTTAGTTGTGCCCTTATTAGCGAGTCTGCTATGAAAGATGTGTTTATTAGATAGCTAACAGCACTTCAGTTTGTATTGGACCATTAGCTAGCAACCTCATGGGTGACTCTGCTGCGGTTTCTGGGTGATCAGCTGGGGATTATTGCCTAAGGACTGTAATAACATAGCCCAGTTTGGGTGCAGTAAATCACCGATGTCCAAATTATGTTATCAACATAAAGTATTTGATAATAATACAAAACTAAATGACTGTTTGGAAAAGCTGATGATGGTGGTGTTGGCGTTGATGCAATTCATGTGAGCTATACAGCAAATAATCTGAAGTCTGAAATGATTTTTTTAAAAGTTACGGCCAAGTTTTGTTCTTATTTTAGTCACTTGGATTACTGCCTGTTGTGCTTAGGACTTGACATTTGCTGAATGCATTTAAAGAAACATATGCAACTCTAAAACTATTTAATAGAAGTTAATAGAAGAAAGGGCCTGAAAGTCCCCTGAGAAGGTGCCCGGCCCCTGAGAGTCACTGCCTCAGAGCAATTCCTCTTTACGCTTGTGTGACACTGAACTCCATTTCTGTTTTCTGCCTTCTCTGAGGAAGACCCATGCAATCAATACAGGGTATCAACAAACTGACTTGGCAGACTCAGGCTTACTGAAAAGATGAAATAAACCATCTCAAAAGAGAAACAAGCGAGCACAATTGTCTTTCCTTGTCACCACCTCACCACCTCTACCAGCACTACCAAAAGCAAACATGGATTGTCTCCTGCCCTCTCTGAGTATTGCCAGACAAGCTTGGGCGACTCATGTTGAGCAATCAAAGAGGGTATTACCACCTCTAGTTACCCGCTTTTTCCTTTTGCTGATGATTACCAATCCGTAACAGGCAGCAGAATCAATGTTTCAAACTGCACAGCTCATCACCCTGACCATTAATGTAAAGCACCATCAGTTTGGGATTTGTTTGTTGTTTTTTTTTTTTTTCCCCTGAAATAGAAACCTTCAGGAGAGGGACAGCTGAGACAAGGGAGGAAAGTAACTTCTCTTGGTATGAACAGACAGACATTGTCTGGAGACACTGTTCTGCAGCAGATTCTTTAACTGCTCTTGGATCACGTCTAGATGGCATAGTGTGTTGGATTTCAGAGACCCCTGTTCATCCACCAGTTACTGCCATTCCTAAACCACAGAGTTACGGATACAGAATTCCTCAATAGGGGGAATGGCAGCTGCATGAAATTTTGAGAAGTCTGGTGTATTCAAAACCTCAAGGAAGGGCAAATGACACTGCAAGACTCAAAATGTTGGACAACTGAGGAAGAAAAAGATTTCAAGCCAGATTTTTTTTTTTCCTGAGCATCTCTGAACTGTAGCAGTTAATCAATACTTTGGAGAAAGTAAGTCTGTGCTAAAGATTCAGCATTTTAAATGAAATATATGGGGCTTTTCTATAGTAGAGCCAGCAAAGGCCAAAGAGTGTTCCTAACAAGGTTAAATAAGGAAGATCAGACAAATCAATCTGCCCTTATTTGTCATGTAAAAAATCAACTAACAGACCTTTTGCATCTGTTTAAAAAACAAAATCTTTTAGATATTCATATGAGTACAAAAATATTGATTCAAGTGTAACAAAGCTATTAAATTGCAGTGTTATAGTATTCTCCAGTATGGTTCAGACTGCATACGCTGTTGATAGATGAGGTGCTTTCATCCCTTAGGGTAAACAAAAAGAAGAAAAAAAAGATAGGGAAGGAATGCTGGTTTATACATTTATTGATGTAAGAGAGTGCTGATATGCAATAGGAGCAGTACCTCCATCTATGGAGTCCAGCTGTGTGGTACAAATTAGGAGTCAACATGCAAATAACAAAGTACCAATCAATGTGACAGGCCTCGGAAAGGTTTAATTCCATAGGGTTCCTTCAGTACCTCAGTAACACCTAGGTATGCCTCATTTATTACCTGTTTGTAATAAAGACATGAGCTGAAGAAGTCAAACTGATGAATTTGCAGTTACCAATTGCTTTAGCTGAAATATTGTAAAATTCACCAGAAAGGTGCAGTTTACCCATCCCCTCATTAATCCAGAACATTAATGGGTTTATTCCTATGTCAAAAGGAAAGAAAAGATGAGACCTTACATGAAGTACATTAAGAATCAGTAATTTAAAAATTCAGCATGTAATTTGAAGTGTTCTTTTTCCTACTGCTACATGGGAAAAGCGTAAATTATTTTCATTTATATACTTTCTCTATCAAGAGGATTACAGTAAAGAGTTTCCCAAGTAGATAGCTGAATCTACAGCAGGCACGGGCTGAGACTGAGAACCAGAAACACTTTCAGTGCTGGCTGAGAAGGAGGTATCAAAAGCTGAGTCTTGCCAAGCTGCCTATTTAGATAATATTAAATGATAAAGCTAAGAGCAATGATCCATCTTAAAAACACTAATCAGCCACTATTTAAGTAAATAATATGCAGAGAATAATGCAAAAAAATCAAGAAATGAGAAATATAAAACATAAACTAGTACTTCTAGAAAGAAGAGTATGAAAAAGCAGAAATGGATACTGGCTTTTTTGCCGTTCCTCAGTCTTTTGTGACTGTAAGGTTTTTGAAGGAGTGACCTATGCAGCTGCAATCATGTAGCACATCCTTGGGCAGTATCTGAAAGTAATCACAACCACAGTTACAGCCTGAAACATGTAATCCCCAGCTGTAGCTCGTAGTGCCACCAGCTCCTAGTACACACTGTAGCTTCACAATGTACAGCTTGCGTGTGCGTTTCATGACAGGTTTGCCCCAGGCTTTCGTGAAGCACATGTGTGTGATTGACTCACATACATTATGCACCATTACGCCAGCAGTGTGAGATCCTACAGCTCGGTGTGAGAAGAGGTTGATAGAGAAGTAAGGAATCTTTCATCATATTTTTGCTTATTCTGGTTATTTGCACAAATGTAAAAGACTCTGCTTCTCTAAATATTTCAGCTGTACTCAGTTTTTTCTTGGCGTAACCAGTTAACTCCCTCTCATCCTCCTCTCGCTCTGTCACACACACACTCCCACAGCAAAACCTCTCCACCCAAAGAGTCCAAGCCCGTGTGTGCCTTCGATTTGCACTTAACTTGGCTTTTACTTAGCTATCTCCTATAGTTCTTCTAAGATGAAGGGCAGTAGTTACACCCAGCACTTTCAATAATATTTATCACACCCTGTTACAGCAAGTTTAAGCGAAACCAGTAAGCCTGTTCAGGATGGCAAAGAGGACCATCGCACAATGTGGTTCAGCTTAAGTCCAACGTGCTAAATTAGTTAGACAGGTCACCATCCCACAAATTAGAAAACATAATTTGGAACAAGAAAAGAATGCAGGCTATTTTTGCAAAGGAGTGTGCTGTTGGGTTTTTGTCAGAAATGCAAGGTATGCACTTACTATATGCTGGTGTTATAAGCTCCAAGCATTTTTTGTCTTAAGACTGTGAATAAATGTGGTTGGTCACAGCTCAGTGCTAGAATATTTGCAAAATGCTCATGGGAACTCCTGGAATAAGTAAAGAATGGTGTCTCCATGACAGGATAACACCCATCCCACTTCTTGCCGAGGAAACAATATGGTTATATATCATAAATTATGGGTAATTATCTCACATCCTGTTTCCTCATAGCCCTAAACACAGGAAGCCTTTTCTTCTCCATTATATTCAATCTTGCTGTTAATAACATCTTTCATTTCTACAGTGGGATGTATTCCAGAGGATTCCAGTCTATCTCCACAGAGCACAGTCAAAGTGTGACCACGACCTGGCATGGCGAGGGAAAATTCCGGCCAAGACTATTACAAAATTCCTCTGATCCTATATAAAAGCGTTGCTGCTATCAAAAGAACTGAGAAAGTCTGATTTCCTAGGGTTTTGTCCAAGATCTTCAGCTTCAGAGCCAGAACATACTTTAATTGAACAGGAAACTCTCAGGAACTGACTGATACATGGTTCCTGGGTATGGAAATACTGTGAATCTGAAATGTGTGCTGCCAAGTTTTATCTGATCTGATCCCACCCATTGGATTCTTTTGAAGCTGAGTTTTGCCAAAGATTAAGCCAATGGGGTTTTTTGTATTTAGTTTACTAAATGGTAAACAGGGCTGGTTCAAACACCAACAGTAGAACCAACAGTAGCTGATTAATCTCTTCTAATGAGTTAGAAGACCAAAAAAACCCAACCAACCAACCAACCCACCAAACAAAAATCCAAAGTAGAGGTCTGATAACTTGGTTTCCAGCATGGCCTCCTGCATTTATTAAAAAAAATACAAAAAAAAAAAAGAAAAAAAAATAGAACCGTTGTATATACTCTGACTGACTATACTCTCCAAAAAATATTTTTTTAGGTGTTAGACCAACCTTTTGCATTCCCTTTGGCGAAAAAGCAGAAGTCTTGAATTCCTCATTAGTGTGTGTTAACTCATCCCACTCACTTTTATTTATAGAATATCATGCTATATTTCCAAACAATTAAGCTTGCAAGCAAAGACATACTGCATATAAATAAAAAACATAATATTTCAATCAAACAATTTTTTAAAACAAGAAAAGAATGAAAATCTCTAACACCGCAATAATGTTCTCAGTGCAGCCAAGTATCTGAGGCATCTTGACATACCAAACACACAACCTACTTACTTGGATAGATATACATATGGCAGAACTTCAAAATTAAAAATTCCCCAGAAAGCAATGAGAATGCAAGTACCAAAGACAGAGACTTCAGAATGCTACATTATTAAAACAATGAGCTAATCCACCTCGTTTATTTCCAGTTGTGGTTTTGGTTGGGGTTTTTTTGCATAATATATAAACACAAGCCAAAGTTGAATTTGAAATTAAAGCAATAATCAAAATTCATTGCTGGAAAGAGGGAGAGAGAGATCCCCAGAAAATTTCTGGAAAAAATAATCAAGCAATCGATTTGTAAGTACTTCAAAGATAAGAAGATGATAAGGACCAACACTAATTTTTCAAGAACAACTGATGCCAAACCAACCAACCATTTCTTTTTATAGCAGAGTAACAGGCCCCTTGGATAGGACAGACCGAGCATTTACCGTATATTAGATCTTAGTAGGCCTTTCAGTGCTGTTTAACCTAAGAAGAAGATTGAGAAGGAATTTAAAAAGTTAAAAGCAGATAAAAATCTGTTGCAAAGAGAAAGGGGACAATCTGTTCCCGGTGCTTATGGTGGACAGGACCAAACGTAGAGGCTTCTGATGCAGCAGGAAGGACCCCGGTTACAGATCAGGAACAGCTTTCCAGAAGTATAAATTTTAACCCAGACAAATAGCCTGCTTGAGGAGGCTCTGGAAGAGGGAGTCCACCACCAGAGATCTCGAAGAACAGACTGAATGAAGGAGCAACATATGTATGACTGACCCTGCATGGAGGCAGAGAAGGTGAATGAGCTCTGAATAAACTCTGAGAGTCCAGACTTTTTTTATGCCGTTTGAATACATCTACATTCTTCAAAAAGCTCAGAATCCAAGAGCCAAACAGATGAATCGTTCATTGCTCAAATAAGCATCTGAAACCAGACAGCAAAAATATTATATCATCAATAGTTCTTTTGTTCCCTCGGCATAGGATATTTTGGTGGCTTTAATTGATCACTCCCAACAGCATCACAATAGGAAGAACAACCCACTATGCTAAAATTTTTTCATCTTACCTCTTCCAGAGGCAGAATACAGTACTGGCAGCTTCAAGACTCCAAAAATACCACTGCAGGTTCATTCAGGCTTATTACGTTGAGAAAGTAATAATAATAAAGTCACTTGCCTGTACCTTTGTTGCAATGTTATGTAGATGGTAAATGGCATAGGATCATTTCAGCAGGGTACGATACAGTAGGGTACTTGAAAGTTCAGAGTTCAAATTCACAGCACAAAAATGCACGTATCTCCATCTTCCCCTCTGTGCTCTATGCCAATCCTAATTTCTGCACTCATGGATAACTACCATTTTGTGCTCCAGGCGTCCCACTCTTTACCATGTCCTGCCTCATCCCTGCTTTCTTCACCCACCACCTCTCCTTCTACGCTCCGTCTACCATATTATGATCAAAATATGGTCTGAAACATCATTTCCCTCCCTCCCCCTAATATCTCTCTCATTTCAAGTTTCGCACTTCCTGTTGCTCCTCTCTCCAAATGACAATGCCCTCATTCACACCATTCTCCCATTCACGTCTTCCAGTTTCCTTCTGGCACATCTGGCTGCTACTTGACCTCACAGCTGCACCACGAGTACGGCTCTGCTTCTGCTTTCACACAAGGCTGTTGTCCCAAGAGACACACAAGTCAGCAAGAGGCTCAGCTTCAGGGAAGTTTCCAGCTCTTGTGGCTGTAGGGAAACTCTGAAAATGTGGGCAGAGTACATCCCCCAAACAAAACACAGGGCACGCACAAAGGGACCGCTAAAAATCATGTGCCTCCTACAGCTTGGGGTTTACTCGTGATCTTGGAGTAGAACATTCTGGAGCTAGCTGGAAAATGAAGAAACAGTCCTACTTATGCCTAGCTACAAAAGACAATAGGCAATAGTAACTGTCTTCACTAGTCCTATCCTTCATCTACAAAGGATTTATGAGTTGTGGTACCCACCTTGACTAAGGACAATCTCTGCCATCAGTCACTTGAAGAATACTTAAAGAAACTAAAGACTTTAGAACATGTAAAAACAGACTAAAGAAATTATGTTTTTACCATCCTAAAGCATGAAAAAAAAATCAAATGTCAAAAATCACAAGCTTGGCTCCCAAATCATAAGATTTTGAAAGATTCTCCTTTCAGCGAAACTGGCTGGTGCTCACAACTCATCCACTAATCCAGAAATGGTAACAAATTATTTCTGTAACCATTCATATCAATTTTGTCCCATTCTAATACCTCTTTTCCTGCCATCTTCACCTCAATTCTCAATGATATTTCATCTATCCCTTCAGGCCAAACCGCCCTCCCTTCTTGATTTTTGAGAAAAACACTAATGGGTACATGAATGAGTGGAGCCCGATAAATTTATGAATGTGCCTATATCATGGGGTTTGCAGAGGTTAGTAGAAAATCAGAGTTCGTGACCCCCTACTTCTATATCCCTGTACAAAACCTGAACTCCTCGCTCCTCCTTTCACCAGGCACAGAGCAGACAGAAGGAGCTGCATCTCATGCTGCCCTCCTCCTCTGACAGAACTGACTGATCGTTTATCCTTGACGGGCTGGTTCTGGGAGCAGACATCCAACTGAACAGCACTGTCCTTCAGCCCTGGTCAGACCGGAAACCTCTGCAGGCTGGAACTTCATGTACACGCAGGAAAACTCAGGAAATATTTGCCAGAGCTGACAGCAGTGAAGTCCCAGATTTTTCTCTCCATCATAAACAGCATACGGTACATGCCCATCTCACGATGGTGGAAAAGAACGGGCCAAAGCCACTCTCCTGTTCCCACGTATCTTGAAGTTGTGCGAGTAGCTATAAAGGCCAGTGCTGGAATGGATGTAAGATATACAATCAGAGGATCAAACGAAAGTACAGACAGCACCTCAGAAGTGATGAGTGTTTCTCTTTGCATTCCTCTCTCTCACAGACACCTGTCTTCAGTTTGCCTGGCTCTTCTGTGCAACATGATCTGTGCAGCACGAGTAGGGGACAGAAATGTCTGCATGACTCGTGCTAGAAACAGTGAATACTGAGGCTTTCCCTGCATCTGCGAGTCCCAAGTGACTTAGTAGTCATTTTAATTAAAAGACTGAACAGTAACAAATAACATAGAGCAGTTCTGTGTAGTATGCCCTCCTTGCAACAAAACCTTACCTCTGTGGTCAGCTAGTCAAACACACGGCTGTTTTCCTGCTATCGTTCTCCCTTCTTAATTGCTTCAGTGTCTTGTTCTAGGGTCATTCTAGATTTCGGTCTATTCAAAACACAGCACTGAGAGCCATCTTTCTCACTTTATAACAGGGCTTTCTGTAATACCACCTTCAAAACAGCTTATTCCTTTCTTTAGATGATCCCATTGATGATTTGGGGAGCCCACTAACCTCAATAACTTTAAAGTCAGACTTACCTTAAACATTTCATCTCCATTCGAAAATCTGTGCTTTCCTACCTATGGCTATAGTCTTGCTTCTTATTACATTTCCCTGCCGCCTGCTAATGAATCCAGTTTCTTCCTTTCTTCCTGTGACTCTTCTCACATGCTGTCCCCACAGGCTGCTCTTACCTAATTCAAGTTCCTCTGAATTAATCTAAATTAATACTCCATCAGTAATCATGGCAACTAATAAGGTATCATTCTTGACAGAGTGACGCTGACACATATTTTGCTCCACTCAAGCTGCAACAACTTCATTCTGGACGTGAGGAGACAACCAAGCCTGCGTATTTGGGGTAGCTGCTTCCCCTTCCCTGCTGTTTGTTGCTGTGGCAGGTGCATTGCCCTGGGGGTTCAGCTGAGGGTTTGGAGCCCCACTGCCTCTGCGCCTGTGTGCAGGGGCCACGGGCAGACCCACACGGTCTGGCGGTGCCGTGATGGAGCTGTATAAACAGGACCGGCATGCAACAGAAGCTGCTGCACGGAGCAACTTTTCTGTTTGCCATAATCAGGACGTATGACAATACGGCAAACTGCTTTGAGAAAAGTGGTTAGAGAAATATAGAAGGACTAGACCTCGCTACCTCCGTGAGGCCCAGAAGCACTAGCCAGCACCAGTCGCCACTGACACCGCTGGCGGCTGGTGGGGGTCTCCGGGCGCCGGAGCAGCAGCGGCGCTGCCTCTTCCCGCGGGGCCGGGGCCGGGCCCACGCCGCCGCCGCGCCCGGCACAGCGCCGCGGCCGTGCTGGCGGCTCCCAGCAACAGGCGGGGCCGGGGCCGGGGCCGGGGCCGGGCACCGCTTTGGGGGCGCGCAGCTGAAAGCCCTGCGCCTCTCTGCGCGCACTGGGGCCGGCGGCAGAGGCGGCTCCCAGGGCCCCAGCCCGCCCCGGGCCGCTCGCCCCACCGCCGCCGCCGCCATGGCCCCAGGCAGCGGCCAGCGGGCCCAGGCTGGGCCTAGGCCGGCTCGTCAGCCCCCACCGCCTTCTCAAGCCGGCCGCGCTCCTGCGGTCACCGGGCCCCGCCCGCAGCGCCTGTTGGGGGATTTTATTAAAATAATAATAATAATAAAAAAAAAAGTTTTGGCACTGGGGGTGCCCCACGTCGCCGTCAGATGACGTCACCGCCCGCGCGTCCCTCGGCCGCGCCCCGCCGCCGCGCCGCCACCAGGGGGCGCCCCCGCCCGCGGCGCGCGGCCCCGCCCCGCCCCGGCCCCGCGCGCGCCCGCCCCCGCTCATCCCATTGGCTCCGCGCCGATCGGCGGTGGCGGCGGGTCACGTGCCCTCCCCTTCCCGCCTCCCGGCGCCCTCTCGCGCACTCCCCCGCCCCTCCCCCCCTTGAAGTGGGCGCTGGAGGACCTATCCCACAATGCTCCCGCCGGCGGCGCGGGGCGGTTTGGAGGCGTCTCGCTGGCGGGTTGCGCCGCCCGCCCGCCGCCACGCCACCGCCCCCCCCCCCCCCCGCGGCGGAACAGCGCCCCCCCGCGGCCCCCGCCGGCGCTGCGCACTCCGGGCCGCGCGCGGACATGTGGCCCGGCGGCCGCTGAGCGGGGCCCCGCCGAGCCCAGCCCAGCCGCGCCGAGCCCGGCCCGGCCCGCCTCCCGCCCGGCCGGACGCTCCTCGGCCGCAGCGGGGCGGCGGGCGCCGCTGCCGGAAGCCCCGAGGCGGGCGGAGGCGCGGGGAAGCGGAGGCTCCGCTTGATGCGGGTGGCCGCGGAGCAGTGACCGCGCCGGGGGACGCCGCGGCGCCAGGTGAAGAGCGGCGGCCGGGCCCGGGGCGGCGGGGGGCGGGCGAGCGCCTCCCGCGGGAGTTTCCGTGTGGCGAGGGGAGAGTGCTGGGGGCCGTTCCCGGCGCGGGACGGCGGCGGGCAGGACGCCGGCGGGAGGGGGGGGGGGGGCGGGCGGTGCTGCTGTCCCGCTCTGGCCGGGGCCTTCGCCTCCGCTCGGAGCCCGCCGGGGTCGGGTGCTGCCTCCCTGCCTGCGCTCGGCCGGGCAGAGGGCGGGGTTTGCTGCCGGCTCCGGCCTGGGGTGTTCCCCCCTCCCCTCCCCTCGCCGCCCGCGTCGTGGCGCCGGCCGGGAGGCTGGCCCGGCCCGCCGCTGCCGCTCGGCCGCCGTGACAGGCCCTTGCGGGGCGGCGGGGGGAGGCCGGGCACGCCGAGCGGCCTCCGGGGCGGCTCGGGGCCGCCCGCCTCGTCTCCTGGGGCGAGAGGGGGGAAACAAAGGGGGGCGGCCGGGGCCGTCGGCCGTTCCCTGGGGACCGCCGGCCCCCTCCGCGCCCAGAGCTCCTTTTGTGAAGGCAGAGCGAGGGGAGCAGCAGCCCTGCCCGGCGGTCCGGGAGCGGGGCCGGCGCGGGGACCGGCCCGCCGCGGCGCTGGCCGCAACAAAGATCCCGCGCCGGGGCGGGGGGGGCACCGCGTCCCCCGTCCTCCCGGGAGCGGCGGCCGCCGGGGCCGTAGGGAGCGGCGGCGGCTGCGGGAGGAGCGCCTCGGAGGAGCAGGAGTTGCGGGGAGGCTCTGCGGTTGCCGAGGAAGTTGCACGGAGAGGCTCAACTTAAAGCCCAGCTCCGCTTTTGTGCCGCTGTGGAGTCGCGGCGGACTTCAACACCAGTGAAGTCGCACCGAGTAACGCTGGAGCCTGGAAGCGGTACAGTTATCGAGCCAGTCAGAGACTCCGGTTCTCCTTCTGTGTTAGAGTACACTGTGTCCTAATTTTTGTTTTCCCTTTGGTGAGTGTTAAAGAACATTATTAGCTTGAGCCCCAAATGTAACTCCTCTCTGACAACCTATCTCCACGTTTATAACTTGGAAACAAAACAGTTTTGGTAGGACTGAAATTGCTCCCCCTTCTTTTCGCGATGTTTTTATTTTAGCCTGCTAATTAATTTTAAATTTTTAGGAAGAATGAGATAACAGAGAGAAAGGCCAGGTAGTTACTGGCTTGCTTAGTATCAGTAACTAGGTACTGTTGGCAAAGAATCAATCATTTATTTAAAATGTCAAGAGACAGTTAAGGCTGTTCACATCTAAGGAATAATTACATAATGGATTGCAATGCCCCTGATTATTGAACAGCTATTTTAAGGTTGTAATTTTATGGCTTTTTAGGACTTTGATAAGGGAGATCTAGCTAACTTAGCGTCTGATGCTGTGTTTGTATATCACTAATGCATCGGGGGCTTTTAATTCTCTTTCAGTGGATCGTAGTTTTAAATGAAGTGTAATCTAACGTAGAGTTTTACTCTGTGGGTATTCAGATGCTCTTACACATGGGAGAAGAGGAATGGGGGAAGTCTTTAGTCATTTTGTCATGGTTTCTTTCAGTCTTAGCCGGAGTAAATAGTAGGCTTCTTACATGAATTTACAGGGTGACTAAAATTCGCTGTTATTTGGTTGATCATACATGGTAATCCATGTCTCTTCTTTTTTAACTTGAAAGCTGTATTTAGAGATTCACAGGATTAAAAAAATGGGTAGCGTCCTCTTTAGTCACGTGGAAAAGACTTGGAAGTAATCCCAAGTACTTTTTCAAATGTTTCCTTCAGCATTTCTAGGAATATAATGTTTGTTGTTCTGTTTTGCTTAGACGAGATAACAAATAACTTGGGGAGAGAGGAGGCTATTTAGACTTTCAGTCACAATGTTAAATCTTTTGCAGCTTTCCTTTCAGTAGTTTACATTTGCTGATGTGTCAATTTCCAGAGTGATAAATGGCCTAAATAAGAAGTACATCAATTTGCTTTCATGTTCCACTAGCCTTAAAGTCTGCTTGTGAATAAGCAGAATGGACAACAGCTTTGTGGCCTTGCTTGGGGTGGGGAATCTCTCTCATCCAAATGGTATTGAAAGAGAATGGTTTTTAGACCTTCTTTAGTAGCAGTGAATCCGGGTTCACTAGTTTATCTTGTATTCAGATTATCTTTAAGATTGGAAACATTTGTCCAGGAATTTGGTGAGTTTTTTGAACGTGAATTTATAGTGCTCAAATACAGTATGTGAAGGTTGTTGACTTTGACTCAACAAGGAGATGTAAGTTTATCTTATTCTCCAGTTATTCAGCTGTCACTTTTGAAACAGTTACTTTGTGCTCTCGACTGGCTGTAGTTTGACACAGTTGATGCATGACTTCTAGCCTCTGGTTTTATAAAACTTGTAGATGGTTCTGCTCTGGTTACAAACATCTGTTGTTGGTTTGTTTGGGTTCCCCCCCCCCCCCCGTTACAGGGATTTTTTTTCACAATCTTCTCAGTTTTCCATTGTCCTGAGTACTAAAAAACCTCTGCAAAAACTTAAGTTATTTAGCGTTGGCTT
This sequence comes from Nipponia nippon, assembly GCF_047370975.1. Taxonomy (NCBI): domain Eukaryota; kingdom Metazoa; phylum Chordata; class Aves; order Pelecaniformes; family Threskiornithidae; genus Nipponia; species Nipponia nippon. Next base: position 34,774,929 of record NW_028262347.1, on the reverse strand, counting down.
TATTTAGTAATTATTTTAAGGGCTATTTTTATTTCAATTAATGCTATATTTAAACATACATTATATTAAGGGGGGGGGAACACTGCTGGAAGAAGTTTGATAGACTGACTTGCCATGCCTACACCAGAATTCTTGAAGTCTGGCCTTCTGTCAGTCCACTGTTCAGTGTTGGGGTTTTCTTTGCCAGCAATCTAAGGTGAGGGAGAAAAGATGTCCTTCCAGTTACTAGTAACAAAACCATGCAGTCCAGTTCCTGCTGATAGCTACACTGATTATTCAGTGCTGTCGACCTTTGTTATCAATTTGTCTGAATGAATTCTGAAATGGTTACAGTTAATCTGCGAAACCATTTAAGATTAGAGTAGGTTTTATAAATCTCAACATTGCTCAATTTTTTTTGCCTTTTTTTTTTTTTGCAAGTTGGAGATAGTGTTAAACAGATTTATACCCTAACCTTTCTTCAGTAGTCATAAATGCCAGAGATCTCTAATGTGCATATTCTGTAGAGTGCTTCAAAACAAGGGCTAGTTCATGGCTTTTCAGCAGTGAAGGCACACTTTTTCATCTGTATGTACTAGTCCACCTTGCCCTGAAGGGCAGTGACCTTGATTTGAGAGAGTATGAGTGCAGTGACACTGTATCTTTTCTTCCCTACTTGTTTAATCTCCTTTTACCCAACAGTTGAGGATATGGGCACGGTTTGCAAACAGAAAGTCATGAACATCTCGCTTTTTGAAAGTTGCTTGCTTTTGGTACCCTGAACCACTTGAGTAAGATGATTCTCTTGTGTAGGAAGTTAGCTGCAGTCGTGAAATAACAAATGGGAGACTGCAGCTGCTGGAAGATGGAAGGTGAATGCATGTCTGCCTTTCTGTTCCCTAAAGCTGCAGCTCTGCCGTCCTGAACGGTTGTCCATCACCTCTGTACAGCTGGGTCTGGTGGGGTGCCAAAGGCAGGGTGACTGCATTGGAGGGGCTCTCAAAGGTTGAATAAGCATATTCTGTATGTCAGTGGCCCATACCAGATTCAACAAGTAGCTTTTCTCTGTCAGGGATTTAAAAAAAAAAAAAAAAAAAGTGCTGAGGAAGTTTCCCTTTGCTTTTAGAAACGTTCTGCTTTCCTACAGCTTATTTTTGTGGCACATCAGATTGTTTCTCCAACTGAAAGTCTTAAGGAAAGCTAATTAAATTTAGCCAAATGTGGAAGTTGTCAGTTCCAGGCTGTGGAAATTGTTAACTGACTTGATAAAGGATGGTCAAAATACTACACTTGATTATGTATGAGTAGGCCAGATTAAAACAAACTTTGTATAAAATGCATTTACTCGGGTAACAAATATACATATATACACACACCTGTAGGCATAGGTGCATCTATGCCTTACATTTGTGTATGTTGTGCTAAAATGAATTTTTTCAGCCATTCATTTTTTATTATCCAGTAATGCTGTCTCACAAATTAACTTGGTGAAACAGTAGTTTTACTCTTTTTCTACATGAGAACATAAAATTTGAATTTTAACTCAAAAATACTCCATCACAGCAAGCATGAAAAGTAACATTTTAATTTGATGATTCTGTGGCCAGTGGCATTTCTTCCTAACTTTCTGAGATTACTTCAGACTATTTTGTGTGTATGTGTATAAATATATAAAAAAATATATGAATGGATATGTAGAGGGAATTGGGAAGGAGAATAAGTATGTCTTCCAGAAGCTGTTTTTTAAAGCCTAGTACTGTGTTAAACTGCAGTATCTGATAATTTTTTCTGATGGACACTAATAATAATGTCTGTCTTAATGCAGATTTTATTTAAGGATTGGTGAGCTCTCATTAAAACGCAATCTTTGTTCCTCTGTTATTAGGTCTGTAAGTACTGCTTAACTGCGATCTGCCTTCAAAGGTACGATCTGTGAGTAAACCTGACTGATGCATTTAATGTTGTTTGGAACTTTTCCAAGCTAGTATGAAATTGCTTGGAAACGTCAAGTGAGTTAACACTTGTTGTCTCTCTGCTTACTACCTTGCTTTTGTTAGACTGCCAGCAGTAATAAGGAATGTGAAGTTCCATGGGATCGGTGTCTGGATAAATGTGAAGTTCCATGGGATCGGTGTCTGGATAGAAGTCCTTATGTATGTGCGTATTTTTGGATAGCAACACAGGCCAAAACCGCAGCAGGCCAAACTGCAGCAGATCTGCCTTTCTTGGTGTGCCACAGGAGAGGTGGAGACCCTTACATGACACTGAGCTGTACCGATATTCAAAACTTGAGTTTTGAGGTAGAATCTGAAGGTAGATGAGTGGTGTTAGTTGGACTGCTCGCTGTCCAGAGCAAATAACTTCAGCAATTCTGGACACAGGAAGGATAATGAAATTCTCTGCTTTCTATACAGCCACTGAAAAAGCACTTCTTGTACGCAGTTTTGCTTTTTTTAAGCATTCTTAGTTTGTTATTTGTGATGTAAAAGGTAGTGAACCCTGTGGATAGATAGGTGTAACGAAAAGTAATCGGAAGTCCTATGAAACAGTTAGAGAAAAGCAGTCTGTCAGGACTGCCTTGAGCTCACTGGAGTTTTGTTTTAGAGATGTTACCAAATAAAGATACCTATAACAATGAAAGTAAAGTGTATTTTCTCTAAACCTATGCAATTGTGATTTTTAAGATGTGGTTTCATCAGCCCGATCAAGAAAGGACCCTTATACAACTCTTGAATAAGTCAGTTGGTACCAGCGGTTATTTTGTGGTTGTTACTCTGGCAAGAAACTGAATGAGAGTAGGATTCATCGTTGTAAGGAGCTTCTAGTATTGTTGATCTGAGAAGCTTAAGTTTTTTTGAAGCTTTGCAATGAGACAGAATAATCAATTATAACAAAAACTAGGTTGGTTACTTAAGAATTTACAGTAAAGTACTGTTTTGTTATAGGTGATTTCTTGATGCCCTCTAAATGGTGAGAGTAACCCAGAATGGTGATTAGCATGTTTTTCTATTAGTAGACTCTCTTTGCAAGTTGAAAGGAGATAGAGCTCAGGTTGTATTTTCAAGCACAGATCTGGCTTTTCCCTCTTGCGTGGTTAGTAGTTTCTGTTACCTTTTGTGTGTTGCTATTGGTGTTAAGGAAACCTTCTCTCATGTACCTGCCTTCCCTTCCTGGCCATGTTTTTCTAGCTTTATTTTAGCTATCTTGAAAGTTATCGCTGAGTAAGGGCTGTGAAAGCAAGATCAACAGTAATTGAAACTGTTTACTCCCCATCTATCTGCTACTTCTGAAATGATGTCTAATGCATTGCTATTCTACAAATATTGTAGGAGATTTTGTGCGGAATATAATTAAACTTAAAATTATTTCAGTTGTCATAAATCCTTTGCAAGCTATTTTCCCACCATTTTCCAAAAATATAGCATCTTTTTGTCCGAGATTTGTAAGAGGCTAGTGTAGGTCTTTGACCTGAGCTTATAAAATACTGTTATTCAAAGTCAAAAGGAGCTTGAGGACCGTGTTTTTGACACCATAGCTTTCTAGTGCTTTTTTTAAAAGAGTATGCCTCAGAGAGGAAAAATGTACTTTGAAATGGCTATGTTATTTTCTTTCTTTTGTTTGTTTTTGAATCAATGTCTGTATACTTTACATGTAAGCTGAAATTACTTTGTATGGAAACACATTTTTTAATACCAAAAGAACATGCCGTATCACTAAACTCTTGATTTGATGCTTAAAATTAAAGAGCGTGCTTTTAATAGAGGACTCAAATTCCGTGTATTTTTATCAAACGTGTGTGTATGGTTCTATGCAATCTTCCGTAGTGCGTTTTTTCCATTTAAGTAAATCCATAAAGTTATAGGGAAGCCTGTACATTACATAAATTTTTGTTAGAGGGTTGCTCTTCAGTTTGGAGGGGTTCAACATTCAGAAGCTGAGAAATAAGACTACGTTGATGTAGGGGAAAGAAAAAATAATGGTAGTCTGTATTTGGACAATTGCATGCTATTTCTTCCTTTGCTGGATTCAGCCCTTCTTTGGCTCAATATACTTTTCTAATCACCTACCACTCTGGTTTTGTTGCCTCATTAGTTTTTTGCATCTTAAATGTGCTTTTTGCCACTGCCCCTGAGCTTTTCATTTGAGTTCAGTCTTACTCCATCAGTTTTGCCCATCATTTTTCCTTCCACTGTTAAAAGGTCTGAGCTTTTCCACTTCTGTCTCTGCAAGGTCTTTTGGTGCAGCTCCTGCATCCCTGGTGTTTAAGTCCAGCTATTTGGGCATGTTTAGGATGGTATTAAAAATAACGATGGTCTTCCTAGTTTCTTAAGCATCAGAGAAATGATTGCAACAAGTCCTGCTGTGTTGCCATAGCACTGGCTGAAGTATGCTCATTCATCTTGTGGGAGTGTTGCATGTGCAGTGTAGCAATGGGATAGGAACTTCAAATTATTAGTGTATGCTAAGCACAGATCCAGTTTATGGGAAAAATTTAAATGCAATAACTAGCAAAGATTTCTTGAGTAAAGGCAAACTTTTTTTTTTCCCCAGATCTATGACATGGCTAGATTTGGAAGGGTTGCTTGTGTGGAAAGCATGTTCTTGATCTCAGTGACCCACTGCCAAATGTCTGCTCTTTGGTGGAAAGCATGAAAATACTGGTGCTTCCAACTGGCTAGAAAAAAGTAATTTTTTTTTTAACTGTTCTTGGAAATGGCTGAGCCATTTTTGCTCACTTTGGTATGTAATGCTATCCCTTCCAGCTGCAAAAGTACGCATGTGACTAAGGACCCTCAGCAGCGGAAGGCAAGGTCGTGAGTTTATGCTGATTTGATTTAGTTGCTTGAACCACGTGTGCCATGACAATAGTATCCGATCCCTAATTAGTTCCCGTTATTTGTAAATCTCAATTTTACCCAGTTCAGTCACAGACTACTTAGAAGAAACACATAAGTGCCAAATTGTACATTTTGTGAGAGAATGTTATGTACCCTATTTTCTCATTCATATTTCTTTGTATTATGTTAATTGCTACAGTACTTCAGTGTTTTATCAGGAGTATATGAAAAAACATGACTTAGCCCCTGGCATACATGCATGTTCTCCCTACGGGGGTGGTTGTGATATAGTGCTGCTTCTGTTGGGAGTCTTATCGTACACATGCACACGTGAAACAGCAGCACAGTGCATATTGCCTTCTATTGAAAATACTGTTTTGGAAAGCAAAATAGGGTGGTCTTTTAATTTCTGTGAATATACATTTAATCATCTTGTATCAGTCTTTAGAAGGTTCTGTTCATCCTGTCTTCTGTATAAATGAAGCTGTGTTTTCCTGGGGGAGTTGACCATAGCTCCAATGAGCATTCCTTCTTATGGCTGTCATGGACCCAGCCATGGACTTCTGTAAAGACGAGGTCTGGGATTGTCTTGTATAATTCAGAACATCTTTGGAAGGCAGTGTTATGAGTGGCAGCCTTACTGAGGAACTACCCTGCAAAATTGCCTTAGTTCAGTGCATAGGAAAACCGTGTGGCTTTGTCCGCGCTGCTTTTGCATTGTCAAGAGCTGACAGAGGCTTGAGTAACCTAGTTTGTCCTCTGGCAGAGTGGAAAAGGGTTTTCTCAGAGTTGAGAAATGTCACTAAAGACCTGGTAGAGACACAAGCTTAGCTTTAACTTAGAGGTTAGATTGATCAGCTGTGAATATATAATTGAATGAAATGAGACTGCACTGTGACAACTAACTCCCCGAAGTGCTGCCTTTTTTTTTTTTTTCCCCCCTCCCCTTGCTGAGTAGCAAATTTAGCTTCATCTGGTTCTTGGTCTGCAAACTGAATTTGCCTAAGCACTAGACCATCTTGGTTGTCAGTGGTCACCCTGAATGTACTGGTAGTATAGAGCTGTCATTTCGCTATATTTTGGTATGTAATTTCATGTGGTCTGTTGAGTTAACCTCAGAGGTGCTGGCAGATACTGAAAATGCTGGAGGGATAATTGATTTAGATTGACTTCTGGAGGAAATCTGCTGAAGTACAGTTTCTCATTGCTGCTTACTGGGTAAGAGCCCTTAATATGAGTTCAGGAGACATCCTAAACTTGTGCCACCTATCCTAGTGGAACAAAGTGTTTTACGGTTGACAGTGCAGAAAGATGAGAAATGAAATTTGCCTTCTGTAGATAATTACCCATCAGTGCCAATAAGGTAGCTGTAGTTCAGTACCAAATTCAAATTTGTCATGTCTAAAAGCTGCTGTACAAGCTTGCTGTGCAAGCTTGTAATCAGCTTTCCTTCACATCTTCACAAGCTCCCTCAGAAAATGGGGCTCAGCCTTGTGTGGTAGCATGGTGAGAACTGATGTATGCAGGGAAACCTTCAGTATGTTTTTGACAAAGAGAATTAATATCCCTTTGGTGCTTTAACTGTTTTGGTCAAACATCATACCTTTTCTGGCTTGTGGAAGTATCAGTCTTTGTGGATTGTCCTACTAGTTATGTGGATGCTCATGATGAGCAAATCAGCCCTTGCATGTGTGTCATCTTGGGTGGGGCATGATATAACTATTTCACAAGCCTTCATGCCTTGTGTTGTCTTAAGTTATCTACTACTTAAGACTGATAAAATGGCTTGCTCTTTTGGATGGTTCTCAGAATGGGATTTGGAATTTTGTTGAAGACTGTGATAGCTTTATCAGTTGAATTTTAGCACAAGACTTTTGAGTTTGTTTTTTTGTTACTGCTTTTTTTCCCAGTGCTAATGGTTCTTCTGTAACCTACATCCTTATTTTTCCTTATTACTAGGTAAGAACCAATGAGAACTGGTTCCTTTGGGAAGGAAAGGAACATGAAGGCTGGTAGATCAGGAGGCCAACTGAGTGACTGGGATTCTGAGGTGAAGGGATGCTTGTGCGATACACGAGTTTCCCAGTACAGAGAGAGGTGGGAATTTGCTTAATAGATACCTGTTGGTGATACTAACTTTGTTACTATCTTCAGTGTCTCATATGCTTAAATCTGTTGGGGTTTGGGTTTCTTTTGGCTTTGATAATAACTCTTACTTAAGAGCATTAAGTCGGTGCCATGCTGTTGTTAGAGGTATTAACAGCAAAGTACAAGTTTTGTGATATAAGTCTGTTGTCCTTTTTTTTTTTTCAGGTTGATAGTCTGTCTGGTTTAGTTCTGCGTTGTACTGAAACTTTTTGGATAGTGACTTTTCTAAGTAGAGCTAGAACATGGTTATTCACCCTTACACATATGAGTATTCCTCGGTTACTGTTAGTAATTGTAGAATACTAAAGAAACTTGTGGACTTGTCAAGGCATGGGTGCATGAAATAGTACTGCTGACACTGTTTGGCTACCTTCTTTTTTCTGTCCAGTGAACTGAAGTGTTGTAAATGCTAGACACTAGAGTTCAATCTGATTTGTAGCAGCACTTCAGCACGTAACATTCTGTAAAAGACATGGTGTGTCCCCCATAGTTTATAGAATATTTTCAGATATGTGAGGTCTTATAAAATGACATCTGTCTTACTGCCCTGATGTTTTGCCTATGTCTTGCAGGTGCTCTTTTGTTAAACTTCCATGAGGAGCACTGCCTACTCCCTTGACTTAACATGAAAAAGTCTGTATGACAGGTTTTAAGCCAATTTATGATTATAAGCTTTATACAGGAAGGAGATTACTTGGTGTGTGTGTGTGTCCAGTGTAAGGTTCTAAACAGTCTTGAAACTCTTGGCTCTTGGGGTGGTCAGACAGGTTACTAAATGATAATCACTGCATCTGAGCCACTGCAGCAGTTCCTCAAGCTGTAATTGCACATTTCCATTGAGCTCTGCGTGCCTTCCTTCCTTAGGAGGCAGTTACAACGATGTCCTGTATATTTCTGTGAATGCTGACTGGACATGAGTGTTGAGTGTCTGCAGCTGCTATTCAGTCTGTTATTGTCGAGGTGGCCGCAAAAATGAAAGCGCTGAATCTAGCAGGGGCATAGCTGTAGCCCCAGCATCTGCAATGTAAGTGTGCTTGTCAGCGTCTTGCTGCTGGACTGTGGAGAAAGAAATCCTGAGGAGGATACCCACTGTCTTGTTTTGGGATTTTTTTTTTTTGTCTTCTGTTTACGGAAGGGGAAAGTTGGCAGAAGGCAGTGGTAGGATGGTATAATTCTAGCCATTTGGCTTTGACAGTTTTCTCTCATGACTTTACCTTCTGTTTTCATGGGCTCGACGGGTAATCTAGGTACTGCTATGTCCTTGAAGAGGGGCAGTTTGGCAAGAAAGCCTTGGTTATTGTAGCACCTTGCCACTGGCAAAAGGGGCAATCCTGGTTTATGTCATCCCTCCCCCATTCTGTCACTTGCAGTTTCTTTGGCACATGTGTGGCTCTTAGCTGAATCTGCTCACCATCTCTAGTGGTGAGAAACGGAGCTGCTTCCTTTCGTGGCAGCAAGCTGTTAGATTAGATTAGCTCTCTTGGGTAATTGCATCCTTGAAGGGTCTGGAAAGAGTCTTTAAATCAGCAGTGTCTCCTTGCCTGAATAGCACTGATTCTTTCCAAGACACTGGATCTACATGAATAGGCTTAAGCCACCTATAGAAAAAGGTTTCTGTTTCTATTCTCCAAAGCATAGCACTGGTCTCTTCTTTGTTGGTTCTGTGGCATTCCATTTGGGAGTGCAGACAAGGTGCAATTTGAGCATACAAAGAGTAAAGATCCTCTTCAAAAGCCCTCTTTTGAGTGTGCCTGTTGGTTCTATTCTCACTAATGTTCTGGGCCATGAGATTTTACTACACAAAGGAGCAAACGCAGGATAAGTGCTTCCAGATCCTCAGTTTAGCCCTCATTTATTGCAGGGCAAACAACATTACTGAATTGTCACTTGTAACAAGTCTGCCTTCCAGACTCTTTGGACAAATTAAAAGTTTTTCCAAAGAAAAAGAACTGTGAAGGTTCTTGATGTACTTTTGAAATACCCAATAGTGTCTTTTGTTTTTTTTCTTTTCTTGGAGTATGTGTTGCGGTAACTTAACGATACAAGTAGGCAAAAAGCTTTTCAAATGTTCAGCTGCCATTGGAAATACTGTTTCCTCAGCCCATCTCCAAGATGGCACAAGACTTCTGGCAAAAGTTTTCAAAATTTTCATCGGCAACTGCACATTTGCCCAATAATGGTCCAGAGGTTATGGTGAGCCCACATGGGGAACTCCAGAGGACACTCCATGTTCTGCCAGTAATTACTAAAAAAAAAAAAAAATCTGTTTTTGTAAACGTGGCTAATTATTGAGATCTGTTTTCCTTAAAAACATGCTTGCTGAGGGAGAATCGTAAACCTCCTGCCGAGGTTTCTTAAAGACCGTCAAAATGCATAGGGCAAAATAGAGTCCTATTTATTGCTGCCCAAAATTTTGATGGGAATAAAGGGTGTTATTGTTGTTTTATTAAGCAAATAAACTCTGTACGCTGAACGTATGGCTGACTTGTTTCATATTTGAAACTGATTGTTTCTTAAGTTATTAAAGAAATCAAAACACAACTAAGAGTGCCACAAATCCTTTTTAAAAGAAGATGTTTTTAATAGAAACAGAAAAATCAAAATAAGTCGCTGCTATGAGTATTGATGCAACATGTACCTAAGAAGTTGAAAGGTTAATTACAAATGTTCCCTAAGTTAAGTCTGTTAAGGGAACAAGAATAAGCCAGTCTTGGACATTATTTTGCACTTGCTTACTGGAGATCTTGTTGCATGTGTTCTTGATTTCCACCCCCCTTTCCAACTGAACAAGTGTACTTCTGTGTAGATAGGTTTCTAGACCATTACTGTACTGGAGGAAGAGTGTGTTTAGCTGTTGCATTTTATTTATAGGGCATAAAGAATGCGTGTAAAGACTTTGTCTTGTAGTTAGGCAAAAAGGAGGCATGTGCTAATTTCATGTGTCACTTATAATTAGGCTACTATAAATTTTCATCCAATGATTTTTTTCCATGCCTGTTTAAATTTTAAAATTTGAATGTAAAAGCTTTTAGTTCAGTAAGAAATTCGATTGCGTGACTTTGAACAGACCAAGTCTTTCTTTCTGCATGCACAGTGAATTAGTTTTGCAATACATCTGGTTATGAATTGTATGAAGTAGTTTGTGTTAATGTAAAAGGTAAATCACACTTATATTTTTGTGATACGGAAGATTGTTTAGTGTGTACATAGCACTTAAACAACTCCATAAAGCAGATTGATAGAAGTACATCATGAAGCTATGTTCCTCAGAGAGACAGTGACAAATCTGTTTCCATGTTCTACAGTTAACTCTATTTAAGCACTTTTGTTGGCAGATCTATTTGGCATCTGCCTTCCATGAAGACAAGAACAGGAATTCCCTTTGAAGAATAACCTAGAAACTTAAATGTTTAGCTCCTGTAAAAATAATGGGGGGACGGGGTGGTGGTGTGTGCTTGTGGTAATGTCTTTGTTCACGATTTTCCGTTTAATATACTGGACTATTCTTGGCTTTATTTCAAATATGAAATGAAATAAGGCATTTCTTTTACAAAGTAATTCCGTTGAAAACTTACAAGCACCAGAAAAGTACCATCTTGGCTGTAATGCTATGCCGTCTTTAGGCATTCTTAGGAAGTATTTTACCTATAGAGTTGAGGGAGGGTGATCTTGGTTTTGTCAGCACTAACATAGTATAGTGCTTGTTGCTGTCTTGCCAAGTGCCTTGCATGTGTGGGTGTTGGGGTATTTTCTAGTATCTCACATCAGCAACAGAATGATCGTAACTAAAACATATTGGTCATGAGTCAGTGGAATCTGGTAGAAGTACTCTTTGGATATTAGCATTCTTCAAATACATATTAGCCCGATCGGACATGATTAGCCACGGATAGGGACATAATATGATCTTCATGTGAACTCATACAATTTGGTAACTGAGAGAATGACCAAAAAATTGATCTCGTGTCTTTCACTGTCTCCCCCCCAGCCAAGACTACAATTACTTGTGTGGCATGCAGCTGGAATGACAAAGTCTGAGAAATACTTCCAAATCTTCTTGAAGTTTAAAAGAAGTCTAAGGAATATGTCACATTTTGGGACAAATAAGAGTTCTGTTTTCCATGTTGTCTGCTCCTCCTAAACCACTATGTTCTCTTTTCCTAACTCTGTTTTAATTTTATAAATTTAATGGCAGTCTTTAGTGTTAACCCTCCTGCTGTTTCAATGCCTGTGATACCCCTTTTAAAGTAGTGGAGAAAACAGTCTTTCCAATGTTAACTTGTTAAATAGTATGTAAATTTTGATTGTCTTTTACTTTACTACTGCAATGTAAATATTTATATTAAATTTCTCTGCGGTGTTGTGTGAAATGCAGTGTCGAACTGGCAAAAAAGGTGTGCTGTGCAAGGTGATCTGTGAAATGCATTAGCAGCACTCAGTATCTGTTTAAATAATAGGTTTGTGAGAAGAACAACGTAACACTGCATAAATGTTTTCAGTTGCCGTGCATCTTGGATTTACTGATATGCTGTCAAAATTTTAGGATCTCTGTTTTTCTAATTATTGTAACTGTGCAAGAATTTCTGGGATATGTGTCTAGAAAGCGTACAATGGATAAAAGGTTACTTTTTCTGGGGAAAAACAAATCTAAAGAGCTTCTATGGGTTCTATTTCTGCAGTGATCTCAAGACCTCTGTTATAATAAGCATGAACTCTACGGCTACAGCTTAAGTTACAATATCGAGACTGTGTCTATTTAAAAGCTTTTCTGTGGATGGATGCAGAGTGCAGAATTCTTGATCTTGTCTTTAAATGGTCTCAGCTGTGATGTGTCTGGGGGCTTTCAGGGTTGAGAGGTTTGACCATAGCTTATGGATTTTTCTGCTTTGGTAAAGCATTGCTGAGGTTTTGTTAAGATGTAGAACAGAAGGAATGTTCTTATGTTTTATATATAAAAGCATGTATACCACACACCACCACATGATTTAAACTTTTTGCGACCAAAGCCACTTAAAAGTCCTCTTGCAAATCAGGGTGAAAACAACAGACCTCAATCTCATATTTTAAGTTCAAATGTGTTTTTGGTGGTCTTACCTGTCCTAATTTGATGCAGATTTTGCTTGTTTAAGGCATTAAATATTAAAGTAGCAGTTTGGCTTTTGTTGGGTTTCATCTTGCCTAGCTTGCAAAGAATAATAGGCGGTGGTCTGGTCAGCGGTTGTTCCACTAACAGAACTTGTATACAGCTTATGGCATTCACTGCAACGCAGTCTATATTAATATTAGTGCTATAACTGCTCTACAGTTGATGGCATTTATCCTAATGATATCTTTTAAGTCATTTTTGTATCAAAATAGGATAGCAGTGCAGGGGGGAAAATTCCCTTATAGCTAGGTTTTTGTTTCCTTCTCCCTTCCCTTGCCCCCACCCTTAGTTGACTTGATTCACATCTTCCTTTTGGGGGATTAAAAAGTAGTTTCTAATGGGAATGTTAGAAGCCATTTAGCATTCTAATTACAGATTTCTAATTAGTTTCACAGTTTTGACCATTTCTTTGATGAACTGTCTGTGTTTGAGACTCACAGATCAGAGTCCTGCTTTCTTGGATTGTCTAAGAAAGCAAGAAGTGTGTTATGTGACAAGTATCTGCGGGAGCGTTTCTTTTCTCAGTAAAAAGAAATTATCATTAAAACACTTCCTGCTGCTGAGATCAAGCAATAAAGACTCGATCAGAAGATAAGTTTTAGGAGGCAAATTCTGTCTCTCCCCCTCCTGGATATCCAGGTGGTAAAGGGAAACCAGCGTAGTTTGTAAGTGAAATAGGTGGAAGTTTAGTTGAGGAGTGCGATTGTGGCATTCTCGGCTCTGTCATGCTGCTTTTTCTAGCAAAGGCATTGAAGAGTAAAGGATTTGAAACCTTGGTCGGTTTGCTTCAGGTTTGAATGCATAAGTAGCGAATCTTGGTAATTTCTGATTTCTTCAATCTTCTGCGAAGTTTTAATTTGTCCTTTTAAATAATTTGAAAAGCTTTATATGGTTCTGAAGAAAACTGCTAGTCCCTCTAGGGCTATTGGCTTGGAGCTTTAGGTGCTTTTACCATCTCTGCTGTGGCTACAGGAGTTTGAAATGCAGGAGATTCAGTCCTTGGTGTAGATAACTTTTTCGAGCGTGCTTCATTCTGCATGTAGTAGGTAAGCCTCCAAAGAACATAGACTTGCTGTTTTTTGTGCATGATCAAATTCTTCCAACCTATATGATGTGGATCACAAAGGTGCTCTCTATCCATGTTATTCTTATTTCATACCACTCCTTTAGAGAACAGTTAAAAGGTGCATCCTCCCCGTTCGTGCTACTCCACTGCACCTGTGCTTGTGGTGCGTTCCTTGTTTGAAGATACAACTTTCCCTGCGTTTTTTTTGAGTGTCAATAGTTCTAATTGTATGACAGAAGCAAGAAGCAAACAAATATAAGCTGCTTTTGTTTTTCTCGCTGGCCACTGCTACGGTGATGCTAAGCAACTAACTCTTCTGGTGCTTGTGTGTTTAATTTTGTTGCTTCAACCATTTGTGAAGGGCAATTTGCAGTTGTTAGTTACTGTAGTGTTACGTGGGGTGGTTTGCATAGAAACTTAGTAGTACGTTTGACTTTTAAAAATAAAAGCACCATTGGTGGTCTTAAAACACTGCAAAAACTTTGCATTTGTTGAACAAAGACAATTTTCAAGTTAGAAGTATCAGTTGCTAGACAGCATTAATGATGCTCATAAATTGCGAACAGATTGGAAATGATCTGTATCTAACTCTTTATGTCACTTATTTCTGCTCTACAAAGGTATAATGAAATGGAGAGCACTGGAGAGCACTCATTAAATCTATAGTGGTCATTTTTGTTTTCAAGTTGCAATCTAAATGAACTGTGTAAACTGTTTCTGTTTTCCAGACTACATTTTGTAAGAAGATGAAGAACAGAAAGCAATGTATTCAAGATACGGGGGGTCAGAAGCATGAAGGCATGGAAGGTAAAGGCTGTGTGTATGAAAATATTCAAGTTTATTACTAGGATTCAAGCTGTGAAGGTCATATTTTACATTTGCTCTCTCAGTTAGTATGCTGCTTGTTTTGAAAGAAGTTGTGTAAACATAACCACTATCTGAACATAATATTTTTCTTTGGCCTGTGGGGTCCCCAAATCCTTTCTGATCTCTTCTGTTTTTTACTTGTTGATTTCTAGTAGCAGAACAAAAATGGAGATAGTAATTGTTATTCAGAAAAATAATTAACTTAGAGTAAAATTCCTTGAAGAAAAGTTCCTGCATTTTTATATTCTGAAAACAATTCCTAACTTTAATAAAATTGGGACCATTTTTTATTCGATGTACATGATTAGGTAAATATTTGAGGATGTTCAGATTAAAATAGTTCTAAGACCGGAAAACTAAAATAAAGGTAAACCATGTGTATATAAGATAACAAATATAGAATATGCTGGTCTAATTTATTTCCTGGAGAGAGAGTGCAAACATCCAGGAGAAAGAACTTGGGAGAGCAACGTCTAAATGACTGCATGGCCAATAGAAAACACTGTGTGATGCTTTCCTTATTTAAATAGCTCTAGAGCTAACTTTCCTTTGTTTTAATGGCAAATATCGGTACAGTAGTCTATGAGATATGTTGCATAGTGTTTTTCACCTGAAATACATTCTTTTAACTACTCCTGATCGGTGTCTTGACTGCAGTAGACCTGAAAACTTGATTAATTTGCTTTTAACTACAGAAAACTTAAACCCCAAACAAACAAACAAACAAAAAAACCCACCCCACCACACACAAACCACCCTTAACTTTTTCTTATTGCCTTGTTATTCAAATCTAGAAGGCCTTTGTTTCAAAAACTGTCAAAAATTCTAAGTGTCAATGTTAATAATCCCAGGTGAAGAAAATGAAGAAAGCTGTTCCTGTTCTACTTTATTATATGACGGTGACACATGCCCCATCTGTCTGAACTGCCTTCTAGAACAAGAGACTGGTTTTCCCGAGAACTGCAGTCATACCTTCTGCATGACTTGTATTCTTAAATGGGCTGAGGTAAGACTGAGAACCAAGGTGTGTGTTTATTTTTCAGTAAAATCTATTGCATCTAATAGTTACAGATTTATTTTTTTTTTAAAGAAAATAAGTTACGCATTCTGACTTTGCACAGATGTGTTTCAAATGCCAGTTTCTAAATAAAGTACTTTATGTTGTCTTTCACTAGACATCCTTACTTACTAATGGTTACTAGAAATTAGGGATCAGTAAAAAAATGGTGTTGGCTGTTTGGAAGATCAGACAGTATTATGTACGTGTTGTAATATTGCAGTGTCGTTAGCTTAATCTTATTTTGTTATCCCTTATGCTGTTTGTCATACTGTCAGCTCTTAGGGCTGGGACCAATATGTTTTCATGTTAGTCTACAAAATAAGTCTGATAAAACCTTAGCTGAATTCTCTTTAGAGTTAGAAAACTAAAAAGCTTAGTGCTATTCTGAATTAAAAAAATTCATTTTAATTACGGCCATTATTTGATCTGTGTCTATACCTTTGTAGATAGTTCTGCAACTTTAAAGAAAAATGACTTGTTGAACAAATTCTTGATGATCTTGTTCTATTTAGTACCTTTTTCCTCACATATGTCCTGTGATCATTGCATTAAGTCTTTGGTACCTTTACCTTTCCTGTAACTTTTTCAATTGTCCATGTAAAAACCCAATTAGAATTGCTTTATACTGTATTGGCGGGGGGGGGGGGGGTGTGTGCTCAATGAGATGCTGCTTTTTGTCCTGCTCCTGTGCACTTGAATCGGTTGCTCATTGTAATAGAGACCACTACTTGGTTTCTTTGCAATAACTTTCTTTTGAAGTAAATGATAATTTTGGTCTCAGTATATCTTTTAGAAGGTTGGTATCATTTGCATGTATGTGTATATACAATATACTTATTTATGTATTTTTTTTACTTCCTATATTTTTAACCTTAATTTTTGTGTTACTTATTACTGAAGGCAGACAGTAGCATAAATCACTTCTTTCTGAAGATTTTGTATGTACTTCAGAGTATTAAAAAAAGGTTATTAGATGAAACTTGCTTTGGATTTGCAAACCAGGTAATACACTAAGTCTTCTGTTGCCAGATTTTCAGTTCTGCAAATGATTAATTGCAGTGCTTTTATTTATAAAGGAGCAGGAAATTCTCATCCACAATTTTATCCTGACTTCCTTAACTGGTTGTTGTAATGGCAGCTGAAAGGCAATAGATAGTGACACGCACAGGGAAGCAATAGAGTAGATGGAGGGCTTGCTGCTGGATTTGAGTTTGTTCACACTGTCTAACAGATGCTTTTAAGCCTAATGAGGAAGGGAAATTTTCTTGTTTTAAAGAGGCAAATGAGTTACATGACATTGTTCTTGTCATGTCAATTTTTTTTTTTTGTACAAAGTACTATCCAAATGGAATAAAAGCAACTTCTGCTCTTAAGAGTTTAGAAGTAGATGTGATGCCATAAAAATGTTGTGGGGGGGTGGTGTTTTTAAGTGATGTAAGGCTTCTGGTGCTTCTTTCCTTTAGTGACATCTGATGGGTAAAACCAGCCAGCCTTCCTTCTCTGAGGATACTTGACAGTTGGACCTCTTGAGTTCATGAAACTCCATTGCCTAATCTATAGTTTTAATTAAAGGTAAAGGAAAAAAAAAATACTGAAAACTGGCTGACAGATGTTCAGAGGCTTCAGCTGTGAGAAGCAGATGAGGTTTTATGGCTTGGAATGATAGAAACATATTATAAGCACATGGCCATTTGAAGCATGCTGAGCCATGTGGTTTTTGTGTCCACTATTAATATTTAGTAAGTAAATGTTTTTGTTCTTTTTTGAGAAGTGTTGCATAAGGTTTAGCTTTTTCTGCTAGTTCTTGGTTGATCATAACGAATGAGAACTAAATAATTGAGAAGTAGTCAAATTTAAGTCACTCTGAATAATGAAGATGTAAAGATTATCTGCTCTTTAAGAAATATGCTACCAGATTCTGTTTAAAGATGAAGCATTTTTATTGGGTATAAATAAATAGATTTTAAAAACACTGCTTTCCTGTTGAAGTGCTGGAGAATAACAAAATTGAGAATAAGATTATTGAGCAAAATCTTTAAAAAAAAAAAAAAAAAAAAAAGGCAAGCCTAATGTTCACATTACTTGAAGTGCTCTTTTATGTATCTACAGTTATGCTCCATACACTTAAAGGCTTTGCCAGCAGTCTGTTGCAGTTGGATATTTCCTCTATCTTTGTGTTGCATCTGGACTTCAAAATACAACAGGAGCAACTACTTCTTTCAACTGTTGTTTTCAAATTGTGCATAGTCATTGTTCTTCTGAGAGTTTATGGCTTTTATATATAACTGTGTAGATTCTAATTAAAACCAGGGTAGTTCAGGCAGACGGTAAGAGTTTGTTTACCATTCTGCTCCCTCTTCTGTCTATGGGAGATTTTCAACATTGCAACTCCAGTTAAGTGTCCTGTACCAGCAGGTTTTCTGTCTGCAAGCAGCAGCCCTAACACTTTGAGGATCTCTCTTTTTAAGAAGAGAGAGAGATAATATAGTTAGATATATGTGCACTTAAAAGCAATATATAAAAATTGCTTTTAAGTGGCTATCTTCTGGTTCATTCCATGAAGGGCTAAAAAGGGATAGGAAATTTGCCACAGAACATCTAATATATTAGATCCTGGTGGCTAAATCTGCGCATTTAGTTTCAGAATTAAGTAGCATTTCAGTTGACTCAGTGCTGTATTTTCTTTCCCTTTGAGGAAAGGTGTCCAACTCCTAAAAGAAAAATGAGGGGGAGACCAGAATCCCCACTAAGAAACTAGTCTTCAGATTAACCTTTTTTTAAATGTCCCTTAAATTGTTCTGCTCTCTTTGGCTATGTTTACTGTAGTTAATTGCAGCATCTGAGAGCATCACTGTGCACTGAATTCAGTTGCCTACACCATTAAACTCTCCTACACCATTACACTGTCATCTTGTGTGCTTTTGGCATGCTAACCAGTGCTCTCCCAAGAACTGCTGGGCAGCACTGGGCAAGCAGACTGTTGGGGACTGTTTTCGGTAGGCATGCAAAGATTAACATAAATGTCATTCATCCTGTGCTAGCTGTCAACCACTTCTGTAAACCAACGTTGTGTAATTTACGAATGGAGTCTTTCAAGCTTGAGACTTTGTATTTCAGTGAGGCTATGTTGGAAGATCACAAAAAGTAAAAGGTACTAAATCTGGAGCTGAGGTTATTGGGCACACCCTTCAGTGGGAGTGTTGAAGGATAGTGCAAGTGAAGGGTTGCTTTCAGTATAAGGAACATGTACCGGATAATATTATTCTGCCCATGTAGCAAAGAGGGAGCTTTGGCTATTGCTCTGTGTGTAGGGAAAAAAAAAAAAAGGAGCAGGGGGAACCAACAACAAAAACCACCAAAAACTCTATCTAGAGTCTTCAAACACCATTGGTACTGTTGTGTTGCACCAAGGGAAGTAATTACAGTATGTGTTTCTCTTGTCTGTATAAAACTAGTTGGATCAAAACTAATTTTTTTTAACATTGTTTTTCTGGTGTGTTTGTATTTTGTGTTTCACTTGGTAAGCATGTATGTTCTAGTTTATAATAATCAGTTGTGAAAGCATTTAAGTAAAGTTAATGTGAAGGAGGTTAAGTAGGTATCTATGGCAAACAGATACACAAAGTAGCCAAAGCCACCTCAGTAAGACAACTGCTTTAGCAGCAATGGTATCTTGCCTCTGTGCATTAGAGAAAAACTCTCTACTTTTTTTTTTTATTCTATTCAAAGAAAACAATCTTAAAGTAGAGGAGATAAATATTTACTGTGCTTTACTGTAGGCTTTTTAACTTTCCTTCTGTTCTTCAGAGCGCTAATAAATATACTGGAGATTTCTATCCTTGCTCTTCTGTTAACTCCTCTTATGAACCATCATGAGAAGAGTGCTACAGAAAAGATTCAGTCTGTTGTCTGCATTATCACAATGATTGTGTAAGAGGTGTTGATTTCAGTGACCCTCCCCTACTATGCTTATATCTCTCAGTCTCTGCAGCTGGTCTCCCTCATTCATTTTTCCTCATCTGATGGATTTGGAAGGGGAGTACGTTCAGCTGTAAATTCGCCAAAGCACTGGGGCGTATTCAGGTAGGCCCTGTGCACTATCAGTCGTTTGACTCCATAAACCTAAGCAGTTGGCACAAAGAGCTGTCTTGCATTATGTTTCTAGCAGATGTTCTGTTCTTAGAATAGTCTTTTCCTTTGTGCTGGTGTAAGGTTTGAATCATCGATTACGTAGCATATACTGCATGCATATATTCTTCTGAGGGTAAAGAGACTTACCTGTATGGTAACTGGAATTCTTAATGTGTATTCTTTCTGATCTGGATTTCTTTTGTCTTAAAGGATATAGGAAGGAATCAGCTCATGTGACAACAAGTTCCACAGTTTTCTGCAGTACAGAGCAATGTGGGCAGGATTAGGATTACATTCACAAACCAAATATGCAATGTGTTCAAAGAAACACTAAACCTAAAAAAATAAAACAATAAAAACCCCTTGTTTAAGCATGTCCAAGGTAATGCATACGTAGGCAGCGTATCCAAGAACTGCTGCATGGAAAACTGTATTAATCAAATTGTTTCAGAAAACCTAGACTTTAGATACCTTTTTCCAAATTACATGTTTGTCTTTGTTATACAGTTGTTCTTGGTGTATTTCCACACTTAAGCAGGGCGGTTAGACAAGATGACCTCCAGAGGTCCTTTCCAACCTTAACCAATTTGTGATTCTGTGATTTATCAAGTACATTGACACAGCAGCTTATGAATGTTAATGTTGTTAAAGTGCAGTGCAAAAGTCTATGTGAGTGTTTTGGAGTTAGACTTCAATTCTTCCAATAATACAGTGTCAAAGGAAGTACAGTGACACATACAGTATTTTTCTTACCGTAGAATTCACAGATCCTTACAAATAATGAATCATTTCATCCTTTCCTAAAGACAGGCACCATTCCAATAGAACTTGTCAACACTTTATGGCAATTTTGGATTGGAAGTTAAGGACTAGCCAAACGTGATGTAGGCAGAGAGAAAAAACGCTGTTTAGAATTGTAACTAGGTAGTCTGTTGATTAGCTGTTGAGACTAGAATCTCTGTTCTTATGCACTCTGTATCTTTTACTATCCATGAATGATATTTCAAAAAAAAACCCAACTAACATCTCTTGTCAGAAACAGTGCTTTTCTGAAGCATACAAAAATTTTACATGTACTTGCTTTTTTGAAGTAGTCTGAAAAGTCATCCTGTGTTTTTACATGCTTCTAGAAAATATTGCGTTTCCTGATGTCTTCCTCCTTTTCTTTCATCAAAATGTGGAGAGGTGTTTCTCACTACATATATTGTTACAGTCTCCCTTTTCATTGAAGTTGGAGGCAGAATTGTGGGCTTTTTAGTGTACCATTATTACGAGGTGGAGTGAAATATACAGACATTACTTTTACAATTTAAACTTCACCTTTAAGCCTGAATTTAGTTACGAGAATCTGGTATTATTTGTTTGTGTTGCTTAACAGGTTCTCTAATAAAGAAGCAATAAGTGCAGGATCATGTTTGGGTTTGGATCAGCTTTTCAATACAGTAGTTGAAGAACAGACTTTATTATGGGCCACTGGAAGGAAAAAAAATTATAGGGGAAGGGATTTACTGCAGCAATTCTTAGTTCTATCCATCTTGTTACTACTTGTTATGAAACCTTGTAACATGGAACTTGATGAGGTGGGGATATCTGCTAAAGTTATTTTATCAGCCAAATATGTTTTGGCGTTAGCTTCAGCTATTTGTATAGCTTCTTGAAAATTCCCAGCTGGAATATAGTGACTGCTTCAGCCTTTTGTCTACCTCACTTTGTTCAATTGCTGTTTGAAGTGATGCAGTTAAAATAAGGGACACTTACTCCTTGAGTTTAGAGATCGCAGTTTTGTGGTGCTGTAGCAGTTACAGGAATATTGAACATTAAGTTGTGCCTGTGTAGCTAAAGCAAGATTTTTCTAGAGGGTCATCAAAACCAAATAAAATACTATGAAACGAGTGTTTGGAAAACTTGAACAAACACACACGTGCTCATGGATAGTTTTTCAGGGGTTTCAGACTTCGTGAACACTTGCATATTTTATGAAGAGAATTCTCCAGATATCACAGGATAGGTGAAAGAATGAATCACTGCAGAGTTACCAGTTTTAACACAAGAACTATGAGTAGTTTTGTCTGGAGAGTAAAACAGTCGAAGACATTTTGAAGTGTGCTGAGTTACTATTCTGTGTTTTTTTGAAGAAAAGCAGAGCAACTCACAAATACCAGCTGTGAGGTTCTAATGATTTTGATGATGACGTTAAATACTACATGTTCTGATTTTTAAACAGCTATATTAAAGGAAGATATTGTATGAAGCTGTGGTTCTTCTAAGGTTGTGACACATCCCACACCCCTCCTCCCTTGTGCACAATAAAAGTGATAGCTGCTGCTTGGACTCATTCTATCTCAGTGGCTTTTTTTTCTTGTTTTAAATATTTTTTTCCCCAAAAGGACAGTGCACATTCACTATTACTTATGATGCTTCCTGAACAGAAGCATCAGAAGACAGGAATTGCTAACTTGCCTTGAATGAAAGAAGACTCAACACCTTCTTCAGTTACTGAACCATCTTCTCAAAAGAAGATGAAAGAGATGAGTAAAAGGCCACCACTCCTCGTGATTGCTTTTTGTAAAAATGTAGTCAACTTTTTTTACCCTCACTCCTTTCTATAGCAGTGCAAATTCAGTCTTGCTGTTGGGAAAAGGGACAGGAGAAATTTTTTTTTCTTCCATTTCCACTTAAAAGGCTTGTTCTTACATATTAGCAGACAGATGAGAGCTGATGCATGTTTAGACAAAAGTGTTATATAGATGAAGTAACCTCTAGCTTTCCTCAGGGCTACCCAACAATCATACTGTGCTGGGGGGGCGTGGGGATGCACATGGGACTGTCCTGTCTTTACTAGAGTTTCTAGAAAAGCAACTGAGTAAGAGTGGAAAGAGCATCTGCTGTTTCTGAACATATCTGAACATATCTGAACCTAACAGTAGCTTTTGATTCTTCCAGGATGTTTTCTTCTTTTTCTACTACTCGGTATAACTGTATGTAATTGTTAAACACTTGTCCAGAAGAACCGAACATATAACAGTAAACATTTTTCTAGTGGAGCAAAACCACTTGTCATTTGGATTGCTGCTAGTAACACGTGGTATTCTATGGTACTTCATTGCAATGAATAAACATAACTTACTGTGATTTAAACTTGGTAATGTAACTTCATATTAATGTGTAAATTTAATGTAGAAACAGATTGTATTCTTGGAAAAACTTAATTTTCAGCTAAGGTAAATCCTGAAATGAGACGGAAAATGACTAAGAAAATTAACTTCCTCCTACCTCTCTTTGACAGTCTGGTATACCTAAGAATCAAAGTATTTACCTTGAAGTTTGCAGCTGATTCAACAGTTACAGTGCATTGCATACTATCAAATATCCCAATTGAACAACACACTGCTATGTTACTGTGGGTTAGCTTTACATCGACTGCAGGACAAAACCTGTCTTCATGATCCGAGTCCTTAGGGAACTGGCTTGATTGCCCAATATGCTTTTGTTAACCAAGGCCATGACACTGCAGGGAACAATGGTATCCCCCAACAGGGGGAAGTTTTTAGTTAGGATAAAATACCAGAGCATCAAAAGGAGAGGTAATGGCTTTGACTTATGTTCTTGTTCAACAACTTGTTCATGAAACTACCCCTGCGGTGTTTTGTTTTTGTTTGGTGTTTTTATTAATCAGTCTAACTTTGTTCTGTCTACTTCAATTGAAATCAGAAGCCGCCTGAATGCTCAAGGTTTGGGGGATGTGTAGGTGAAAAAGAAACTGAGCACTCTTTGAAATTGAGAAAAGAACAGAACGAACTGAAAATGAAAAGCCCCAATGAAAAGACAAGAACGAAGCTCACTGAATTTCAGGGCAGAGTTCATATGCAGGTTTCTCATAGCTGCTTATGCAATTCTAATACTGCATCTTGCTTGCATAAATAAAAAGTGTAATACCCTGCTAGTTCTCTTAAGGGAAGAAATTGCATGCCTCTTAAGGGCATACAATTAATCTACTGGTCCTTGTTCAGTGGATGAATTAGGGCTGGAGGCTGGGTGTGGGGTGTTTTTCTTTGTTTTAGAAGAGTTCTGAGCCTGTGAAGGCCAATGGAATGGGGGGGGGACACGGACGATGGCAAAAAACCAAAACACAAACAAAGAAAACCTACCACACACACATCCCCCGCCACACACACATGGAATTAAAATGAATAAACAGTTCTCTAGCAGCAAAAATTAATATGGATTTCTCTAAAAGTTGATTCATTACATGATCCAGTTGGGTGGAACTTCAGTTGAAGCTTCCCTATTCCGTGGTTAATACACTTTATTGTTCTCTCTCATGTGTGCGTGTTATCTGATGTAGTGCAGCCTCAATAAGAGGGCGTTTAGGTGATTGGGGAAAAAACAATTAAATCTCTATTTCCATGAAACTGTAGGGTAAAATAACCTTCTTCAGTTCTATTTGCTTGCAAAGTGGTTTGTGAAACTTTGTCTTAAATGTGGGAATCTGTTCTCTCTGCTGACTGCAAAAAAAGAGATGTCAAATAGATATGCAAGATAAGGGAAGGTGTTACCTCGTCAGCTGTTGGTCTTCCCAGTTTTATGTTCTGGGGGCGACATGACCCAACACTTCTTTTGAAAAGAACATTAAGAAATAAAACATTAAACCAATAAGAAATAAAAAGGACGTTTGTGTATTGGTATAAAATCAGAGTTACCTAACAGGGATTTAAAAATGTAGCTAACTTGATGTAAAATGCTTTTCCTGTTTTCAGCGTAACTTCTGAGTTACGTTCTTGTTTCCTTTAGATTTTCCCCTAAGGAGCAATCTCCTTATATGAAAGAAAATACTGAGTGGATGGATAATGTGTGCAAAAATATTCCTAATGTGAACAAGTTGTAATTTTGTGGTTTTCTGTAAGCTCCTATAATAGCAAATAAAAGTATAGAAAACTGAGACTTCTCTTAACTTACTACAAATTTTGTAATAAGGAAAATAATTTTTCAGACACAGGCTTCATGTCCTATTGATCGCAGACCGTTTCAAGCAGTGTGCAGGCTTGATGCATTAGAAAAGCAGATAAAGGTAAGTTCCAGACTTATTCTCTTAAATAACGTCAGTTATAGGAACACCCAAGTTATGCTGCAGCCTTTTATTCATACATCTGTGTTAAATAAGCTTTCCTAATGAAATAATTGTTGCTTTAATGTTTCTATTGCATATTTGAAGCTAGGAATTATTCTTAATTATTTTTTCAAAGCAAGTGTTTACAGTAATAATAATGATAATGTATATAAATAATGTAAATATCATAATAATGTACAGTGTCTACAGTAATAATAATCACAACGCTGCTATTGCTACTTTATAGTATCTTTGAGCATTCCTGATATATCCAAGAACAGAAGTATAGTAATTGGTCTCAAAGTGTTTTTTAACTAGGTTTTGTAAACAAGTGCTATATCAATTAGCATCCAATCTTGCCTTTTTTTTTTTTTAGCTGAGGTGAATCTTGTATGTTCACAGCCTCCATTTCACAGACAAAAACACATGAAAGCAAGAGGAATCAGTTAATGCTAAGTCTTGTTCAACCTAAATTTCTGAATTTTTTTCAGCTTTCACCTCAATACTGCTGTGGAGAGTAGTTTATCAAGTAGGAAAATAAAACTTGATTCTGATAGTTGATCTCTAAAATGCATATAGAAAGATGCTGATAATTCTGTGTACAGTTTTGAAATTCTGTGGTGAAATTATGGTTATAAATAATTGCTAAGCTGTTGGGTTTGCATTTTGCTATGTTTAGAGAACAGGCTCCCACTGCCCATTTCTTGTGCTTCTAGAGGCCCAGGTGGTCAACGGCAAAGGAATGAGACTGACAGCCACAGATACTTGTTCTCATAGCAAACCATGCTAGCATATTTTATCTTATTTCTAAAGAATCAAGGCAGCAGCTGAAACAAGATAATCTGTTTTTGGATAGAAGAGTGTAAAGGCAGTATCAAAATATAGTTTGAAAGGATCTTTGTTCATAGAACTGCAGTGTAAACAGGTGGGCAGAGAACAAGGGTCCTGTTCTGAAAAAGAGCCGCTGGAGCAGTAGGGGTAGGTGGAATATGTACCGAGAAGTGCTGACGACGTGGTCAACATTAGCAGGGGCACTATCAGGACATTGGCAGCTTAAGGAGTTGCATATGAAGCCAAAATTCTAGAATGAAGAAATACAGGATATCTAATGCAATCAATTTCAGTGTAGCTGTTGAAGTAACTTCATAGTATGTAATAAAAATCGTATTGCTTTCTTAAAATTTTGAAGATGTGGAAAAAAACCAATGTTATAAAATCTGTAAGTTATTTTACTCTAGAGGAAAAAGGGGTGCTTTTTAATTACGAGGAAACATTTGAAATTGAGTGATAATTCAGCATGTTCTCAAGCTGAACCTTGTGTATTCAGATCAACCAACTTAGTTTAAAAAACTTAGCTTCCAGATTCTCAGTGGAAGAAAGTGCGTAGCTTTGAGATGCTTGCCATGGCAGTCTGAGTATTCAGGGATTTTTCGTCTTGTGGAATTAGTATGCATCTCTGGCGTAGCCAATATACATGTCAAGCTGGGTTTTTCTTCCATTTCATGAAAAAGAAATGAAAAAAAATTTCAAATCTGCAAACTGTGAGATTAAAGAAGTAATGATTTGAAATGGTTTTGAGTCCTTCTGTTTGAGGTTATTGTCTCTGTAGACCTTCAGAGTCTTTTAACGTATTTAAAGCCCATGTGTATTGAGATTCTAGACTGGATTGACCTCATTTTTCAATACAGGTTCAGGTTAAGAAACAACTAAGGAAGAAGGAAGAAGAGGAAAACTGTGCCTGCAATAAGGGAAAATATAGCCATGCGAAGATAAGTTTTGTGAGGTTGGTCATCCACTTGATTTCAAGCATTCTAATTGGAATATTCAAAATATAAATTCAACTATTTTAAAATATACACCCTGGAAAATTTTTAAAAATTGCGTTTATTTTAAAATAAACTGTTTTCCACCAGTGGTAGTTTAGCTTTACTTTTATCACTGATGTAATTCCCACTTCAATATTTACAATAGCAAGTAGGAAGTAAGAAGCAACGTATTTCTTGCATTGAGCTCTGTGAAAGTTGCATTTTTCAAGCAATTCTGACAAAATTCTTACTAATTTGAATTAAGATTTTATGGCTAGATCATGTTTTAACAATATAAATCTTTGGTTATCTAAACAGACATCTGCTTTCTTGCATGTTATCATAAACATTGGTAGTGTTCCTCCTTTACTATAAAACATTGTTGTAGTCAAAAACTCATTTTATTCTAGTGAGTTTGAGAGGGAAATTAGCGTTCCTGTTTTGAGAAGGTTTATCTTGTCACATTTGCTGGATTGCATAAGGGGAAGCTTAGGATTACACAGACAAATTTCACTAAATAGTGATAACCTAAAGTCAGTGTTTAATGGAATGTATGATATATACAGAGTTCTTGAGATTGAATGTTGATTGATGAAGCAGACTTCACTACAGAAAAGATAACTAGACGTAAATTACCTTTTTTGGCTCTTAGAAAAGAAACAAGATTGATTTTGCACCTCATCATTCTGAATCACCACTGGCTGATATTCGTCAAAGTATTTATGCAAGCAGGTTATAACATCTTTCACATGTTGCCATGAAATCAAGCAAAATTAAGCATTCAGATTTAATACAGGATATTAACTTTTGTTGTGTAAATGGATTTTCTTTTTTTCCATCTGTAAGCTTTGTGAAGTGCTGTGGCTTTTAATACACGGAAGATGATACACATGATGAAAGTTCAGGTTTTAATAGCAGTCAGAACTTGGTTTATGTGCACAAAATAAAAATTCCTTAAAATAGGAGCTGATTTTGTTTGGGTGTATATACTGTTAGCTTAAATAAGCCCAGAAATAACTTTTGTAATATCTTTCGTTAATCTTGCAGAAGAGGTGTATGTCCAGACAGAGGGCCATTAACAGTAAAATTAAGCAAAGTTGTGAAGAAAAAATACAGTAAGTTGGTATTTGTCCTCTATTTGCTAGAATTGCTGTTTTTTATTAAGGAACTTTAGAATTTCTTTTCTTGATGAGCCAATTTTTTTTTTTTTTTAATTACTTACATTTGAAAACCAAATACTAAGGAATAGAAGCATGGAACTTAAGAGAACAAAATTGCAGTATGTGAAACTACTGTTCTTATTTTACTGGAAAGACTGCCTCTTCAATTTCAGTTACAAGTGAAATGGATTTGGTTTCAGCCTAAAGTCATTTTCTGCATCAGACAGTCGGTGCACAGCTGATGACTAGCTTTTATTCACAGGAAGTTTTTTGGTCAGAGTTCAGACACCAGAAGCACGTAGCTGTATTTTGGGGCTGCCATTTTGAGAGGCTTGTTTAATAGATATTGTTTGGTAAGTGTGTTCATAATTTATGAAACTAAGCAAATATCTGAAGAGGTGAAAACTGCTTGATATATAAGAACCTATAGTGTAGGTGCATGCATTTTAATTTTACTCAGTTTGTATGTAAACATTGTAAATACATTTGAGATATATTTTTCATTAACCTCTCATTGCATTGACAAACAATTAAAACTAATTGGCTAAAGTTAAGATCAAAGTTTCGTTTCTTATTCCATACAGGTAATATTTTGTATGACAACCGAAACAAGAAAGCTTTGTCTGTGAAGATAAACAAGGTTGGTTCTGATAATGAAACATTTGTGAACGTTTTTTTCATGAAAGCATTTTTAAAACTACGTTTCTGCTTATTTTTAAGGTTAACTTGTTCTATTTGTTAATTTTAATATGATCCAAATGTAGTTATTTTTGTCTCTCTTTTTGTCTTGAAGGAAGTAATTAGAATATAGTGCTAGGTTTATATGAGCTTCTCAGATTAAACTTAGTTTTGTGGTGGTAAATATTTTCATTTAGATTAGGATGTTACATTATGAGATACTGTAAGTACTCTGTTTTCATCTTCACCAAAAGAAGATGGTATCAGCTACAAGCTGTTAGCCAAGTACCATTATGTGAAGGATGTGAAGGTTTTCATTATTTTCGTGAAAATACATAGTTGTAATCAACCAAGGAATTTGTTATATGAATAAACCATGGATGTTATAGTTTGCATCAAGTTATTTTTTTAATGAGAGATTACTCCCAAGAATGTTTGTGTTTCCAGGTTTCTTGTTTAGTTCATAAATTTTAGTCTATAGCACAGGTTTATAATATGCAGAACTTACAAGGAGTTATAAAGGCTCTGTTTGATTTCTGCCTTCCCTCCTTTCAAAAATACTTCATGTCTCTGGGACACAAGTTTGTGATCAGTGCTTCCTTACTCATAGTTGTACGTGTAAATGCATTTGCATGAAACAGTTTTAGGCCATAAATTTCATTCTGAAGTGTCAGTGTCATCATTCTCCATCATTCTGTCTCACCTGAAGTTTAAAAATTTGGAGGGAAAACTGTCTGCAAGTTCCTGTTTTGCCTGCTGCCTTGCTTCGTGTGGTATCACGCTGCATCACGTGCTGCCTCATGTGTATTTTCAGTAGCCAGTGGCCCGAGTTGTCACTTTTATTTGGTGCTTATACACCGTAGCTCTCAGGGATATCTTTCGCTCCAGCCTTCCCCTTCTAAGTCAGGTATTTAGAAATTTTGGTTCTGTTACCAAGTAAAGTTAAAGGTACCTTTCATTGACTTGAAGAGGTTTTGAACTGGAAGGATAAAGCTTAATGGTAGGCCAAACTCTAATTTGACTTCAAGGTTGGTGAATGCTTTCATATCTAGTTTCAGTGATTTATTGTGCACTCTTTAATAGCGTTAATGTCTCAAATGGTACCTGTTGCACAAGCAAAAGTAGAGCCATTAAAAACCTTGAGGAGGAGGTACAGGGCTCAATTAGCCAGTAAACACTCAAAGTTTAAAATAATTTAAAAGAAAGCACTACTTACTAACAACCACTTCATAAGGATATTTGTGGAACATCTGGATAGCTTTTTTAGATGGAGGGAGAAATGTTAATGTTCAAAATGATACTGTTTTTAAAACAAAATTTAAAACCAACAGCTTTTTAGGAGAAACTTACAGTTTGCACACTGATGAAGTAGGTCATGTTCCCATCAAAACTGGCTCTCTGCCAAAGTTCGACGGAGCATGTGGATAGTGACTGCATACTTGAGACATACATTTATATACATCCTATTGCAAAGCTTGTTTTTCATCAGAGTAAATATATTCTGAAAGAAAATGATGGGAAGACCCTCTGAGTTGCCATTTTAAAGTACCAGTCATGGGGAATGAACAGGAATGTTTTAGATTCTATGTGGCATTAACCCTTTAGGTGAAAAGACATAAATGGCAAAAACGGGTCAGTGTAGGTAAGTGCGTCAGTCTGGTAGTCCGGGAGGAGCGCTTGGAGGATTATTGTTCGGCTTTTTTTCCCCTGCCGCCAGCCCAGTACACAGCAATAGCAACAGGGTGTACTGCACGCAACGCAAAAGCAATGCGCTAGCGTACAGTGGGGTGGCTAGGTGGTGTTAGCAATTGAAAGAGAGGCTGGTATTTGTTGAAATATGAAGTGGATTCTGAGTATTGTGCCTTCGTGTGAGGGCCCCGTAAACAGACGCACCAGTCAATCTTCCATTTTGTAATCCTACCTGAAGGCAAAGGAGAATCCCAGATACGTACATTAGATTTTCTTGTTACTTTGAAACCAAACATTCAGTGAACTGCTGTGAAGGGGTTGGTCTGAAGGTGCTAACGCTGTACTTACTGTGGTTCATTTGGTAGCAGAAATGGGAATTGTGAAATAGTAAAGATCAGGCTCATTTATTCATAATTTCTGTACGGAGAATTAAAGATTTTACCATGGAAAGCCTATATAAAATACCAAGTTTATCTGCAGAGAGCAGGTGTTGAAAATTTGGAGACTGAATAAAGAAAATTTGTTTGCTGTAACTGCAAATCTTGGCATATAACTATGGAGCTACTATGGTGCCTGCTTTTTGTGAGCTAAAGTCTTGCTGACATGATTTAATTTCAGTGCATCTTCATGTATTAAATGTTAATTATTTTATTTTGGATGTCTCTAATTCATAAATTTTTTTTGTAGCCCAGAAGACAGACCTGCTGGAATGAGTGCTTCAGAACTAATTTCTTCAGTACGCTTCCTGCCGGTGGTAGCAATGAAGAATCCTTTTTTAGCTGTAGAAATGACTGGTTAGTATGTACTGGTGCTTAATGTAAACTGATGGGGTACTGTATTGTAGACGCTGTAGTTCCTTCTGCTTCTGTATACTGCCTTGAAATATTTTGAAGATTGGCTGGTTTTATATTCATTGATGAAGAGCAGTTAAAGGGTAAACACAAACATTTTAAAATGAGTATTGTTAAGGGCACACCCCAATTTCTGTCATGTGTTCAGCATTAAAATACTTAAGTGTGTGCTTTTAATCTCATTGATTTTATAGGAGTAAAGTTTTATTTTTAGCTCAGATTTAAACTGCTTGCTGAATTGAAGCTTTGGATAGGAAAGGGTTAGTCTTGTTATTACAACAGCAGCTGGCAAAACAGTGATCAGTAAATATCCTGGTTTGTATCAGAAACAATTGTTGTTCCTTGACTCCAAGAGGAATACTTTAAACGTACATGAAGCAATGTTTCTTCATGAGCCTAATACTTAAGAACAGGTGTAAAAAGTATTTTTTTTGTTGAGAAGATGGAACAAAAAGAACAGTCTAGAGGAACATTATTTGGATAATGTGGCCGAATCAAAAAATTACTGTGTCTGTATGTTTTCACCAGCCTGTAAACAAAAGAAACTTTTTGCTATGCCTGCAACAGTATTAATTTGTCAAGGATGCAAAGTTTCTCCATCTTCCAACTTCCCAGAAGACACATTTCATCTCCTGTTTTCCATTCTGTCTGCCTCATTTATTTAGGACTTCTGTTATGTTTACTGCTTTTTCCCTCTCAACAATAATCATGCATAGTTTCATCATGACTGTTGAAAGTTCTAATATAGTTAGATTTAAAAAAAAAGTCATCGACAGACGCAATTATTGAAATACAAAATTGTCATAGTACAAAGCTACTTTTTGTAACTTTTTGTATGAAATTTGTATTTCAGTACAGAATTCACAGAAGTCAATGCAGCAATCAGACAGAAGAGACAAGAACTGGAATTGTCCTGTTCATCTGTGCTTGCTAGAGTTGAAAGGTATGTGGTTTGTATTCATAGTGCAAAAGATCTTAATATAATACTTCAGGTTTGGAATTTGATCAATTCATATTGCTCTTTAGACAGAATATAGTTTGATCATAGTGTTTGCATTTAACTCGTTAAATTTTTGTGTATTTGCTGTGTGCTATTTTTATGTCAATAGATTCTTTTCTGTATTTCTTAATGCTTTTTTGATACTCGTGGTAAGCATAACTTCACTGTCTTGTGCATCTTTTTCACAGAAATGCAAGTTTAAATATATTTTCTGTTTGGAAACTAGTGTTCAATGTGCTTATTAAATTATTTCTGTCATTAGAAATCAGACTACGTTTGCTTTAACACCAATCTGATTCTGATTTCCCTCCCCTTCCTCATCCCCCCTTTCATGGGTTGGTTCTAACACTTCTTTCTCTAGATGTTTATAAACAAATGCATCTAGAAAGTGTTAAGAGGCACTCTATCAGGTGAAACAGAGAACATAGAATAATTTTTTTTGTCAGAGAGCAGATGCGTGTTAAAACATACCCTAAGGATGTTTTCATGAATATAAAGCAGAAGCATAAAAATAACTGATTTTAAAATAACACAGTAAGAAATCGGTTTTGTCTATGATCTTAATTTCACTACATATCTCTGTACTCTCTTTGGCATAAAACAAAGGCTAAAGACAAAAGAGCAAGTAAAAGTTGTACCTAGGATTTAAATTATGAATTCAAATTTTTTTGCATGTACTTTTCCTTGTGGAAAGCTTCATTCTAATTAGTGATAACTTAAAAATTGTAGATCTATAGCTGAAGTCTGTTTTCACCCAAGGTTTGCTGAGGGAGCATGAAGAAGTATATATTTATTTTGTTTGTTTAAAAACTTGTTTCCAAAACTTGCTACAAACCGCTAAAACAACCAATATTAATGCTTTTACTTTTCCAGAATTCCTTTAATGTCTTATGGAGCTGAAGCTGAGACCTTTCTTCTCACTTCTACTACAGTAGCAGGGACAATTCTTCCAACAAATATCAGGCCTTTGGAAAACTTTGGTAAACTTTTTTTTTGTAAGTTTTATTTATAGCTCATGTGGAGTATTGTTAAAATATGATTCTTGGAAATCGAAGTGGAGTATATAGTTACAGTTAACAGAAGAAAAAAAATCTGTTTTGATGTGGTTTGGTACTATTTTGAAGCCAGCTGGTTTATTCTGAAATTAGAATATAGAAGATGAACCAGCCACCCCAAAACTGTCAGAAAAAAACATTTTTTTTCCTCATCAGAAAGATGAAGAATATTTAAATAAAGTTCCAAATTATTTTTCAACGTTAGACTATTTAGAACATGTGAGTAATTGCTGTTGATAATATCAGCAACTGATGTACAAATACTGATAACGTTGTCAACTCCTAAGGCAGAACGTGGAACTAAATCCCTTATGCTATCTTTTGGGAGAGGCAGGAGATTTTGAATTTGAGTCTTGACAGCAAAAGAAAAGGAAATTATTTTTTTCAGATATTTTTGTTTTAAAATTTATATTTAGAACAGAATTTTCTCATTTGTTGTCTTGATTAGAACTTTGATACCTTTTATATAAGCATTCCACTTCCTCTCTTAAAGGTGCAATTTTGAAATGTGAAATTATCAAGCTAACAAGACACAGCAAATAAATTCTTACGGGTTTTTTATGTTTCCATATGTTCTTGCCACACCTGAACTAAAGTTCAGATGTTTAATGTAATATATTACTTATACTGTGGATAAGTGGAAGACAGTCATCAAGATTGAATCTTAAAACATTTCAGTATGTTGACACTAAAGTTTTAAGTCATCTTCAAGTTCGACTTAAAAACTTCCTACTGAATAGAATCATGCAGGAAGTAAGACACAGAGTCTTTGAATTTCCTAGTGAAACTAGGGGATGTTGGATGTGAAGATGTCCGTTGGGGATTTTGGTCACATTCTGTCAAGTGTTCCTTCCCTGTTCAGTTTTTATATAGAAACTGAGGAAAAGACAGACATGCACAAAAAAAGTTAAGGACAAAAGCAAGGAGAAACCTAACCTGAATACTGTTACAGATGCATGGCAAATACATATAAAGGAGACAGGAGCAAGGCCTTCTCTTACAGGTAGTGTGAGAGATGAAGGAAGAGGCAGATGATGGAGGACATGGGGCACTGGGACTTTCTGCAAAGGTGGAGAACAGGAGGAAAATGAAGCAAATACTGAAAACAGGCGCATACAAAAAAAAGGAAACTGGATCTTGTACTTATTGCTAAATTGTGCCTGAAAGATGGTCACATAAGCTTTTTTTTTTTTTTTTTTTTAAATTTTCACACACCCCACCCTATCTCTTGGTCATACCTAAAGTGTACAGTTTTGCGTCAGAGTAGTAGCTGACAGTTGCTTCCAGAGTTGTAAGGAGGCATACAAATATTAATGATGGTCATGTAACTGTACTGCCTGAATCTTCCCTGTAGCTGCTGCAGCTTTTTTAGTCAATCTACAAATACCATTATGATTTATGCTGGCATTATGCAGTCCTCTTGCATGATTAAAATATTCTTAAATGAAGATTCAGTGAGCTGAAATGCCTTGTGTTTGGTCCAAGTCCAAAGCTTGTGAAGCTTGTCTGCTAAAATTTTACAAGTTGTAAGGAATGCTAAAAAGAGGCTTGTGTTTCACAAGTAGACTTTGAAAGTGCCACAAAAATAGCT
Source organism: Nipponia nippon (assembly GCF_047370975.1). Classification (NCBI taxonomy): domain Eukaryota; kingdom Metazoa; phylum Chordata; class Aves; order Pelecaniformes; family Threskiornithidae; genus Nipponia; species Nipponia nippon. The sequence goes on along the minus strand of NW_028262347.1, from coordinate 34,740,758 downwards.
TGCCTTTTAATTCTGTCAGGATTCCCATGTTCCATTTGTATTCTGAATTTTTATTATTGCAGGGTGATTTCTTCCCCATTGAAGAAAATCATCACAGATGTTACATGTCGTTACAAATTTTTAATATCTGGCTTGTTTTCCTGGCTATTGTAATAGGTTTGAAGACGTAGTTAGTCTGACACAGCCACATGTGGCTGAATAACTGCTGGTTAACCACTGTGAAGTCACTTTCTAACAAAATTATTGGGGAGACTGTTAGAGTAGGTACCTCAAATAGTGACAGTCATCTAAAACTCCTTCGGAAGTTCTTTACCACACACGTTGTTTTCTTTTAAATGTATGGTACCTTCTATACAATTGATACCATTGGTTTTCATTTTCTTCAGTGATAATTTGATCAATGGACATCCAAAAACCAAAACTAGATTTTTTTTTTTTCATGTTCAGGCAAATAATTGTGTGTTTATAAGGGAGGTCAGAGGAGGTGATTAATAGCCTGTGCTCTGCTTTAGCCTCCTAAAGGCTAGTGAGGTGCTTGCGGAGTTACTGCTCTAAGGTTGTCAAATGATAAGTTTACATTTAATAGACAGTGATATGTTTTTGGTTCTGCTAACAAAGTAGAAAGTGATAGAGGATTTTGTGCTGTTACATACTTGTCTTATTCCTATCTTATTTTTGTATAATTAGTTTAAGAATACATTAAACAAATATTTTAGTGCAGTAAAAGCATGGGAAATAACGTTATGCAGAGAGTTAGAATCAAGACTTTGTGTAATGTGATAAATAAATTGCAAAATCCATAGAAACTAATGTTTCTTAGCAAGTTTCTACTATTAGTGTATGAAAATGAAGCTGTAAAAAGAACTAATTTAAACACCGAATTCTTTATGCTTTCTGAAGTCTACGCAAAGTATGAAACAAATTAATGGACATCTCAAGAAATTAATTTAGTTTTGAAGTGAGTATTACCTCCAAGTATATTTACTTAATTATCATTAATCTTTAATTCGTGAGCTGTCCCTCGTAAGCTTTTGTAGGTATCAAGAGTACGTTCTGTTACCTTTGCGGTGAATGTAACCCTTGGCTTCCCTACAAAGACTTCTGCCAAATTGTGGATTGCATGAAATAAACTAATAAAGTATCAAAACAAGAACTCCTGTGCTGCTGTGTGCGACTTACGGTCATTCTTCTTACAGCTTTATGGGTTTTTTTTATGCACCGTAGGCTACCCCAAAACTTGTACTCCTTATTCATTTTGTTAGGTGCTGCAGGCACCCCAGTGGCCTTGCGGCAGAGTTTAAGTTTGCCACGGAGCATGCAGGGTCTGTTTTACAACTGGTGAATGAGTTTGCGCTGTCTGAAACTCAATTTTGTAGAGAGGTATGCTGTCATTGCTGCTTCTGATCAACTGTTTCCCATGTGATCATCCACTGACAGCCATTTAAAAATGTCACTTTCTGTAGTATTGAGCTTTGCTTCTCTAGCATTGAGGCTTCACTGCCAACAGGCCTGCGTTTTGGAATGACAGGAACTGCTATATGCTAACAATGTCATGTGGTTAATTCGTTACTTCTCTAACAGCTTAAATGCTGACTATCTTTGAACGGCAATATCAATATCAGTTTCACCGTGAATGCCATTACTGTCCATGTAGCTATGCCGGCACTGCCTCTAAAATGTGTGTTTAGATGCCGCTTTGTTAGCTTGATTCTGTTCTTTAACGAAAAAGTCTGCACTGAAAAAAAAATAATTTATCTACTTAAGCTGTGGCAGCATTTCATAGTAAATCTTAAATTGTATTATTTGAGGATATCTGTTAAACTGGAGAAAGTAATTTTATGTTCTTAACTGTGTTTGGATAAATGGTTATTATCAAACTTTAATGTATTCTGCTTTTATTAGAATCTTTAGGCAAAGGATATGCTGTTGCGTGTACCCAAGAAGGAGAAGAGAAAAAGCAAGCTTCTGGTTCATCTGGCACTAGAGGAACTAGAAGGAAGTCAGTTAATACTACTCCTAGAAGAAGGTCTGCACGAAACAGCAAAAATGAGACTCTGGGTCAATCTCGGAGCTCACCTCGGTCAAGCAGTTCTGCGTGCGGTGCCCCTGATGGCAATAACCCATCTCTGAATAAACCTCCTTCAGAATCAGAGAAGGCTCCTCCAAAACGAAAGTCTAAAAGAGTAGTTAAACAACAAACACCCGTGGTTAAAAAGAAACTGAGAAGTTCTGCACGTTCTGAAAAATCGCCCGGTGATTCAGTGGAAGATGATGATGTTGCTGAGTCTGAAGCAGTTCTAACATTAGATAAAGACCAGCAGTCAGATAACGAAAGCAATAACACAAGCGTTCCACAGAAAAATAATGCAGAAACGGAATCTGCTAATGGATTGGAAAGCTGTAGTGAACATGCAGAAATTGAGGGAGCTACAGGAGAATGTGAAAAAGATGAAGATACTTCAGGCAATGCAGATGTAAGTTTTTCTGTCCAAGAACCTCCAGTACTAACTTTAGGAGGTGAAAGTCAGGAATGTGAAGTAAAAGGTGTTACTGAAAAAAATACAGATCTTGAGAATCAGGCCATCTGTGAAAGTACTCTTGAACAAATGGAAACAGTAGCTAGTCCCAGAGATGAAGTATGTGACCATGGAACTTTTGAAAAAGTAGATCAGACATCGTGTAGTCCTCAAAATGAATTGATGGAGAACATAGAAACTTCGACAAAAATAGATCAACCTGTAGCTAGTCCAGACAATGAATTGTTGGAATATCCAGAACCTTTGGGAAAAGATCAGCCATTAGAGAGCCCCAGAAGCGAATTGCCTGAGCATCCAGAGGCCACAGAAATAGGTGATTCTGAGGCTGAAGAAAAAACAGCAGTAGACTGTGCAAGTACAAATATTCAAAACTTAAAAACTGTTCAGGACGAAGAACCTGATACATTAATACACAATACTTCTGTGGATAGTACGTCAGAACAATCCTTAAAAGAGAACACCATGCCAGCAAGTGAAGAGGGTAGAACTTCAGAGTCACCCCAGGTAAATGCTGAACATAAACATTTTGGTGAAGATAACAATGAAATGATACCAATGGATTGTGACTCATTTTGCAGTGACCAGAATGAACCTCAGATCGAGCAGTTACCACCAGTTGAAAGTACAGAGCAAGGAGAAGTGAACTCCTTACAGTGTGAGGTGGGAAACTGTACATCAGTTTCAGGACTTTCTGATGAAAAAGATGAAACTATTCCTCAAGAAAGAGAGTGCCAGTCAGAGCTCAAAAAAGATAAAAAGACTCGAACTAGAAGGTCTAGGTTTCACTCCCCATCAACAACTTGGTCTCCTTCTAGGAGAGAGGGCAGGAAATCTCAATCACCATCCCCTAAAAGGGAGATGACCAGAGACAGGAGCTCACGATCACCCAAGAAGGAAACTGGGAGGGAGGGAAGGAGATCTTTATCTCGTTCTCCAAAGAGAGACACGCTCAAAGATGAGAAGAAAACATCATCTCGATCTCCCAAAAGGGAAACTGTCAGGGAGAGCAGGAGATCATCTTCTCGGTCAAGAACTAAGGATTCATCTCCGAGGCAAAAATCTAGATCTCGAAGCAGTGATAGAGATAGTCAAAGAAGAGATCGTGATAGAGAAAGAAGAAATAGGAGGTGGTCTAGGTCACGGTCACGATCTAGGTCAAGATCACGATCTAGGACACGAAATAAAGGTTCTTCATTCTCTAGAAATGAGAGGGACAGTCATTCACCTCGATGGAAAGAGAGATGGGCAAATGACAGCTGGAGGAGTCCCAGAGGAAACGATCGATACAGAAGAAGTGATCAAGAGAAACAGAATGAAAGTCTTAAAAAAGAGAAGGACAATACAGAAAAAAACAATGACGATCAGTGTTCTTCAGACAAGCGGAGGAATGATTGTCCAGACTGGGTAATGGAAAGGATAAACTCCGTTCCTGAAGTCAGGAACAGAGAGAGAGATAAACCACATTGGGAAGACAGCAGGCATGATAATTCAGGACACTCTTGGAATAAAAACTTTGGTTCAGGTTGGATTCCGAATCGAGGGAGAGGTCAGCGTGGCCGAGGTGGGCGTGGAAGAGGTGGTTTCATGTATGGAGACCAGAGTGAAAATCACTGGCAAAATAGAAAACCTCTCTCAGGGAACTCAAACGGTTCTGGGAATGAAACTTCAAGGTTCCCAGAACATCAGCCATACAAGCGTAAGAATGAACAAGATTATTCTTTTGATACGCCTGCTGACAGATCTGGGTGGACATCTGCATCCAGCTGGGCTGTAAGAAAGACTTTACCTGCTGATGTGCAGAATTATTATTCAAGAAGAGGACGCAATTCATCAAGCCCACAGTCTGGATGGGGAATGAGACAAGAAGAGGAGACACCCGAACAAGGTATTCGTAGTTTTGAAATATAAAAGCTTAGTCACAGCTGCAGCAGCCAAGTAAAATCCTGGTCGCATTGACCTATCGAGATGATTAGTTCTTCAAAATAATTCAGGGTGAATGTATAGTCTTTATGCAATATGGAGGTTTGTAGGTCTGGAGTTCGGGGATTTCTTGTGTTTTGATGGCGTTTTGATGGCTTTTTGGTTTTGCTTAAAGTTGAACAGAATTTAGGGACTATGCATCTGAAGAGTGCTACTTCAGTAAATGCATTTGGTTGAAGAGAAAGCATATCCCCTTCATGGTTGGTTTTAGCACCTGCACACCTTTTAAAAAGAGTAATTTTTTTCAAGGAGATTTGCATTTGCCTGTGCAGACCCACACAGTAGATTCTAGAGATGACAAATCATTATGTTGACGTTTATCTTGCTTCTAAATAAGCATTTTCCTCTTTATATGCTTAAAAAATCTAGAGAGATTTATAAATGCAAAACCGGTACTTTTACTGTACTTCAGCATTAAAATTCCTCTAAAGCCTCAATAGAAGTCTAATATTTTTGAGTAATTTATATCTAAAAGGTAACTGCCCTGACAGAAATAAGCTTTTTGGTAGAAAGCGAGTTACCAGATTGATTCTGAATAGCTAAGAAGTCATCCACAGATTATTAGTGCTCTGAAGTAAAAGATAGATGGGAATTGTATTTAAAAACTGTAAAATCCAGTTCTGAAGGCAATCACGCTTGCACTTTCCCATTTTCTCCTTGTTTTGTCTTTCATTTTTATCCATTTTCATCCTATATGCCAGCAGGTTTCTCCCTCTGTTCAGAGACAACTGCATCAGTGGCTTCTTAGTTTTCAGGCAATTTTTTCAACCTTCAGTCTGCTGCAGGCAAAATTTATGAAACCTTTACTTGAAAGTCTTATGTGATTTGCAGACTTTATTTCACAGAGTTCAGGAACAATCACACTGTTATATTCACTTTTGGAATGTGAATTTGGCTGAGAATAGTACAATGATCTCTTAAAACTGGATTAAACAGGCTAGGTTGGCATCATGACGTGGTCCTGGGCAAAATGGTCCTGGGCAACCTGCTTTTACTGACCCTGCTTGAGCAGGGGGGGCTGGACTGGATGGTCTCGATAGGTCCCTTCCACCTCAGTGATTCTGTTATCCCGTGATCTTTAGAAAAGGTGCTTTGGGGTGAAGCATAAGGGTTTAAGTCCCAGTCCCTGTGAATTAGGTGGCAGGGTTCCTCAAGCAAGGGATTCTAAGGGAAGGGCATCTGAATTATAACCCATCAACCATTTCTCAGAAGTAATTTTTTAAAGAAGTGCCACCCCAAGGGTTATTTTTACTTCTAGGCTTTACCTGTTGTACCATTACAGGTTTTTAAACAGCTCTTTCTGAATATGAACATCTCTGAATAATAAATCATCCTCAACGAATTCCAATGAGGAAAAAAACAGCAGAGTATTTCTATAGTTACCAGAAATGGCTACAGCGAGCGTGTGTGAATCAGGCAAAGGGGAGCAGAGCGTTGCATATGTGGTAACATACGACTAACCTTCTGCAAGTGCAGAAGCTGGATAAGTTATATTGTCTTCCTTCTCTTTGGGGGAGAATTACTGTTTCATTGTGATGAAATAATTTATTAGCTGTGCTATGGGAACAAGTAGCGAAAACAGGAATTCAAAATGCAGGCTTCCATAGTAACCTGAACTTTATAAACTCAGAAACTAGCATTTGGCTCCGTGATGTGTCTGGTGATGACTGCTGTGTAATAATGTAATGCAATATCTTCAAAATATTCAGATTATAGAAAGCTTTTTGATACTCCATGAAGAGTTTAGACACCTGGCTTCACTTTTGCTTTATAAAGTACGGATTTTCTACTTCATATACTGTCTGTTTTTCCTTTTGATAGATCCAAACCTCAAAGACCAAGGCAACCAGCAAAGTGATGGTTCTCAGTTACCAATAAATATGATGCAGCAACAAATGAATGTAATGCCACAAGTGAGTGCACAGCACCAACCTATGAATATCTTTCCGTATCCAGTGGGTGTCCATCCTCCCATGATGAATATGCAACGAAATCCTTTCAACATCCACCCTCCAATGCCCATGCATCTCCCTACCGGAGTGCCTCTCATACAGGTAGCTGCTCCCACAAATTTGTCTCAGGGATTACCTCCGCCTCCACCTCCACCCCCACCATCTCAACAAGTCAACTACATTGCTTCACAGCAAGATGGAAAACAATTGCAGGTATGCTTTATCAGAAGCCATGGCAAGAGCAGCATTGAAGTAATACCATTTAAGAGTTTCTTGTATTGAATACCATAGTCTTGATAAATTTATACTTGCAGTTTCTTTCTCTCTTGCCTGTCTTCTTCCACCCCACGCCAAATTTAGAGTCAAAGTATCTGTGAGGATAGGGGTTGTTTTGGGGCTATAGCTTTTAAATAATAATGCACAACACCATAACTGGGGTATTGTGGTAACGAGGTGTTCCAGTGGGTAATGGAACACTGAAAAATTTCATCAATGTTGTCCGTTACCTTCTACTTAGAAGTGCCCCATTTCCAAAACTAATTTTTTTCCCCTTCAAAACCTAATTTTTAAGGTTTAGGAAGCGCTTGAATCCCCTTTCAGCAGCCTGTAGGAAGCGGCCTAAACCTCTTTGTTGCAGTTCTCCCATGGGGTGTAGCAGCAGAGGAAAATTATCAAGTACTGCATGACACCCATTTGTTCCACACTTCCATTCTCCAGCTGTCACTGTCTCAGCAGCTTCCCTGCACACATGCATTTTCTATTCTGTTTAATCTTTTGAGCCTTTTTGTTAATAATTTCCAAGCTTTCTTTCGTGTCTTTTACTTGCCCCTTCTTGCCTGATTCTCCTGGTTTTGCATGCCCTGTTTGAGACCTAACTCCCACTTAATTTCTCCAGTTTCAAAAAGACTCTGTTGTGCTTGGGGCGGGTCAGACCATCTTTTTGTGCCTTTCAAGATATCTTAAAACACCCTTTGTGTATGTGAGCTCCTCCCGTAGCCAGCTGTTTATATTAAGAGCTTTTATATCAGGGAAAGGAATGTGAACAACTTCCAGGAGAATGCATGGCCCTGCGAGGAGATGTAACGCTACATCTGATGTATAAAGGGCTCTTCAGGGTTTGACTGAGGTTTGTGCTTTGCTTTTGTTGCAGGCTGCCTGCTCTAACCTAAAATGCTTTCCCCTGCATTCCAGGTTGAAAAAGTGATGTTCTAGAACAATGATTTCTAACCCTCTGTTTTCATGCATCATCTCTAAAGATTTGAAGCAAACTGATAAACGGCCTACATTCTTTTCACTTTAAACTGCTGTTGTCCATTCATATTCATTAACTTAGAAGAAAAAGAGTTCAGTACTGTGGGAAATACTGAGTGGAGTCACAGGCCATATGAAATACTTAAATACTCTGCAAAGTGAAACAGTAAGATACTATTGGAACTAAAATGCTGGTGGATTGCTTGTTGATTTGATTAATGCCTCTGTAATTAAAATATTTTCACAATTGGAAATTCAGTAGGTTTAACTTCTAAAAATGTAAGAAGTAAGAACGTAGGCTACACGGCTCTGTGAAATATAGTTATCTAGTGCAGCAATAAATAAGTTTCTGTAAAGATTGTGTATTGCTCCAAAATACAGTTATTTGTTAGTGAAGCTCCTGTTATATTCGTTGCTCTTACTGGCTTTCATGGAATTGTGTCCATGAACCTGAACGCCCTTGGGAGTTGCTACTGCTTGTTCTTGGAGCTTTCGTTGAACCAGTCCTTGGTGGGAGCACAGTACTGGTTACTGAATACTGCAGGACCCCAGCAGTCCTTCCTCTTGAAAGGACGATGAAGAGAGCGCACTGGCGAGTGCTAGCGTGCTGGTCGTAACAGCTCCATCTCTCTCTCTCCTTTTCAAGGAGCTCAGATTCCCGTTTCATTATTTTCCATCTGGATAAATGCAGATATGAAAAAAGTAATGGTGATTACGTGCAAAAAAAAGTAGCATTTAGGGTAGCCTGCCAGAAACATGTTGGGAGGATGCATTCTTGGCTTTTGCTAAAAATTACCTCTGTCTGAGGTCTGAGAGCTACTTAATTTCTCAATTCCAAAGTATCAGTCGTACCCGTGGTCTTCTGGTGACGTTTGGCAACGTACAGAAAATGGCTTTTCCTGAAGAACAGATCCTGGTGCTTCGGCCAGCGTTTCACCTCTGGCCTCGGGTAGACTTGTAGGTGTGTTTGTATTTGAAATTCATTCGCAAGTGCAAGCTGAACTTCAGTATGGAAATAAATGTTTTCAAAGCAGCATCATTATGATGCAGGAATGCAAGTGTGGTTTAAGGTAACTTTTTGGACGTATGTTTAGGTGCTGATTTTTTCAAAACATGCTAATCTGATTTACAAAACAGGGCTTCCCATACACTCCTGTGACAAACAGAGAGGTTCTGCAGGCATAAGCTTCCTTCCCCTCGTGCTAACGCCCTCCGTGCCTGTTTGCAGGGTGCTTTGTTTGCTTTGTCACTGCGATCAGAGCCAGAATCTAGCAACCACAGTGGTGACATGGAGGGTGCCTCACTTCTCAAACTTGCTTCCCCCCCCCCCCCTGCCGTGAGTAGATCTGATATAATGTACCTTCCATAATAATGGATAGTGTGGAAATTTGCTCATGAACCAAAGCACGTAGTATTGATGCTCTTTCTGTAGCTGCTGAGACTTCTACAAAGGCATGTTGTCATACTGAAGGATAATGTATTAACTACCGATAACTTTTTACAACAGGGTATTCCAAATGCTGCTCATGTAAGTAATAACATGAGTGCTCCAGCCTTGCCTGCTCCAACGGCAGTCCTGGGAAATGTGGGAACAGTTCAGGGACCAAGTTCGGGTAACGCAACATCGTCGAGTCACATCAAGAGCTCTAACGCAGCTGTAAAACTGGGAGAAAACAAAGCAAGCGTAACAGTGGAAGCCAGTGCAGATAGCTCAAAGAAGGACCAGGCAAGTTCAAAGTTCAGAGTATATTTATATATACTGTTTTATATATTCGTATATAAAATATATATTTTGTAAATATATTTTATATATAAATATAAAAAATTTGATATAATAAAAAATAGCAGGCTACGACAGTACCCCTTCTGTGTAATGTACTCGATACCATCGTGTATGTGATGCTTCCATGGCGGCTGTAGGACATAAACGAGCAAGCTGACTCTTTTTAATGTGGTCGTCTTTAAAGCAGCCCTGTTATGAATATTACTTTAATTGCTGTGTGACAACAGTCTGTTCTCAGTAAAACACAGGCAGCTCTCATGAGAGCCGAAATGTGAGCGAGGGGAGCGTGGTTTTCTGGTCTTCTGTAGCAACTTTTTTCCTGTAGAGTTTTAATTTGTGATTGATTAAAAATACATATGCAGGCAGTGAAAAATAACACTCAGGTTTGTTTTTTCATCAGAAATTGTTAATTCAAGAAAAAGCGGCACAGGAGGTCAAACTAGCTATTAAACCTTTCTACCAAAATAAAGACATCACTAAGGAAGAATATAAAGAAATTGTGCGGAAAGCTGTAGATAAAGTAAGTTGATTAAGTAATCTGAAATGCGTACATTTCAATTGAGGTAGGGTTTGGGGTGGATTTCTTAATCTTGTGGGAACAACTGGTAGTTGCTGGGAGAGGGAATAGGAAAAGCAAAAATACTTTTGTCTTTCTCCATCCACCAGAGCTTTCCTCAGAACATAACTCATTTATTGTGTGAAAGAGTTGAATGGGAATTCAGACGTCTTTGGGAAGCAACGGGGAGGTATTAGGAGTTTCCAAAGTTGTTCTGCCTGAGAGGGAGAAACCTGGGGTGCTGGGAAAACAAATAAATAATGTGGAAAAGTGGCGAATTGACAGAAATGTTTCAAACTTTTTTTTTTGTCTTTAAAACTGTTGTAGGTTTGTCATAGCAAGAGTGGAGAAGTTAATTCTGCAAAAGTGGCAAATCTAGTGAAAGCATATGTAGACAAATACAAACATTCACGGAAGAAAAATCCCGAAGAGGCAGTCTCCTGTGAAAGGAAATAGAACCTGTTTTCAGTTTTTAATTTTATTCTATCTGCAAAGTGCAATTTCAACATGAACCGTTAACTGAAAATTGTACATGACAGTGATTTGAATCTGGTTTTGATAAAATTATTTTTCAGTGTAGTATATAATGTTTTGTTCTAAAGAAATATAGATCTACAGGGCAACTTCTTTATTCCTTTTTAAAAACAGATGTCTAAAAAAAAAAAAAATAAAGGTGTAAAGAAGAATCATTAGGAATGTACGATTGTGTGGATACTTAGATGTACAGCATTTTGACTTGAATAACAGAGTGCATTAAACTAGAAACTTTTGTCTGAGTACATTGGTTTTGGAACAGGTATGTACAGTACATGTAATCGGTCAGATTAAAGTAAAATTTTTCTTTTGATTTCTCCCTAATTATAGCAAAGATAAAATAATGTATTGCCTTGACAAATATTTCTAGTGTTAACTGGACAGGCCAAATGCAGGGGTCACAATGTGTATATAAAAAAAAGCACATGGAGTTGTCTGAACAGAAGAACTGTTTAGATTTTAAAAAGGAAAATCATAAACAGTAAAAGACAGTGCCCAAAACCACGGGCGCTGTACATCTGTTGTAACACCAAATAAAAATTATGCTGCTTGGTTTTGTTTGTGACGTTTTTCAATTTGTTTCAAGATAGTGGGATGAACTTGAATGATTTTTCTGTGCTGAAAGCCCTCAGTCACCACACACTGACAACCTCAGTCCATGTCTAACCCTGCCCTTAGCTAGTAGGGGAGTAGTAGGCTAGAGCTGGATCTTCCGAAACAGAAACCAGTTTCTTCTTCAAGTAAAACCAGGAAAGCTGGAATTCGTTAGTAGGCTTGCGGTTGATCAGAGACCGCCAGTTGTGCCAATCTTAGCTACGTAATACTTTTCTTTGTTAACTAGGGGTTGTAGCAGGGATCACCAGACCGGTATCGCTGAATCTGCGCGCTCCGAAGTCAGGTGCAACAGCTTTTCTACTTCCCCGAGCATTTTTATGCAGAGAGGTTAGTAGAGGTACCACAAGCATTTTAAAAGCAGATGTGGGGTCATTAAATGTGCTGGGGAATGCTTACACCTAGGGTAAAACCGGTTTTACTGAGGTAGCAGCAGGGAGAGTTGCTGAACCGCTGTCATCACTACGTGCTCCTTATGGAAGGAACAGCTTGGGCTCCTCTCAGATTTGAGTGGAGAAGGAGCCTTGCTCTGAGATTTACTCTATTTGTCCCCTTACTCTCACAGTGCTATTAAAGTTGCAGCACTCCCTGTCCGGTCTGGCCACGACCTTTGGCGTTGGCTCAGCCTGGCTTCTGCTCCAGCCCGAGGTCTCCTGGCTCAAAGGCATGAATATAAACCATTTTGACAGAAAGTATCAATCCAGTTTTCTGAGAAATTCTCTCTTCGTAGCCAGTCGTTCCCAAATTAGCTTTTTTTGGCAGAAAACACAGTCTTACCCTGCAAGTAACTTTTGCAGAAGCCTGAGGATGAAGTAAGGGATATACGCACCCCTGTACACACATGTGATTATATAGAGATATATATGTGTAAAAAAATGTGATGTTTGTCACAACAGTTGATCGCTTGGTTTTAACGATAACTTTCTGCAGACTTAATGAAGCATTTGACTGTCTATATTTATTTTTGTGTGCCTAAATAAAAATACTATGTAAATTAGAAACAGATATAATACATTTTCTACAGTCAAGCCAGGTTTTAGATTTTTCAAAATGCTCAGTTTTACACTGTGGTAGCAATTTGTATGATCTCTTGAACTATTTTAAGCTAAAATTGGTTAGCACTTTTTGAAAAATGTTGTAGCAAATTGCTATGTCTATCCTGGTTTATCACGCCATGCGTACTTATTACGTTTTCCTTCTCTGAATTTTTGGATTTTAATGACTTTTTGTATCTTTTGACTCTATACAGTTGAGCCTTGCTATAAAGCTCCTTTCAGGAGCCAGATAAATGTTTTGTGGGCTTTTTTTTCCCTTTCAGAGGAGAGGTGGAAATTGGGTGGGAAGGAAGAAGGGAGGACGGACGCCGGGAGAGGGGAGGGGCCGCTGATGCCTCGTTCTGCAGCTCCTGGCTGGAAGACAAGCTGTCACCTGCTGCCACGTTGTCTGGGCAGTGACTGTAGCGATGCTCCACTGTATTTCAAAACGTAATGAAGAATGACGGATAGAGTAGCATGCGATCAGCAGCTTTATTTTTTACGATGAAAGACTTCAGAACTTATCAGAAAATATGCAGTTCGTTACTATTTCTATGTTGAATTAAAAAAAAAAAAAAAAAAGCATTGCCTTAATACGTAGACTCCCCTCCTATTTTTCCCAAAAAGCAGTAAGGTCTCTGTTGGTGCGACTGCCCGAGAAGGCATGTACTTTACCCTTGTAGTCATGTTTTTGTTAAAATAGTACGAAAACTGTATTTCTATTTATTGAAACTCTTTGTACTGAAAGTCCCCACATGCACTAGCGCTGACCGATGGGGAGGCCGAGCCCTGTCGATGCCTCTAGGGTATCGGTAATCCATTCGATCCCAATTGCCTTGAGGAAAACAATTGCTAAACTGTGTACCTTCTGTGAACTGCCGCAAATCAAAAGGGTTTTCCTTGCACTCCTTCCACTGTCCCACTGTGCATGCTGCTTGAACGTCTCGTCCTAAAGATGTATCTTAGGAGCACAGTGGCTGTCCAAAGTCCACAATACGGTGTTTGTAGCATAAGGCTGGGGTGCTGTCTACTGAAAAAAATACTCTTAAAAACTAGTTTTGTGTAGTGCTTAACAGTTTCTAATAAATTCTTTTCACTAAGCTGTAAGTAGTCCGTGTTTGGTCTTAAATGATTCTGGCTCAAGTGGTTTAATTCAGAACACAACGTAAGTACTCTTACTTCTCTCCATGTGCATATTTAACCACCTTCTGTCTTGTCTGGGCTCCCCCTCCCTGGCAGCTGGCTTGTTTTCAGTGAGTCGGTCCTTGCCCTGCCTTGTCTGGCTGCAGATGCTGCAAGCTGAGGAGAAACAAACGGGTCCGTTTACGGCGAGTGCTGCAGTGGGGATGCTGGGTACTGGGCCTGGGTTATCATCTGCTGCGTGGACTCAAACCCACTAGGCCGTGTCCGACACACCAGAAATGCCGATCAGAACAGTGGGCTTCACTGAAAGAGCCCATGGACAATTCAGCACAAGAGCTCTATTCCAGGCATCGCTTTAATTCCAGGCATCGCTTTACTTTCTAGGATTGACCCCACTGTACGTTCATGAGGTGCCTCCATAGGTAATGCAGACGCAAGCTGCGCAGGAGCCCACCGCCGTCCTTCAGGGTGGCTGGATGCCTGCTCTGTGAAACTCGAGGCAGCTTTGTGAGATTTGGGTTGGTATGGCTGGGTGATAACAGCCAGGGTGGGCAGGGATGGTCTTACCTTGATGCTGCTCACCTGGCGTCATGGGTCGGTGTCTACTAAAGGTGCCCTAACAGCTGGGCACGGGGGCTGAGGAAAGAGCACGCTGCTTTGAGGAGCAAGGGCGGAAATTCGGGTCAAGCCTTGGGTGGCTTGGTGAGGCTTAGAGGTGTCAGTCCCCCGAGGCCGAGCCTTCCGAAGGAAGAAGAGCAGGCGAGGCATGTCCTGCGGCTGTCATTGCCCAGCGAAGCTGGGCTAGTGCCACCAGCTCCCGCTGTGGTACTCCAGGAAGGGTTTGGTCACTCGTGAGTATGAAGGTACCTCAAGGAGATGGAGATACAGTTAAGATCCCTGCATCAGGGGCTGAGGGAAGACACACTGAAGGACATTATTTCCAAGAAAAGATGGTCTTGAAGAGGAAAGCAATTTAAACTAACTGACTGCAGTTAATTAATTAAAAATGTATTACCTAAGTTGTAAGCCAGTCTTACTTCCATGTGCCTGCAGGGGCCATGGACCTTTTCAAGCATCCTAACAGCAAAAATTGTCACTTCATTTATTGTTGCAAAGGGCTTTTCAGTACATCGGGTCGACTGACTGAGTTACGGCCACTGCCTTCCCCTCGGCCTTCATCTGCAGCTTGCTGCAAGCCGCACGCAGGCATCACAGACGTCGATTTTTGCACGTGCAAAGATCTTGATCAGTGTGTAAAACAAACAGGTTGGTTCCAAAGGTGGACTTAACACCTTTTGAATCATGGCGATGAAACTACTCTGGCAAAGATTTTCATTATTATGAAGTATTGCAATCTTCACATTAATCAATAATTTATAAAAAAAGTAGAGACAAGAGTAAGAATAATAAAGTAGATTACTGAAATTGGCTATTAAAGAGCACTTATTAGATGCAGCAGCTTTCAAAATAATGAATGTAGCATCTATGAAGATTTTTAAAAAATCACTAAACTACAGATTTAAAAAAAAAAAAAAGCACAATTAACTACTTGCATAAAAGGAGACGAATCTGTGAGAAGGCACAGGCTGGGATATGGAACTGGACTTAAAATTGACTCTCACTTCTCCAGTATCACTCACTCGCAACTCCCAGAGCCTCACACACCAACAGTATGCTTTCAGCCTGCTCTTCATTTTCATAGACTGTGCAATAAATACAGGGGATTACAGCAATGCAGTAGACGCTCATTACCCACAGTAAACAATCAATCAAACCCAGAGCGGAAGCCAACACAGAGAAAAATTACTGCAGGAGCCAAACCCAAGGAATTTTGGCAGCAGGTTGTCACATAATTAGTCCTGAAGTGTCGCAGAAATTAAACCTACAACCACTGAATTTTTTATGACGAGCATCAACCAAAAAGAGCCAGGGATTCCTAGATGCTTCGGTGCAGTAGCAGGTGGGATTAAAGACAATAAATAACAACTCTTGGAAGTCAGTGTTTACCAGTAAATCCCAGAGCCTTTTACAGAAATTCAGGGCTCTCGAGGACCAGGAAGGTAGCTTACACGTGGTGGGTAGACTCTCCTCTAACACACGACAGGAACGTTGCTGCCTTTTTTTCCTGTCCATGAGATAGTGGGGCATCCGATGTGCAGGTATCTGCAGTGCAGACGTTCATCAGGAGCCCTACAGGCCAAAGCACGGCCCTGGCTCGCTCTGCCCAAAGCCAAGAGGAGAGGCGAGCTCCTCGCGCGGGCAGCAGGAGGACCAGGGGCCCCCGGCCTTGCCTGCAGGCGTGAAGCCCCGGGGCACGCAGGCACCCAAAAGGAAACCCATCATGAGAGAGCACCTAGGAGAAAAGGCTGTCGCACGCTCAGCTTGCTCAGTCGTCATTATTTACCACTGCGTGGCACCTGGTGGTTAAATGACCGTATCGGACTGATAAACTCCAAGATATTCCCCCTGAAAATATGATGACGTATCTTGGAGGCACAAGATCCACCTCTGACTTGTCTTTCACTAATGCCAATACACTACAGAGCTGCTGCTCCCTGTGCAAAGCACATGGCTTTGCTATGTAACCTCAGCATCCCCGAAACACGAGGCATTAAATAACCAACCGGGGGTGCGGGAGACCTTCCTCCCCGCGGGGTTCAACCCCCTCCTCCCTCTCGCTGGCGCAGGGCAGCTCTGCAGCCGCCATCACCAAGCCGAAGAGGGCACCAGGCGATGGACTTCCATGGCCTTGCGTCAAGCCCTAAGCTCCAGCCTGGTGTCCCAGGGCAGTTCCTAGAGGGGAATTCAACAACTATTTAAATTTAAACAGTTCTAATAGACATACAGCGATACTTGGTAGTGGGGGAAATACAGAACACAGCCCTGCAGCATAGGCACCTTGTGTTACATGGGCTGTGGCAAGTGGATTAAATTTTTGATGCGCTGTGGGTTTTACTACAGGGTTAGCTGTAGGTCAGTTGGCCGAGACTTCACAGAGGCTTATGACAGAAGAGAGATTTGAAGCTGCGACGCTTCTAAGGCCTTCCGACGGCAGGTGAGGCAGGTCGGACAGCCCCGCCGGCACACCGCGGTGCCCCGAGCCGCTGCCCCGCAGCAGCAGCAGAGCTCTCGGGTTGCGGTGGTTGCATCCCGCCTGAGTGGCACAGGGAGACGCACCCAGAACAGCACCCACCCCCTTTCCTCACTACCCCGACGACATCTAATGGGATGACATAATCATATTAACGTCTGTAATGGTGCGTGCTCCCTGTTTCTAAGATCTTATTCCAAAGGAAAAAGCAAGAAATACTGGCCCTTCTTCCTCCCTTACCCCTCCCTTCACCGGAGACTGGCAGAGCGACTCAGCTCCAGCTAACCTTCCTGGGGTTAGCCAGCGAGGAGCCCACCAAGGCCAGCAGCAGAACTGGGATGAGGGTACAACCTCCCATCCTAGAGGACGTGTTTCATACTTTATGATTCACCGCCTAACTCCATCCTAAACAATATAAACACAGAGCACCCTGCCCAGCGACAAGGAACACGCAGACATCTGGGTATCAGAAAAATGTACTCTTAGCCAGGACACCAAGTTACCTGTGGACAAGCGGATTTAAAAGCCCCGAGAAACAAAAACAGCAAACCCTCTCAAAATGCAGTTTTCAGCAAATCCACCTAAAAGGTATTCAAAGCCTACCTTAAACAGCTGCCCAACGTAAGAGCGGACGATAGACCTTACCATGAATAATACATCTTTATGAGATTTTTGCTATTCTAATATTGCATTTCTTCTCACTTAAGGTAAAAAGCCATCAGTTTATCCTGCCTTTTTAAAGGTATCAGCTCAGATTACTCTGGTTAGCTTATGACAGGCAGGGAGAAGCCAAGACACAAATGGCAACGATGTTGCGAGAAACAGCGAATCGTGGTACAACCATGCAAAAACCAGCAGGCTGGTAAAACCAACCCAAGATAGTATTGAAGTCACGGTAGTTTAAGAACATATTGCCATCTCGCCACAAACTGGTTATAACTTTACTCGCAACAATCAGCCCTGAATTCCCCGCCGCTTGAAAACGATTCACAAACTCAAACCCCTCCGTGCAAACTCCCCCCCACCCGCTGGATCCAGCTACGCAGAGCGCAGCCCCGGCAGGGCTGCGGCCCTGGGCGTGCAGGCCCACCCTCCGCCACCCAGAAGGACGCAGAGCCACCTTTTGGCTCCACAGCCTTCAACTCGCTGCCCGCGCCAGCCGCCGCGGTCTGCGCGCGCATCGCGTTACCCGGCAAGCGAGAGGACGTCGGCCACAAAGCTCTCTGCAGCCTCCCGTGCAAGAACAGCTGACAGCCTAATAACTACCTGGTAGAAAAGGCAGAGGAGGGAGAAGGAGCGCGACGAGATGATTACGGGTATCCCTAGCTGTTGCATGTCATCGAATCACAATAAACTGCTGATTTATCTTCCCACAAGGCAGGGCAGTACCGTGATCTCCACGTTGCAGCAGATGAGACACGTGCCGTGACTTGCTGCAAGCCACGAAGGAGATCTTTGGCAGTGATGAGAACTGAACTCAAACCTCGCTACGTGCACTCAAACCTCGCTACGTGCTCCAGTGCTTCTCCCTCTGGGCTACTCCCCTTCAAAGCTGCAAAGTGAAACTAATAAGAAAAAACTGAAAACAAAACATTTTTAGTAGCAATAAAATTCTTTGCATCTAGGATGCACTTTGCCCCAAACTGTAGGCAGGCAGTAACTAACACTGATGGCTGCACACTCCAGCCCTGCCACCACACACTACAGAAGAAACACCAGGCACCGTATCATCAGGGTCTGGAGCACAAGTCTTATGAGGAGCAGCTGAGGGAGCTGGGGTTGTTT